>NC_089275.1:24736799-25393764 GCF_963678975.1 Dysidea avara
CAGACGTCATCTTCACTGGGCATTTTCTGATACAAACATCCATTACAAGATCACGTGATCTACTGTATACCACTACATTCTTTAGTGCATGAGGAGTCTACTGGTGCTTAGTTTAAGGCCATAGCACAAAGTACGGCAAAGATATTCCTTGTATATATAATGAAGCAGTGTAGAGCCATGGTGGACATTTAAAGAAGAAGGCTGTTTTCTAAGTGGTGTGATGAAAGGCGTTTTACCTAACTTCATTGATGCTTGGTGCCATTTTATTGTGGAATTCATGGTGAGTAGTGTAGTGGCTGTGGGATCTTTCTATCGTTAACACTTGCAAAGTTATTTTAGTTTGTATAGAGGCATGCGTCAAAGCCTAAATACTGTATAGGCTTACCGGATTTGAAGGGTTAACTTAAAGCATGTACAATAAATATGTATTTACTTACCAACTGTATTAACTAAAAACAGATGTACTACTACAGCTACTACTACTACTACTACAAGTACACAAAAAAAATTGGAATTTTCAACTAGAGTAGGGATCATATGGTGGTAGCACATCGATAAAAAGTACTGAAACAAGCTAGCTGGAGTGGTGCATGATATTAAGAAGCGTTATACAGTATCCCAACTATGCTCAAGATACCATAACGGAAATGCACAGTAGGGACATGAAACTTCTTATTGTTTCACTGTGATTTAATATGCACTACTCCAGCTTGTTTCAGTACTTCTTATTGATGTGCTACCCGTATGGTACCTACTCTAGTTGAAACTCCAATTTTTTAGTGTATTTGCTTGTTAACTTTTTTGTAAATAACATTATTATGACTGTGTGGGTTTAAATAACATTATTATGACTGGTGAACCCACACATATCACAAAAGAAATAGCGTCACACGCCCCAGCTATATCAATTATCATCTGAAAAGTGAAATACCCATTATACAGTACTTCGTTGTCAGCTATGTTTAACCCGTTAGCAGTATGAATCAGGAACTGTTGAAAAGCAACTCTGCAATCAAAGTAGACACTATGAAAAATACGGACAATTTTCAGGGAAGCCATCACATGGTACCGCCAAATCAACACTTTTCACCGTCAGCAAAGATGAATGAGAAACAGGAGGACACTGGTACATGTAAGTCCATGAAGAATGCACTGTATGTACTGGTATGCCAAAAGGCACCTCTTGGTCCAAGGCAACATTGAACAATGAAAAAATCAAGCTCATAGCTTTAGCTGTTATCGAGTTACGCTTGTCTGAAGGCATCAATCAGTTACTCAGTCAGTCAGTCAGTAGAAAATTATGTTTAATAAAAAATAATAATTCCGTAGCAACTTGTTGAAAGCGTTTAAGGTCAATCAGAAGACTTGTTTGGGCTTAGTTTTACCTAACCAATACTGCCTCATCATCAGGGAAAAGTGAGGCTGGTTTTTGGGGTGATATTTTCAATGGGCCACACCCACTCCTTTGTGATCCCTACTATACAGTACTATTGTACTGTATGATACACAGTACCTGAAACAACAATTTCTGATCTTGTAACAACTTTAATCGTTCATCAACAAGTGACTTTTGCCGATTAAGATTATCGTGTAAACCACGTGGCAAGTTAACAGCTGACAGCTGGTTAGTACATATAGATTTGAGCTTGGTTAAAGACTCCTCCTCAGTATTCAAGATCCCACTTACACCTGCAAGTACATGGTTCTCACAATATACTAATGCACATTACTAACCATTCATTTCACTCAGTAGAGTTAGATTTCCGCCACCAAATTGTGCAGAAGCAGGTAAATGACGATTGGCATCAAAATGATTTAATGGCACAGAGGTATTCTGCATCTGCAACATAGGATTTTGTGCCAACCCCATTAGCTGATGTGGTTGCAGAGGCGGTGGCTGCTGTAGTTGTTGCTGTAACTGAAATTGTTGCTGCTGTGGAGCAGTTGGTATTTTAGCAGCAGGCTGAATTGGGAACTGTTGGCTCATTCCTGCATACTGTTGAGTCCTCACAGGCTGTGACATTTGGTACATAGGAAATTGCTGCCTAGGTAGATTAACAGCATGCTGCTGCTGCTGCTGTACAGAGGTGTTGAACGAATGGGAAATACCCTGCTGTGACATAGGATGTTGATAAGGCACCTGTGATAAACTAGGCTGTGCAGTGTATGATGTAGTGGCTGCAATAGCAGAAGTGGAAATTGTTGGTTCTATTGCCAATGGTGTAGATGTAACAGTAGTAGTGGTATTAATAGTAGGTACAGTGGTAGGGGGTGACACTGCAGATGGTGTTACTGAGAATAGAGATATCAACTGTACATACATGTATGGTCACAATAGCTTATACCTGGTTCTTCAACATTGTCAAGCTCTTTAAAGATGGAATCGTCACCAGTATCCTCATCTTCATCATCATAAAATAACCTACCAGAATGACTCACTAACACACAATCCTATTCATAGCAGTATACAGCATTCATTATATAATACGTTAACAATGCACAGTAAAAAATTCCCTGTACTACACAAAAAAGGTTACAAAAAAGTAAAACATTTTCTATCTATTGTCCATCATACAGTACAGTAGTACTGCATAGTAGGGATCATGGGAATGGCACATTTTCAAAATATTGACCAAAAAACCAGCCTCACCACTTCACAGTGCCTTGACAGTATAACCATGCCCAAAAGTGCCACCCAATATGCTTCCAACAAGTTGCTACAAAAATTTTTATTTCTCTTTTTGTTTAGTGGAATTTTCTACTCACTATAACTGAATAACTTATAATGCCTCCAAACAAGCATAATTAGATAATGGCTAAGGTTACATACAGGCTTGACTTTTTACTTCTAGATGTCACTTCAGCCCAACAGGTACTTTTTGGCACACCGCAGTACACATCAAGGACTTACCTTTGTCCTCCCTTGTGTCCCATTCTTTTTTGCTGAAAGTGCTAGGTGTTGATTAGTGGTAGCATGCCTTGTAGCTATGCTGACAAGCTACAGTATCTCCTATAGTGACTAGATTGATTGCAAAGACGCTTCTTGCACTGTTCTTCACTGTGCAATGGGCTGAGCACAGCTAAATATGAAGTGTAATGGCACTTCATTTATGGTTTGGGACACATGTTCAGACATTAATTTTATGGCATGCCTATAGCTTTATTCTTTTTTATGTGGTAAGTATGAGTTCACCAGCCACAATAATATTATGTTACAAAAATGCAAGCACAAGTTTAATAAAAAGTAGTAAAACAAAGTACACTTGAAAATACATTTACTGTGATCCCTAATTTAATTATGGCTGACTAAAGTATAAAGATTAAATGCATATACAGGTGCAGGTGATCTCACTTGTTTCACTACTTTTTATTCCTAATTTTTCCTGGAACATGTGTTATGTGTGTGCTTACTCAGAACTAGGAAGATCAAGAGTAGATTGGGACATAAACTGCAAATGAAAAAAAGAAAGAGATTACAATGTACACATCCCTACCTATTAGCCACACACACGCACACACACACACAAATAAACATGCACACAACAGTACCATACTATTTTAGGAGACATTGACAGACTCGCATGACGTTTCTGCTCCACAGTTTGCCTTAAAAATCATATAGCTTAATAAAAGTGATGAGTGGCATAAACAGAGTACCTGCACATCATTTTATAGTCTAAATATTTCTCAAACTTTCCAGGATCAGTATACTCAAAACTCTCCAACTGGATGCACTTTTTAATGATCTCCAACCAGCATTGTCGGTTACTGCCAACCGTACATAGTGTTACAGGATGACCCACTATGATCAGCCACTGTTTAGCTCTTGTTATGGCTGTGTTAAATAACTGTGGGATAAATACTGATAATAACGACATAAATATAATAGTGGTAGAACTCTGCCTCTAACAGATCATACATTATTTTACTGATCAGATACAAATAAATGCATCCTAAGGCCACCTGTTTGTTTTACAGTACACTGTATCTCTCTTACATGTGAAACCTCATTGAGCTTATAGATAATTAAAGACCTGAGGTCTTACACTTTTAGTGTAACTGCACAGTGGCACAGCTAGGAAGTACAGGTACAAGGTAAATACAGGATACAGCAACACAGAAAAGCAAAGCTTTTAGCTACTGTGTACACATGGTCACAACTACTTGTACACTACTTAGGTGCCATGAGTCACAGCAGGCAGGGACAGGACTAGTACCCTGTAGAAGACTGTACCAAGCGTCATGGATGAACGTGTGGGCATTTAAAAGTCCCACCTGTTATTTGAGACATTTGACAATTTTCTTCCTCAGTTAATACATTGCAGGTATACAATGACAACATAGCTTGAAAGACTGCTTCCCTAGTTACCACCAGGACCCCATTTAGAACTGAAGTAATGCAAGTAGTTAAGTTACTATATACACTATACCTCAAGAAACAAAAATAATATTCCACGTACAACAGCAAATATGCAACATACAAATGACACACCTTTGGATTGGATAGAAATCCAGCATCCTCTTCATTATCACTTAATACTGAACAAGTCCTTACAGTAGAAATAATCAGTGTCCTAAATTCCAATCCTTGTACACCATCTACAGTTCTCACAGATACCTACAGGGGGTTGATACACCTGTACACACACAGTACATATGTTCAGCACATACTGTACATACAGTACATGTAGGATACCTGGTCAAGAACAATTCGTTGCATCAGTTGTACATAAAATTTCCTAATTACTACACAATTGATTCTTGATCAGTACTATGTTGAACAGATGTACATATGTGACCAGATCTGTGAAAACCTGACACAATTGTGCAAGCCTAAATTTACAGTACAAAGCATTGAATACAATACTTGCGTATTATTGAAAAATTCCGTAAATATTTTGAACGCCTCTTTTTTAGTAAAGGAAGGGACTAACAATAAACACCTGGATATCACCTTATTTACCTGCTCAAGAGGAGTTGGGAAATCTTTGTTTCATTGCAGTAGACCCAAGGATACGCAAGTTAAGAGCGTTTGTTTATGTCATGTCAAAGCAATTGTGTGCGATTGATTTTTCTTCACGAATTTCGCCTTTGCATGTAGTGAAGGAAGGTGAGTAAAGGACAACTTACCCAGTAATTGATTCCTCTATTCATGGCGAACACGATGCTGAAAAATACAGCTCTGTGCCTCAATCTGTTGGTAAGTTACAGGTACAACTGTTTTTGTAAGCGCCTGTAAGTTATTTTCCCTATACTTGCTGTACAAATTGATTTTTCTGTTGTTGCTACTTTGTATGGTTGAAACTCCAAAAGTTATTAGCATATGAGGCTGAAATTTTGCCAGAGGATACACTTGGCTAAGTAAATTATAAATATTTAAGAAACAGCAATTTGAAAAATGTGTGATTGTGTCGGGTTTTCACAGATCCAGTCACATATATACAATGAACAGCTTGATCTAAAAAGCCTTTCACTATGATGCGAGTCATGTGACCATTAAAATTGAACACAACAATATCTAGAAACACTGTAAAAAAGTAGTCTTGTAGTTTTTCAAGCTCTTCAAGCTATAACAGAGAGTGGCAAGCTTGAAGGTATCAAAGGCATACAAACTACTGTAGTCGGGATTTCACTCAGTGGGTCACATTACAATGGGTCACATTATAGTGATGTGTGATACATATTGATATATCGGAATATCATGATACCATACTACGCTTGCGTACTGATATTTCGATTGCACAATCACAGAAATGTACAGGTCTGGCAGTGTAGCTCAGTTGTTTACCAGTTTCCTAGATTCTACACTTTTTATATAGCAATGCAGTGAAGTAATAGCTGGTACTTAACAACAGAAAATTATCGGCTGCCCACACATTTAACATGTTTTGTACTACAACAGTGTAGCTGCGTTACTTACCACTTTCTGGAATTCTTTCAAGTTTGTTACAGTAACTGTAACAGTACCATGGGAATGTTCTGGAATTCTTTCAAGTTTGTTACAGTACATACTGTAACAGTACCATGGGAATGAATGGAGTAATAGAGCTATGAAAAATTATGAACAGCCCACGCTTTTAATAGCATTTTAGACACTGTAAATGTTCCATATAGTGTATCGGTGACAACACATGGTATGCAACGAAAGAAATTAAAGAATAGCATTAGAACTGTGTTTCTTACTGTTTCTAACCCAATTGTGTTCACTTTATTTTACCCATCAGCTTACTTTAGTAGCAGCAGTGGAGGGACCAGGATGGATGCAATATGAACCATGATATAGTGTTCATAATAGAGATCACCCATAGTTTTTGCAAAATCTTAATAGAACGTACACACCAAAACATCCCTCAACTTAACAAACTGATCTGTGGTGGTTCTTTGCAAGTAAGATAGGTCCACTAGTGAGTATCAAGCAGAAAGGAAACAGTAAGTATATTTCAGACAAAACTGACATTGCCATTTTGTTCATATTACCATACAAAGGCAAAGTTTTAAAGAGCAAATTTTTTTTACCATTTTGTCAGTAACTGTGAAAGTTTCCACATGATTGCAATTACCTACTGTAGAGACTAATCCAGATTGGTCCATGTTTAAAATAAATTGATTAGCTTGGCAATGTGGAAGTGTATGTACATGTTATACTCTAGTCCTGCAGCAGTCCAGTGTCTTTCATGAGCCATGCTCACTTAACGGGATTGCGTATCACTCTCTGTAGTAGGACTGAAGCAGATATTATCCGGACATCTGGATAGTAATTTTAGTACTTTGAAGCCATCAGAATAGTTAAATCAATTTCATGATTTTTCTTATACAAAGCTTTTGCACCAACAGTTATACTACAATTCCAATCATCGCACAAATACATGTACTATGTTTGCTTCTGATCTAAATTATGAGTATAGCAAACAGGTTCATTACAAAATATTACAGCAAATGTCACTATCCGTAGAATATCTGGAAAGGTTTAGTTCAGGATATCCGGATAGTAAAATTGCTATCCGTTTCACCGGTCATCCTGTACATTGAGCCACACTCATTTTAGAGTAAGGCGTATTACAGCAGTCTGTTAGTACTGTATGTGCAAAACCAAGTCCATTTCTGTGTGTAGAACCACACCCACTGTACTAATCGATCATTAAGGGTATGTAATGTGGAGCACTCCGCATTCCTTCATGAGCCACGCCTGCTTATCAGGTATGTGCTTTGTTTATATGTAAATAGTTAAGCATTTTATACAGTGAACCATGCCATACTTTGCTCTATCAAGAAAGTTTAACCACGAATATGTTTACATGTCTTCTGCTGTGAAGGTTTATTTTCATTAGCCATCAAAACTTTCCCCTATACGGTATTTACATTCATTATTTTGTTTCACAAGTACACAAAGAGTCTCGTGATAATAAGTACATGTATTGAGGCTTGCTTAATAGATCATTGTGGATGTCTGACATGTTTGTGACCAGATCTGCAAAAAGGGGTCATATAGCCTTTCCAATTGCATATACTTGACAATCCATAGCTTGACTTGTGTGTACAGTACCAGCCTGAAATTTGGTCACCTTACACTCCTAACATAGCACTATTCCTGGGTGTAATTTTTAAGACAATGGGTTAAACACATGATGAGTTTATGACTCATCCAACTTGGAAAGGCTGTAAGACCCCTTATTGCAGATCCAGTCACATTTACGATTTCATTTTTGAATAAAAACAGCCCAAACTGGCCATTTCTTCTCGCCAAATGCCATTAAGTGTGTGAAGCCATAAAAGATTGCTATCAGAGTTGGGTTTTATTGGTGTGGGCTTTTTGTTGCTAATGAAATCTGTTTTGTTAAACTTACTGAAGTATCGACCAGGAAGCTAATCTATGTTAATCTATGTTGAAGACTGTTGTAAGGTGGTTTTCTCACTCGGTGATTAGTGTGCAATAAGTGGGTAGGCTACACACTCTAACATAGCATTCACCTATAGATGCTCTAAAACAGTCCAGCAAAGCATGTACTAAATTTGACAGCTACTAGTAATGTAAATATTTTAGTTCATATTGTGCATAGGGATTTAACAAGTTGAGCTGGATCCTGAAAAACAGCTACATGTAATAATGGTTTTTCTCAAGAAATTAATATTGCAGCTAATTGATGGTGACAATGAAGGTGCCAACAACAGACATGTGCGGTTTGACTTCATTATGAGTTCGGGAAAGGGTTGTAATGGATATTACTTTTAGGGCTTTCCCATAGGAAATCTTTGATGAAAACGTTGATTGACCACAAATAAATTATTGTGTCAGACATTTGAATGAAACAAAGATACAGTAGGACCTCCATTATCCGACCAGCTGAATCACAAGTGTTCAGATAAGTGAATTTGTTCGGATAAATGAAGCCCATTGATTTATATACAGAGCTCTGTTGAACTACTCTAATAGAACATACACCTGTGACAAAACACTCTAATAGAACATACACCTGTTGACAAAATACCCCAATAGAATAATCACCGCTAACTGTTCGGATAATCGAGGGTTTGGATAATTGAAGTTTGGATAATCAAGGTCCTACTGTACTTTTAGCAGGTCAAGCAGTGCTACAAATGAACCAAACTTCAAGATCCATGAGTTATTAAACACCTTTGAGGATCCCACTCGAAACTTAAGATCAACTTTTAGTAGAAAGTAAATTGTTTAAAGAATTTTCATTTTCAGTTAACAAATTACATATCCATAACTACACAAACTAGATGTACTGTACAGAATTAAAAAACTTTAAATCTCAAAAGGGGAATAGGATCACTAATAAAAGCCATAAAACAAGAAGGGATTGCTGGGATGGTACAGTGGACTGTACAAATCCTTTTTTTGATTAATTTGGCTCATAATGCTCATTCATCCTTTTGAGTTGACCCCAGCAATCTTTTCTTGTTTTGTAGCTTTTTAATCCCTGTGACTATTCTATTAAAGTTATTTTGTCTAAAGTGTGTGTTCTATTAGAGTATTTGTACAGGGCTCTGTATATACAGTAAATGAATGGGATTCTATTCTCTGAACTTTTCGATTATCTGAACACCCTCAGGACCCAATGAGTTCGGATAATCGAGGAACTACTGTAAATCCTGCAGCTTTTATATGCTATTATCAGCCTGTTATGCCACATAGTTTGCCAGTATATACAGCACTTAAAGTATCTATGTAGCATCCTGTTTCCATTTCATTACACTCCATTTACAGGCTGTTTTAGACATTTGCATCGTCCTCCAAATTGGGTATGGTCAGTGGGAGGCAAGGTACACTGTACAGTATAGTACAACACTGTTAGCTTCATGACCTTAGTCAACCTGCCAGAGCTAAACACCATCACAATCAAAAGATATTTCACATAAAATTTGTGTATTCCTTTATATTCCTGAGTTAAAGAACTCCATCGGCAGGGAAGCCAACAAAAGCTATCACTGCTGCTGAAAGTGTGATGACAAATGACAAGCTGGAGACAAAGCTGACATGCATACAAACATTACATCTTAAAATCGTTTTTTAAAGAAGTCCATTAACTAGAATGAATGTGTGACACCGACGCTATCAAAATGGCCGAGTAGAACATTAAATTAATGGCAAATATATTATATAGCTACATGCAATTACTAGACTTTGCAATCTAGCTAGCGAAGTATAAAAGCTTGTCTCCATGACAACATTCACATGTCAATGGTTACTAGCACTACAGTAGCAAAGTGCTGTATGTGACTGCAAAATCTGGCTGCTATTATATACACGTGGCTGTTTAATGCAACTAATTTTAGTTCAAACTGAGTTGGGGACTGTAGTCATGTGGCCATTATGATAAAGTGACCAGCCAACTCAGGTTACTGTACCATTAAGATTTACCTATTATGCTACTGTACATGTACAGTCTGTATGCTGCAGTGCTCAACCTGTTATACTCATAGGTATAATGTAGTATTAATCACCTCAGATAGATGCTCTTTACGAAGCAAAATTCTAATAATTCTAACTTGCTTCATATATGGAGCAAGTACACAAATATCACTAGGTTGTATCTTTTGTTCCACTAGTTGATTAACCTACAGTAGAAATGTACCAATAATACATGTACTGTATTCCACTAATACTACTCATACAAAAATACATTTGTACTTGCAGTACATACGTACCTTGTCTACAACCTTTGATGCTTCGTACTTATTAAAATAAGATGGGGAGTCCTCATCCTTAGTTTCTTGGCCTTCTGCTCCAACAAACAATAATGGTGGCATATCCCTAGGTCCACCAGATGGAAACTTAGCTCTGGGCACTAATTTGTTTTTATAAAACATCTTAGATGGCAACTCTAATATCTACAAAACAAGCCAACACACAGTAATACTACAATGAACGTGTACACACACACGCATGCACACATAAATGCGCACATGCACACACACACGCACAAATAGTACACAGAACTCACAGTAGGATGTGTTCGGTGGTTTTCTTCCAACATTGTCTTACACGATTTCCCAGCTCCATCAGAATAGGCACTAGTATGGTACAACCTTTCTAACAATGAAATATGAAGTCCATATTTTTTGGCCAAAGGTGAATAAACCGTTGGATCGATCTACATAATAAAAGATAATTTTACTGCTATAATCATCAATTATTAATGGCACAATTAACTACAATTAATTAATTTATAATAAAAATTGTTATAATTAAGTGCTATCAACAATGCATCCTACACACATTGGTTTGAATAAATTTTTTTTAATCCCTAAGCACACCTGTATATAAGTTTTGATTGGGCTTGCTGCCACTATTTACAGTATAAATTCAATAAACTGACATAATTAGTTGATGTTTCATCATTATTAATCCACAAAACAACAGTTTAATCATTATACAGTACCTCCTAAGTACAGTAATTCAGAACTTATATGCACACCTTTAACGGGAGTATGACACAATGGACACTTTCTACTAAAGAGGCTCAAGTCGGGACAATTCAAGTGAAACCCCATACTTAAGGTGTACACAGTAAAATTAAACCCTGAGTGCTAACCCTTTCTGGTACAATGGTATAATAAAACACATGCCAAGTAAAATTTCCACATGCTAGTACTTCTATTGTATGTTTCATAGTATGATACACTTATCCTGAAACAAGCACACCCACAAAGGTCCCATTCGGATCATTCACACATTCTGGGTTTATTTGAGTTGAAAGTCAATATAGGTTAAGATGACCAACAATCATTGCTGGTTGTTTTTCAGATGTGTGGGGAGATTCACTCATGTGTGTATCAGTGCACATGACATCGGAATTGTTGATGAATTGTTAAGATGATTAATCAATAAGGAGACATTATAAACTACTTGTTTGTACATACTGTAGTTTATTAGTGGCCACAGAGAAAGTTAAATAAGCCATTCAAGTAATGTATGTTATAGTAGGTGTGATTTTGATCACATGAATTTGAGAAATTTGTCTTCACAGAATTTCCCCATGAATACTGAATGCATTAATTAATTTCAAAAGATGCAAGTATGCTTCTTGCTAAAGTAGAAAGTACAGTAACCACCTTTAGAAACCCAATATCATATAAGGTATGTGTGGTCACTATTCATGGTTTACTAAGCATGTAAACTAAACCAGGACTGTTTGCAAACACAGAGAGAAGCAACTAATTGAATTAGTACTCTTACAATAACTAACAGACCTCCATCACTAAAATATATTTTACCTTAGTGCCATAGTGGTTAATTAGATTACTACCCCACTATAACTGTAATCACTTAATGGAGTTTACTTATTAACCTCACTTGCATATGGTCTCCAGCTAATATGATTTTGGTATCCTTACCAGCAAGATTCAATGGGACCAATGCTTCACATTCTAAAGCCTGTAAAACAAGCACACATGGATGTATGCACAACATCTACACGTGAAAAAATTAGATGTAAATATACCTGTATGGTTAAATTTGTAAATGCACACAACATGCATGTACAGTAGCATACTGTATTACATGCAAAGCATCAGTATACATGATTACACATACAGTACATGTACCAAAATTTTTACATTTCTGTACAAAAGGCCATGAGATCTGCAGCTACAGTACACTAGTCAAATAAGTGCACATGCAACTAATTCCTACTTCAGTCACATTACAGTTTGTCAACAGCACAGCCATGAATTAAATTTTCACTACTATATACAGTGTATAGCTGCAGACATACATGTAAATGACCTCCCTTGTTCATTTCTATGATCCCTATACCCAAATGTAAGTGTATGTATTAATTTTTATTTATTTTTACATTTTTGAAACATGATTTATGACTGGGAACAACCAATGTACGTACTGTATAGGGCATTTCATGAAAGAATGAGTGATATCAGACTGATCATAGTGCAAAAAACGCAAAGGAGGACAAAGGTAAGTCCTTGGACCTGCTGTAAGCGATGTCAAATGATAAAAAAATTAGTTCATATAGCATACCTGTACATGTACGAAGTCAAGTTTCAAAGATATGTCTGGCTGAAGGCATCAGTCATTACTCATTAGCAGAAAATTTGGTTAAATAGAAAATCAAATTATGTGGTAACACATCAGAAACAAATATATACATGCACGTCTGGGGTAGATTATACCTAACCAAATACTGCCAAGCAGTCATGATGGAAAGGTGATGTTGGTTTTAGGGTGATACAGTACTTTATGGCAGTGCAATCTTTGTGATCCATACTATACAGTACAAACATATTATACGATATGTATGCACATACTTTATGCGCTACAAGCAAATACTGTACACGTATAACTGTACCTGGGCAGCTTCATCAACAAATATGTGAGTGAAATGTCCCCTGGGTAGACCCATCAAAAATAGCAAACGAGCAGTTACAAGGGTAGTAACCAAAATCTTAGACTGAGATAATCTCATTAGATCAGGAATTACAAAACTTCCATCTTGGGTACTAAAGTACATACAGTCACATACAAACAAACATTCATTAATGGGATAGTGAATGCACACATATACTGTAGACAGTAAACTGCAGTACACTGCATGCATACCATACGTGTGCATGTGGTACACGTGTGTGTGCGTGTCGCGTGCGCGCATGCGTGTGTGTGCATGTGCAAATGCATGTCACGCAAGTGTGTAGGTATGTTGTTTGTGGCTTCACTGAAAATTAGTGTTTTACTGAGTGGATATATGCCCCAGTAGATCTCTTTATAAGGATGCCCCCATAATGTGTACACCTGGATGATTAGGATACTTAGCCATTCATACCTCCACAGTACGTATATTTGTGCATAAATTTACATCCTTGAAATACCTTTTTTAATAAGTACACTTAATTAGCATGTTACAAAGACAGAGTTATCACTGTCCTCACATAATAAAGTACTATGAAATATAATTCACCTTGAGTATTGCCTTACAGTTGGAGAAACAGTGTTACAACGACGACGACTATAAAACAGCCTAAACAGTGGTAACTTTACTTTTCTGCTAATGCCTACATAACAGAACAGATGAACACACCAAATAGTCTAGTACTTTACACATGTACATGTATATAGTAACTCCTTATACGGCTATAACATATAAGAATTTTTTTTACAATTAGCAAATTGCAAATCCAAATACTCTCATTACACTTTGAAAGCTTCATGCTATTCAGTACACCTAAATGTGTGCTGTTGACTAACATTGAGTTCCCATTAACATGTACCATACACAACCACAACTTTTAGAAACCATAAAACACAGTTTAGCCCATGTGTTTAATATACCACTACAAGTACATACTTGTCCATTCTTTATGAATATCTTCAACATACAAGTCAGCTGCACTATTAGAATGTGTACAGATCAGCATACGTGATGATGGATTGTGAAGGAGCATCAATACTATACACTCTCTCAGTGTACGAGTCTTTCCACAACCAAACGGTCCACATACTAGCGAAGGAATCTATATCAAGAAGACATGTAATAAGATGACATTATCTACTGTACATGTACATAAATACAAATACTTTTAAGGTCAATATTATGATCTTAATAAGAGTGAGTGCAGTGGCTTCCTGCTGCATATACGTACCCACATTTGCACATACGGACACCATATTCTCCGATAAAAAAAACCTATTTCAGCATATGGGGCTCACACCTGACTATTCAGTAGAATAATACAGCACTTTAACATAATACAATATCACTAGTTAGTGGTCAGTACATTATTCAATGATGCAACACCCAGTTAAGATTGGTTGTCGTTACAGAGCTATATAGAGTTCACTGTGATGAACTTGTGATTAATTGCTACATTCAGTTTCTCAAATTTGTAGTAGCGTTATACAGTATGTAGCTTTGTAATATACATGTAGTGTATAAAGTACGCATGTAGCAACAGCAAGCAACTAGCATGCTTAACAGTTTTGTGCACCTTTCTAATAATCCCAATGGGTTCAGGCTTCATTACCTTCCATCCTGCATGCTATTAAGAAGCCACTAATATCTTTTATAAAAACATTAAAACACATTTAGGACTTACCCTCAACACTAGTGAAGATTACCGGATGAAAAGCTGGTATGTAAATTAACGTGTCACAAACTGTTATATTGCTTGGAATTTACTATTAAAACACAAGTTGTCTGTTATATGTTTGTTCCCATGTAATAATAACTGGTTTAAGAAATAATATAGCAATGAAAATAAGGGAGCATTTAAAATAACCACTATTACAAACTGAGTGAAGGATGGGCACTAGAACAAAAACTTATTTGGAGTGGTCTTATATTTTCACACACCTGTCCCAATTACAGAGTCCCTCTTACCTTTCATGTACAGTCCTGTACCATAATATTACACAAAATTTTATGCATACAAGTGACCTCTTCCAGACATACAACATTTTTTTTGCCTGGATTGAAGGAGGCACACACAAAAGTACAGTATTGTAGTGGAAAAACACTCATGGATCAAAAATTCTAACAAAACAACCAGACAGTTCGATAAAGATATAGTAAAGATCCTGGTGGTGCAGTGTTTTTATTGAGCTTGTGCTGCATGGTCACAGAAACGATTTCTACATGTACTATAAACTTTATCGTTTTATTGCACTGCAAGGCACTAATTTAAAATGTGTTCCAAGTACTAATTTGTGGCAAACAGTACCATCAACCTAGGAAAAACAACCAAGTTCAATAACACATTTAACAGCTGGCAACAATAGGAAACTATTGTCTAGCTAGTACACAGTACTGTATATAAGTATATGTACAACACAAGACCAAAGTTCATATACTAGCTGTATCTGTAGTACTATACTATCAGAAAGTCTAACAAGTGTGTTGTCAATAGAACACACATACAGCTCTATGTGAGCAAAGTTTCTTGGGTCAATTGATCAATGTGTCAGTTTCAGGTGGTATAGCAGTAGTCTGCATGGTTAAAGCTCTCATACACTTAAACCTGTATGATCATGCCACTTGTTGCTACATACTGTAGTTTGGCCACCTATAATACCTGCTAATACTATTAAGTGTGAACAATTATGTTCTCCCAGATGTTTTGACAATCAAATCTATAATTTTAATCAACAAATGATCTCTTATTTATTATTATTTGTAGAACGACTAATGCACATACAGTACCACAAATTATTGAATGCATTAATTGTTCAATAATTAAATCCTAGCGACAAACTGCTAAACACTGATGCAAGTTTGCCATATTAAAATTTACACTTTGGATACTGTATATAGAGTTTTTGATTTTTAAAGCTAAACATAGACACAAGCAGAGTAGTAACCTTGCAAGATGATGCATCAAGTATACTGGTAACTGCAGCACGTTGCTTCTCATTTAAGCATGACAATTCCAAGTCTTTCACATATTCCTAAATGAGCACAAAGAACATCGCAGTAAAAGTATAAATTCAACAAACTATGCTTAGAATCAAAATTACAGTATATTGTAACAGCAAGAATCATACAGCTACAGTATCATTGACATGTACAGTACATACAGGGTGTACAGTGTGGGATACTCACTTGTTCTACAGTAAGTGACTTTTGTAGCTTTACTTTACTAGGGAATACACAATCCATCAGTACATTATCAACAGCATAATGCATAGCTCTAAATCGGATCCGGTCCACCACAAAACGAAATGAGCACATGTTACGGCTAGAATTCCTAAATTAACAGCAAAAAGTAGCAAACAAATACCAATAAAAACCTACACAGGGACACACACACACACACTACACACACAAACAGTGGTCACAATCAATCATTAAACTGAGCATATGAAATACAAACCTAATACTGTACAAAGTTTCTACTCTAATAGAACAGTTGGCAGTAGCCATTAAACAATAAATTAGGAGTACAGTATGCCAGCAATATATCCACCAGTGGCTTCAGCGTATACAGCTGCACACACAATTACTTGAGGCCAAATTACACAAAAATTCGGGATTATTAAACGGAAACTATTGAAACATTTTTGCAAGGGTTGATGGCTTCTGTGTATGCAGCTGTCAACACAACACTTAAGGGAATGACACAATAGCAAAAAGCGCCACAGGCTAGGATTAAAACATATGAATACTGCTTAAATAAACGGAAGCAATTATACAACAGGCTGTGTAAATACACAGAACACACAAAATGTGACTGTACTCTTGTAATCAAAACAGACACTTACAGTCCTTTAACAGCTTTCTCAGGCACCAGGAGAACCACCTCACTGCTGGCTACAGTTTCTACAGTACCTGTGAAAGCTTTCTGTTGTCCTGATGGTAGTAACAATACATGGTCATGTATCCTAAATGGTGCCAGACAACAAACAATCACCACTGTTTATACAACAGGTTAAGAATTCATGTAGATTAATTATCATCATACATGTATAAATCCCATATATAAGGTGAGAAATGCATGTCATATAAACACCACAAAAGCAAAAAGCCAAAAAAAGAGCAAAAGCAAAGCCTCCGGAAGCCATGCGATACATAGCCATTGCCGCCCAGTGAACCAGCACTGGGATGCCTGTGCACCACTCAGGCACTTGAGCCTTGTGCAGGTAAATCCTCCTGGGGCAGAGCTAGTAACCCGCAGGAGGACTTCCAGGTCTCATGGAGAGAGGTTACAGAACCTAAGGCCACTTTCACAAATCCTTGTCTGTCTAAACTATGCAAACATATAAAGGGATCATAATGACAAGCCAAAAACAAGCAACATGCATAGAAATCTAGAGCTATACACACACAGAGGTATATACTGTACCACTGTTAATTTGATACACTAGCTACACTGTATATGTACATCCTGTACATCTAAACTGAATACCATTTCTTACAGTGTAAATACAGCTAGAGCATTATGCACAGTACATTATACCCCTTGAACTTGTAAATTGATACTTATTAATTGCTTAAGTCTATCCAACTGTACTAAGACAACATAAGTAAACACCAATTTGATGTGTAACAATTGCCAACTTAAAAGTACACGTACACTGTAACATGTATACAAAAGTACATGTTACATGTACATGTATACAAAAAGAACATATATGTGTACCTGACAGTTCTCCCTCCTTCAAACAACTCCTCGTCCATTTGTAACTCAATGTACATGTAACCATTGGGTGCACCAAACACTCCATCAGAACGGCTTATATTTTTAGAACACTTCACTTCCACATCATAGAGATCATACCTATATTAACATACCTTTTAGATAGGATAGGCTACACATATAGTGCATTAATCAAGCATTCTGTACATGTACTACACGATGCATGCACCACACATACAGGGGTACTGTATATGCATAACTAAAATGTGCACACGCTACATGTACGTAAGTGAGTATACATAAGGTAAAAGTACTACAGTAAGTACTCATGTAACAATACAGGCTGTACACATTTAGTACAGACTTGCTCATTTCTTTTCTCTGATGATATTCTTCTATGAACAATAGATTATGCATTCTTCTTTTGTAATCCTCCTACAATACATGTACACACATACAGATAACTGATGAGTGTTGTACAGTACACAGTATTTATTCAGAAGGTTTATTTATGGTACCATATGTTATATCAAGCACACATGGAAGCCTACAGAAGCTTGTATTAATAAGTGCATCTACTGTACACTGTACTTTCAAGGATGGGAGAATATTTCTTGTTGAATCAAGAGTTCGTTCAACAAACAAACTTTGCAATTGGCAGTAATATATACAGTCTGTATGTGACCAGATTTTACAAAACCGATCCAAATCACACATCAAGCAAAATCAAACTTAACACCTCCAGTGGATAGCTACAGTACACCCCTGTACATGTACACTATCGTACTAGTAGTTTTGACACTCAGTACCACTCAAACTACTTGAGGCTGGTTTCAACAGACGTCTTTTCTGGGTGGTGTGTAAAAGGTAACAGATTGATGCACCTTTAGTGTAAATTTCATATGCATGCTTGCTATCCTTGGAGAGTTATGCTGGCTTGAATTCTTTAAAACCGTTTATCTCAAAACTTCTAATGTGCAATTTTGATCGTTTTTCCAAATCCAGTCACATACAGTGTATGTGCTACTACCAGAGTTGGGTCGTTACTCTAAAAATGTAACTAGTTGCATATCACTAGTTACTGTATTTCTATACAATGTAACACGTCACAGTTACATATTACTCCCAGATGAGTTACATTACACATTACTCTGAGGGCTGTAACTACTGTAGTAATATTAATATATTTAATAGTTATACCACGGCTGTGAGGGATTTGTTGATATATACACCCAAAGCCCGAGGGCTGTGGGTGTATAATATCAGCAAACACCAAGCAACCGTGGTATAAGTGATATATACAGGGGTATCACTTGGGGCGCACTCACCTAATAGGTGAAAGAACTACATGTACTGAGAACTCATCCCGTTTGTTTTATACAGTAGCATCTGAAGATCAATCGTGGTTTTAATAGCATGGGTTAATAGCCATCAGAACGATATCCATATGTTAAAACGTCATTAATACGTTACTATGCTTCAACGTGCAATGTTAGAAAACTTGCGATTGTGGGATGGAGTTTATATTGTTATCATTTTTGTACAAGTTAAGCCAACTAATTTCGCTATTGGGACAGTAGTAAGTTATTATATTAAGTTAAGTATTTAGGACTATAAGTTACTAACCTATTTCAACATAGCAGTAGTAACTTTGCTGTTCTGTGGTCTGATATGCAGTGGGTAAAAATATGCATCCACAATTGCCCAAACAATTATTTTGTGCCTTCATTATTCTTTAGTAACAACCAACTAGTCTATCTTACAAAATATACTCAGCTTAGCAGCCACTACAAAAATGAGTCCCACAATACAAAGCTCTATGTCGCTCAATATAACGAGTCAAAGTGCATCAATTCTTTGAACTGGCTGGGTATCAAAGTCATTGGCAAACCGCTTTCCCATGATATTGCCCGGGCAATATACGAGTTAAACACCAAGCGTCGCCTTTGAACATCCACACTAAAGTGGTACACTGTATATATTACATTGGTTCATTACAGGCTATAAATTAAGCCCAACCTTCTAAATACAGTACATGCTCCCAGCTAGTACTGGCCTACAACTACAAGTGACAAGAGTGACACATGTATTTTTCTGGTGTAGTTCAGCCTCAAAAAAATAGTATCTTGGTCTCGAGGGCACTCCCCATACACTATCACTCTTTGTTCAGCCATATTCAATGCAGTCAGGTTCCAAAATGCACATGCTGGATACAACGCGGTGAACGTGCATTAAGAAGAAAAGAAGTAATTTCTGGATGTAATATCTGTTATACAGTATATCACTCATTACTTTGTCATGTAATGCGTTATATTACCTCGTTACAACATAAGTAATATTATTATGTAATGTGTTACAAATGTAACTCGTTACCCCCAACTCTGTCTACTACCTGTATATCACTGCAGCCAAGCATAGTATACAGTACAGTGTCAACATACCCAACTAGTGAACATAATATACACATTACAAATAAAGTTTAGTACGATTATATATGTACAGTTGGCTTGTGTAAGGGGACATCTGGAACACACAGCTAGGGTACAGTGTACATGTACACGTCCAAGGTAGCTTCATGTAGAACATACTGTATGCTACATGCACTTGATGAGCATAGAACTATTGGTATCCAAGGCAATGATGACATGCTTTAATTTTGATGAACCAGTTTTGTTAGCTTTGCATGTCTATAGGCTGTGTGCTTTCTTTCAAAAATTTTGCTGTTAGTTCTCTATATATAGCATACAGCACCCATAAAATGAACACATCTGCACAAAGGTCAAGAGCAGTACAATTTGTCAACTAATCACTATAATTACTAGTGTACCTCCCAGAACATGCCCTCAGAATACACAGTACACAAATATTATAATGTTCAAGTTGGAAAACATGCACTGGGCAAATGAATTAAATTATAACACATCTGTACACTGAAGTAAAACATGCCAAGTGAAGTGGCATCATGTTATACAGTACTCTACATGTACATGTGTTGGTGAATTTTGTGTTCTTGTGACATCTTCATGTGCATACAGTACAGGTAAGTGTCTTACCACTAAGAATTTTTTTGCTACACTAAGTGAACTTTTATAATTCATGAACTTCTACACACCACATCAAATGGTGCATATGAGGATATGATATAATCAGGTATAGTCAAATTCCAAAATCGGATGCTTTTTGACCTCACATTTTCATCCAAATATGGATGATGCTTCACTAAATCATCCATTTTGGATGATTATTACTCATCTCTCTTATAGTTACATAAGCAAACATCATCCAAAAGTGGATGATTATTGCTTGATTCTCTATATAGTGAGTGCTTATGTAAGCAAATATCATCCAAAAGTGGATGATATTTGCTTGATTCACTATATAGTGAGAGATGTATGCAAGAAGCATCCAAAATCGGATGTTTCTAACCATCCAATATTGGAATGTAAACTTAGCCTTCCAAAATCGGATGTTTCTAACCATCCAATATTGGAATGTAAACTTTGCCTTCCAAAATCGGATGTTTCTTGCCATCCAATATTGGAATGTAATTTCTGTCGTCCAAAATTGGATGTTTCTTGCCATCCAATATTGGAATGTAACTTCTGCCTTCCAAAATTGGATGTTTCTTGCCATCCAATATTGGAATGCAATTTCTGTCGTCCAAAATCGGATGTTTCTTGCCATCCTATATTGGAATGTAATTTCTGTCGTCCAAAATTGGATGTTTCTTGCCATCCTATATTGGAATGTAATTTCTGCCTTCCAAAATTGGATGTTTCTTGCCATCCAATATTGGAATGTAATTTCTGTCGTCCAAAATTGGATGTTTCTTGCAATCCAATATTGGAATGTAACTTCCGCCTTCCAAAATCGCATGGTTTTTGCCATCCAATATTGAAATATAAGTTTTGCTTTCCAAAAATGGATGTTTCTTACTATCCATTATTGGAATGTAAGTTTTGCTTTCCAAAATTAGATGGTTCTTGCCATCCAATATAGACTATTTCCGAAATGACGTCTTGCAAACTCTATTTAGGGGACTCTTACGTTTTCGAGTACAGCTTCCCACGAAGAATACTTCTAAGGACCTATCATGCGACTTCTAGAGATAATTTCGAAATGAAATCACCAGGTATTGTTAAAGAAATGCTAATTTACCTCTACTCGGAAAAACAGGCGAAAAATTTAAACCCGAGTAAAAAAAATTGTGTTATTGCCTTATAGCTGTACCTGTTAGTTTTAGCTCGATATCTTCTTCCTGTAGTACACTAACAAGTCGACCTCCATTTACGGCCCATAGAAACAGTACTCAAAAACATTGGAGTCCCCCAAATAGAGGTTATTGAAACCTCAATTATTTTAAGTGAGATTGGTAGCATACAGCTGCAGATGATCAGTTTCTGTGGAATTTTCAGTATGTGTAGGGATCACAATAATAAAAGCACTGAAACAAGAAGATAGCAACACAGTGCATGGCAAGAAACATCCAAATTTGGATGGCAACAAATGTATTCCAATATTGGATGGCAAGAAACATCCAAATTCGGATGACCAGAAATGTATTCCAATATTGGATGGCAAGAAACATCCAAATTTGGATGACCAGAAATGTATTCCAATATTGGCTGGCTAGAAACATCCAAATTTGGATGGCGACAAATGTATTCCAATATTGGATGGCAAGAAACATCCAAATTTGGATAGCGACAAATGTATTCCAATATTGGATGGCAAGAAACATCCAAATTTGGATGATTGTTGCATAAATCTCTCACTATATAGAGATATGAGCAATAATCATCCACTTTTGGATGATTTTGTTCCTTTGCAATAATCATCCAATTGTGGATGAAAATGTGAGGTCAATAAACATCCAAAAATGGAAACGAACCATACCTCGATATAATAAAATATGTGCCCCAAACTTCTTTACCCTACACACGGAGAACAATACAACCTTGCCTGGAGTACTTTGGAGGCATTCATTTGCAGTTCTTTATCCATACTGTAAGTTGGGAAAAGCTAGGGACAAGCCAGAGGATGGTCATGTGTCGTAACTACATGTGATTGCACAACCAAACAAGTACACAAAAAATTTGGAATCTTTAACTAGAGTAGGGACCATAGCACATCAATAAAAAGTACTGAAACAAGCTAGCTGGAGTGGTACATGATATTAAATCACAGTAAAACAATAAGAAGTGTTATACAGTAACCATACTGAGCTCAAAATACCATAACGGAAATACACGGTAGGGATATAACACTTCTTATTGTTTTACTGTGATTTAACATCATGCATCACTAAAGCTAGCTTATTTCAGTACTTTTTACTGATGTGCTATGGTCCCTACTCTACAGTAGTTGAAAATTCCAATTTTTTTGTGTGTAGTTGTTTGTTAACTTATTTTGTAAATAATTATTATGACTGGTGAACCCACGCAATATATACCACCACATCAAAAGAAAGAAATAGCGCGGCACACCCCAGCTATATCAATTATCGTCTGAAAATTGAAGTATCCATTATGCTATGTTGTCAGCTACTGTATGTTCAACCTGTTAAACAACATTACGAATCAAGAACTGTTCGAAGAGCACCTTTGCAATCCGCAAAGGAATGGTGCCGCACATCCCAGTTAAATCAATTATCATCTGAAAAGTAAGTATCCATTATGCTTCGTTGTCGGCTATTTTCAACCCTTTACACAGCAGTACGAATCAAGAACTGTTCGAAAAGCACCTCTGCAATCAAAGTAGCCACTATGAAAAATACGGATGATTTCCGTTATGAAGGGAAGCCATCATGTGATACTGCCAAATCGACAGCAAAGATGAACGGGACACAAAGGAGGACACTGGTAAGTTCATGAAGAATGCATTGTACGTACTGTGGTGTGCCAAAAGGTACCTCTCATGCCGAAGCAACGTAGAACAGTGAAAAAATCAAGCCCATTGCCTTAGCCGTTATCGAGTTACGCTTGTCTGAAGGCATCAGTCAGTCAGTTACTCAGTCAGTCAGAAAATTCGTTTAATTTTTTTTAAATTCCGTAGCAACTTGATGAAAGCATTTCGAGTTGATCTGAAGGCTTGTTTGGGCTTAGTTTTAGCTAACCAATACTGCCTAGCTTATCGTCATCTGGGAAAAATAAAGCTAGTTTTTGGGTGATTTTTACTCATGGGACATGCCCACACCTTTGTGGTCCCTACTATAGAGTACTATTGTACTGTATAATGAAGTCCTTCTGTCACATTCATGAGAAGCATGCATAAATTAAAGTAGAATTTGTCTTGTAGCTAGGAAAGCCACACACAGTGTTGAATGGCTGAAAGAAAGGCCCTAGGAACTCAATACCAATTCATGTATTAGCATACTGTACTTTATATTGATACTGAGGTGTTGGGATGGGTTGAACTTTTTGTTGAAAAGTTTCATGACACATGATTAAGGGCCATACAAACTATTACATGTGTAGATAAAAAAGTTGGGGTGTATACATGTAGAGTAGAAAACTCACAATTGTAGTGTATATGCAATGTAAGAAGAGCTGTTCTGGGGTCATACAACAAGTACATTAAATGCTGACGTTTTCCACACAATTATTAAATACTCATGTATGGAATATTTACTACTGTACTGCGTATATTACTATTAGATTTTTTGTCCATGAAATAAGTTGCTGTTGCATACAGAACACCTTGTGAATTCATAGAATATTCATAGATTCCGATGCATGAAACGTTAACATTTTATGGACAGGATATTTTCCATGCAAATTTCTGTATAAATTCATGGAAAAAAACTACCCAGAAAATTTGCATGAAAACAATTTCATGGCTCCTTTAACATTTCATGCACAATTCATTGACAAATAATCTAGTAGTGTATATTTAAATCTAGTGCCTGTACAGGTCTTCTGTATATACAGGTAATGGCCACAAAGTGTGCACTACTACAAAGTAAAGTACTTACCCTAGTCACTTCACTTTCTTTATTATCATATTCACCCCTTTCTATGAGTGTTTCCACAGCTTCTGGAAGACTATACTGCTTTAAATTTTTGTCCAATTCCTCTCCATACGTCATGTCTAAATCTTGTATGTTGTAATGAGCCTCCCAAAACAAATCACTACAAAAAATACACACATATGCAAGACATTTTGTATGCTGAGTGCTGAATTAAATAAATATATTTCTAGGAAGCCAGATCTTCATTTTCGTTTGTGTATGTAGGGAGCATGCCCACTTTCAACTCGAAGGGATAAGCTATGCCTGGTAGTCCACAAGGCCTGCACTGTTGCTTTTCAGTTGTTAAACGCCTGTAAAACTTGAAGGGAAGGCAATTAACAAAGTCTAAGGATAGTTGCCATAACCGTATTTTAAACCGCTGAAAAGAAACCACCTTAGAGCAAAGTTTATTCATGCGTAAGTTTAATACAGATTTCAGTTAACTTTTGTGCAAGCTGCTTTTGCCATTTAACAATTATGCTCACATGGGTGAGTACGGACAAACATAGATAGGTAGGTATACACACACATGTACATTTATATGAAAACGATTTCAGTAAACCAGGAGCATGCCCACAACTGGCCTTTTGGCTGGCTGTTTGCACGCCTGGTTTAGAACCTTGAATAAGCAAAAAGAGGAAAATTTTCTCTCTGAAATTCTGGATTGTGACGATCCAGAAAAATTTCACCCTTGAAAAGCCAGTACTGTCTGCTTCTGTAACATAGACAATGTGGGCATTAACATAGCTACTGTACGTATTTTGGGGATACGGAAAACAAGTTGGTGCTGTGCTACTTCTAAAACCCAGGCACCCAGTAAATACAGTACTATCCCTTAAACTCTTTATAAATTAATTTACCCCGCACATACACCATGCTACAGCTTTTTTTCTTCTTGTCTTGCTTTGTAACAATACATGCAGTACAATAAAATTAAACGTATTTTGTAAGTCACCAATTATTTCATAATTCATCAATTACATTGCTATGCATCACTAATGGCGTATCTCAAGCAAATCATTTTAAACTACAAATTATGAACTTGTTAACTAGTTTGTCTATCATGTTTTCATACGCAAATTCTCTACACAAAGCCTCATGGCTGCTCTTAATTTTCGTTTGCGTACAAAGAGGATATGCCACCATTTAACTCAAGAAGATACAACATTCCTGGTAGCTTATGAGAGCTGTTACGCCGTTTTTCAGTTGATATACCCCTGTTATGGCAAGTGGGTTAGCCCCTAGTGGACTGTTTCAACCAATTTCAGTTACCAGCCACACTCTCTTCAAGTAAACACGAAGAAAACAGAAAGTTGGGCTTTAATACAGTATGTACATGTAAACAGCTTTTACCCATTGAATGAAGGTTTACAGAAAGCCGTGGGTGTTGGACATACATGCAGACACACGGCTTTCGCCCAAACCAATTTCAGTAAACCAGGCACACGCCCACTGCCAGCCTTCAGCCAGCTGTGTGCCTGGTTCAAAAATTTATACTTACGGCTTTTTTGGTTTGTTGGCTTTCTTCCCTTCTTCATACTCTAACAGCCTTGCCTCCCTTTGGTCTACTATACGCACACTCATAGAACGAGAGATTGCACACTTATCAAAGTCCAGTATCATTACTTGCTCCATTATACCTACTCGTGGTTTAAGTTGTATCTATAGGGACAGGTACATACATACAATGGCAAATTGTGTACACAACCACTATTCAAACTACCGTACCTTAAACTTTATCTTATCCATGGCAGCTAACTTCAAATCAAGCATAAGCCCAATGCCTTCTTTGATCTTGTGGCCCTTAACATCTTTACTGATTCCAACACTGTTGGTATGCTTGATGGAAACTATACTGAAATCAGTGGTCAGTGGATCTAGTAGAACTATAGCCCTTAGTGTAGCAGGAACCTATACACAGCACGAAACTGTATGTTACAGAGTAAATACAGTATAGTAATACTTGAAACATTAGACATGGTACATAAGTATGCAAGTCAGAAGAACTAAACCAGAAGTAGAAGTAGCCACTGCACTGCATGCATGTAGGTGGCATGCTTGTTAGAATTAAATGCAAGATTCATTATCCTTGCAAAATTCTACGAGTTAAGGTTTCATATCCATCACTATGCAGTGCTGACATAGTGCTGACATAGTGCTGACATACCCATATTTTTGGTTTTGCACATTCTATGATTTACTGAATCTCACTAGTTAAGGGCTGTTATAAGCTACAACCCACTGTTAACAAGGTGTTGTACTGGGGCCAAGACATACCCGGCGCACATGAGCTTAGATATAAGGGTTGGGATTATGGGCCTGAACTTGGTGCTCCGCTAGCAAAAATAGCAAGCTCAAAAGCCTGTGTAGGGCATCCTGGGAGATTCCATTGGGTAAAGTGAATATCCCAAATAGGATAGCTATCATGTTAGCAAGCATGTCCTCTTATTGTTTCAGGCTCTCAAGTTACTGGAAATAATTCCCTCAGATTATCTCAGCATTTTGGGAATAGCCCCCCCACTACCAGATGGAAAGAACAAAAGGAGCACTGCCCATGTCACATTAACCCTGTGACGCTGCCACAGGTTAATGGAGAAAAAGCTGGGTGGGTGGGGAAATAGCAATGACTCTTGTAGTTGTTTATCACGAATGAGCTGGAACAACATGCCAGCCCCCTTGTAGGTACTTTGAAGTACCGCTCAAATTAATGGAATGCGCAAGGGAGGTCGGACTTAGCCTGCCTGCATAGACATGATGCAACACCAACTAGTCCGACTAGTTAACCCTGTTTAACCTGCTGTTAAACTTGTATTAAATGCTGAATGGGAGCAGTGGAATAAGCAAAAACCGTCTTCTAAGGACACAACTGCCCTACAACACTTACATTATCCTTGTACTGTACATACTGTACAATGTACAGTAGTAATGTTGCAGGTTGTGATACCAATGGTTAACTATAGTGGCAAGTCTACAATGCAATTCTGATAAATTCAGTCTCAAATTTGTCTAGCACATGCAAGTATGGTAGACAAAAAGAACTCTTTAGTTGTGTGACAATGTTGTATACTAAAAGTTTGACCAAAGCAGAACGGACTATGTAGCATGTTTACCTAAGTGTAGTACCCCCAAAATCATTCAAGGATCGATATCATTGGCAAGTTGATCATTGGTTGACCATTGTTATCACAGTACTAGTATACATAAGGGTAAGAAAAATGTGTATAAGTGATATAGAGCAGTGTTGAAATCCTTATAGAAGCATATTCCATGACATTTAGTAACTTGCTGATGGTTACTTGAAGGCCTTTACAGCTAAATCCAACCATAGTATGGCCAAAATTCCAGTCCAGTAGCCCAGTCCAGAGAACAGTAATACCAATCGCATTTAGCACTTAGTAGTGAGCTACAGTATTAAGTTTTCCTAAGGGGCCTTAACTAGCGAGACTCAGTAAACCCAATCATAGAATGTGCAAAAACCAACAATGTCAGTCCAGTAGAATAGTGACAACCTAATACAGACACGTACATGTAAGAATTAGAATTGACAGGCTATATCTGTGCACTTTCACAACTAGAATAATAAAACTGTTTAAATGTCCAAGTGCTGACTAACATAATCTATCGTCGTAATTGTTCCACAAATACTTTAACTTGTACGTACCTACTATATGAATGAGGATAATGATCAAGGCACCTTGATCAACACTAAAACACAATTTAGTGTATGGCTCATAAGTTACAATTAAAAAGCTATATTGTATATGATGGAATCCGTATTACATAGTAAGTTAATGGTCCATAAATACAACACCTAAAATCCATGTACTACAGTATAAAAATATCAAGAAAAGGTGCAATGTAGAAAAATCAAGATCTTTTGGCATATGCATGCTACTGTCAAATACGTACAGTAGAGTTTCCATGTTTATAGGCACTTCCAAATGTTACCCATATGATCATTAATTGGGATTTCTTGATATAGCACAAGCAAACAATTCCACATGCATTAATTTGATGATCTGGTATGGTTAACAGATACAACTGTACAAATTGCATACCTGAACTACAGCTTCAAATACCCATGAAACAGCCTTCATATCGGTCAAGGTTAAATCTACTTCAGTTCCTGATACTTCACTCACTGTGATCCCACCCTGGTTGGACTACAGAAAAAATACACATATACACTGTAGTACTACACTATATAACTATATACTAACCTCCAATGCCGTAGTTCCAATTAAATTTCTGACCCTGCCACGTACATCTCCAATAATAGAATCTTCCTGACCAGCAGCTGTAACTTTAGTGATAATCTTGGTAGGCAATCCATCACTACCAGTGGTTGCCATTTGGATATAGTTTGCACCAGTGATAGGCTGGTATGTAGTATCACCAATTTTATCAGTTCTGTACCTAGTGGTCATGGTGGCCTCGTTACTCCAAGCTAACAGTTCTTCGTTAGAGTGTGCAAACGTACACAAGTCACCATGTAAACAAGGGCGACCCATTTGGTAGTGGCGACACATTCTATACTCAAGCACGTGGAATGGTAATTTTGGCCGTTCCCTGATATGTACAGCTGTACTGCTATGCCTAGATGCACTAATCTGTTGTTGCTGCTGCTGGAGTTTAACAGCAGCAGCTTGATGCCTTGGTATAATAGGGCTGGGATGATACCTAATTTGCTCAGGATTATACCCAGACTGAGCATACAAGGTGGCTTGTTGGTGACGTACACCTCTCCTATGTTCTTCAAGTTGCCTCTTTCCAGTACACATAGTATTACATACTTCACACATATATTGTTCAATATTATATGTCATGGCATTTGGCTGTTTACTTATTTCCGTCTTCCAATTCTCAAGTTCCTCATAGGAATGAGCAAACAAGCATCTACCTCCCAATGGACATGGTCCACGTGATATATGCTTACATAATTGTGTACGACTGTTTGGTCCAGGCATTCTTGTATCCTTTTCTCTTTCTTTGTTCCATATCGCTAATTCCAGTTTGCTGTGCGCAAAAGTACACTTGGCAGCTTTAGGGCATTTTGTCTTCTTTTCAACACTGGTACACAGTTGGTATTCTGATATTAAACTAATTTTAGGCCTACTCTTGACGTACACCCATTCTTGTTGACCGCGTTCCTTGAACAGCGTTATTTCAATCCATGGTTGCTTACAGATTTGACAAGTCCTAGCTCCACGCGAGTCTGTTGTCGCCCTTGTAGCAGGGGTCAACACTTGCTTAGTCTTGTGGCTGGACACAGTATAACATATCTTGCAGACCTTCTTTTCTTCTAAATTGTCCATTATTTCTATACACCCATACAAGACGTTCTTTATTCCAAATAACGCTCATTATACAATAAAAGCGTGGACGGTAATTAGATTACATCATTGTCGAGCACGTGCACTCCTGCATGATTTGGGGCATAGTCTTGCATAAATATTCACTTCTTTCTCTGGAGTGCAAACATCATAACTTGCAAGTAGAATGAGCGTAGCGTATCGTGGAGAAGAGGCTAGCAGTGTCGAATCATCCATACAAATTGGCTCATTAAGAAGAGGGAGGAAGCCAGGGAAGAAGAATCGTCCGTTAGAAGAAAGAAAAAGGCAAGAGCAAGATCCTGAAGTAATGCACAGAAAAAAGCTAGAAAAAAGGGAGAAAGAACAAGAACGATGCAAGAACATCAAAACTGCTTTTCGCCTATTGCAAGAAAAGCTAGGCTTGCCGGAGAAAGCTCTGCTAAACCGAATCGACATTCTGCACTACGCCACTGATTACATCAAACATCTAAGTAAGGGTTGCCTATGCTTTTGTATGTAATTATCACCTATCTGAGGCAGCTAGCTAGCCATATGGCTCGGGTACTGCATCTTCAAGAATTTTTAATGTACTGCAAGATGTACTGATCCTTTTAACTCTTCTTGTTTAGGCAGTCAACTTGCAGATCAGCCAACCATTGGCACCCAGCAAGAAGTTGCAATGAACACACAGGTAGGTATGTTGTATGTACAGGTGTATGTATGTATGTAAATAGCTATTCTAGGGGAACTTTTACTATCTATGCTTTTATTAAGTGGCAGTGTTCGACTTGGCATGAATTAACAAACAGCTCACCAACTAGCTATCACAGTTGCACTAGTTTTGTGCTAGATGCAGGGATGCCAAGAGAGTGGGGCAATTTGGACCGGGCCCTAATCTGTTGGGGATCCCAGACAGGACTAAAACAGTGCATTTCATCCATACTGTAGTCTGCCCCGAACCCCTTACAGTGGCTAGCTAGATGATTTTTATTTTAACAAAACCTGTAATGTGTTTGTTCCGCTCATGCACTGTTAATTGACAAAGTATCTTTATTTACATGCTCTTTGCTGCATGTCTCCAGAAGGCAATCCAGTGTGTATGTCTCACTGTTAATAACAAGCCACTTGCATGGCTCTTTGGTTTCTAATGTCTCTTTCAGTTTCTGATGAATATAGTTCCAGCACATAGCTGAGCATGCAGAAAAGTTTCATTTTCATAGCTTGTTATTATAGCAATTTGTTACTCAATAGCATAATAAATTATACATGCTCAATTTGGAGTGCAAGTTCAGGTACCTTTATAATGCAACTTTTGTTATTGCTACCTGAGGGTTCACTAGCTCACATCACTCAAATAGTTATCTGATCATGATTTTCTAACAAATCCATGTTTTATTAGAGTATTTATTTAAGCTTTGTCCTTTATTTCTCGTTTTATATATTTACTGTTTATACAGGAGCAGTTATCTCCAGATGACATGGTGTGGTTACCTTATCATAATAGTTACTACACAGTACAACAAGAATATGACAATTACTGCTGTAGTGAGCCAATAGGATATGGATATTATCCATACCAAGAATTTCATATGCCTGATCTACGTGATAGCAATGGATACTATATTACTCCAACTTCTGATACCGATTACTCATATGAGGTAAATAACTTATGGGTGTATATCCAAATACAAAACCTAATATCTTCCTGCATGCTACTGAAGTTGTGTACATGCATGAACTCAAGGGTCTGTACTGTGTTAAACATGTATACAACTGGCTGGTTTTGTTGACAGTGGTAGAAAACATGTGATGATCAAATTTTGTGGTGCACGGTTATGTGCATATCAATACCTCCTACAGACCTATTGACTATTGAGCATTACGTCGTCACTTTCACACCAAATTAATGTGAATAACAGTGGCATTTCATGAGTCCTTAAACTTGTGCATGATTAGATGTAGTCAATGACTTTGTCACTTGTAATCCACTGCTTCAATACATCATATACAAAGACCAAGAGTTTTATGTTAAAAATGCATATCACCTTGATGGATTACTAACTGTGTAAAGTAATATTCAAGCGAACAAGCTATAGTTGTGCATAATATAATAATGTGAATTGAAGCCACATATTTTATACAGTAGCATTAAAATCTACCTTCAGGTTTGCTTGGGCATGAGTGCTATTTTTAATTGAATTACTTCAATTAGTTTGTGGTATGTTTTGCTGGTGTGGGTTGCATGTTTATGGTTTTCAAAAACCAACTTGTTGAATGTTAGGTGCCCAATATGCAAGGACACAATTCTTGTGGGATGAGTCAGCACACAAACAAATAATAAGCTTTTGTTATATATTTTTTGTTGTTCGAAAGAAATATGGCTTGTATTATGGTGGTTCAGTTAGGCATATATCTCTGTCCATAGTACAGCATATCCATATATGATGTAAAACTGCATACATACAGTATGTGCTGTCAGTTATATAGCATGTTTGCTATTCTATCTTATCTAGAGTCAGAGTTTAACACCATCTGTGCCATCCAGCAGTTCATTGGATGATGTCAGCATGTGGTATAGTGGTAGTGATGTCATAGAAGACCACAACTATTTATTAAATTGGGACGATAGCTCAGAAGATATTGATAAACCTGTTTTTGCAGTAAGTGTACATTCTAGAACACAATACAGTTTCTACAAAACAAAGTTTTAAACTTAATTAAATAGTGCATTATACAGATGCAAAAGCTTGTTCACAATTTCAAGGACCATTAATATTATTTCTGATAACTTTTAATACATAGATAAATAGTAACATACACGTATGTTGTACACTTTAGATGACTGATTGCTGAGAAAGAGATTTAGAATGAAAGCCACAACAAAATTGTGTTTTATGAACTGTTTTAATGATATGTAAGCTTGGCTATACATATTGTATGAATGTAAAATATAAATCTATCATCAATATAATTATAGTGTATTATAATTCATTTACATACTAAGAAATATATTTATACAGCTGATTCTTAGATAAGACGTTACACATGCAGGCCTTTTACTATAGCACTAACATGTATTGCATAATACAAAAGATCATAGACTATAATGTAAGGCCACCTCAATTATGTTTAAGCAGTTTAGTATATTTTGCAGTGAAAGTTACAGTATATAGCTATGTAACACTGGTGATGCCACGATATGAAAATTTTAATATCATGATATCATGGGACATATATCACATACAAATATGTTAATGTTTCCACAGGACAAATTTTATTCAGTCAATCTATAGGGGTGTATATACAATGATTTGACAAAGTTGACACTTGTTTTTATGCATTACCACATGTTTGCCATAAAAATATCCTCATGTTTTGCAAATATCAAGTCACTTTCCTCAAGTAATATATCACGATTCAATATAGCTTTTTTCTCTATCATGATTATCATGAGATGTTTGTCATGACTATCGCAATATATATATTGTGGCATCACTATAATGTACAATAACAGTTCATGCAGACAACCTGTAGCAGCAGTATCATGATCAAAATATTATATTAGCTCTGCCTTTATAGTCACTAAGTTAAGCTATCCTCATTACTTCTTGACCCATCACTTCTTCCATATACCACCCATCACTAAGTACATGTACCTGTTACAGTATGTCAGTTTCTCCACTAAGGTACATCGTAGGTCCATAATTTAGCGTGTGCATGTGTACACTAGCAACTGTTCATTAAATTTTCAGTTGAATGCCATGTCAACAATACAAGGGAGTAGTTGGGTTGTATGTACATGGTGATGATGCTACTTTACTAGAAAACAATTGTGCAAGACGTGATCCCAATTATAATTTAAGATAGCATTAACGTGATGACTTACAGTAGTACTCTATCTATACACAGAGCACTTCATAACTATTAATTATATGCAATGCATATACAAGTAGATAAATTAGCTAAGTGTGAAAGAGTTGTTGTATGGTAGTGTTGCACAGAATATAATTTACTGAATAAGTTTTATAAGTATTTTGTATTGCATACATGCAAACTAGTCTATGTCCTATAAAAGTGGATACAACAAGTGTGTATGCATGTAAATTGTGTTATACAATTGCACAAACAGATGACTTTGCTGTTTTAGTAACATCACTTTGTAGTTCCTTTGGGTCATCTTCATGTTCTGTTTGATTGTCATCACTATCCGACTTCTTATCAACAGCAAATTCTCCAGTATTAGATGCTACAGACAAAATATCAGAGATTTCAGCTGTTTCTAAGTTTTCGGTGCTACATTTATGGGAATGGCTACATTCAGAAGCATTTTCTTCAAGAATTGTATCCATTGGAGCAGCATCATATGACACAGCCTTTGTAAATTCAGGTTGTGAATCAACACTGTGGACATTGGACTTGAGTTTATCAAACAAAGCAGGTGGATCATCAATATTTATCATAAGATTTAAAACCAATATATTTCCATTAGCTGTGCCAAAATACACAAAAATATCCGTAGCATGCTGTAATACAGACAAAGTAGTGACAGCCTCATCAGCATAATATGAGGCAATGCATGATTTAGAATCTGTGTCCCATGCACACACAGTTTTGTCAAGTGATGCTGAAATGACCATGTTATTGCTCAGACAAACAATACTTGTTACCGCTGCAGTATGTCCGACAAGAGTGTGAGAAACTGTACCACTCGGTAAACACCATAATTTAATAGTGTGATCAGCTGAGCCAGTGAGTAAAATGGTATTGTCATCACTAGTTTGCAATGAAGTGATTGAATCCTGATGTTCCTTGAATTGTAGGCAATTCTCCGGCTGATTCAAGTCCTGGATGACTAGCAAGCCATCATGTGATGCTGTGATTGCAAGATAGTATTTATGTGTTTGGGCAAAACAAACAGCAGTGACCGATACTTTGTGTTTACGCAAGGTCTTCAGTTTTTTGAATTCATTTAAGCACCAAATAATTGCAAGGCAGTCCTGTGCACCAGAAATCAGAAACTCTTCTTGTTTACTGACAGCAATAGAGTTCACTTGCGCTCTGTGCCCAGTTAGTAGTGTCAATGTCTTGTGAGATTTGCTGTCATATAGCATTATTGAGCCATTTGAGCATGCCATGAAAAAGGTTGAAAAATCTTGACAAGATACAAGGTTTTTGACTTCATGCTCGTGTTGAAATTCCTGGCCTATATCATTTGTGGCACAATCCCATACTAGTGTTTTGCAGTCAGCACCAGTGGACAGATAGAAATCAGTAGAAGATACTATACTGTTAACACTACCAGTGTGTGACAATGGTGTCGGTGAAAATGGTTTGATCACTAAGTCCCATACACAAATGGTACAGTCTGTGCTGCAGGAAACTGCTAGACAACCATTTTTAAGGGCAGAGATGCACTGTACTGGTGCACTGTGACCATACAATTTGTAATCTATTTCTCCATTGTGAACATTCCACACAATCACAGTCCTATGTATTCCAACAAATAAAATTGCTTGAAAGCACTAAACTTAACTGCTATTTCCACTATACGTTAACACAGGACTTTATTCCATGACCATTCACATTACGGTTTTAAAATTTGATTTGCAAAATATTGTGAATGCTTACATAATAAGGTATACTTTAACTTAGTAAAAAAATGTACCTTTCCTTTGATATACTGAGTGTACACAGCAGTTAACAAACCAATGTATGGAAAAATTAGGAATTTTACTACTACTTGTTGAAACAAGGGACCGGAGATCAACTCCTGAAGAGCAAATTTAGTAGCTATAAAAGTTATTGCAAATCATTCCATTTAAATTGTGGGGTCCATATAATGTAATTTAGCTGATTTAATAGCAGATAACTGTGTTATGGTAGCCCACCTTGTTTGATTATTGAATTGAAATAGTACATTAGACTGATAAATATAATAACTAACCCATTATCTGTTCCAGTGAGTATTTTCCCATCATCACAAACAGACAGAGATGTTAGTGTACTACTGTCAGTATAGTACATAACTTGTACACATTTACCATTATCAATGGTCCATATCCGTATGCTATTGTCCTTTGAGCATGATGCAATGTAGTAAGGCCTGTTGTGTATAAAAATGTAAATGTACAAAAGTACTTAATATTATTACTTTGACCTACCAAGTCTTTGTCAATGCCATTGAAGAAATGGACTTAGTGTGTAGGTTGAGTCGGTGCAAGGACTCACATGACACTATATCCCATACCACCATTCTACCATTCTTATCTCCAGTCACCAAATGTTTATCATTGGCAGCTAAACACAGAGACGTCACTGTGGCCTGGTGACCACTTAGTGTAAATATTAATTCTGCTGCACAGCTGTAAAATACCATATAACCATTAACATCTTTTACTGACATAAATGTAACATAAGTACACATTTAAAATGCTTACACATAGCCTAGAGGCATACAGTCATAAACATAGTATAATAATTAAAGTGTATTATAGTACCTGCTGTTAACATCTGTATTCCAAATTTTTATTGTACTATCGTATGAACCAGATACAGTCTTATCCCCCATACTAGCTACAGATACAGCACTCACTCCCTTCATATGTCCTGTCATAGTGTAGATCAGTTCTCCTGAATGCAAATGCCAAAATCTACAACAAAGCAACAATACCCATAATTGTTGTAACACAATTTGCTAGCTTGGACAGGTATACGCAGAGCATGTATCCAATTACCCACAGGATGTACAAAACATTATAAAAAGTAAACCTTCACCAACAATTTCTTGTCCATAAATATATGTCACCATGTCAGCAATAATATGCCTAGTTGGCACAATCATGTGCTGTGAGATAAATAAAAGTTAAAACAATTGGTAAAATTACACAGCTACAAAGAAAAACATGCAAGTTTTTAATCGAGAAGCAAGTTGCAAATAAAGTAAACATATTATACCATCTTATTTGCCTTCACAAGGAGTTTGATTGTCTCAGTTTCGTTTTAGTAGCCCCAATGCTATGTGTGTAATGTGTGTCTGTTTACCATGCAGTAGACATAAAGAAAATCATATCATTAACATCAATGCAAGCAGGGTGGATTTTAATTTTTAATAGACACCTTTCTTTGTTTGCCTATTGCTCATCCAGCTACCAATGATCATCAATGCAGTACAGAAAATGAAGAAGCAGGTTTATCAATCAACAGTTGTTTCAACACAAGATAAACTACAATAAGAATGATGACATACTTGATAGTACAGTCTGCAGATCCTGATGCTACGTAAGGAGCATCAGATGAGACAGCAATGCAAGTAACACCTTTTGTGTGACCATCCAGCGTTTTCAATACACTACCATTCTCCAACTCCCAAGTCTTCAAGCTCTTGTCCATTGAGCCTGAAACCAAACTCAGTGACCTAGCTTTACCTTGCTTAAATGCTTGCAAACAAAGAGATGTAACACTATCTCTGTGACCCTTCAGTGTGGTAAGTAATGGTCCACCTGGTAGTTTAATTGTTGGAGTTAAAGGAACAAAGAGTGGAGATGAGTAGAAGCATTGCCTCACAATATCTCCTATCAATGGCCTATAGAAAAGTCACATTTCTTTTTACATATGCTTGACAAATGTACATCAAACTAACCGAGACATGAGGGGATCCATTAAAAATGGATAAAGTCTCCCAATCAATTGAGAAGGTAATGCATTTGAGTTATTAGCAAGAGCTTCACTTGAATGTGTAAATGCTTCTTTAATCAATCTCAATTCAGCCATTGTTGCTGTTGTGCTCCTGTATTGTGTAATGCATTTACATACTGTGCAGTACACAACCATTACTACCAGCATTGTAAGTGGGCCGGGTCATCCAGATTATCCGGGTCATTTGGGTCACATTTTGTCTGGGTCAAGTGGGTCTTATCCACTTCACTGAATATCTGGCCAGATGAGATCACGTGTGACTATAAGTTAACAAGCTCGATTGTATTGGTAGAAATGCAGTTGTAAACACTCAAGAAACTTATGTGGAGCCACACCCACCATTCAGGAATATACTTTGCTGTCTGTGCGGGGTATGTAGAGCCACGCGCACTTATCGAAATTGCATCAGCTGTGCTCTGTGGGTGTTCATGGCATCACCAGATCCGTGTTGCTACTTGATATATAGGTAACTAACTTCTGGAAATTCTGTAGCTGTATGTAAACTTACATGAGCCACACCCACTTGATAATATGTATGTGGAGCCACACCCACATGATAATACGTAGCTACTCACTCCTTGCAGACAATCCTTTCTATAGTGTAAAAAAATGCAGGGCTAACTAGTGAAACTTGTGGACTTTTAATCTAGCTCTTGGGGCACGCCTCTATTTTAATTAAACTGGGTCATATGCATGTTAGATCCGGGTCCCATCCAGACTACTATTCGGATCAGTGGGCCAAATGGGTCAACAGTACTGACCCACTTACAACGCTGATTACTACCATAGCAAAGAAAATACAAACTACAATACTTTACACGTGTAATCACTACAATGAGTTTTTTATATGCTAAACTGATTGTCAAAATACAAATTAAAATCACATCTCATTTATTCGACAATCCACTGATTTTACTTGATAACAAAGTATTTAGTTTTAGTACTGCAACTCAAATTGGAGGTGGTAAAGTAAGTATGCAACTTAGCAAATAAACAACCCTTCCCTTCTTGCTGAACTGCCCACTATTTATTGTTTTCAGCTGTGTACACATTGCATGCCATAAAAATAGAACAGGATTGTTTTGTTTAACTTACTCTGATACAGTGGGCACTAATGGTGCAAAATCAGCTACATAATCTTCACATGACATTGCCTTATTCTTACTCATCATCCAATTCCAATCACAAATTAAATCCTGTAGCTCACTTAATCTGTCTGATTTAGTCAAACAGTATGGTAGCTCATTAATTTTGCGATGGTTATAAATGTAACATTCTTCATTGAGTAACAATGGCTGGGCATTAATGTGCTCTTGACACATGGTGACATCTGCGTGTATTACAATTAATGCTTAGTAAATGTGCTTACTACTTGCATAACAATACACACACACACACACACACACACACACACACAAGCACACACACATACACACACACACACACACACATCAGGATAAACGGCTAATGAAGAAATAAAAACATTGCACTGCATATTGTAGAATAATACACACCAAACATATTGTAGAACAATACACACCAAACATATTGTAGAACAATACACACCAAACATATTGTAGAACAATACACACCAAACAAGTTGATATTGTGCTACTTCTAAAAAGCAAACGCCTATGAGTTAATACTAGCTAAATAGGAATTACTAAACTTTGTATATAAATTAGTGCTATACTACTATCAATCTAGCTATATAATTAGTAAATATAGCGTATTTCATAATTCATTACTAAGGAAGCACAACGTGAACAGCTTTTGTGTCACTTTTAATTTCAATTCTCTGCTTATTTCATTCCAAATTTGCTAAGTACTCTTTACAAAAATGATTGCTATATCCCAGTAGAAACCATCTTGCAAGAACCTGCAAGATCCTGCAAGAAATTATGATTGAGTAGTTAAATCTTGCAAGAAAATATGACTGCAGGAATATCTAGTGCAAGAATCACTCTATTCTTGCAAGAACATAAAAATCTTGCAAGGATTATACAGATTCTTGCAAAACTTCTTACTTGAATTTAATTATATACACTTGAAAGAATTATATACTTTGGGGAAAATGATTTATGTACTATATATGATCACTATCTGCTGCATTGAGGAAAGTTCTGGATTAGTAGCTACCCCTGGAGCCAACTGAGTCACTAGTAGTTCATGGAGAGTACAAAGATATCCAAGTAACAGCATGTTACAGCAATAAATTTTACAGGTAGCTTCAGTACAGGTAGTTGTCATTCATGTTTTTTTTTCTTTCTTTCAGTGTTTATAGCTATACAAGACTGATAACACCATGCCAAGAGCCTGACAGAAGTCACAGAGTCACCAGAAGGATAAGCTGTCGCAGAAAAATACCGAAATACATTTTAAATTATTAAATACAATATTCTATATTAAGCGCGTTATTTAGAGTAAAGAATATTACCATAGAAACGGCTTCTTTAGCAACAGTGTCGAGTGGAGTAGTGAAGAAAGCATTTTATTAATGAAATTCTTGATCTAAAAGGTGACATTTAAGTTTTTACTCGTATTTTGAATGATTGCTGGCCGGTTTCTTCCGGTGGGAGTTATTTCCGAACTGTGACATCGTGACTTACATCATAAAGCGGCTCTAGCGGAAGTCACCGTTACTTGTAGTATGGCACCTTATTGTGACATGGCAAAGGAAGTTTAAAGACTGAGAGGAAAAGTGCAGTATTAGTGCGAGCTAGTTGTGACGGCTACGGCGAGTAGTGGCTGGTCTGCTTTCAGCCCGCTATGGTGCAAGCTACATGATGGTACCCTACAACACTGCAGCCGTAGTTTTCTAGCGTGAAGGCGAAGAAACTGGGAATTTATCGACGTGTGAGAACATGCGTCTCCGAAGTTCCGTCACTATGCAGAGCCGTCTAGGCAGTAAAATGATGTCTTGCTATAAATTATCTGGTAAGCTAGTTTAATTGTATCATTGGCATATTCCGGTATGACTAGTATCTATATTATACTGTAGGTTACCAAGTCACTATAGAACAATAATATTTTTTCATACAGAAGGATAGCTACAATACAATACACATCATAGTAGGCGGTTACATCTTGCCACTTCCAAGTTGGCTCTTGCTCTGCTTTATCCTGTAAGGAGATAATGTTTAGTTGACATAAGTGAGCATTTAAATGTTTATTAGTATGGATGCCTCAACGTCACTGAGAATATCCATAAAATTGAGAGCATTAACACTGTACATAAGTTTGTAAACAAGATAATGCAAGCAATCATCCAATCAGTTGACCTCAACAACGAAATGATGAACTCCAGGTAGTGACTGATACTGTTTTATATATGATTGCAACTGCATATTACAGGTTATCTAATACAGCATGCAGTGGGAAATTCAAAACCGAAATAGCATTGACGATAACTGTATGTGACATATTTTCAATGGATAAAGATAGGTAACAAACTATATAGTGGTGGAACATTCCTTAAATATATTGTTTTCTACGATAGCTGGGAATCAAGTTCTGTACAACAATCAAGAGTTAAATACAACAGCTTGGAGCAAGAGTCGATCATGTCCATTTACAAGATTATGTTCAGCTACTAATAAATATTTTCATATTCATTGATTATCGAATTATAAGTGGCCAGCTATAGGATCGATGCATGCATGTGTAAAGCTAATGATGGTCTTGCAAGACATGCAAGAAACCGAAGTGCATTAAACTTTCTTGCAAGAATAGTTTTGTAAAATCTTGCAAGAAAAGGTATGCCAGAAAATTTATGCCAGAAAATTTCACAAGATCTTGCAAGAATCTTGCAGGATTATGCAGGATTCTTGCAAGAAAAGGTCCTTTTTATTGCAAGAATCAGAATCCTGCAGGATTTACAGAAATCTTGCAAGACTTTTGCAAGAATCTTGCAAGACTTACATGCACAGATCCTGCAGGATCTTGCAAGATGATTTCTACTGGGATGACTTAATTACACACTACATATTTGATTTTTGTGCTGAGGATACATAAGATTTGTACTGAAAGTTGATACAATAAAATTTCGCTTGTTTCTGCATGACTTCATAGGAGGTGAAAAGAGGGGGTGGGGGCTGAAGCCCACATGGTCTACTGAGGGGGGACTTAGCTCCCCTCATAATGATATTTTGTTGAAATTATCCTTCAGGCTGAAAACCGTGAATATACTTTGATGGAACGTTCAAATACCCTAATAGAGCAGTCGAAGTGCTTTATAAAAACATGTTCTAAAAAACTTTTAACCACTGACCTCTTACTTGGTACTGTTGTTTGCATCTTTTCCACTGTGCCAAGTGTTTCCAGGCATCTAAAGGCTGTTTTGTACTGCTTATATATAAGGCCATGAATAGTTAATTATATGTTTCTGGTTCCCTTCCTGGTCATTTTTTTATTGAATGAATTGCGTAATCACCATACAATAGTTTATAATATTTTATCTGTTGAAAGGTTTTTTTCATGTCTTGTAAACACTCTTTTCTTATAAAGATGCACTAACTTCATACATTAACTTTGTTTTTCCCTACAACACCATGTACTGCTATGTCAAATGTAGTGTACCACATCAACAAGTTGTTAAAAAAAAATCAAGCCTGGTAACTGTGCGATAACGACGCATGCGCAATAACTATTATTCCAAACAAAGCACAACATACATATAGGTTACAACAAACATACACTATAGTATACAGCAACTATGGTGATACAATGCTAATTACAGTTTACATGTTACATCTCCCCCTTAGGTCAATACCTCAGACGATCTGGAGGATGGACAACAGTTCCAGTTTGAGACCTAGCGACTGGTCTGTTGGGCCCAACAAAAGACTGAGTGGGAACAATAGTCTCTTCAGCTTCAGAGCGAGTTCTTAAATGGGCATGGTTCCTTCTTAAATCCCCTGAGGCTGTTTCAACAACATATGACCTCGGTGTATCAGCTGCATGTGAAATCCGTCCTGGGGTTTGAAGTCCTCTGGTCTCAATCCAGACTGATTGGTCTTCTGGCAGTGATGGTAGTGTTCTTACTCTGTGGTGCTTGTCATAGTATTCCTTTTGCAATCGTTTGTACTCCTCATCAAGTTTGAAATGTGAGGCCATTTGGGTATGAAGTTCTCTTTCACCTGGGGGATACTGTATCTGTCTGTATTCTTCTCCCCATCAGCAGTTCTGCAGGACTGAGGGAACACCAGGGCATGGGTGTTGACCTGTAGTTGAGGAGAGCCTTGTAATGATCTGTAGAATTCTCAAACAAACTTTTGATGGTTTTTACCATTCTCTCTGCTAACCCATTGGCTTGGGGGTAATGTGGACTTGTTGTAATATGTCTAAATCCATAAGTCTCAGAAAATTCCATCATTTCCTGTGAATTGAATTGTGGCCCATTGTCTGATACCATCTCAGCTGGAATGCCAAACCTTGCAAAAATAGATTTTAAGTGTGTGATGACACTGGATGTTGTTGTTGAATTCAGCCTTTTCACTTCTACAAACCTGGAGTAAAAAATCAACTGTCAATAGATAGGTAGAATTCTTAAGCTCAAACAGGTCTGAAGCAATGTGCTCCCAAGGATGACTAGGTAATGCTGTACTAATCAGAGGTTCTCTGTAGGGAGTTGTGGTTTTCTGACAAACAGGACATGATTGTACAAAATTCTCAGTTTCCCTAGATACACCTGGCCACCAGATTGAAGAAGAGACACGCATCCTACAGCGTTGGATTCCCTAGTGACCCTGATGAATCTTCTCTAGCGTCGCTTGTCTCATACTCACTGGGATGACTATCCTGGATTGGTAAAGTAATAGTGTGTCACTGAGGGTGAGTTCACCTCGAAATCTCCAAAAGTCTTTCAATTCTCTAGATAGGTTATTTCTATTAGGCCAGCCTAAAGTGCAGTACTCGATTAGCTTTGAACAAATACTGTCCTCAGCTTGGGCCTTACGATAGCTGTCCAAATGGTCAGGGCTTGCAGGAAAAGCTGCAGTGATTGCTTGTACAAACTGTTCGATTTCTTGAGAGGAGTAAGAGCTACTGTTATCTGAAATATCCTTAACTGGTGCTCTTGACAAGGTGTCAGCTGTATACAGAGTCTTTCCAGGTACGTGCTGAATGGAATACTGGAACCTCATCAAACGAAGTCTGAATCGAAGCACTCGTGGTGGGAGCTGATCTAAACTCTTTCTACCTAATATAGGTACTAAGGGCTTGTGGTCAGTTTCTAATATAACACTCTTGCCAAGGACATATTCAGCAAACTTCTCTAAAGCCCATGTCAAAGCCAGTGCCTCTTTTTCAATTTGGGCATAACAAGTTTCAGCTTCGTTGAGTGCCCGTGAAGCAAAGGCTACTGGTCGCCATGCTCCTTGTTGTTGTTGCTGCATTAAGACGGCTCCAATCCCATTGGCTGAAGCATCAGCACTGACTTTTGTCTTTGCTTCTATGCCACAGAGGGCAAGTACACGGGATGAGCATACCTCCTTCTTTAGTTGAATAAATGCCTCTTCTTGGTCAGCTATCCATGTCCATGATGTCTTAGAACTCAACAATTTCCGGAGTGGCTTTGAGATATGTACAATATTTTGGGGAGAATTTGCTCATCCGGTTGATCATCCCCATGAATCTTCTGAGCTCAGTAACTGAGGATGGTGTTGTCATCCCTAGTATCGCAGTGGTTTTCTTTGGGTCAGGTGAAATTCCGTGCTTGTTTATCACATGGCCTAAGAAACATATGCAAGACTGGTAAAAGCTGCATTTACTGTACCTTTGTTTAAGGTGATACCGGCTGACTGAATTCTTTGAAGTGTGGCTTGTAGTCTAGACTCATGTTCAGCTGTGTCTTTACCATACACCAGAATATCATCGACATGACAAAGCACCGCTGGTAGGCCTGAAAGTACTTCATTGAAAGATTTCTGGGGCACTGGATATTCTGAATGGTAGTTTATTAAAACAAAACTTCCCAAAGGGGATAATGAAAGTGGTCAGCAACTTAGACTCATTGGCTAGGGGGATCTGCCAGAATCTGCTATTGGCATGCAAGTGTGGTATCCACTTCTCGTAATACATTTTCATTCAGTGGCTTAAGGTCAACACAGATTCAGACTGCCCCTGAGTCCTTGGGCACCACCACCATTGCTGCACACCATGGGGTTGGCTCTTCGACAGGTGAAATTACCCCCAAACTTTGCATGCATTTTAATTCACACTGCACTTTTGAACGTAGTGGGAGAGGAATATTTCGTGGAGCATATAACGCAAATGGTTGAATGTTTGGCCTAAGCTTAATTGTATATTCACGTGCAAATGTTCCCAACCCTGTAAACAACGAAGGATACTGTAAAATGATAGTTTTTCCAACAGAGCATACATTAAACAACAGTTCTAATTCCTTTATTGCTGGCAGTCCCAGAAGGTCACTCTTTAGGTCTTTAATGATGTACACATCTTGTGTGCAGCATCTCCCCTGATAGGTGAGGGAGAGGTTTATCTTACCAAGGATATTCAAGTGGGTCTGGTCTGGACCATAAAGTGACACTTCAGTCTCTTCCAATAGCATGGCAATGTCCATGGACTTCCAGGTTGAATCTGATATGGCAGTAACCTCAGCACCGGTGTCTACTTTAACAACTATCGGCTTGCCTTGGATTTGAATTGTTATAGCCCACATGTTCTTTTTATTACCTTCCACCGTGTCTAGATACTTGTCAGGTGTTTCTGGCTGTGAGTAATTTGATTGGCTGGAGAGTTCATGCACATCCCTGGTCTGCCAGGCAACTGCGGTAGATAAACTCTGACTGCTATAGTGTCTTTACCTGTTGCAGCGGTAACATGACACATCTCTTGCTGGGCATGACTGTCGTGGATGGGAGCCCTTTCCACATCTTTTACAATTCTGGTGTGTTATTGTTTGCCTTACTGCTGGAGGTGGTATTACAGGTAGCTTCCTTCTGGGCACTGTTTTAGCTACTGCATCAAGGGATGTCTCTTCTTTAACTGGTTTTTTCAATACTTCTTGTTGCTCCTTCACAGCTTCACGTTGGCGGATTAGTTGTTTGGCTTTGTCCAACGTGAGTTCTGCCTCCATCTGCAAACGTTCAGACAGGGCATGGTCGCGGATCCCGACTACAAGACGGTCCCTGATGAGTTCTTCCTTCATCTCACCAAATTCACAGTTATCACCTAGTCGGTGCATCTCAGTTATAAATTGCTCCACTGGCTTGTTCGGCAACTGACTTATCTTGTTAAAACATGCCTGTTTGAAGATTAAGTTCTTTAGCACCTTGATGTGATCATCAAATGTGTCAACAACTTTACTGTACTTCTTCCTATTCTCAGGGGTTATTTTCGTTGTGTCTAATATGTCTTCCGCGTCCTCTCCAAGGCAATAAAGCAGGGTACTTACTTGTCACTCTTCCCCCTTGTCTGCTAGTCCTGACGCCAGTCGATATTGTTCGAAGCGATGCTTCCATCAGTCTTTTGAAAACAAAATGGAGCTGGGGGCTGTAGGTTCACTGTAGCCATCACGAAACGACAGTCACTTCTGACACCATGTGTGATAACGACACATGCGCAATAACTATTACTCCAAACAAAGCACAACAGGTTACAACAAACATACACTATAGTATACAGCAACTATGGTGATACAATGCTAATTACAGTTTACATGTTACAGTAACCTGGTAAATTTTTGGGGAATTGGTATGACCAGAAACATAATAATTAACTTTGCATGGCCTAAATGCTGTATGTTTATTAACCCTGTAGTCAACATTGTGAAAAGAGTTTTTATTAACTGCAAATAGCCAAAAACTTGGTGTTATGATGGAAATGCTTCCAATTGTACCTATAAATTAATTCTGGGAAACTTTGAAACATTGTGAAGCTAAAATGGCTATGGCTCGCAGCCCCTTAAACCCTCTGCTGCCAGAGATTCTATACTCTTGTCAGCCCCTTCTCACATAAACTACTTACTCCACCACTGCATGTCTTGTTTTTTTACAGCAAAACTGCTCCTGATTGCAGCTAAATTGTTAAGTTGCATGGTCACATGCTTTAATCATTTAATGGTGTGGAGGAAACAAGGTTTCACACATTCATAGTGCTAAAACAGGAACTTGCCACTGCTGCTGGTTGTTTATCTTGCTAACTTTCTACCTAATAAATGAAAGATTTACCTTTCCAATTTGGACCAATATATGAACAGTTCAACAGAAATTTAAATCTACAATGACTGAGCACTATATTATTAGAGTGCATGTTCTACGCATTAAAATTAAACAAGTTTAATAACAAAAATTTGATCTTATATCAATCACTATTTATAATAATACGTTTGTAGAAAGATACAAGTGAGCCTGTTTGCACACAGCCTTTACATCGGACTATACCACCTACTGTATATGATTTCACAACTCTGACCCTGGTTATATATATACCGTATGACCAGAAATCTTGGCATGGAATTAATTGGCAATTTGGCGGATGATTACAAAATCTCTAAATCTTGCAATATTTTATTATTAGTGTTTTTAATATTTGAACAAGCTCAAGATCTACAGTAGCAAGAAACAATGTGCTGTGTCTAGCAAGCTCGTCAAGTATGGTGATGTTGAAGGTTGTCAAAAGAGAAGTATGTACAAGTGGAGGTTCATACAAAAATAGCTACCTTTACCTGTATGGGAGGTACAGTCTGCACTAAACTTTAGATTTTTGACATCAATGTACTGAACCTCAGCCTGCACGACCGCCTATAATATGGCTGAGGTCCTACTCTTTCATCAGAAGGAAGCAAAGATACATGTAGCAGAGATCGGCTTGAATGGAGAACGTTCCCAATCACTTTATTTCCATTTCAGATGGCTGGCTATGGACTACATAAACCTTTGTCCTCCATTTCACATGAAAGAGTCCCTACATGGGCCAGTACGTACTGTAGACAGTGAGATAGCTAAGTGTCTATAGATCTTTGTCAAAGAGAAGCCACTTAGCTAGCTTTAAAAAGTTATGTGGGACTCCATTTTATTAGACATGCATTTCATCAAATTAAACTCTTGCCAATCGCAAATCATTAAGAAAATGCTATTCTGCTTGCCAAAATTTCTGCTTGTACAGTATTATGAAGTTACAGTATTATGAAGTTACAGCTGTTCTACACATGTTACATATACAATATTTATATGTAACCTTTACTATCACCTGCTTCATTGCTTTGATCAACATTAGAATGTGAATCATTATGGATGTTAGCCAACTGACCACTAAAATAGTCACACAGTCCTTTGTAGATCAATTCCTTGTTGGGTAGTACATATCTTTTTGTTGCTACTAAACCAAAGACACGATGAGCCCAACACAAATGAAGTACTGTTCCATCAGTAATACGAAATTCAAGCAAATGCCTTAGAGAATAGAGAATTTCAGACCACAAATGAGCAGGAATATATCTGAGCCCATTCAGTGAAGGTGAATTAAATACTTCAGTGCATACCTGAGTACGTAATAATGTCATACTGATAATTATGATGTACAGTATAGTCTTATAGTGAGCACATGGTACAGGTTATATCCTCCAAATCACAATATTTACTAGCGTCATCACATATACATTATATCATACTTGTACTGAGCTAGTATATGAAAATTCATGAAGTAGGAATCCAACTGATCAATGTTGTGAAACAAAATATGAATGTCTTGGATGATGGTATTGTAATGTCGCTATGTGGTCCTACTTTGGAAAGCATTGCCAAAGTAGGAATTTTCCCACATACAGTGTAGTTATGCTACAATACCATAAATTCCTTAATATGGTTACATAGATCACAACCAGTAAGATTGGAGATTGAAGGTACGTACATAAATGTAAGTTAAGGAAAAGGCAGACACTCGCCACAAAGCAAGTAAAGGAAGCCTCTGGCAGCAATATGAAACACAGCTATTGCCACCTACTAAACCAGCACTAGGATGCACCACTCAGGTACTTAGGTCTTGTGCAGACAAATCCTCCAGGGGAAGGACCAGTAACCACAGCACTGTCCAGGTTTCACAGAAAGATTTTGCAGAATTCAAAGTTACATAACAACCCCAACACTGCTAAACAAAACAAGGATAGTTGGGCATTTACTTCCCAAGCTAACACCAGATACCCATTGATGTTACAACTAGGTGGACTACTTTTAGCCACCAGGTCCCCACTATACATGTGCAGCTGGGAAGATTGGAGCAATGTGCAGCAACTAGGCATAACCAGGCATCACTTTTGATTACCAGGTGATGCTCTAGCCACCAGAATATGCTGCCTCACCAGGCAACCAACTTTACGTGAGTTTGTTATTGAGGCATAAAATGGTGGTTGTACAATTAATGCATCATTTAGCCTCTAGCCTTTCGGCAGTGCGCAGTCTGGCAGGCAGACCAAAATTAAGTTTTTTATTTAACATTGGTATTTTTCTACAAGTTTTTTTTGGTATATAATTGACACTAAGGCTTTTTATAAAGGTGCTTTTTGTAATGTAAAACATTTCTATGATGCCTTTTACACAGTGTTTTGGTGAGCATCCTTTTAATTTTTTCAACAAGTAAATATATTTTTTGGGGTGGGGATAGGGAGGGTGGGGGAGGGAGATACTATACAGTACTACTACACTGCACAAACACACATTATAATGATACCTTTTCATCACAAACTAGCAAGTCCATCAATTCCATTTCACTCAGACCACTCTTGGCAGCTGTAATATATCCTAATGAATGTGAGACCAAAGTATAACCAACTCTTTCTTCTAGATCACCAAATAAACCCTCAACCATCGCAGCAACTGACTCTTCTGAGAATTCAACTTGACTAAATGATTTCCAATTACAAGCCTTAAGGGACAGCAATTTAACAAATAATAGGCTTGTTACAGTCTTTATCTGATTAGTAAAAGTGTTCCATTGTGAGGGTGCTAAACATCGGTTTTGTATGGACAAACAGTGCTCAAGAAATCTTTTAGATTCATCTGGTTTCAAGTATGGAATCTACAAGATATACAAATCTGTTGAATGAAAGCATGTTACATGACCATGGCATAAGCCAAGACATTGTATCATGCAGCCCACAGTCAGTGTACCACTAAAAAAATGCGTATACATGATGTTAACGTATGTACATAAGCCTATCTGTTTCAGTTTGGTAACCTAGAGTACAAACAAGCCTCCAAATGTTTTTCCTGTCATACCTCTCTCTAAAGAATACAATGAGCAATAAAGAATACAATGAGCAATGATTTCCTGCCTATCTGTTTCAGTTTGGTAACCTAGAGTACAAACAAGCCTCCAAATGTTTTTCCTGTCATACCTCTCTCTAAAGAATACAATGAGCAATGCCTGAGCACCAAGTTTGAAGACTGAGTTGCAAATAATAAATTTACAAAATAGACAGAAATTGATCAAGCATCTTTTATTTCAGATGGGCTATAACTACGTATATTCCATGCCACTCCAGTTGGTCATGAATAACTAGTGTTCCACCAATACAGCAATACTCTAACTGATACTCAGCAGTCTATTTCACTAATAATTTTATGCTTGATACTACTTATTTGTAAGTAGCTATAATTTAATTGTAATTATGTAATTGTAATTTTGTAATTGTAAATTTTGGATAGAGGCGTAGACTGTACATCCAAATCATACACACAATTAAGTAGCTATACCCATTAAAAAAAATCATATATTACAGTATATTGCTATAGTGCCTGTCCGGCAGATTCTTACTACTTGTATCTATTTGTACCAGCAAAACCTTGTAAGCTATGTGTTATTGGTGATTGTTCTATTAGAGTATCCCAATATAGTTTGATAAGTCACTGTTGCTCAATAAATAGTGGACTACAAACATTACAAATTATCAAACACAACCAATCATATAATCACCTCCACAAGGTTACTTGAAGAAGATCCATACATACTGCACAAGACAGGATAAACCCGAAACTGTGGGTCTTGCAGTGCTGATAATATTATCTTCACATGCTTTGAAATTTTAGCTGGTAGCCATGAAAGTCCAGCAGGGCCATCCTCTTCTGACAATTGATCTATGGCATCAAAAAGAAGAAACAGTGGTCTCTCTTGTGAGGGCAGTGTAAGAAGCTTTGCAAAGTACTGAACCAATGAGTGATATTGGTTAGGTGGTTTTGTCCCTAATCTGTAAACAACAGCAATCTACAGTGGTAACATATTGCCAATATAATGCAAAATCCATTCATTGCTAAACATACAGTTTTGCATATATTTGCAGAATAACTAATACACATGTGTGACTGGATTTGGTGTTTAAAATTACCTACTTTAGTGAATCAAAGCTACAGGAGGGGGCAGAAGAAGCAATGTTATTATGGGGGGGCTAGGGTGTAGCTATGGGGTGACCTACCTTAGCGTGTGTACTTTAGTGTGCGAAACACACACTAACATGTAAAGATTGCTAACCTAGGGGGAATCTGATACATGTACTTAGGTTACACACATGCCTACATACAATAACACATAAGATATAATCCTGATAAGTGGGCATGGCTCACAAAAGAAGCTAAGCTGCAGCAGGAGTCAGGATACATCATGATATGCTGACCTGGTTGCCCTGATCCGATCGGTTTCAACCCTGGTGTACATGTGTGACTCTGTGTGTGTGCGTGTGTGTGTGCATGTGCATGTGTATGTGTGTGTGTGTGTGCATATGTGTGTGTGTGTGTGTGTGTGTGTGTGGCACGTGTGTGTGTGTGTGTGTGTGCATGTGTGTGTGTGTGTGTGTGTGTGTGTGTGTGTGCATGTGTGTGTGTGTTGTGAGTGTGTGTGTGTGTGTTATGTGAGTGTGTGTGTGTGTGTGTGTGTGCATGTGTGTGTGTGTGTGTTGTGTGAGTGTGTGTGTGTGTGTGTGTTATGTGAGTGTGTGTGTGTGTGTGTGTGTGTGTGTGTGTGTGTGTGTGTGTGTGTGTGTGTGTGTGTGTGTGTGTGTACATGTGTGTGTGTGTGTACATGTGTGTGTGTGTGTACATGTGTGTGTGTGTGTACATGTGTGTGTGTGTGTGTGTGTGTGTGTACATGTGTGTGAACCCAAATGTTGTCTATGATACGTAACTTTAACTTAACATGGTACACTTTACCTGCTGGCACACACTCCTTAGGAGTAGCCGAATGCAACTTGAGTGATGACTGGTTCCAAGAAATCTCACTACAATGCATGCATTCTGAAGGTTGAATTTTTCTTTCAACATGCATGCAGCATGTGCCATAACGTATGTTTTTCCACTTCCAGAGTTGCCATAGAGTGCAAGTGGTTTCTCTTCATATCCATTAACATATTCAACAATCTTTGAGGAAATTTCCTTTCTTTCCTGGTTAAAGGAAACAAGCATACCACAATATATACTGCATGTACATATAGGTAATTTTACTGCATAATTTAACACACCCACTTGATTGTTGTTACAATTCCAACATGTATGTACTATACATAGCTATGTTTGCAACCACCACAAATGTGCATGACTTTCTTGATATTTAAGTATATAGCAATACTGGTTCCATACATAACTGAAAGTAATCCTATGTAATATTAACAGTATGATAGATTTGTACTAAACATAAGCAACTGCATAATGGCCATCTACGTCCTTACTTATTATCGAACATACGTATACATTATGTACTCGTATCCTGTACTTTTATTATTAAAGAAGTAACACAAAAATAATAATAAACTCCGATAGTCTGTGTGTATAAAAAGCACCTTTAGTTGTAGCAATTGACCAAATGCTATTGTAAAAGTATATAGTACCAACACTTACATAAAAATCTTCCAATTTCGATGTAGCGTAATGGGTATGCCAAACTATCTCCTGGTATAATCCATCCAATAGTTTTAATGCTGATGTAGTAGGGGTCATAACTTCAGTAATCTTGCTTTTCAAGGTGGCTAATGTTGTGTTGCACAGTTCAACAATATAGGCATTGTGCATTTCATCTCCAGCAACGTCTAAGCCAAGCCCCTTAATCCACTTGATGGGAAAATCATAAATACTTCTGGGATCCAAACTATAGTGAGATACGTACACTGTACATGTATGTCATTAGTATGGCAACCAAATGAGTAATACATCCAGTATACATGAATGGAGTGGTGGCACTGTACTAACCCAATGTACTTGGCTGTCATTCTAGTTTCTTTAAGATGATTTAAATTTTTCTGAGCATCATTGTCTAACTCCCCAGTTTCCCAAACAGTATCAAGATAAACATGCCGAGCAGGATCTTTTTTATTTACAGCATATAAGTTTGTAAAAACTCTCTTGAACCAGAGACAATGCTTATTAGGGTCACCAGGTGAGTGGAAAACTCCTTGAACAATTTCATCTTCCAAAACTACATAAATTTTAAATATTACACACTAACAATATACTAGCAACTTTACCTGAGTTTAGGTAAACCTGAACTTTAACTTTATCTTTTCCTAATGCATATTTGGCTGCTTTTCGGATAGAAGATTCCATTGAGTGAGCTATACTTAGCCACTCATTCCATTGTTGTAGCATTGCTTCTTTATTTGTATTGCCATACAAGGCAAACCTATTGATGTAAGTGTATAAAATAACCATCTGGTGGTTACATACAGACACAGCCTGTACCATACATAAATAGCTACTTGTGGACAAGAAATGACTAAGTGAACATGTAAGTGAACATGTGTAGATGACTAAGTGAACATGTGTAGTGATTTAGTAAACCTGTAAATGAGCTGTACCAATATCAAAATCTAGTATTTTGTAAATGAAGTAGGGATCTATGCAATAAAAAGTAGTGAAACAAGAGATGAATGATGGTATTACAGCATAGCTCAATGGAAAAGTCCCTACTTTGGCATTGATCAAAATAATTGTTATACGTAGCTAATGTGCCGAAGTAGGGCACATCATCATCTCTCTTTTTGTTGCATAGATCCCTACTTCATTTTTAAATTTATAGTTTTTAAAGATACTAGTTTGCTTAGCTTTTTGCTGTAGCACAGCCAGAATTTGTGACTGTTCTATTAGGATATCATACATGACTGTTGTATTAGAGTGACTGTTGCATTAGAGTATATCTCGAGTCAGCCAAGAGGTGTGCAGCTAGCTAGACCAATAAGGGGTGAGGTCATTCTGTTTGCTGTTAAGTAAACAACTAGATTGTTAAGAGGTGTCGTTTCTGTACTCTATTGCTATTAGTCCACCTAGATATTTAATTGAAGGTGTAATGAACTAGCTTTATTATAATTATTGTAATGACTTACTTTATAATTACTGCATCACATGACACTTAATATTTTTGTGTTTGTAATTGATTGAGCACGTGTGTGTGTTGTTCCAATTAACTGCCGCATCTATTGTCAGTGACTGTTGTTATTAATTGATTGTTATATTAGTCATATTACACTTTTGTTCCGATGTGAATGGATGGGACGCAACAAAGAAGGCTAAGAAATTGCCGACCTTACTTGAAGGGGAAGCTTTAGCAGCGTGGATGGAGTTAACCGATGAAGAAAAGAAGGATTATAGTGTGGCGAAGGACAAATTAATTAAGAAAATGGCGCCACTTGAATATGTGTTATTGGAAAAGTTTCAAAAACAATCAATCTTTTCTGGTGAATCAGTTGGTATGTATTTGTACGAGCTGAAACGACTACTACAGCAAGCAATGCCAGAATTGACAGCCGATGCGAGGAAGCAATTACTGATTCATCAATTCTTAGCGGGGTTACCCGCCTCACTGAGTCGTCAGCTTCGAGTGAGTGGTAACATGGCAGACCTTGATGAACTTGTACAACGTGATAAGACCTTGATGGTTGTGGACGGTGGTGAGAGGCAAACTGCGGCAGTTCACTCAGGCATTTCTGAAATCTCAGAGCTGAAATTCCAAATTCAAGAATTGGCAGCACAGGTGGAGAAGAGTGATAAGAACCCACCACAGTGCTACCTACTATTGCAAGCAGCCCGGCCATGTGCAGCGATATTGTCCGAACAGGGTCAGGGAGTGTAGGTGCTATATCTGTGGCAGGCCAGGTCATATTGCTGACAGTTGTTGGCTGTTGGTAAACAAGAAGGGGATGTCCCTGGGGGGCAACCGACATCCCTAATAAGAAAGAGCCCCACAAATACTGTAGTAGTAGCCACCACCAAGATACAAACAGCTGTAATTATGGGAAAGATGGGACACTCTACCTTGGAGGTAATGCTTGATTCCGGTTCTTCCATATCCTTATTAGCACAATCTAGTGTTGAGAAAATGACTAACACCATAGAGAAACCAGTTCCAAGGATTCTATTGAGAACAGCATCAGGTGTATCACTTTCTACTGTTAAGTACATCACAACATCTGTGCTGATCCAGACATGGAGGGAGACACCTGTACAACACAGTTTTTTTGTGGTTAGTGATCTTATTTCCCCTGCTATTTTAGGACTTAATTTCTGACAGCATCACAACCTTGTTCTGGATTTCTCTGGAAACACAGTTCAAGTGTACCCCAAGAGTATACAACTACCAGAGGAACATCAACAGTTGAAACAGATGGTGAAGGATGCCCAGAATAACAAACTTCATGTTGGTATGATATCAGCTCTATGTATTGACTCCAGTGTAATGCCAGAAGAGTGTGCCATTCCTGATTTTGGTGCCCCTTATACTTATGTACTACCTGAGAATCGCAGTGGGGATTTTAAGCAGCTAGTGGAAGAACACAAAATCTTATTTGATGTCAGACCGGGGAAAACCACACTTGACTGTCACTACATTACAACAAAGGGCCAACCTATTCGTGTATCTCCACGACGCATTCCAGGGCACTATCATCAGAAGTTGTTAGGCAGATTGAATCGATGCTAGCACAAGGGGTCACAAAAGATAGTAGCAGCCCGTGGATGTCCCCTACTGTTTTTGTACCCAAGAAATCCGGAGAACTAAGAATCTACGTAGACTACAGGTCCCTTAACAAACAGACAGCCAAAGATTCTTATCCCTTGCCACTCCCTGACGGAGTACAGGATCGTCTTAATAATGCTGCTGTGTTCTCCACTTTAGACCTCCACAGTGGATATTGGCAGCTCCCAGTGGCAGAAGCTGACCAGCCTAAGACTGCGTTCTGCCCTGGACCAGGAATGGGCCTCTACCAGTTTTGCCGCATGCCATTCAGGCTCTCAGGAGCACCAGCATCTTTCCAGAGACTAATGGACTCTGTATTGCGTGGCCTGCCATTTGCGTCAACATACCTAGATGACATATTGGCCCAAATGTGGAATGCCATAAGAACCATTTACGGTGTTCTGCCGCCTGCAAGATGCGGGACTAATCCTGGGTGGGAGAAAGTGTTCCATTGGTGTGCCTAAAGTGTGTTACCTAGGCCACATTTTCTAAGCTGATGGTATTCAACCAGACCTTAACAAGGTACATGCAGTGCAATCCTGGCCAACACCATGTGATGTTACCACCCTTCGTCAGTCGTTGGCCCTTGCTTCTTATTATAGAAGGTACATACATAAATTTGCTGATGTTGCCGCCCCACTTCATGGTCTTACACAGAAAGGTGTGTTGTTCAAATGGACTTCTGTTCATGATAATGCGTTTTCATTCCTAAAATCCAAACTAACTCAATCACCTATCCTGGCTTGTCCAGATTTTTCTCCTAATGCTCATCCTTTTGTGTTGCAGACAGATGCCTCTGCTGTGGGATTGGGAGCTGCGTTGGAACAAGGAGGACATGTGATTGCCTATGCCAGCCGGACATTGACCAAAAGTGAGTCAAATTATAGTGTTATACAAAGACAGTGTTTAGCTACTGTATTTGGTATGAAACAATTTCATCACTATTTGTTAGGATGTTCTTTTACTCTGGTGACAGACCATGCACCGCTCCAGTGGCTTTCCGCACAGAAAATGGAAGGTCTTCTTCAGCGTTGGGTCTTAGCTAAGCAAGAATACACCTTTGACATCATGTATCAAAAAGGGACAGAAAACATTAATGCAGATTCACTGTCACGTAACCCAGTATCTGTACCGCACTCAGTTGCAGTCACATCCTCACAACCTGTCACCACCGACATACAAGTGGCTCAGTTAGAGGATTCAGTAGTCAAGCAGCTTCATAGGAGATTGTCCTCATCCACCAAGCCTGTTATCACAGGTAAAACACAGCCACTACTTAATAGGTGTTTACAACTTTGGCAACAGTTGTCTATTATTGATAATGTAGTGTGCCGCACATACACCTCCGGGCTTTCACAGCAGCTAATTATTGTCCCAGTACTTCCACTTTCAATGCAATGGTCTGCAATCTCTCAATCACACAATATTCCCATCAAGGCATTGCCAAGACACTACAATGACTTCAGGAGTCTGCTTATTGGGTTGGAATGGCCCAAGATGTTGCTAAGTATTGTAAACAGTGTACTGTATGTCAGCAAGTGAAGTTACCAGCACCCACCCCAGCTCCTCTAACGAATGTGCCGATTGGAGGGCCATGGCAAATGCTGGCTGCTGACATTTTGGAGGTCCCAGTTTCACGTCGTAATAATAGATACTTACTGAGCTAGTGGATGTTTCGTTACCCAAGGAATTGAGGCAGCAGGATGTAAACAGCATTTTGATTGAGCCCACTGATAACGCTAAGCTTCCACAACACCTAATGGCGGCCAGAGCCCTTAGTCCAGTCCTAAGTGGCAGACATGCCCTTCTCCAGGTGATGAACAGCAGCCCAACAGCTGCTACCATCTATAAGGGGACCAAAGTAGGGATTGCTACACCGCTATCAGAATTGCTTATGGTAGATGCCATCGAACAGTCATCCATGTCGCAGCCCGCCCCTAATGTAGACCTCACAGAATCCATGTCCCAATTTGATCCTAATGTAGACTTTACAGAATCAGATCTTCTACTGACCAACAGCGGGAGCTTCTTGCGCTGTTACATCAATACAGGGATTTGTTTGCTAATAAGGATCAGCCCCTAGGAGACATGTCAGTTGTAAAGCATACCATCTACACAGAGGGCCCGCCCATCCGTGAACTTGTACGCCGTCAGCCATTAGTCCTACAAGATGCTATTGATGAAGAGGTACAGAAGATGCTTCAGCAGGGAGTTGTTCACCAGAGTTTTAACCCCTGGAGTTCACCAGTGGTCATGGTACAGAAGAAAGATGGATCCTGGCGATTTTGTGTGGACTACTGTAAGCTTAATAATGTAACCCACCACGATGCTTATCCTTTACCATGCATAGATACCACCCTTGACTCACTTGCTGGCTCAAAGTTATTCACAACTTTAGATTTGGCCTCCGGCTATTGGCAGGTAGAGGTCGACCCTAAGCACAAGGAGAAAACAGCCTTCTCTACATCAAGGGGGAATTTTGAGTTTAACATTATGCCTTTTGGCCTGATGAATGCTCCGGCCACATTCCAACGTCTGATGGAATGTACCTTGGCTGGACTATCTGGCATGCACTGCTTAATTTACTTAGATGATATCATTGTTTTTAGTGCGAATTTCGCTGATCACCTAACCCGACTATCATCTGTCTTTGATAGGCTCAGAGTTGCAGGTTTGAAGCTAAAGCCGGAGAAGTGCCATTTTGCCAAGACACACGTCACCTACCTTGGTCATGTTATCTCAAACGAAGGGATTACACCAGACAAGGCTAAAATAACATCAGTGGCCAATTACCCAAACCTCAAAACAGCAAGGAGGTCAAACAGTTCATAGGATTGTCCAACTATTATCGCCGTTTTATCCTTTCTTATGCCGCAATAGAAGAGCCCCTGCATCAGCTTCTTCATAAGAACAATAAGGCTTTTGCTTGGACAGCTGAGTGCGACACCTCCTTCAATATTCTTAAAACCAAACTGACCACTCCACCAGTCTTAACTTTCCCTCAGTTTAAGGCACCTTTCATAGTTGCAACTGATGCCTCGGACCATGCTATCGGTGGAGTCCTCAGCCAAATACAAGATGGCCAGGAGAAGGTAGTTGCATATTGGAGTTGCCAGTTACAAAAGTCGGTAAAAAAAACTACTCCACTATTGAACGGGAGGCACTTGCTGTTGTTAGTGCAATTAAAGAATTTTACCCGTACTTGTATGGATTTACTGTTGACAGACCATAACCCCTTAACTTCACTCAAGGGACTTTACACTGGTGGACGTCTTGCCCGTTGGTTATTATACCTCCAACAGTTCAATTTCACTTTTGAATACAAGAGTGGGGCAAGTCACTCCAATACCGACACACTCTCCAGAATACCCCCAGTCTCAGAAAACTTGCTCACAGCAACAGTGGATGAAGTCTCCCTGGCCAACCCGGACACACTTAAGGTAGAGCAACTCCGGGACCCAGAGCTTGCTGTCTTGAAGCAGCATTTGGAACAAGGGACTGTGCCAAGTGGGTGCCCCCCAGGCCTACGGAAATGTTTTATCAAAGATGGCATTATTTGCCGCGAATATAAGGAGGTTGCCACCCAGCTGGTACACACACAGTCAGTTGTCCCTCATAGTCTCAGAACTGTTGTACTCAAGGAAGTGCATGATCACCTTGGTCACCTTGGTGTAGAGAAGACCCTTGGCCATGTAAAAACTCGTTTCTACTGTGTAGTGATATGTTAATGAACATGTGACTATCACGAGTAACACCTGCATCCTGTGTAAACATCACATGTCTATCATATGACTGTACTTGTATGGTTGTACTCTGTCTGTATAAATATGTGTACTTTACAAGTCATGATCAGTTATATAGGCTAGTCACGTGGAGTCCTATAAGGGCCCAATGCTACATACTGGCCTGGTTACGAACAAGCTGTGGAGTCCTGGGTTAAGCAGTGTGAACAATGTCAGAGGTGTAATCCCCCACAACCAAATCCTTCTGCACCATTAGGGACCATCAGCTCATCCAGACCTTTCGAGAAACTGTCTTGGGACATAATGGGGCCCCTCCAACTTCAGCACAAGGGAATAAGTACATCCTCGTTATCACTGACTTCTTTACCAAGTGGGTGGAAGCATTTCCCCTCAAGGATACCACAACTAATACCCTAGCCAATATCATACTGAATGAGGTAGTGTGTCGCTATGGAGTGCCAACCTACATCCATAGTGATCAAGGGGCAAACCTTTGTAGTGCTGTCATCAAATCACTTTGTCAATTGTTGGGATTTACAACCACAATAACTTCAGCGTACCATCCTGAGGGCAATGGACAAGTAGAAAGATTCAACTGGACTATTGAAACAATCTTGGCAAAAACAGTACAGAATGACCAACACGACTGGGATTCCCAACTTCCCAAGGCCCTCTTTGCCTACCGTACAGCAATTCATGAATCCACCAACTTCATCCCATATCACCTCAACTTTGGTCACTCAGCTCAACTCCCAATTGATTTGATGCTTAGCCGAATACAGACCAGTGCAATCCAATCCTATCCCCAGTTTGTGCAAGCAGCTCACCAGCAATTGAAAATGTCTCAGAACATTGTCCGAGAACAGCTGAAATCACAACATGCTCGGCAAAAGGCTCTACATGATCGTCATGGTACTGTAGAAGAGTTACAGGTGGGTGATCGAGTATGGTTGTACAATCCTGTGGTACCGAGGGGGAGTACAAAGAAGTTCGCATCGTTGTGGAAGGGTCCTTACACTGTAATAGATAAGCCAGGTGTTGTCAACTACAAAATTCAACTGATTGGTGGAACTCAGACATTTGTGGTCCACAGGAACCGACTAAAACTCTGTCAGACACCACCACAGCAAATTACGGTTCAGTAACCGAAGGATCACTCTTACAGTGACATTACAGCTGGCCGAACGTCTGGAGTAGCAGGATACACAAGTTGTACAAATCTGCCGCCACAGGATGTACCAGAGTCAAGACAACCCGACACTCACCCTCAGAGAGCTCGCAGGCCTCCACCAAGGCTGGATGATTATGTACGACACTGATCTTTGATAGGATGCTAAGACTGGTGAGGGAGTGATGTAACATTGGTATAGTATTAAACTTACTCAACACTGCACACACTAGCTACTGTACACCAATTGTTATGTAACATTAATTAGAAAACGCCATTGTAACCTTAATTAGAATCTCATCACGTGACTCTGTACATGTGCTTTCTGACGGTTATTATTGTGAATTGTGTTTGTCGTCGTCGCTCGAGTACACCACGCTACAGTAGGCTATCATGATACCATATCAAAGGCCAGGGAACTGCTGTTGCTTTTCCGTCGTGCTGACATGCCAATTACCAATGTCAATCATCTGCTGACAAGTCATAATGAAGAGCGCCTAAGGGGAGTAAAGGAGGCCCTACAGCAGATGTCTCAACAGCTTGCCTCATTAAGTATTCGTCAACCACCCAATGCAGCCAGTCGAATGTGCTTCAACTGTGGACAACCTGGACACATTGCCAGAAACTGTAGGTTGCCTGTTACATCACAAGTGGAGTGTTTTAATTGTGGTAGGAGAGGCCACATTGCTAGGAGTTGTAGACAGCAGGGAAATGATCAAGGGGGCCCTTGCCCTTCCCAAGTAGGGAAGGGTCCCTGTCCATAGACTACAATGCTCGCATTGAACACACACCAGCCATCTCAACACCCACCATACCCGGGAGAGCAGCATACACAACTGGGAGTATCAATGGACAGTGCATTGACATTCTATTAGACTCTGGAACATCTTGTTCTGTAGTCCACTCTAATTATATCCTACCAGATGATGTACGGCCATTGATATCTGTCACACTGGTTAATGCAGATGGCAGCAGTCTCTCCCCAACTGGCACCACTACAGCACAAGTGGCCCTGAATGGCCTGGACACATCCCACAACTTCATTGTTGTCAACAATCTATCAACCCCCGTGATACTGGGATGCAACTTCCTCTCCAAGCATGGTGTGCTACTGGACTTTGGCATGAACACATTCCACTGTAAGAACTCTTGTGCTCAGCCCAAAAGGCTTAACATGCAGACAGAGTGCTAGTACTTGACGATGATCTTCCACAAGCCGTACCCTGTCCAGTACAGCAGAGCTCACAAGTTGATGTTGACATGCCAAAGAACTACCACCCAGCCTTGGAGTCAGTGCTGAAAGATCATGAAGGGTTGTTTAGCTGTCAACTTGGCAAGACAAATGTGGCCAGACATGTAATTGATACAGGTGATTCCCATCCAGTAAAGTTACCACCTCGTCCCATTTCCTTTCACTACACTGAACAAATGCACAACCAACTACAGGAGATGGCGAAAGAAGGGATTATTAGACCAAGCAACAGCCCGTGGTGTGCTCCAGCTGTGTATGTCCCAAAGAGCAATGGAGATGTGAGAATATGTGTTGATTTTGTTCAACTTAATAAATTAACTAAAAAGGACTCCTACTCTGTTCCACGGGCAGATGGGCCCCAGCTGGAAAGAAGATATTCTCTAAGATTGATCTCCGAAGCACATATTGGCAGTTCCCGATGAGTGAAGAGTCCATGGAGAAGACAGTCTTCTGTCCAGGTCCTGGTTATGGTTTGTGGGAATTCACTGTGATGCCGTATGGGTTGACTGGAGCGACTCAGACATGCCAACGTGGATTAGATGAAGTACTGAATGACTGTAAGGATTGTGCAGATAATTATGTAGATGATTGCATCATATTCTCTGACACACTAGGCTCACACATTGACCACCTGCAACATGTCCTGGGTCAACTCCAGTCAGCAGGGTTTACTCTCAGGGGCTCCAAATGCTGCTTCGGGATGAGCTCAACCACTCATCTGGGCTTTGACTACTCTGGTGATGCCCAGTGCAGAAAAGACCCGAGCAATTGTTGATTGGCCAATGCCAACTTCTCAGAAAGAAGTCAGGTCGTTCTTAGGGTTAGCTAATTTTTATCGTCGTTTTATCCCTCAGTTCTTGAGCATTGCTGCTCCCCTCAATGACCTAACCAGCAGCAAAGCTACTTTTAGATGGACAGATCAGCACCAGGCAGCATTCAGCAAATTCAAAGATGCCCTGAGCTCTCTTCCCATCCTTGACCACCCCAAAAGGTCTGACACCTTTGTGCTGACAACGGATGCCCCTGAACATGGTGTGGGTGCAGTGCTCTCCACCTCACGTGGTACTGTAGTGGAGTATGCTAGCCGTTCCCTGACTGCTGCAGAGAATAAGTACTGCACTATTGAGCAAGAGTGCTTGGCCATTGTGTGGGCCACACGAAAGCTGAGGCACTATCTGATAGGGGCACAATTTACCCTCGAAACAGACCATAACCTCTTGAATGGCTGGAATCAGCTAGGAAGAGCCATGCACAAACACAAAGACTTGAGCGCTGCGCTCTGGAGCTTCGGTCTTTTGAATTTGATGATGTGCACCGCCCTGGGAAATTTAACCAGCATGCAGATGCCCTCTCTAGATTTCCTGTGGCAGTAGTTGGAGTAAACCCGTCTATCTCCATGTCTGCCTTATCAGCTGCACAACTAAGTGATCCTGTGTTGTCAGTAGTCCACAGTCATTTGCAATCCAACAAGTCCCCCCCTGCTACAGGAACCTGGAGCAAGTTTCCCCTGAAGCGATACAGGAAACTTTGGTGTTAATTACTACTCCAAGACTCAGTTGTTTGATGTAAGGTCAAGTCTCAATCTATGTCTGATACCAAGCTTCTGATTGTTGTGCCACCCTCCCAGCAAAAGATCTTCCTGACAATAGCTCATGAAGACTCAGGACATCAGGTAATTGATTGCACCCTGTCAAGACTCTCTGAGGTGGCTTACTGGGTAGGAATGGGGAAAGATGTCGTGAGTTATTGTACACACTGTTTTAAGTGTCAAGTGTCTAAAGCACCTCCAAGCAAGCCGGCTCGCTTACAGCCAGTGATTTCCAGCAAGCCTTGGGAGTTAATTGCAGTGGACATACTCAAGGTTCCTAGATCTGCAGAGGGAAACCAGTACCTATTGGTGGTTCAAGACTACTTCTCTAAGTGGCCCTTTGCCAGCAATAGCTGATCAGACGGCTGAAAGAATAGTCCAGGTTCTAAGAGACAAAGTATTCAAACTAGTTGGACCACTGTCGCGCCTCCATTCTGATCAGGGACAGAACTTTGAGAGCCGATAACTGGGTGATTTGTGCAGGGATTTTGGGGTGAAGAAGAGTCACACAACCCCTTACCACCCTATGGGGGACAGGCTTGTTGAACGTATGGATAGATCTCTCCTTAACCTTCTGAGGACATACGTTGAGAAAGAGAACGACTGGGAGAGGCACCTGCAATTGCTTTTGTTTGTTTACAGGACCACCAGGCACGCTAGTACTGGCCTCTCCCCTTATGAGGTCCTATTTGGTTGCAACCCCCCCCCCCCCCCCCCCCCATTGTCAACTCCTGGACTCCCAGGCTCTGTCGTACCTGATCCTTGTGAGTATAGTGCTGCTTTGAAGAGAAAACTTCTTGAGTTAAGAGAAATGGTTGATGCTAATATTGTGTAGTCAGCAGAACATCAGCAATCCTGTTATGAAGACAGTGGGTGCTTTCCCCAGTTTAAAAAGGATCAAAGAGTTCTCCTCAACAACCCAACGAAGGGAAAACTGAGTTCACGATGGACTGGACCGTGGACAGTTGAGAGTATGAAGAACACTATCACTGTTGTGCTCAGGATGGAGGCTGCTAATTGTACAGTTCATGTCAACCGTGTCCGACCCCTATTGGAAAAAGATGTGGGCAACCATGTGTCATCAGATTGGGTCCGCCTTTGTTTTATTATGAACCAGCACCACTGTGCTCTGTACCTGAACGTTCTGATCATGTTGCAGTGGAAACTCCACCTGGAGTCAGTAGCGCCCCCCATTGTCACAAGAAGTGGAAGAACTATGAAACCAGTTCAACATTATGGAGATCCATTGAGCTAAGGGGGTAAGTGTGTGACACTGTTACATGACTTGTACTGTAATTATTATTTAGTAACATGATGTCATAGTATTATTGATCACGTGTACTAGTTTGTTATGGCATGTTGTACTCTATTGTTTTGGTGTGCATCCCTTTGTATTGCTGCACACGTGTTTGTGACTGATAACAAACTGTAGTCTGCTGGGTCATTCTAAGTTGTTACATATATATGGACTAATACTATTCCGTAAAGGTGACTTTTAACGCATAAAATGTCTCTAGGATGATTTTATAAGGCAGAATTTTGGGTACTGTGCAAGATTTTCAAGGCGATCCCTACTTAAACGGTACTACGGTACCATTTGATGTAATCACACAATCAATATGTACTCTATTCCTGTTAGTCAAATCTATTATCATCATATGTATCTCCACACTAACCAGTTCCAGCACCACAATAGCCAAAGTGCCAAAAAGCAGTTTCAAGTATACATGTATATCACTAGGCATGAGCCAATTATGCTTTGAAAATTGTCTATTATGCTCAAAATTATGTTCTCAAAATCAAGATTATGCTCAAGAGCTGACTGTTTTATTAGAGTATATCAGCATTTCCTGACTGCTGTGTTAGAGTAAATGACTGCTCTATTAGAGTATCTCGATCTTATTTCCATAAAGTGTGAATAATCAGTCAAGAAATAGTAAAAACAATAACACTGCAAGGTTTTTGATATGAAATGCAGTAATAATGTGCAGTGTGTTCAAATTGTGCAGTATTTTTGGCACGCGCATTGGACATTTTAATTAAAATTCTTGAAAATCATCCTATTATGCTGGCATAATGCTTGATGCTTTTGTTAGCCTATTACGCTCAAAATTATTCCGGCATAATTGGCGCAAGCCTATATATCACAAGTAACTCATAGCTGTTAACTCATATGGTACAATACATGTGTAGGTACCTGTACATATAGGAGAATGTAATTCTTACTTTTTCATTGGTGATTGCAAAATGTACTCAGGAGGATTGGCATTGTTGTCCAAGATATACCATTCTAAGATCAACTTTTTTGCTGTATGATCATCAATCATTGGATATATAAGTTGAAAATCTTCTTTCAGAATACTGAATGGAAGTTTTCTTGGACAGTAACGATGAGACAGTAACATCTGGAATAACACATATTAAAAAGAAGTAAAATTTAATTACAGGACAATAATCAAACCCAAATATTTCATCTCTAAAAGTAAGGATTGAACAACTAATGACACTTTGGTATAGTGGTACCTAACCATCAGGGAGAAAAAATTATACCTATTGCCAGAGTTACGTAATAATATTACTTTTACAGTTACGTAACAATATTACTTTTACAGTAACGAGTAGTATAATGCGTTACATGACAAAGTAGCGAGTAATATGTAACGGATATTACATCCGGAAATTGTAACAAATGTAACTCGTTACTTCCTTTTAAGGCGCAATGTATCCAGGCACGTGATTGATTGCATTTTCGATCCAGACAAGACTGGAGATAGCGGTATACGCATGGACAAAGAATGATAGTGTATGGGGAGTGCCCTTGAGGCCAAGATACAACAACAAAGTATGTATTTGTAGCTGAACTACACCAGAGAAACACGTGTCTCGTTCGTGTCAGTTGTAGGCTGGTAGCTTGTATTTAGAAGATTGGACTTACTTTATAGTTTGTAACGAACAAATGTAATATGTAATATTATTACTAGTTACAGCCCTCAGAGTAGCGAATAATATGTTACTCGTTACTTTTTTCAGTAAGTAATATGTAACTGTAGCGTGCTACATCGCGTAAAAGTAACGAGTAATATGTAACTAGTTACATTTTTAGTGTAACGACTCCAACTCTGGCTATTGCATAATATCTGATTGCTTGTTCATCTGTTGACTAAATTAGGCCACTAATAATTTGGTCACTTTTATTTGCTTTTCTCAACAAGAAAGAGGACTGGCTATATACTGTATGCAAAACCACATGCAAGTGTGGTTTAGGATCCTTCCATGCAAAGTATTGACATACTGGGTACTTTAGCTACTATATAGTACCTTATAAAAGTGGATTTCCATGAAACCTAACATGTATGTACACCTGTACATAATTGTGAGGTTCTTACCATAAAACTTGGCCCTACAGAGAGCTCTTGGCACAGTTTGATTTCATGCATTGATTTCTTCAAGTGGCGTGGATCATAAGCAATACTGTACTCTTCCTTTAAAACTTCTTTATTCCAATAAAGATCAATCATATGAAGATGATATCCATGTTGGTGACAAAAATGTTTTAGTTGGGGAAAGACTGTTGACATTAAAGCATTTCGTTCTTCCACTGAATCTGTAAGGTAAAGAACACACAGAGTAGTACTAATGACACCATATACATGAATATAATAAAGCTATGCATGCAGATACAGCATAAGTCAATATCGCAGTAAATACATAGAAACTGATATGGACACAGTACAATGCAATGATGAAAGAAGATTGCCTGTATTGTGTTGTGTATATCAAACTTTATACTCAAATGGTAGTCATACAGTATAATGTACTGTAACTATTCATGTACAAGTAAATCAAAACATATTATTGGCATGAACCTTTTCATTTTACTTCGGCACATATATACCTACTGTAACACTTTCACACCTCAGATCAAAGGAATTCCAGAGGATACATTTGCCATGTATACCTCCTCAACACAGGGAGACATCTAAATGTACACCGGCGTACATTGAAATGTATCCCGGGAAAGTGGTTGCACTTCTAAAAGAGCAAGCCACTTTCATCAAAGCAAGTATGGCTTTGATGTGGATGAGGTAGTGGTACCACCCTCTGTTTGTTTTATACAAGTTCAGACCGAAATCGATTGTGGGAATAAATCAATGCTCAAGTGATGATTACCACAAATTGAAGTGTTGCCAGAAGCAGCAGTCAAATGAAGGCATTTCGGTATCCTTGCCGTTCTACAAGTTGGAAAATGTTAATCTTACAGTGCATTCCCAAGTGTTTCGGCACGTATTTGAATGTGGACACGCCCACATTACAGATGACACGAGTTAACCACTCTATAACGAAGCTTACCCCTTTAGGTCTTTAGTATACGTTGTGATTAGTCTTTAAACAACGCGAAAGCATTAAAACACTTGTAACTTCCCCAAAATTTGCCCTACTCGACTTTGCGCGATATCCGTAGGACTCGTTCGTTTATTATAACAATCGTAGCTACAACGTTACTGGCTGCCTAGCCATAATCAAATCTTTCAGGCATGCATATATAACAAATCCAGTGATTTCACTCATATTGGGATTAAGCTTATCAGCCTTAACGGAAAGTTACATGTTAGCTGTAACATGGGCACTTGTGATTTGCCAGAAATGTATGCCTGCAGTCCTTGGGCTGCGCCCTTGGACTTTGGGCATACATTTCTGACAAATTACTCATGCTCATGTTACAACTATAAAATGCCAGGCTATATACGAAATGTAGCCGGTCTACAGCCGGACAGTGATTATATAGACGTTGATGCTGAAATCAATTGTGGGGATCGAATAATACTCACGTGATTAGGACGCACGACTTGGATTTTGCTATGAAAACCAATCAAACGGAGAGCATTTTGTTATCCTCGCCATCCTACGAGTTGAAAAACGTTGGGCTAAGGTGAAAACTAGTGCTATAGTTTATTCATTCGATAGTTTCCGCACATTTCAAATACGGACATGCCCCCATCACGAAGCTACCACTCTGCATGGAGTATTCACTCTACAAGCAAGCTTACTTGTCTAGGCTTTTAGTGATCTGCGTAGTTTTCCCATAAATGATTCAATAGCACTGATTAAAACATTAAATTCGCGTAACGGAAATTCTTCGTGATATCTCTAGGATATGTCCGTTTATCATAATCGAGCATAACCAGAACGTACTAGCTGTTGACCCATAATCGAAAATTTTAGGTGTGCATATATAATACATCCAGTGGCTGCACTCGTATTGGCTTGGGTGGTTGATCGCCCTGTATAGGCTATCAGCCTAACAAGTGTTACATATTAGCTGTAACACAGGCACTCGGGCTTTGCCTGATATGTATGCCCTCATGCCTGTGTTACAACTATTACCTGTATAATGGTTCTTAGTGGAATACTGGAAAATTTGTGCGGTTTGTATAGAATACAAAATTTCTTCCAAAACAAGTTGATGTTGTGCTACTTCTAAAATCCAGGCACCTATGTATTTAAAACTGTCCCTTTCTAGATTATAGGCAATTAATCAACATTGTATATAATTTAGTACTATTAATTTAGCTAGATAATTAGTAAATATAATGTATTTTGTAATTCATTTAATTATTATTTTGCAATGTGGTAATTATGTTGCTATGCACTGCTAAGGAAGTGTAACTTAAATAAGAAAAAAATCACTTTAAACTACAAGTTATGCACAGAAGTATCTTCTCAGCAGTTTTGTATATAGCGTGTCTTTCGCCTTTTCTCGCACTGAAAGCCTTGAAGCTGCCCTTGATATTTGTTCGCATAAATATGGTACATGACTCACTTTCAACTCAAAGAAATTCTTATCACTCCTGGTAGCCTATGAGGTTTTAAGCTCATAGCCCATTGTGAAAGGCATTCATAATGTATTTAACAATTTCACAAATAACCCAGCACAAAGCAATAGCTTACCTACCTGGAAGGATAATTATACTGGCACTGTACATGTACAGTTTAAGCACTGGCACTGCTTTTAACACAATATTATTTTTTTCTCACGTGGTGGAAGGACACAAACGCACACACACGATTTAAGAACCAGGTGTGCATCCCAAAGGCTGGCTACCAGGCATGCACCTGGTTTACAGTCTTTTGCAACCTTATAGTGACATACTGTACTGTAGTTATTTTATTATATGAACAGGAATGTGTCACAGTTGAAAGAAAAACTACAAAATTTGTGAAGTATTTATATTTGCATTATACATGTTACGTACTTGTGTAACCATACCTATAGGATTTGAAGAAATGAATAATCGAATAGTTCTTGACACAGGTTTTTCGTCAGCGAATACTCTTCCAGACAGCACATCAAAAAGATGTCTTTGACCTTCAAAGTCAAATATACATAAGTTCATCACAAAAACACCGCTATGCAATAAATATATGTAGAATGAAAGGGAATTGAAAGTGACGACGTAGTGAAGATGAAAATCTATTGAAATGAACTTCAAAACACTTCATCAACTCAACATTTTGAAACAATACATCACTTCCTGCTAACAATGGCCACCTCATTATTATACAACAACCAGGTCTAGCAAGTCTCCATGCTATTTCATTGTTTTACATTTTGTCAACATGTTAATGAAGTTATACGACATAGTGTGGCCACATACTATATATACGAGATCACATTACATATGCAACATTCCATAGATAGAACAACCAGCTGAACAGACAGTAAATTGACAATGTCGTAAAGTCTATTAGTAGTATGTAGTTGTACAAGATAACTGTTGGTTTGCTGAAAGCCTTTAATGGGCACATTTAACAAGATTATCAATATTACTGTACATAGGGCCACCTCAGTAATGGGGCAACTCATTTAGAGACCTATATATATACACCCCACTTTTATGAGGTTTCACTGAATCAGATGGCATAGAAGTTATACAACAATTTGAGTATTGTTTCACTGTGATTAAAACGTGCACAAAATTATTTGCGACCAGATTTTACAAAATCTTTCCAAACCACACATCAGGCAAACTCAAACTAACACTACCAATGGATAGCTACACTATCATACCACTATACTACGTACGCGTTGAGTTGAATTCTCAAAAACGTTCAATAACTCACAGATGCAATTATACATGATCGATTTTGAAATTAGGCTGTTTGTAGTACTGCTTGACCCGTTAAAAATATTTCAAAATCTTTTCATTCAAAGCCTGACATAGTATTTACAGCCAATCAAAATTTTCAGCATACACTTCCTATGACGAAGCCACAAAAGTACAGTGTTCGTTACAGCCCTTTCCTGAACTTGTAATGGAGCCAAAACGGCTGTTGACACCTTTGCTGTCACCACTTATCATCTGGTTGGCTGAAAAATTAACTCTCTTGAGAAAAAACTCACTTTTAATTTTTAGCTGTTGTTCAGGATCCAGCTCAACTTGTACATACTATAGTTTTGACCCTTAGTACTACACAAACTACTTAATGGCTTTAACAGATGTCTTTTCTGGGTGGTGTGGAGAGCTTGAATGATTTCTGTTGATTTTGCTACATACCAGCCACTAAGAAACCAGTACAGCCCTGTGTCTGGACTCCAATTATGGTCTGCCTCTATCTTGAAGTCTATCCCTTGCCCACCCCACCACCCTCTTGTGAGCACTCGTGATACTACTTCGCTCGTCCAACTGCTCAGATTCTTCTATTTTATTAGGCGAAAACTCTGCAAGCAGCTACAAGTACTGGAAGTGGTCTGAAAGATAATAGGTTGATGTATCTTTCGTGTAACTTTCATATGCATGCTTGCTATCCTTGGAAAGTTATGCTGACTGGAATTCTTTAGAACTGCTTATCTCGAAACTAATGTGCAATTTGGATCATTTTCAGTCACATTTTTTGTATAGTGCACATTTTTATCCAATGCTATTTTCAATGTAATTATGCCAACTAGTTGGGTTTGCTCAGTGGGTCATATATACCATGCATGGGCTCAGAATTTTATACAGTACGGCATAAGTACAGGAAGGCAGAGGAAGGCATAATAGGTTGCTCTCAAGTTTGCAACTATGCACCTATCCGAGTGTTAAACTTGGTCAGTACAAGCTATGTATGTGGGGTTAGATGAGGATTTGTGAACTTGCGAGAGCAACATCCCCACTGTGGTCACGGGAGACTTAGATTAAGTTCTAGTACAACTGAATATCGATGCTGAGTGCCAAATTGTATTGGAAGATAAAAACTGTAATGGAGGATTATAACAGACTTCCTTACCCCGATATACAGCGTGCACACATAGGATTAAGGCAGGTTATATAGAGCCGGTACCGGTTACACTGTTTTGCCGGTTATTTTGCCAGCTATTTTGCCAGCTATTTTGCCGGCAGTGGAGGGTATAATACTTAGAATGTTACGTGCATTAAAAAAAAACTTGTACAAAAAACCTAAGAAAGCGAAAAAAATAAGTTGTCTAAGCGAGGGTTCGAACCCGGGCATCCGTACTCATAAGCAATGTTTGTAACGATTATACCACCGGTGCTGCAGCTAGTTATGTTATTTAGTTTCTACGTTATAAACATCCGACTGAAGTGAACAAGAGTGAAGAAGAAACCAAAGCTGAACCCTAGCCTACCCCTAACGCTAAGGAACTACTTTTCGCATCCCCTAAAGTTGAATGCTCGGGGCAACCTACTAGACGCGTGCCCTAAAGTTGAATGCTCGGGGCAACCTACTAGTGCCGGCACAATAGCCGTTAGTGTTCGCAAACCGGTACCGGCTAAATATACACTTCGTAGGATTAAACGATGCATACGGTTGAGTTATTAAGGGATCAACTGCGTCATGTAAGCTTACTGGCTCGCGCACTGGACTCGGAGCGAGTCGGAGAAGAACATACTCGGAGAACCTCGCGGAGAACATACTCGGAGAACATACTCGACTCGGAGAACATATTCGGCGTATACTAGTATCAACACACATGCGTACTTACTTATTCCTACAGGAGGAGGCGGCAAAGTGTCGTTAGTTTCCATCCTCCTCCGCCTGACGGTTTGTTTGGCTTCCTGAGGATGGGTGTGTCTCCACCGCTATGCTTTCATTAAATCACGTGATGTTTAATGTTCACGTGCACCCTTAGTAACCCCTTCGCGAGCCTATTCGAAAGTGTGAAAGCAGCTTTAGTCATACTTGAACTGCTACTAAACAAATGCAAGGTAGTAATTATAATAGTTAAGCAGGGTATCCACTAGAGTACAAGTTTAATATTTGAATGATAGCTACTAGGAAGTTAATAGTTTTGTCATCTTCTAAAGCTCGAGATAGCTAGAATCTATCTTACTTGTGTTGTTAATGCATAGAATGGACCTTTCTATATTGGACCAGTCTGCTTTCAACCTGAAGCACAACTGTAATGTGTTGGACTATGTCTTGGCTGCAAGATCGAAGAAAGGATTACCATCTGTGGCAGAGCAAAATCCAGTTTTGGACCCATGTGAGGATAATGCCACACATTTTGTCTACTGTGTAAGATTGGATCAAGTCAAGAAACAGATTATCAACTGTGATCCGTATAACCTTGTCATGCTATCATACTCTAAAGCCAAGATGTTTGATGTTTATTATACTGCAAGTGCTTATGCTATAACTGAGGTATGTAATATGTATATAGTCATCCTTAGTTGTGCTTGGCAGAGTTGGGGTAGTTACTTCAGAAAAGTAACTAGTTACTAGTTATGTGTTACTTTTATCCCATGCAACTTAGTTACAGTTACAGTTACTTTTCAAAAGGTAACCAAGTACTCTAGTTACTAGTTACTTTCGTACTATAAATTATGCCTTGTTTTTAGCTTTTGTAACATGAATTTTGCTCAGATATGCATCAGTAAGGGATGCAATACATATGTTCACTTGAAATAACAATTCTGTGATTATTGCTACGTCTGTTACTCAAGCTGAGTCACAGAGAACAGTACATGGAATCTGTCTACTTATTGAGGCTGTAGCATACGTATATGGCACAAAAATTGAAGTGCTCTTGCTTTTAAAACATGTAGTTACAATGTAACTATATAATAGTTAGACGTCAAGAACCCAGTGGTTCTTGACGTCTAACTTATTTAGACTACAACTCGTTATTGTACCTTGAGTTGACAGCTGCTTGTAAATGGGAAATGTATGGCTAATTACTAGAAACAAGCCCTCTACACCTCCCTACATGGCGGAACCTCAGCGTGGCTGTTGCTACCCGTTTAAACGCCCATGCGTTGCCAATGTTACAGGCGGAAGTACTGGACTCAGCGACTGGACTACAACTCATTGTTGCTGTTGTTGTGCCCCAACAGCTGCTTGTAAGCAAGTAATGTAGTGTTGATTAGTACAAACAAGCCCATTACACCTCCCTTTAATTCAGTACGGCTGTTACTAGCCATTTAAACGCCCATGCGTTGCCAATGTTACAGGCGCGTAATTATCGTGTTTCGTATCGCCTCAGAGCGTGGTCTCTATTGGACATGACCGTGGCTCTACGAGATTTAGAGACCACGTTTTCAGCCAATCAAATTTCAGTATCAAACTTGTTGTAGTCTAATGTAACTTAGTTACTTTTCAGACAATTACAAGTTACTAGTTGCAAAGCAAGTAACTAGTTATATTACTAGTTACTTTAAAAGTAATCAGTTATGTAACTAAAGTTACAAAAGTAACTAGTTACCCCCAACTCTGCCTAGACATTATATAACACACACTGTACATGTTACAACTTTCTTATAATGAAAATTTCTTTATACCCAAAAATGCTTCTCATCTGTTTGTTGGCTCAACAAGTGTTGCTGCAACAAATAATGGATTTACAATAGCAGTACTTGTACAGTATCTTCTGTATACCTAATCAATATCTCCCTGTATTCACAGGCTTTAAGCCTTCTCACAAGTCCCTAGTGAGATAGCATTCAGAGAATATACCATGCATAATGTAGTCTTTAAATTTGTGTGATAATTTTTAATTTAGTTTTGTAATGGCAAGATATGTGGTATCACTAGCATCAGTCGATGGTTGTGGGAAAAGAGCATGTTTGAAAGAATTCGTCACTTAACAATGTTTAAAATATTCAGGTAATGATATTGGAAGTGCATGGAATATATTTGAAATTGTGTGTATGTGATGCATGAGGTTGTGTACGTATATGTCTGCATCTCATACACTGTAGCTTGACTCTCATTTACAGCCAAACATGTAGGATACTGCATGTACCACTAATCTCATAATCAATGTGTATTAGTACTTAATATTAACATATAGGTATAAAAATTGTTGTCTAGTAACTTGTTTTGGTTGGAAGTCTTTCTTTATGTGCTCACCATTATGTTTCTGGCAAGCTTTTATATTTTACTCTGTGTGACTTACTACAGTGGTCCCTCCATTATCTGAACTCGTTGGGCCCTAGGTGTGTTCGGATAATGAAAAAAGTTTGGATAATCAAAACCCATACATTTATATACAGAGCTCAGTTAAATACTCTAATAAACATACACTTCAAGCTAAATACTCTAATAGAACAGTCACTTCCAGAGTTTGAATAACAGAAAGTTCAGATGATCAATAGCTGGATAATGAAATGACCACTGTAATACTAATCATGTAGAATGATAGGGATCATGGAGGTTTGGGCCTTCTTGCCTCCACAAAACAGCCTTACTTTTCCTTCGAAACAGCTTGGCAGTATTGGTTGGCCCAAAAATTCCTTCAGAGTGATCCAACAAAAAGTTTCTTTGGAATTTCTTATTTAACTGAAATTTCTACTAAAATGTTCCTTCAGCCAAGCATAACAATGTTACGGGCTTGGTTTCTTCACTATTTGACGGTTTTTTGGAGATGTGCCATTTTGCCAACCACTGTATCTACAGTGCATGCATATTTGATACTAGTTTTTGTCAACCAAGCAGAACATGAAAATAAAAGTGGAATGGCCAATTCACTTCTCATTAGTTGGGCATAGTTTACTCGCAATTTCCATAGTGACTGCAGAGGCTCTACTCTTATTGTTCTTCATTTTAATACTATGTAACGGGTGCAGAAAATGCTAAAAATGAAGCAAAATGGTCAGTGTGATTTCTTCCAGTAGTAATTGATGATTGGGTTGCATGTCAAATTGCTATAATAGCCATGTGTGGGTGGCACTATTCCTTCCTTCCTTTGATGTGGTATGCATTGGTTCACCAGTCATAAATAAAAAAAAATGACAAACGAGTGGGATTAGAAATTTTATATTTGAGTAGGGATCAAACAAGAGACGTAAACTACACCTGTGGCTATAGTGGGAATTTAATCCCTACTTCAGTCATGGCTAATTCTGTATATGACTGAAGTAGGAATTAAATGTCCACCAGTATAGCTGCAGGTGTACAGTAGATGACCTCCCTTGTTTCACTGTTGTCTATTTCTATGGTTCCTGCTTTAATATTTGTAAACATAGACTACAGCTATGGCTCTTCGCTTTTTTTACAGAACATTTGCATGAGGTAGAATTGTATGTTTCTAGCATGCCATTCTGCTTAACCTTTCATTTACAAAAATAAATGAACATCCATTTGCTTCTTGGATGTGCTCAGCCTCTATTAACCATTTGTGCCACCTACTGTACATCATGTGTTACTATAAGTGAAAAATCTAGCCAAGTGGTATCATGTCTATTTGATACAAGGTATAGCAATCTCGACTAATTTATATATCACACTGTACATATCATGCACCTATATACATAGCAAATAGCATTATATGCTATATGTACACAGTGTATGTGTTACATGCAATGTATTATTGCTTTAGGATTGCCAAGCCTTTTCTCCATTGGAAAATATATGTACAATGTACTAAGAGAGAAAATTCCAAGTAAAAATATTGTTAGCATGTGTAGCACATGTGTTATGTGTATGATGCATGAATTTCACAAATGAATGTGTGAAGTGTTTATTTAAACCTAATGCTATGTTGAAATGGGTACCACTGTATCTACATGTAGCTAAAAAATTGTCTGCTGTGTGGCTTCTGTATGTAGTCACTGACAGAGTTGGGGGAAATGTGTCATGTGACATGCATACTATATCCAGCACACACAATTGGTTGCATTTACTCCAGACAGTAGACTATATTGCAGGAATGAACAAAGAATATTAGTGTATGGGGAGTGCCCTTAAGGCCAAAATATTGCTACTAGATACTACTGTACAGCAAAGTATTCATTTTTGTGGCTTAAGCACACAAGAGAAACAGGTGTCTCCATGAGTTGTAGGCTGGGAGCATGCATTTAGCAGGTTGGACATATCTACTTTACAGTATAGCTATGCAGCTTATAATGAAGTAATATGCCTGAAAGTAACACATGTATATAACTGTAGTGCATTACATTACTTAGGAGTAATGAGTACAGTAAACATTGATCTGCAGCTGTCTGAAGGGCTTAATAATAGTTTTGTGTGGTCTGTTGTTTGTAGTGTTAATTATAGCTGTCACTTGGTTGCTAGGTTTAGTACTCAAGAGTTATAACCATATAATGAGACCTTGTTATGTGTATTTTATTCTTTGCATGCTAGGGGGATGGGGTCATAGGACTAATGCGGTATTTGGCTTTGCCATGTGCTGTGTTAGTCTCTTGATGTGCCCCCTTGTGTTGTATTTTTCCTACACATGCATAGTGAATTTCATAGTTTCTGCATACCCGTTCTTTATTGTCTCTAAAGACTTTACGGAAGTTAAGCACACTTTAGCACTTTGATCTAGTGGTGTGTGATATAAGATAATTTCCTATCATGATCATAGCACACAATATATCACAACACGATATATATCACGATATACAAACTCATCACTCAGCTTGTGTATAGTGCGAGCCCCGCAGGCTATTAGCCTGCACTAAGGCATGTGGGCAACTGTGCTTTATTGCCCACAAAGAGTGCTTTATTGCACTGCAAAGAGTGCTTTATTCGCTCAATAAAGCACTCTTTGTGGTCAATGAAGCACTGTTGGCTGGCTGAGAGTGTACTTTATGAAATTTAAAGTACACTTTTTCCTTTGATCTCGCCCACACAAAGTTCTATAAAGTATGGTATATGACTAGCATACAACATTGCAAGCTCTTTTATCAAAAAAAGTACAGTATACAATGACATCTTGGGTACATTATTCTCTAATTATAGCTAAAACCTATACCTAGGCTTATATCACGATATGAAGATTCTATATATATATATCACGATATAGAAAATTTTATCACGATATTTCGATATATCACATATCGCACATCACTACTTTGATCCTCCCGTGCAAAAGCATAGTGCAATATCTGTCATCAAAATATCCTACTGTACCGTGTCAAATCAAATCTGAACACTTCAAGTGTGAAATATCTGTGTATGCCATGTGTACAAATTAGATGTATGTATACTGTACTTTGTTTACAGATTATGTTTGAGCAAGCTACTTTTTCTGAATGAGGCATACTTACAGAAGGCACTCATATACATCCATCGATTATGTGACAATTGTACTAGCGAAGGAAGTTCTGAGATAATTTTGTTTGATGTTGACAAGAAAGTCACTTATTTGTTACATGAATTTTTGAATCTACAAGCTCAGATTTGCAATACTGCTTCACAGCAAATAGCATCACTGCGGGACAATATATTGAAAGTTGTTACTGTTGCCTGCCAGGTTTGTTAACCATTGTATTGGCTGTATGCGTAATCCTGTGACTGGGTTCACAATTAAGGAATGAAAGGTTTCACCAGTTAAATGCATTTGAGGTCAAGGTTACCTGAAGTTATCCATCTGTGTTAGCATCCTCCTGGTGGTGGTTTTTTGTATAATTATTTCACCATGAGCATTAATTGAAAGCCATATATATATCATACACACAAGGGTAGAAAGTTCCCATACATATATATGAAATTGGCTGATGGTAATATCTCCAAGAAAATTTCTATTTGACCTAGACTTCTCTGGTTTAGTAGGGCACAAGATAACCGCCCACTGGCAATTTCAGCCCTCTGAAGAATATAAACTAATTTTTTTTTATAATTCTAACAACAATTGTAATTATACTGTACCACTGATAAAGTACATAAAATCATTTAGATTGATATATACAACAATTGTTCATCTGCTTTTAAATTCCATGATTGATTCATTGGAGTATTTGACTGTTCTATTAGAGTATCTTGTTCTGCATGCAACTATTATACAGTACGATAGTACTGTATAGTAGGGACGATGAAGGTGTAGGGCATGGCCCATAATAAAATATCACCCAAAAAATCTGCCTCGATTTTCCCCACAATGACCTGGCAGTATTGGTTGGGTAAAAACAAGCCCAAAAGTGCCTTCAAATTTTGACCCAAAATGTTTTTGTTAAGTTGCTACAGAATTTAAAAGGAAGTTTATTCAATGGAATTTTCTACTGCCTGGCTGATTCGTACAGTCAAGCATAGCAGAAAACTGGGTACAGCCAGTTAACAGCAATGTTTCACTGTTAAATCTTACCATTTAGGCCTTTAAAAATGCAACTGAAGCCTATAACAGTTGCTGTAATAGCATTAGAAGATAAAGACAATAATTGTTTTAGAGGCACCTATTGTAGAAAAGATAGTAATTTAAAGTGATATTTGAAGTATTATTGCTGTAAACGTTTGTGTTTTGTCATATAAAATCTTGTAATAAGTGTTTCTTTGACCAATAAACTGATTTTAGTTTTATTGAATTAAAGAAAAAGTTGCTAACAGTTCTCAGTCAAGAATCTGCCAAAGGCATGGAACCCTTTGAGCCTTCCTGGATCTGCCTCAGAACTTGCTTTTTATTGTTTTACAGCAATTGGACATTCCAATCCAGCTTGTTTCAGTTGTTTTTTTTGTCGTGGTAATACATTGTCCCTACTCTGGTTTAAAATTCCTATACTTGTTGTTATTATTTTAAATGTACAGAACTCTGATAGGACACCAGAATTCTTTCAAGCCCACCCCTAGATATACCACTGTACAGTGTATGACCCACATACGTAATAAGAGCTCTTTTTGTATATAAAATCCACACAAAAAACAGCCAAGCTGTGAAAAAAGGCATTGTTAAAATTAACATCATTGCAGCCATTTCTTGGCCGCCACCTTTGATTTCACAACTTTTCTTCACCCAGGCTTTTTAAGGCCGTACCACTTTTTCACAGCTTGGCTGTTTTTGCGTAGATTTCACTTCTTTTTTGTACTTTAAAAGGCCCCAAAACCAGCCTATGACTGACTTTGAGGTTTGTTTTTACTCACATTTCTTCTTTTCTATGTAGATACAATGATGAATATTGAAGACAGACTTATAAATGTATTTCATTGCATGATTTAATTTAATATTTGATAACATTATTGTAATACTCTAATAGAGTGCACATTTTTTTTGAGGACTTCTAATAGAACATACATAGAATGTTCTAGAACAATCTACTGTACTTCTACTGGTAGATCTATGGAATTACAAACGTTTGCTTATAAGCAGATTTCAACTAGAAATTTCATTTATAAAGCAGAAATTAAGTGAGGTGATCAGCCAAGGTAGCAGTGGTTGAGTGGTTAAGGATGCAGGTGTTAGGTATGAAGGTCCCTGGTTCGAACTCTGGTAAGTTTTTTTTAGACATTTTTTGCACACCTTTTTACCCCGCGGTGACTGCTCTATTAGAGTATCTCAATCCCACAATTTTACACTTGCTTGGTTTTTGCTTTATAACTTTGTCGCTGTAACTCTATTGCTATTCAAACTATCAAAAGGCACTGCTACGATGATCAGCCTATCTACACACCAACTTTCAAGTTATTTCTATACTCGGTTTACCCTGTAGCTGTGACAGAAGTTTCATTTTTTTTAACGTGAATAAAAGCTCATAACTCCTTGAATATTCCTCAGATTCATAACAAACTTGGTACGTGAATCCACCGTTACATGTTCTTCATTTGTGCCAAAGATCAAGGCAATCGAGTTACACGTTTGCATTTTATAGCAATTTTTGCAAAGTGTGCAAAAAGAAATCGAATCCCTTGTACGGCATAAGAAGAAAAAAACGAAGAGATTAAAGTGAAATTTTGAATGCCCATACAGTATCTCGCAAATGGCTGTTGCGAATTTAATCAAATTTGCTGTGTGGCGTACTCTACCTGGGGGAATGCAAAAATGGTGTACTTTGAAGAAGGGGCCATGGAGCTATGCACACATGAAAAAGCTGTTTCCTTTCTTCCTGTTAATATACTCATGGTGTGGTCGCCGGCTTTCTTGGCCGCACGACACACTACCGTGTGTCTTGATACTACATGTCTAGTTTGTGCTTTTAAAGCCTGGGCTGGCATACAGTGTTAATATGGCTGTGTATCATAAGTTTTATTGTTACACAATGTAGCAAGTCTGTGCTGAAAATGAAATTGGTTGTTTGCTCAATGCTGAAGGTATGTATATATCCAGTAGATGTAATTCAAAATGTGTACAGTATGCAGGTGTACTGTACCTCATGTATAATGTATAGATACACTGTAATTGGATTGCCATAAGTACTTTCTCACATTTAAATACAGAGTAGCTACATATAAACCTTCAAAGTAAGTACTGTACCGTACAGTAAAAACTTTGGCAGAAAAACTTTGGTGAATTTGGCAAATAGCATTACAATCGCCAAAGTTTTATCAGCCAATTATTTTTAACATTTACATAAGCAGATTAGCCATGTTGAAAGGATGGGTATCAAAGTATCACGACAAGTATATCGTGGGTATTTCCAAGCATTCCCTTCAATTGTATCGAGGTTCATTGTCCCACAAGAGTACACGAAAATCCAAACATTGCTCTCGACACCCATCTTGACTTTACAAGAACCAGCTTACACTTGTATGGTAGCTACTACTCAAATGCAATGTTGCTACGTGCGATTAAAAGACTTGCTGTGTGGCAGCTGTTTCAATTGTGAGTCGTCATCCCTCAATGCGAGGGATAAAGACTCACGATCGCAATGGCTGCCATGCCACTTAATCGATGAGTTGTTTAATTACTTGTGTGTAGTGATGTTGCATTTGAGCAGTACAGTACGTGGTAGCTAAAAAAATTTCAGGTGAAACCCCATTCACCAAAGTTTTCTTGTAATTTTGCAATAGTGCATTTTTGCTAAACTTTTTTACTGCCAAAGCTTTTTACCACACGGTATATAAATTGTTAGTACCCCAGTGTAGGTAAACAACTGTCCATCCTACAGTATGTAAAATTAAAGTAAGCAACCCTTTCTACGAATTGTTAGCATAAGCAATCAATTATTCCAATATCATCCATGGTTTGTGCAAAGCTACGGGCTGATCATTTAGAACGATACACACACACACATATATACACACATAAACTTTTATACCCGCAATAAGCAGTTGAATACTACGATACATACTGACTTCCAAACTAATGGCATTCCTCAGCTGCATCGGGGTGAATTCCACTCATCAAAATCATTCATTGTAGTCCACTTAGTGACTTGTGACCATCAATTTCTGGCCTATTTTACTTGACATTTCCCCACAATACAGAACTAAGTCTTGCCACTAGTTACAGACAGACCTGTAGTATTTCCAAAAGCCCTTTTTCAGTAAATTTTAAAGATAATATCTTGACTAAATATATGTATTTCCCTTGATTGTATACTATGAAAAACATTGATCACAAATAGATGGGTTAGGTAGCAGTAAGTGGCAAGGCAATAAAGATACACAAATATCAAAAATCGAATAGAAATTAGGATATCGTGTGTCAAAATAGACTGTATGTCAATTCTCCTTTTGTTTAGATTCCACATGCAACACTATGCTTTTGCTTTCTGAGCTCTTTCCTTGTAGGTATGTAGTAGTGTTTTTCTAGTATACTAGAACTAGAACTAAAAGTAGTTTTAGTACAGCCTTTTCTTTTTAGTTCTAGGAACTAGAACTAAACTATAATTCCATTATAATCCAGTTAAAAAACTGGAACTATACTAGAAAAGTGTTGTTTTAAGTTTTGAAACAAGAACTAAACTAATATTAATAGCTTTATAGTACCAATAGTAGAACTAAACTAAACTTTTAGTACTGCAGCAGCTGTTATTTGAGATTTAGCAGGAACCTGATTGGTGAATTAACTCACATTAATTTAAAAGCCTGACTCTTCAAACATATTTATTTATTTTTTAAGACTTTACAGCACAAGTGCTGAAGGACTGTGGGACACCTGGTCCTACAGCCTGTTTAAAGTTGTTGCAGAAAGTATGTTTGAAGGTGGAGCATGACTGGACTTGGGCAGCCTCGAACCTGCAGCCATCCAATTAGCATTTGAACCCTTACAGGATTCTGTCAGGCAGTCAGGATGTTTTCTCCTTGTCATAGGAACCTTAAGAGAGTGACTTTCTTACCTCAAAAGTACCCCAAGTGGAACCAAGTGGACATTATTTTATTTATTAAGACTTTACAGCACAAATGCTTAAAGATTATATAACCTTTGTAAGAACAAAGGAAACTTTTATTGCTATCTCGAGTGGCTTGTGACATTTTAGCAACCACTGCTCTGGTGGAAAAAATATTATCTTCTGGTGGAGAGGTGGCAAAGGGGAAACAAAACCATATGACAGACAAAACTTAGAAAGATATGTCTTCTTATATAGAAACAAGAAGTATATATTGTTAGAATATATTTTAAATCTTTTATTATGTTCTACTTCTCAAAGTGGTATAGGGTGATAATTCTAATACACTTAGTGATCATTTTTTAAAAGCAATGAATATCTATAACAAAGTATAGCATCAGTACTGTACTATAACTAATACTTACTAAATTGCAGGTACTATAATACTAACTAAAATTGTTTCAGTTATGGATACTAGAACTAATACAAACTATTATTGTTTCTAACAAGGAAAACTAGAACTAATACTAACTAAAATTGTTTTAAACAACGAATACTAGAACTGATACAAACTTAAAATATTTCTGGCAACTGAACTAGAACTAGTACTGTACTAGAACATTATACCTGTACTAGAAAAACACTAGTATGTACGTGTACAGTGTACTGTAACTACAAACTAGTATTTAACCCTTAAACCCGCAGTGTACAAACTAGTATTTAACCCTTAAACCCGCATACTTCTTGTTTCTATATAAGAAGATATATCTTTCTAAGTTTTGTCTGTCATATACCATGGCAGTTCTTTCCATCTTCTTTGTACACAAACACACACAAAAATTATAATGGCTGCTACTGTACAGCCGCTAATTTATCATGGTCATAACTACCTCAAACGTACAGTACAGAAGGCAGTAATTTCAAGTGTTTGCTTTCTTGTAAACATACATATACATCTGTAAACAATCACTATTTCACCAGGAATGGTGATTATACCAGTACATTCAAACTGAGAAGCTGGAAAATTAAACAAGCCACAGACAGAGTAACACTATTCCTTCAATGTTTTTGACTTGATGTTTACATGAATTAAGTTTATATACTTTAGGACTGTATATACAGTAGTTATGACTTCACAGTATGAACTGAATAAATTGATGTTCCACAAATGTACACAACCATCTATGTAGCACAGGAATGAAGAGTTGATGTTTATAATGTATTGTTAGAAGTAGCACTATTTTGTACATTGTGTGCTGTATGAAACATTATAGCATACCTATCACTTACTGCTAATTGTAATATCATTGCTATCTGGAGAACGAGAAAAGTTGATGGTGTGTGTTACTCTTCTCTTCACTGTTATCCTTACAGTCAGCAAGGCAACAGCACCTTACTGTTCCGATCAACAGTTGCCAGAAAGTGGAGATGATATGTCTGATGTCCATCAAGCCACTACACTACAATACTGCCTTGCTGATAACTGTACCATCATGAGGACTGACAGTGGAGAGAAACTGGATATTGTCTACACTACCGATAGTATCCTTGTTGTTACCCCAATGGATGTAATAACTTCGACTTCTCTGGTGATTGTCAAGTTAGAAAATGAGCTGTCTTGCATCACACCTACCAGCAAAGCCTTGGATTATGATGATGGAGTAAACATACCAGTGGTGGTTTTATCTTCCATAATAGTGGTTGTGAGTGGTTGCACTGCTGTCATACATTTGCTGGTCAGACAGCTACGTAGTCTAGTAGGAAAGCTGTTAATCCTGTATAGCCTTTCTGTGGTATGCATGTGCATAGCTATCAATGCTTTATTCTTTGTTCGCTATAAGATCACCATTTACACACAGGTATTGTGTGATATCATTGCTTTTGCTTTCAAGTTAGCATCCATTAGCCTTGAAGTATTTGCTACATGCATACTTGCTCACCTTGCTTATGTTATGTATCGTGGCTCCAAGCTTAAACCAGAAATGCCCAAGCAAAGATCAAATCTTTTGCTAAAATGCTACATTGCCTACGAAGTCTGCACTATCTTTCTAGTTATGCTGTTCGCAGTGATTTATAATTTAGCAGTGCACAATGACATACATATTATCCTACCAAATGATCATTGCAGGCTTAATGTTACAGCACAAATTGTCAGTATTCCTAACACATTCAATAAGGCAACTCAGATCCTGATGTTCTTGATTTATCTCTACTATGCTTATAAACTGAAGAAGACCATCCATAATGCTGGAATCCCAAGTAGGCAGCAAAGTCAGCTGAACAAAATTGCTATTCCAATGGGAGCAACTGTTGGCATAGCTCATTTCATTTACATCATCTACCTTGTGTATAACCTCCCGGTCGTGGAACTTTGCTTTGGTGTTTTCTTTATACAACAATGTGTAATCATGACCAGTTCCCTCTCCACACAAAAGATGCACCAGTTATGCAAGTGCCTCCCATAGACCAATTGAGACTGCCTCTATACTTTACGTATAGCATGATAACTTTTAAGATAATTGTTATTGTATTGAGCAAAGATTTTGGTTCTGTATATACACATATCTTTGCTGTCTAATTACGATTTAAAGCTTTCACCATAAAAACTGATGTTAGCCCTTAGATTACAAATCATGTTCATGTAGATTAGAGACCTAGCACGAGGTTCTTTGTGGATTTTAGAAACTTAGACAAACTTGAAGTTTTTACAGGTGGAGTCATTGTGTTGGATTGGAAATAATTCTGGATGATTGAACATATGATGAAGAATCAGCATCGCTACTTCATAAATGATGAAAGCTAGACTTGGGTCACTGTGGGAAAGCAGCAATAGAGAAGATGACATCACAGAAGTGTGAAAACCAGATAGCATTTTTTGAGGAGAAAATTTTAAGCGATTTTCATGGATTGGCAGCTTTCTGTGAAAAATTTTCCCGTCAAAATTCAGGACTTGATCAAAATGACATTGTTAAAGTATTGTAAAGAACCTGAAGAAGTAAAAATTTCCCCCCCTTGAAATTTTGAATGGTGGCGATCCACAGAAATTTTTACCCTTGAAAGTAACCCCGATATATATCAGGAGTAGTGGTGTGCAATATCAGGATTTTCGTTTCGATATGATATCGATACGAAATAGGGTAAATATCGAAATTTCGATTCGATTTTCGATAATTTTTAATTGTGTGGGTGGAGTAATTGCGTGGGCGGCCGATATTTATAAATGTGCTTCAAATACAATTTACACTCCAAAACTATTGCATAGAACTCAATAATAAGCCTAGAAAACTAGTAGACAAGCTTTTAAAGTGGCTAGACAACCTTCATTTCTAGCGTGATTGCGCAATCACACACTAAATGCTGTAATCTGCTAAAGTGGTATAGAAATCGATACGATAACGATATTGACAAATTATCGCGATATCGATATTTTTCGATATATTGCACACCACTAATCAGGAGTGCATCGAATCCTGTGGACAAGGGAGCATGTAACTCTGTACACTACCAATACTACGGGCAAAATTCAAACATGGTGTCCAGTGTTACTACAGTGTATGTATATAATTGGTTACATCATTCTTATCATCATCATCTTCGTCGTCATCATCATCATTGGTTACAGGCATACACTGAATGGGCTGCTACTCCATCGTCTACTGTGAAGGTACTGTAGCTAGTAAAGCTGCTTTGATGGGAAGATCATAGAGTCGAACGTAAATCTTGGAATAGTCGAACGGAGTACTTTTACATGATAATTGATTGTAGAAAGACTGTCCTGCTAAGCCTGTGCTACTGTTCCTCCGTCGTACCATTGAACTTTGTTTCCATAGCTTCACTTCGTCGCAGCGAAAACATGACGTATTCGAACATGCGCCTCCGCATAATATCCTAATTAGGAAATTTTAAAAGTTATTTATTATATACAGTAGTACATGGCAGCCGTATTAGAATTTCACTTTTTACAAAGTTACATGCTCCCTTATCCATAGGATTTGATGAGCTCCTGGATATATACAGTATCTGGGGGTTTCCATTCATCATAACAAACATAGCTACAGCAACTTTAGAGTCTATCTGCAATAGTCATCTTCGGAATACTTATTAAAAGAATGCAATGGTTTTAGGTGTGTGGTTGTCTGCCATCAGCTATTACCCAGTAATAATATATGTGTTCAAATGACATTTGCAATACTTGAGGTCTATCTTCTAGCAGGTCTCTGGTCCTGGTATATATAGCAGGTCTCTGGTCCTGGTATATATAGCAGGTCTCTTACCAGATTTTAAAGACCTTGTTATCATCCAATATAGATCAAGCATAATATGAATTCCATTATCTATAGTACGTTCGCGTTGAGCTGAACCCTCAAAAACGATTAATAACTTACGATTGCTACATCGCATGGGGCTCCTGTATAGCTCGATACGTAGCGCTTCTCGATCCACTAAAAATATATTAAAAGCGCTTCATTCGAATGTAAGACACTCCCGTTATGGCACTGTAAAGTTTCGCCATACATTTTCAATGGGGAAGCCTCTAAAGCGCGGCCCTTTGATGGTCATGTTGACACATGTTTGTGGCGAAGCCAGACGTCACATACCCGCCCTCAACACGCATGATTTCACCATCCCTAATGTAAGAGGCTGTAATACACTTTTACAAGAAAAATAAAACAGATTTGTGTGTGTAAAACAGAGTTGCATAAGTAGAAGAGCTGGGGCCACTGTTGCACTGTATTTAGAAGATAAGTGGCCTGCTTATATTCAGGTAAAAACTTCTTCAGCCTCAAAAGAGAAAAAAACCAAATTATAACAGCTCAAAATCCGTTATGTAGCATTGGTGTTCCTGCAAGTGAGCCAAACAACATGTATTTTACTTCACATTCACCACAGCTGACTATCGTCTTCTGTTCCCATGTAGTCAATTTGTCATTTTAATACTTTTCTCATCACTTCGCCACACATGTACACAGTTTTTCCAGCCAGCATTTTGTTTTTGAAGTTACATTCCCAAAAAACTCTAAAAAGTTTCAACAAATGAAATAATACTGTTTGTATGAATGCTGATAGTACCTGTAGTGACTTCCAAACACTCCTGCACTGATTAAATATACAAGGGATGGTATGTTCAACTTCGGATAGCACAATAAAGCAATGATATTTTTTATTAAAGTGCACACACTTACACATACTTCATCTGTATTTTTATGTACTTCACAGAGTTTAATCCCAGGTACCTGATGACTCCTTGGGAACAAAATCAAGTTATAACACCAATGCTGCAAATATCAAACAATCTTACATCAGATGAAGTAAGCCCAGAAGAAGACTTGGACCCGCTGCTGCTAGTGGACAATTCATTAATGCCACCACATTCACTATCACTGCCGATTTGGATGAGGAATTGCTCTAGAAGTTCTTCATTACCCAAGTCTCATCCAAATACACAACTGGTCTTCCTTCAGTTCTGTTGCACCTCGTTCGTCTTTAATATTTATGATACTGATGGACTGTGCAGGGCTGCTCATAGCATACCCTGCACATACGTGTAGTGAAATTAAAGTACAAACAGTTTCAATGCTAGCCTCTTGTCATTAATCGTCTTGTACTTAAATCCCATATCACTCAACACTCTTTAAAGCAATGTTCTACCCCCAGAGAAAACACCATCATTCTTAAGTTTGGCCTAAGACGGAGTAAGTGACAAAGTTCCAGGTTTCAAAATTTAACTTACCAAAATCTTTGAGAGCGATAGATTTCCTCCCTTCCGTACAATGAATGGATCTTGTCTGATAGTATCTGGGTTAAAACTGTCTGTATCAACAAGGACTCGTGAACATTTGTACCTGACGATTACAGAATTGAGCGGGCTTGTGCAAAGTGCATTTTGTACCTTTTTCTTGGCGTAAATAAATCGCCTTTCTTGCGGTGCTCCATTCTAATGGATGTCCTTGAAATCCCTGCGTGGCGTAATGTATGCCAAAACCCAGCAAAGAAGGCATGATACAATACCGGTGGCCTTCGAGATTCTCTCCGTGATGTTGATAGAAATTCTACATTTCTTCGCTTCTTGCTTAAAGTACTCCCATAGTTTCATAAGTAGATACTTCGTTTGGCTGTTTAACGTCTTCCCAAAAGGGTTTCGCTCCGCACTCGCTGACAGTACACTGGACGCCATATTCTCAACAATTAAGTGCGCGCCCGTAACATGGGCTTACGAATAAATGCGTCATAAACATCATGTTTAAAGCCTTTGATCTTGTATGGCTTCTTAATCAACAACTCAGGATTCAGCTCAACGCGAACGTACTATAAGCATAGGTAATTGCACACATTTGAGAGTTATTTGGTATTATTAACTAGTTGCGGTTTCTATGACCAACAACCAACCAATACTATTATATGAATACATATGAGGCTCGTGTGGAGGAATGGGTGTGCCAGGGTGGAATGGCTGAATTGTCTTGTATTGTTATTGTGTAGCTAACTATATTCCTGGTGTAGGGCACACATGAGATGCTCACGTGATCCGGGAGACAATTCAGCCACTACAAATCTTCATTACAAGTTCATGTGGTAAACAACCCCACAGCTGTCCTTATTTTGACACCCTAAACCCATGTCACATTGACCATACCAGGTTAGGCGTGATCAATGGAGACGAATTTAGGTGAATTAAAGGGAGGGAGGGTGGGAAAAGCAGCTTCTCAGCTCACTACGGCTTGTCTGTTGAACGTCGCTAAGTAACCAGTTGGCGGGCGCCTCAACCTTATTCAAAATTCCCGCCCACACTATGTTGGTGCACGTGACTGCACTGCGTACTGTTGTTCATATTTCCAGATCAACAGTGCTAGCTATATGAATGTAAAAATAACCTTCCAGTTAACACTGTTTAACCTGCAGTTAAACTTGTAATAAATATTTTCTGCAGAATAGCAAGGATAACAAAATGCTTCCATTTGAGTGGGATTTATGCCAAAAAACCAAAGCATGCAAAATGACTAATAGACTTAGACTTGAAGACCAGGTATAATTGTAAACAACAATAATAATAAAATAATAAACTGTGACTTGTAAAGCAGTCGACTATTAATTAATTCCCACAATTGATTTCATCCTTAACTTTTACATAATCAGCTAGTTGGGGTAGAGTGCACTGAGATGTAGCCTGGGCAGTTACATTGCCTTTTGATCCACCCACTCATAGTGTTACTGGTACATGGTGTGTTGTACTACACATAGTGTATATGTGTGTACAATATCCAGGCCTGTTCTGTGGATTACATTAGTAACTACTGTATGTGCATTTTATTTACATAGATTTGTGTTATGGCAAATCACCCCCACACAGTACAGTCCTACAGTGGCGACAAGTGCTGCAGTATTTGGCTAGATTTACTAGACTATGTGATCAGATCATACTGAACATGCTTCATAAATTAGTCAGTTGTGCTATTGGAAAATTTCTGAGCTGCATAGAGACATGCTCACAATTTTCTAATGCACTTTGTCATAAACAAAAGGAAAACCTGGTGTACATGAAACAACAAATTCAATCAAAACCTAATACACATGCTGTACTATCAAGATATGGGCCATATGAAGATTATGAGGATGACCCTATTTCGATTGCTGATTTTGAGGAAATGTGCTTTGGTTTATCTAATAGCCACAAAGAAGCTGATACTACTATAATAGAATCTACTAAGCATGCACCTATTTCAAAGCAAAATGGTGCACCCGTAGCCATGTGGAAAGCTGAAATGGAATATAGCTCAGAAGATGGAACTGATAACAAACCAAGTATTACTATTTCTCCAAGCTTGAACAGTTTTTGTTCTGCTGTTTCCCAGACCGTGTCCGGAATTTATGATGTTGTGTCAAAATTTTCCTCTATTTCTTGTCAACAGGAGTTACTGCCATACATTACACAAACAAATCATGACCTTGTAGTAGACAAAATTACTTTCAACACTGAATGGCCAGACATTGAAAGGATTAAAAGGAAGTATAATCATTATGAGAGCAGGATTCAAGATTTGTTAAGTGTCACCTTTAAAGAGTCTATAGACCTCACAGAGGTAATTTGGAAGTGTTATAAATACGGTACCCCTGTATGTGTACATGCACATTATAACGTTGACAACAATAGTTAATGATAGAGAAGAGTATCCAACACAGTGTAGGGTCTGTCAAAGGGACTCCATCAGACTTGTTAAAATGTTCGCACTGATAGAACAAGGAATTTGAAGGAAATGTGATGATTGAAGCAATAAATAATACTGTGAATTACAGAGTTTAATTTGCAGAGAGAACCCCTTTTAATTACTCATAGAGGCCTTGTTGACAAGTTAATCATCATGTTTAAAGCTTCAAGTACAACTGGGCATAGACAACAAAATCAAACAGTAGGCACTGTTTAAGTAGGAATCTCCCCAAAAATGGTACACGCTGCCTTTAAAAATCAATGAAAATCACCTTTACAGAATAACATTAGCTCATCTAATATCAAATATAACAGCATTAAAATCAAGAAAATGCTTACAGGCGGCTGGATATAGAATTTTAAAAAGTCACCTTCCATCTGACTGCCAGCCTGCCTGACTACAGTCGCAAGGCTGGAGGCCAAATGAAGGAGCGCATGGCCATCATTTTACACTACAATACCAAACTCACCAGTGGGATGTGTCTTTGGGGTTCCGACAAGTGTGTGCCCTCTGCGCCTTGTCTTTCCTTTATCTTCAATCAGGCTGGTCTTCTTACAATGAAACCGCATTGAGGCATTAATTTCCCCTATCAACGCTTTCCTTTGTCAGCATATTTGGATGCTGCAAACTTGTTTATGTGCTTATGCTTAGTAACTTCACCATAGGACACTTATTAATGTGATCTTGGGTTGATTAATGATGATCGAGCACTGCCTGAGACCACACCTCTTAAAAATGATGCAGGGATCCAAGCAATAAAATGTAGTGAAACAAGAGATGAATGATGGTATTATAGCATAGCTTGGTGGCAAAATCCCTATGGCATTGAACAAAATAATTGTAATACAATGCCAATGTAGGGATTTTCCCACTGAGCTATGCTGTAATACTATCATCTTTTGTTTCACTATTTTTTATCGCTTGGATTCCTACTTCAGTTTTAAATTAATAATTTTAAATATACTAGTTATATAGAGAACCCTTAATTGTTAAAAACATACTATACATACATGACTGTTTACTTGTTTAAACTTTTCATTGTTATTATTAGGATTATGATTGCTTTCTCAAAATGATGAGTGTGTGTGGCGTTGTACAAGTTCCAACTGGGCAGGACCAGCAACACTGGAGAGTTGATAAATTTCAGCATCTACTAGCACATTTCAGTGATCAGGTTAGACATATTGCTGATGTGTTAGAACTGCCCTGTCACTGTTGAATTAAATTCTCTTGCAGATATTTTCAATGAAACAAATGGTTCTCTCTCATAGGATAGGAATGTTAGAAATTTGTACTATCAAATTTCAACAAACCTGTCTTACTTATCCTGTGAAAGTACTACAAAAAATTCAAGTATTTTTACCAAGTTTTGCTGCCCAGAAATGTGATGAGATTTTAATGTACAGCAAGGTGACATACTGTATTGTTACATAACATTGCAATGTAGATACACATGTTTTATAGAACACAATAAAGAGGCTTGAAGAGTCGCCGGTGGGCATGCATGCCTTCTTCCTGCATCTCAAGTACATTGAAGAAGTGAAAGCAAACTTGAAGTCTATTCAAAATGATGTAACTTACGTGGCTAAGCTATTTACATCTGCCCAGGAATTTGATATATCTGTCAGTGATCATCAGTTTGCTTTGTTTAGGTCATTGTTCCCACAACTTTCTCAGTTGAAGGTACATACATGCATGTCCAGTGTGGGTATTAATATACATACATAACATGTGTTAATAATATGGAGAAGCCATCATAGTTAACTGTTTTATACTTTTCAATTAGAGCCATGTGAACTTAATTCAATTTCTCATCTCCAATATACCCTGTACTGTACAACTGTATACTCACAATAGTAATATGGGTGGGCATTAATTATTGGCTAAAACTGCCTCCAGATTCAATCTCGTACTGTAGCTCTTATTTTCAAAATTATACAAATTGTCCCCCTGTATGTACTAAGTGAGCTTTGCGCACTGAGTGTGTGTACCCACAATAGCTATACTCAGCCTCCCCCAAACTTTTCATACCTTTTTCCACCACTGCTCTTGGTGTTATCATATCTCTTACTTAGTTCCTGTAATTGTGTACATGTCTGTACCCTTCTGCTCACATGAGCAAGAAGTTTTATAGTACAAGCACCCAATGTTTGAACCGTGACACTGCATTAGACTTTCAGGTTTCTGCTGAACTGGTTACTTGGCCTTATAGGCTACCAGAATTGGTATGCCTTCTGTGGGAGCATATCCTTCTTGTACATGTACGAAAATACAGAACTAACTATAGTTTCTTTGTATAGTGATTTTGTAAAGTACAGTAGACAAATTACAGTTAAGATGACAGTTGTGCTTGTTTGAATTGTGCTTCCTTAGCATGGTAATTAATGAATTATCCTTAGCGACAGACAACATGGTGATTAATGAATTACAAAATAATTGAATTATGCACAATGCATTGCCACAGAACTAATAAAAAGTGTAGTGGATCCTTAAAATAAATAGAATAGCTGTGATGAATATTGTACATGTCTGCTGTAATGCTGCTGATAGTTAACGGTGTGATCACAGTGCCTTGGTTTCTGCAGCTAAATTAATTGACATAAGTGCAGCTACTGCATGTACTATATGGTTTTTGTTGTAAAACTATCAGCCAGATCTTTATTAAGGAGCATTGTCACCAAAGCTATAGCAAAGCCAACTTATAAGTACAGCTAGATCATTAAGGGGCACTGCCATACACTCTGTTTTCTGTGATGTTTTAGTTATCATTAGTGGAGTCAAGTACTCCATCTTACAGTAGCATAAGCTCTTCAAACAATTTTGTGAAGTCTAAATATGTGCCTTTATAGATTTGTCTGTAATAAATGCTTATAATGCTAGATGTAGTTATGACACTAGAACTTTTCTGCAAAGGTGCTTTCCTTTGTATGTATAATCCTTTCTAGTGGTAACATTTTGGTGTGTATGCTATATTTTTTGGGATGGTCCCTATTATACTGTATGATGAATCTATGTTAGTACACATCATTCTTAAATCTACAGAATGCATTACTATGTGCTGATGCAGCAAAGAGTGAAACTATTTCTACATTGAACATGGAGCTATGCAGAGAAATCAACATTTTACATCATAAAGTTCAAGATTTCTGTAAAAAATATGACACCTTCAACTTATTAGATGATAGCCAATACAGTATTTGCGATGCCACCACTCCAATCACTTTAATTGACAACTTCCTGGACGTGGTGGCTGAGTTGAAAGTAGAAGTGAAGAGACTTAGTGAATATCAAGCGACATTTGCTACAGTAGCTGGACAGCGAAGATTGTATTGGTATGATCACTATTAAAACTAAGCATTCATTTTTAGTTGTAGAATACACTGACAATTTAACATTTTATACACGTGATTAATAGCTATGTTTCATTTTCCATATAACAGACAATGACGCTTTTGTTTTACACTAGATGAATAAAAATTTGGGAATTTCAAGATCACTTTAAAAAACCATAAAACAAGAGAGAGAAGAGATGTCTGGGGTGGTAATGTAAACCAAAAATTCTAACATGTATTTTGATTCTTCTATCAAGGGATGTACGTTCCTGTGATTTTTTTGCATTTAAATAGTTTACATTACTACCCCTGCAATCTCTGCATTTTGTAGCCCTTTTCAGTAATCCCTATCCTGTTTAGAAAATTCTAAACTGTAGTTTTGAGTACTGTTGTACAAGAAACTGATGAACTGAACTGCAAACAGTCTCCTAAAATTTACATTAATAGTGACTGTGATAAAATATAGTGCATACTTTCTGTACTGTCAGATGCACTTGAGTGTTTTAATAGAGTATCTACTTGATTGCTCTATTAAAGTATTTCAATCCTAATCATAGCACGGAAAAAATCATGTTGGCACAAAGAGTCTTGAGCGCATAAGCAAGTTTCTTGTTATATCTTGAGTTAAACGTGCAAATAGCTAATTCAGTAATCTTGTATAGCTTCTGGTGTGTAATAGCATTTTTCAAAAAGAAATGGCCCAGTTTAGGCTTTTTAACTATTGGTAGAAGCTTAAAATCATCACTTAAATTCCCAAATGCTGTATGCAGAAACATGTTGGTGAAATACTTTCCTTTCTTCTCTAGTGGAGTAACTTTGACTGTTACAGCTGTAGAAGTTGATGAGCAATTGACAAATTTGCAGGACTCACTGAGTCTCAGCCGCACAATGTGGAAATTAATCAACGAATGGGTAAACGTCAAGCAGAAATGGGTTGTAATCCCTGTTGAAATGCTTGAAATTAGCAAAATACAACAACACACTCAGAAAATGCAAGAAGCCATTTATTCATTAGAATCAGGTACATGTGTACATACACTATATCATGTATAGTAAGTAATGTACAAATGAAGTAGTTAACCCACTAAGGTTGATAATATAATTACAATTAAATGTATACACTAACTGATACGGCAGTAACTATATTTTTTTAACAGGCTTGATGCATATATACAAGGAAGCTAGAATAGTAATGTTAGACTATTAACACTCACCTAGATTAGTGTCAACACATGTAATGCAAGTGTACAACTGCCATATACAAGGTGCCATCATGTTAGTGTGTTTTATGTACTGGGCTTCAATCCACTAAAACTTTCCATAAATAATATTGCCATGCTATGTGCTACACGAGTAATAAAGTACTAAAAGTAGGTGATGCTTGGTCTCAATGATAATAAAGCACTTGGGTTCACCTCATGTTTTATTAGTGTCTCAGCCATGCGCCTCATGCTTTATTATCCATATAGCACTAGCTGAGATGATTGAACATATACTTTCTTTAACAGTTGTATGTACTTTGATAGCATTGCCAACGAATAACTTTATTGTGGCACTAAGTAATGAGATGGGTGAATTTCAAGAAAAACTAGACACTATCCAGTTTCTGATGTGCTCTCCTTTGAAGGCAAGGCACTGGGAAGTCATTCAACAATTACCTGGAAATAAAGTGGTTAATCCTACTGTTCTCACCATTCAAACATTGGCATATTTAAAGGTACACTGTACATATACAAGTGATTGTTCAAATAGAATTTCATAACGACATCCACATGACCACAGGAATTCAGTAATGGTCTGCTTCAAGAGGAAATGTCTGTCGTATGTATGTGTGTAGATGGATGTCTGTTTGCATCCCTACTTTCAGTTTTAATAAACAGGCTATGTTTATATAGTTATACTGTAAACATGCACCCCCAACAGGTGAGCTTTGCTGTGAGTAACTTGAATCTCATCAATTAACATGAATGGTAAGACTGGCGCTAGTCATCATCCCCAAAACAATATTTAAAGAAACAGCCTTTTCTATGTATTACCATGTTATTGCCCACATAATGTGAGTACAGTACTGTATTAGAAGGGTACCAACTGTACTTCACCTTTTCATCTACACACTTTCTGCAGTAGTGTCCCATCTGGAAATATAATTATAATTACAGCACTATATGTAGATAGCGTTATATTTATTAATTACCTTATGCAGATATTTGATAACAGTGAAAAGGTGAAGGACACTTGTAGCCAGGCTCAACATGAGATTGCTTTAGAGTCATTGATAAAAAAGGTCCTGTATACAAACTTGTTATTTCACATGCATAACTAATACTGCAACACGTACAGTTATTCACATGTCTACATACTCAGTGTAATCATACGTACATACGTAATACAATTGTATCAAATAATATGGTAGTAGTAGTGTTCCCTCCTAAAATGATGGACACTGCTCAAAGTGCTGCCTCTAAAAACTATTATAGAAATATCATACAGTGTATATAATGAAAATCACTTAGCAGAATATTCTTAGTCCATCTAACATCGAATACAGAATTAATTTTAAAGTCACCAAAACCTGAATTTTGGTCTTCCTGTCTGACCTCAATCACAAGACTAGAGGCCAAATGAAGCAGTGCATGGCCACCATGTGCCTTTTCTGGTTCCATCAAGTGCCTCATTTCTGTGCATTGCCATTCCTTCTATCTTCAATGGCATGGTCACCTTCATGAACCATAAACAAGGCATTAATTTTCCACATCAACACTTTGCTTGGAAGAGCATAATTATAATTAGATGCTACAAAACTATTAATTTTGAAGCAATTAAGAGGAAGGAGATACATACAGTATGACTGCACTTACAGTATAAAACAATTGCATAGGACACACCCTTAAATGATCAGAGCATGCTGCCACTCCTGACTAATGGTGGGTGATCACTGCCCTCAATAACCTACAGTACATGTAGCTGCAATCAGTTGTAAGCAAGACATGGCAATGAACCACCCCTTTAGTTTATTGTGTATAGCTCAGCAGCAAGTACAAATGTACATATGTCATAGATATGCTTTTAAAAAGTTAATAAACTACTGCAATTAAAAATTATTAATTAAAAAATGAAGTAGATTCCAGCAATTGAAAGTAGTGAAACAAGAAAGTTAATATCAATGATGTCTATGTGGAAAAATTGTCATTGAACAAATGGTGCTAACACGTCAAAGTAGGGATTTTCCCATATTAGCTATCATCATACATATTTCTTGTTCTATTACAGTACTTTGAAACCCTGCCTCATTTTTAAAATCAATGTATGTACTTTGTAGGTGTCTGATTTTTGGTTACATTTCAAAGTTGTATTGGAACCTCAAAAGTCCATTTTACACAAAGACACCTTTGTGTTGGGAAATGCTGAAACAATTAAGTTGGAATTAAACAATAGTTTGGAATCACTGTCTTGCATAAAGAATTCTCCATATATTCAACCATTCAAGGTATATTATATATGTGTACAATATATAACTCCCGATTACATATCGGATATACCACCACATAGTTAAATATAATTCCAGGTTTATATTATCATTGTTATCAAAATTGGTTAGTACATTTGTAGTGCATGTTATGTTTCCTCAGATACCAATGATCTAAAACTATACTATTTCTTATGTTGTCCCACAGTAGTTCGAAAACTTAAATATGACAATATCTATAAATGCGCAGCCCTGCAAGATGTGATGCACTTTTTGTACACACAGTGTATCACTTTTTTTAACACTTTAGCATGCCGTCATTGACTGGTACCAGAGGCTGCTATACATGAGTGATACTCTTAAAAAATGGATTCTGTGTCAAGAAAAGTACTTACACTATTGTAGTACTATTTCTAAAGATTTAATTAAAAGGTTAGTTACTTTTTTGAAGATGCACACTGAAAAAAGAAAAAGGGTTGCTTGCACAATCATGAGCACCATTAATTGCGACTTGCATGTACTGTAGTAAACTAAGGAGAGTACACAAGGTGTTGCGTGAAGCAGATAAGGTGTGGAGAGAACTGATTCAATCAATATTTTTAACTGAAACATTCATGTGGGCCGTAACCTCTCCAGGTTAGTATACTGTCTTATGTAATGGGCACTTAACACACTACTCTGCACTCTTAGGAATATGGGAAGGATTTCAGGTGTGCAGTACACTATTAGAACAACTCACAGATGCAGTGTAACAACAACAAATAAGCTATTAACGTCATGGTCATGTATTTATTTATAATTATTTTGACAGGATCTGTGCATAGTCAAACGTAAAACAGATCATACAGACTGGCCGTGAATCTTGCCTAATACTGTTTTGGAGAATTGTATATATGTATATTTATAATGTAGGGGTAATGGAGCAGGCCAAAGAGTGGGTGGACCAATGTTTCTGAAATGAAAGTTGCATGGTAGAGTGTGATGCAACAGGAGCACATTGAATCCTATGGACAAGGGAGCGTGTAACTCCATACACTACCAATACAAAAGGTGAAATTCAAACATGGTGTCCAGTGTTAGTATGTATACAATTGGTTACATCATCCTTACATGCAACAGGGATGTGCAGAATGAACCACCACTTCACATTTTATGAAGGCAACCAAGCTGGCTTTGATAGGTGGCCGTTAAGTTGAAGGATAACTTTATGCCTGTTCCATCGTTTTAAGTTACTTTTTATAGAACGTGGCAGCAGTGGCATAGCCAAGGGTGGGCTTGGGTGGGCATGTGCCCACCCAAATTTCACTAGGAGAGTGGCGTCCGCTCGCTTTTGTTATTACTAACAAGAAACAAGTATTGCATTACCTTGGTAGCACGATATTTTCATTGTAAATCAGCAGTTGATATTGATACAAGTTCAATAAATACACCACACAATCCAATTAGTTTTGTGCATTCTATTTAACGCACAACATCACGTGATCCAAGTTGTAGGCTGGAAAGAGAGGAAACACGAGGGAAGGAGGAATCCAGTCTATTTTTTCCGCATTTGGTATATTGAATTTTGAACAGATATTTTTTGTGGTGGGATGAAGTGACCTAGCGTGATAGACACGGCAAATAATGGTGTTAAGTCATTTGGAGAAGAAAAATTACAATTGGTGGCTGAATTAGCTAAGCCATACAATTACCTCAAGAGTCAGGCTGGAGTACAAAGAGTTGCATACAAGTACAGATGAGTTAAAGGAGACCAAGACAAGGAAGTGTAATAAGATAGTTTCAATTTCCAGCTTGTATGCAGTAGCAATAGACGAAATAAGCTGCAGGAACAGCAGCGTAGCGTATAGCTAGCTAGCTAGATACATTTATGCATTTTTGAAACAGGTTTTAAACCAAATGTATGTAGAGTCCACTAAGGATGGACTTGCATTTTGTACTAGTTAGTTGCATGGGGTGAAATGTGTGGGCGAGTGTGCCCACCCATCCGTGGAGACCTGGCTACGCCACTGCATGGCAGCCATGTTTGAATTTTACATGCTCTCTTGTCCACAGGATTCAATGCGCTCCTGGATGCATACAATATAGATTCTATTCTGGGGCCAAGAAAAATTACTTGAACATTAGAAACTTTGTGAGATAGCACTTTAGACTAGTGACATACAGTAAGTCGAGTAGCTATTTACAGTTTACTGAAAAATGACTATTTCATTACAGTAGTTGACTGCTCTTTATATTATAACCAATACAATATGGGGGTACATTGACCTCACTGTCTATGCTACAGTGTCCACATATTGGGTTGTATATATGCATACAGTACATTGTGATGGGGCTCTTGGTCACATAATCACTTGCTTAAAAGCTGCGTAATTAACACAATAATTGTTACCCTTGAATGGTAGTCACATCAAGTCAAATACAAGGAAAGTATGTGACCAGATCTGTGAAAAGGAGTCTTACTGTATATAGTCTTTCCAATTGGTAATCCATAACTTGACTTGTGAGTATGGTACCAGCCTGAAATTTGGTCACTTTACACTCCTAACATAGCACTATTCCCTGGATGTAATTTTAAGACAATAAATTAAGTTAAACACATGATGAATTATGACTAGTCAAACTTGGAAACCTTTTTTGCAGATCCGGTCACATATTAGGAATTTTAACTTGAGTAGGGGTCATAGAAATAAAAGTAATGAAAGAAGGAAGGCAGCTATACTACCATAAATCAGGAAAATTTCAATGTTGAAGATTTTTCGATGTTAAAAACTTTGACACATTTTCAAAACAACAAAACTTTATTATGGCAAATTTAAAACATAGTTATAGAAACAAAACAATGTCACAGCAGTGTGTCTGAAAAGAGATAGCTGCTATATCCATACCTACTAGCTACCAGAATACAACTTGGTTAGACCTGTGCTGGATTAAATTTTTTTTATTATTATTTCGCCCTACTGGCACTCCCATCCTTCCCGATCTCTTGCTAGAAGTGAAACCTAGTTTTGCATGCAATAAAGAAAATAAGAACTAACCTACAGAACCTACAAAACACCATATGGTCTGTCAGCAAACACACAATCAACTCCTAATTTAACCAGAAAGCCCTGCAGTCTATATTGAGCACACTGCAGGGAGTGGGAGAGTCCAACTCCCACAATGGACTAGACTACCAGGCAACAAACCGAAAAGATGTAAAAATGTCCGAGCGTTGTGACACCACAGACAAACAGATAGAGTTGCTCCAACAAATGATGATAAGCTAGACCATGAGAGATGCTACTCCTGGTGGTTGTCCTCGCAGAAACATCTTGCAAGACTGGACGACTAGCTGCTGACCACAGCTCTAAGGACTCACCTGTTCTGGATCGATCAGGGTAAAGCGATAGCTACCACCTTGCCTGTAAGCCCACTACTCAATCTGACAGTATGAAGCTCCTCATGAGTGGATGTCCACTGTACTGAAGTGTGATAGATCTTAACTGTAACTGCATCATGCCCTAACCATCTCCATGGGTGGCGGTAAAATTTTTTTGTTTTAATTTTCATCAATATGGTCAATGGAAAATTTTGACAGCGAAATTCTCCTGATTTACAGTAGTGCACATTAATCCTTACTTTTCACTCTTCTAACTTGTCAATAGTAATCCATGACTGAAGTAGGGATTAAATGTCCAGGGTTAAATACAGTCAAATACCTAGAGATTAAATGTCTACATGGTAGTGAACAAAGAAATTGTACATAGAGGACAAGGTAAGTACATGATTCATCCACTGTTAGTAGCAGAGAACTCAATCTGTTAAATATCATTTTGACTTGTACATAATCATCTAAACCATAAAGCACTTTATGTATGCAAAATTATGCAATGTACATGTAAAATCAATAAAATATCTAAGAAGTTTGAATCATTCTTTTTTGACCATCAAAAATGTATCGCTTGAATTTCAAATATATTTTAATAGATTCCTTTTCTTCTGCTTCAGAACTCACGGTACTTGATTCTGTCATGCACAAACACAAAAAGGAGACATAACATATTATGTAATCACTTGTTATTGTAATTTGGGACTATACAAGCACCTAATTTACTATTTAACTATTAATTAGTACCATTGAATTTACAAAATAAATGTAATTAGTATAGATTGTACAGAGGTCTTTGTGTTTGTGGGTAAATATAGAACCACCTATACTTGCCAGTTTGTTATGTTGCATAGAGGATTTCAAGGCTGCAGCATAGCCTCAAGTTGAGAAAACAGATTGAACACCATTAGACTAAAGGTTATATCCATGAAGGGCAACACATACATAATAATAATATGACTTCATGAGTCTGGGAAAACTCTTACTATCAATGACATCAGAATTGATTTTTCACAGCAAACACAAAGCTACATGTACATGAATACATCATCAATTTTTATTGTCAGAGTTAAGAGGTCAGTTTTTGCAGTGAGTTCTGGGCTAGTGTAAGACAGATCAATTTAAACTATATGTTATGGACTAATGTTTATACACTACAACAATACTGTATGCAAATATACTATACTGTACCTTTAGATTTTTTCTTTTTCTGTAAGCTAAGGTGAGAGAGAGATTCTTGCTTTAGTCCATCTAAGTATACAAAATGAAGAACAATAACTAGACAAATATACAACTTGTAGTGCCAAATAAAGATATGTACATACTGTACATATGTGACCTGCTGAGCAAAAACCCAACTTGTTTGCATTATCTTCGAACTTCATTTTATGACTCTTTTTGTCTACAGAGAAAAACCAATGCACTGTTACAGTTTCAGCCTTTACTGGTAAGTGCTTTTGGATAGACAACAAGAAGAACAAAACAATTGCAATCAATTTACACAGTGCCTACATGGAAAAAAAATTGCAGGTATTCTTTTATCGATCATAAGTTTCCAGTGCAAAACAGACTAAGGACTGGTGTCATTCTATTCACCATGAACTATGGCATTCATCAAGGTATAATTTTTGGCCTAAATACACCCATGCTATCAAGCAATAATATAAGGCTGTTCAAGCTCAAAAATGATGATGATAAACCGCATGTAAACAAACACATGTAACTAACGCTTACTTCATGGTACAGAAACGAAACAAAGTACTCTCCATGAGGAGGTGAATCCATTGGTATATTAGATATTTCAATTGGCCTTCGTTAAAACCCGGAACGGACTGGACCAGAATTTTATTGTTGAGGAGCGCGTATCCAACTAAAATAAATTTAGGTGTGCTTGCAAGGGATACAGGATGTGGACTCTGTCGGACTCTGTTCTTCATTTGCACTCAGGGCACGATTTTCCACTGATCGCCAGAGTGGCTGATGGTGATTTCGAAGCAAATATAGTCGTATACTGGTATATATACAAGTTTGCGAAACGGAAATGTAGTGTATTACAAGGACTCGATACTCTCACTGTAGCTAACAATGGTGGCAAGATACAAGCTAGCTAAGACTGGTCATAGAAATATAGCTAACTGGACTGATCTGTATACAGTACATACCGTACGCAAGGAAATTTAGATGTAAGAAAAATTAGACTAATCAAACCAGATCAAACCAATTCGTCAAATTCTCTTACGTATAAATTTCCTTACGTGCGGTATGTAGATGGTAGATCAGTCAAGGTATATTATCTGTGACCAGTCTTAGCTAGCTTGTATCTCGCCGCCATTGTTACAGTAGCTATGGTGAAAGTATTGACTCCATGTAATACACTACATTTCCATTTCGTAAACGTGTATATATACCAGTACACGACTATATTTGCTTTGAAATCACCATCAGCCACTCTGGCGATCAGTGGAGAATCGTGCCCTGAGTGCAAATGAAGAACAGAGTCCATGTCCTGTATCCCTTGCAAGCGTACCTAAATTTAACGCGCTCCTCAACAATAAAATTCTGGTCCGGTCCGGTCCGTTCCAGGTTTTAACGAAGGCCCAAATATATTGAGCTTTCCTTCACTGTTTACTGAAGCAATTATAATGTGTGTAAAATAATTTATGCAGCATGCATTTTTTACCCAATGTACACTGTATCAAACGGTATGGTAGTACCGTTTAACCCTTAAACCTGCAGAAAACTGTTTAGAAATGCGTGTTTACACAATATGGGCATGCATGGTGACACTAGGTGGGGTAACTTAATTCTTACATCCTACAAATACACATAGATGAAAAGTGTGTTTACTGGGCTACTTGGAGAAGGTTAAATGAACACTGTAACTATAGTGGCTTAATTGTTATGAAGCGGTGAACAGTGACGAGTCACGTCTCCGTGTTTCTGTAAATTCTTGCCACGTGTTTAATTTTGATTGTGGGTTTACTCACGTGAGTTGTATATGGCCTGATGCAGAATTTCACGAAGAGTTGAATGAAAGTTGTTGCAAAGCGATAGGCCCATCGAGTTATCGACCATTTTATAAAGGTATGTAAAGGGTTTGCGTGTTTCCTTACCGAAAAGTTATTTTCACAGCTAGTTTTGGCTTCACCATTTAGCGTTAGGGTAAAACCCTAGGTATCATTTTAATCCTTTCTACATCACGAGTAGAATGACATAAATTGCATACCCGTAGGATGGACGCTTCGAAAGTTACAGTGCTTTGTGCAAAGCATGCGTATTTATTACAGTGTAAATGTAAATCCAGTTTTCTGGATTATGCGGGTTTAAGGGTTAAGTAGGGATCGCCCCAACCCATTTCACACGCCACCCAAAATTCCACCTTTGAAAATCATCCCAGAGACATCTTACACAACAAAAATCACCTTTATGGAATAGTAGCATAGTAGTAGTCCTTATATTATATAACACAGCATTAAGGTTACAGAATAATTTAAAATGCGTGGGCAGAACAAATTACAAAACCTGCTTTAAACCAAGCAGGGAAAAATAATTTCAACAACTGTGTTGTGTTAGCAATACAACTAATTGTGCTTGTTTGTTTTTACTACAGAACAACGACTGTTCTTGAGTGTGTGGTCCACAATAGAGCGATGTTTTATAAAAACGCGCTGCCAAAAACCAGACTAACAGATTACTGAATCCTTATAATTTCAACACAAGTGACTGAACTACTAAAATATCTAGGTCCTGTGGAAGCGATTTTTAAAATTACTGGTTGTATAGACGTTTTATTGAACTTCTAGTAGTTTTTTCGAGTGAAACAAGCTCTTTGTAGGTTTTTATCTGAGTCACTGGGAAGAAACACGCCAAAAACGCTTCCACAGGACCCAATAAATCTAATATACAGTATCACTATGCCCAAGAAATGCCAATAAAGCCTACAGCTTTGCTGTATTTGGCAGCAAAAAACATGGTAGTTGTAGTGTTTCACCTGCCTCAAACTACACTGTAGATACATAAAACATTAAATATGAAGGGTTTCGACTGGTTTTATGGCCTTCTCATAAAGTATTGATAGGCATTCAAAATTTTGAATGATTTCCCGTGACTATACCGTAACCATAAATATAACAAAACACTTACAGGTGGCTGGATATAGAATTTAATAGTCACCAAAACTCAAATTTTAGTCTCACTGCCTCACTGACCACAGTCCTGAGGCTAGAGGCCAAATGAAGCAGCACACAACCACCATTTTACACCACAATAACAAACTCACCAATGGGATGTGCCTTTAGTGAGTGTACATGTAGGCCCTCTGCACCTTGTATCTTCAATCAGGCTGCTAGTCTTCTTCTTCATCCAATGAAACTATATCGAGGCATTAATTTTCTGTATCAGCATTTTCTTTCTGCAGCATATTTAGACGCCACAGAATTATTTCAGAGCTAGATTTCAGAAGCGGTACTACTATAAGAGGCATACACTAGCTAGATATCTGCAATTTTGCGATTGGGATCCCGTTCGTGATAGGTTTGTGACTACACCCATCAAATATAGATCTAGTTGGACTAATAGTGATAGAGTATGGAGATCACACCTCTTAACAATCTAGCTGTATGCTCAACAGAAGACAAGATGACCTCACCCCTTATTGGTCTAGCTAGCTGCACACTCCTTGGCTGACTTGAGATACTCTAATACAACAGTCATGCATGATATTCTAATAGAACAGTCACAAGTTACACTGTAGCTAGTTGTGCTACAACAAAATACTAAACAAACTACAGTAGTATTTAAAATTATTGTTAGTTAAAAAAATGAAGTAGGGATTTACGTATGCAATAAAAAGTAGTGAAACAAGAGATGAATGATGGTTTTACAGCATAGCTCTTGGTGGGAAAGTCCCTATAACATACAGTAGGGGCCATAAAAAAGTTTACACTCTGTTTGGTTTTAACAATAGTTAGAACAATGGTTAACAATAGTTAGAACAATGGTTAACAATAGTTAGAACAATAGTGAAACATTGTCGATTTTAACAAAACACATAACAGTCTGTATTTGTTAATACTATTTTAACTCTTACAATTGTTAAAACAATAGTTTTAACAATTTGTATTGTTAAAACAATAATTTAAACAAATCCTATCATTAAAACAATTAGTTAAAACAATATTTTTAACCATCTGTATTGTTAAACCAATCATCTTAACAAATCATATTGTTAAAACACTAGTTTTAACAATTCATGATGTGTTATTTATAGGGCTGAGCAATAGTATCAATAGTGCGATATATCGCGATAGTAAATCACTATCGTTATCGCGATAGTAGGGATATCACTATCGTGATAGTTATGATAAGCTCAGATCTGCATTAAAATGGTATTAACAACCCTTCTATACTGTTTTACAGTTGGTATTACCAGCTTTCTTACAAAGGAGTGGCCTGTAAAAGCTTTACCAAAAGTCCGTATTCATCAAAAGTCCGTACTCACGCAGTTAATTAACAAATGTCCTGTACATGCAAAATAACTTTCCAGAGGAGGGTGGAAGCGGTTTAAGCGCCGTTAAAATGAATTATGCTAAATGCTCGTTTTCTGGATTAACTAAATCGTGTGGATGGTGTAACGAAGTGTGGCATCATTGTCTTGTTGAAGAATATACATACCTGGTTTAGTGCAAGCGTACTACGCGCGGAAGTGTTTCATCAGTTTTTCCCTGAAAACTAAGTGATTTTACAAAACAAAGTACATCATCATAATGCTAACACGAAGTACAATCTAAATATCTAATGATCCCCAGTGATCCCCACCGTTCGCTAGTTTTGTATTGCGACTATTGAGGCTCACGTGAAATTCTAAACAGAGGTATGCAATTAACGTAATATTTTCGAGCATCGCTTCCACCCTCCTCTGATAACTTTCTATATGACTGCAAATCATAGCTATACAACTAAGACTTTGTTAAGAGCAAAGTGTTTCATAAACTATCGGGATAGTATTCACTATCGCGATATTTAATGAGTAACTATCGTGATAGTAAAATTTTTACTATCGCTCAGCACTAGTTATTTACTGCATATATGTGGCTTTGTTTAAAAGATAGTGCCATTAAACTAATTGATTTTTTATAACCATTCAAATGGTTTAACTACTGTTAAAACCAAACAAAGTGTAAACTTTTTAATGGCCCCTACTGTAAATACAATTATAGAACTTTGCGTGGGCGAGATCAAAGGGAAAAGTGTACTTTAAATTTCATAAAGTACACTCTCAGCCGGCCAACTGCTTTATCGACTACAAAGAGTGCTTTATTGAACAGCAAAGAGTGCTTTATTCGTTCAATAAAGCACTCTTTGTGGTGCAATAAAGCACTCTTTGTGGGCAATAAAGCACAGTTGCCCACGTGCCTTAGTGTAGGCTAATAGCCTACGGGACTCGCGCCAGTACGACTAATCACCCAAGCCGGTGAAGGCTGATAGCCTCGCCACGCTGAGTGATCAATCACCCCAGCCAATACGAGTTCTACTACTGGATTGCTTTTATAGACATACCTAAATGCTTCGATGATGGGTGGGAGAAGGTAACATTGCTGTTACGTTTGTTAATGTAAACGGACAAGTCCTGGAGATATCACGGAAATACTTCACCATGTGACTCACAATAGAATCGATTGTGGGTTGCGAGCAAAACCTGCCAAAAGACGCAATGAACGTCTACTATGCCAAACTATGGTGAAATACGCTTGAGTTACTTTGTTAAACTAGTTTGTGTGCGTTCAGGCTGCTAATAGTTCGTGCAACGCTTGTTAATTACGAGTCCTAGTGTATGGTGAAGCTACACGACTAGAAAGTTCCATAAATCATTTAAAGCATAGCCTTGCTCGTGCTATATGAAAAATAAAGTACACGGCCGCGCGCCTCGTACTTTATTTTTCATATAGCACTCGCGGCTATGCTTTAACATATACGTAATGTTATTATTGCTATCAGTTGGTGCTATGCAGTTTAGCGGGCAGAGGGGGAAGTCACTACAGAGCATTCATGGTCACTCCCCTGGGCTGTAAAAATCCATTATCATCTAGCAACCAACCAAGTGGTAGTTATTATTAGTAGAATAAACAAGCCACCAAACACAACCTTTAGGCTCCCTCCTTGTACTTTCATCTAAATCCAAACTTTAGTATGGTCATACACGACAAGCCACATGACCAATTTGGGCTGTCCAGTGAATGGAGGTGTCCAAATAATAGTGGTCCAGATAAGGGGGGTTCCACTGTAGATCCTTACTTCATTTTTAAATTAACAATTTAAATTTTTAAAAAAAATTTCAATGGCTTAAAACAGAATTATGCATAGTCACATATAGTAAGGCATCTGCACCAGCAGCACACATGGTGATTTCCCTGTATGTAACACATAAGTGTACCTGGTAATGATACTCTAAATTTTCCAGTAGTTCCAAATGTGCCATCAATTACACCGACTTCCCCTATACCATGTAAAATTTTAGCATACACTTTACCAAAATCACAAAGGCAAGAGATACATCCACCCGGAACTTTGAAACCATTGACAATGAGCACAATGAATTATACAGAAATTTTTATTACTTCTTGCAACACAGAAGGCAAAATCTAATGCTTCTTTAGTATGAATTGAAACAGTGAACAACTACTACAATGGGAGTGAACTATGCAGCCATGTTTGTAAATAGTCACATGCTCCATGCTTTCTTATGTTGAAAAAAGTAATAAATTCCCTGTACTAGAAGCATACAAGCTCTAAAAGGTGATAAAATTATATCTATGTGCCTATTGGTGTGCAGTATGTATGACCAGCTGAGCAAAAATGCTTTTACCCAATAGCAAAATAGAGTTTTGCAAAAAACGATTGGTTTTCACTCAGTTGGTCACACAGTAAATAGTTAAGAAATCTTTACAGAATATACTATTAATATGTATACAGTAATTATACAGTTGTAAGGCACATTTACATAATACAGCACACACCTGTAGATAAAGCCACTTTCAATCCAATGAATTTATCCATCTTTGTTTCCTTCTTAAACAAACCTTTACCAATTACTGTGCACTCATCATGGAGCTATGTATTTAGAAAAGGCAAAATGTGTAAAGTTACCTATATACACAGTTGCATCTGTATGTATTTAGTGTTCAACAATACAGCATATACTGATCCAATATTGCATTTCACTGATACAAATACCAATAGTAATTACATAATTTGTATTTGCTTGTACATATCTGCATATTACAATAACAAAATGTATATCTTCCAATCAAACTTGGATTCCTAGCATATCCTATTATCAAATTCCCGAAGACTGTTCCAATACCGGCCCCACTACCGGCTACACCAATAGTCACAGCACCGGCACCAACAAATTTAGCTGCCATCAACATATCTGACATTAATAGCAATTAACAAAATCAATTAATGTATTAATTGATTTTGTTCCAAGTTATGTTATGCAGCAACCATTCTATTACAACTGTTCTATTCTATATCATGTGAATGTGACAAGTTGTTTAGGAAAATAAATCCTGTAGCTTTTATGCTAGACAAGCCTGTTATGTAGGAAAATTTGTTGACATACTACTTACGATGAAACTGGATAACTAACACAGATCAATGTAAATATTAGCTCTGTTTGATACTGATCTGATCATTGGTGAAAAACTAAGCAAATGCATACTAATCCATAATTAGCACAAAGAATACCACATACACTGTACATACAATTGTCACAATGTAGATTAATTCACTAGTTTGTTTACTTTTTGGCTGTAGTATATAGCGATAATATGATAGATACTGTAAGCGTGATTATTCTTAAAAGACACAAAAATTACAACATACTGGAAAATTTAACTTGATGAATTATTGCAGGGAGTGCATGTGCCACAGTTGTACTCAGTAACACTTCTTACAACAATTCAGAAATGTATCTGGAAAAATAGTATTAATGAGCTGAGTTAGCATTGTGTGGAGCATTGTGCAATTGATAGTTGTATATTTAGCTGCAGTGTGATGACTAGTACTTCATATGTGACCGGATCACCCCATATGTTAGCGCAAGCCAAATTTTACAGTAGAATGCAATAAATGCAATAAGTGAAATATTTATGAAATTGAAAAAAATATTCTGTAAATTTTTTTTGAGTGCTTGTTTCACAATGAAGGTAGGTGATAACAGCAAAAACTATGGTAGCATCATGGTCCCCAAAGCAAGAGGAATTCAAAAATCTTTGTTTTGTGTCAGTACTTCTAAAATATATGAGCATTAGTTTGCCTTACTTTGGAAGAGCAGTTCGTTATTGTTTTTTCCTTTGCCCAGCTTGTAGGAAAGGCCTGGAAGACAAAACTTACCCAGCAATGGATTTGCTTGTAAATGGAGAATCCGATGGTGAAAGTTGCATCTTGTTATAGGACTGTATTCGAAAGTTATGACTGTTCATTCAAGCACCTATAGTTTATTTTCCGTATTGTTACTGTACAAATAGATTTTTCTGCTGTTGCCACTTTGTAGCACTGTAACTTCAAAAGTTCTTGGCTTCTAGAGCTGAAACTTCAGTTGGCCATTCCTTTGGGTATCTAGGTTTAAAAAATATAATACAATTGATTAAAAATTGGAAATTTTAAAAGGAGAATAGAGATTGCTGAAAAAGCCACCAAACAAGAAGGGATTGCTGGGATGGTAATGTGAACCACAAATCCCTATTTTGATTCTCTGTCATAAATCTTTAGTTACATGCTCTGTTATTTTGAAATGAGTCAAAATAGGGATTTGTGGTTTACATTACCATCCCAGCAATCCCTTCTTGTATGGTGGCTTTTTCAGCAATCCCTTCTTGTATGGTGGCTTTTTTAGCGATCCCTATTCTCATTTTAAAATTTCCAAATTTTTATTCAACTAGTTTGTGTACTTTTTATTAATCCAGCAATGGATTATGGATTTCTTTTATTGATAATAAAGACTATTGTGAATGATGCAATTTTGCATTCTGCATAGTAATGCCGTCAACGTTTCAGTACACACATGAAACTGATCAAATTGCAATGTGCATACAGACTGGGAGTCTCCTAATATGTACAGTTTACATTACTGGTGCCTTTAATAGCTGTCAAATTCAGTGCAAGGATTGTGAAAACGGCAAATTTCGGTTTTTAGTCAGGTTCACTACGTATGTCAAAAAATACACTTTCGTTCAAAGTTTATGGGGATTAGCAAACCTATACATTTTTGGAAAGCGTAGAGCATGAGGAATCTGAAAATCAATGTTTACATTTGCTCAGATTCCTGCAAGGTCAGCATTTTTAAATTTCAAAGTGACAGCTAAAAATAACAAATTTCTAATACATCAAATTTAATTTTGACATAAAAGTTTGATAAATGTACTCAACAAATTCTCTGGTCACATTTTTACACCTCTTTCATTAGAAGTGACAGTGAACCATGAATAATTGAAAGTTTTTGCAAAGGGAATAGAAGAACACCCATTATATGCTGCAATAATTCAGGAATTATTTACAGTGAAAAGAAGTTAACGAATAGCTATTCTGGAGTAAAACTGGCTGGTGCAATGTATAATTTGACTTCTAATAAAACAGTTCAAGCCTGAAAATTTAGATACTCTAATAGAGCAGTCACATAATCTAGTAAAGCAGTCAACTTTTGAGCCTATTTTTTTTTGCTAATGTGCTTATGCATGTACTTATTACTAGATAAATTTTGAAAGGATTTACATTTTCAAAGACAGTAGTTGGAATTTGCTTAATATTCTTAAAATAACAATTGGCAAGAATGAATTCAAGCTGATCACCAAGAGCAATTTTTTTGTACCAGACAGACTTGCACCAACAAGTTAAAATTTATATATATATATATATACACACAATCTTGAAAATTAGTATCCACTATAAATCCAATGAAAATTTGCTTTCCAGTGACAGAATGATTGTATATCAGACATATTCAATTAATCCAAAGATGCCATTGTCAACAAATTGATTCTTATCCAAAAATAAACAAAGGACACTTGGCACATCTAGCCAAGACATTTTTAATGACTGGCTCACAAGTTGCTTTAAGCATAAAGTTGGATTAAGGATCAAAAAAGTAAAGAAACAATTGAATAGCTAAACAGTAGTGAAACAAAAGAGGTTGCCTATATACTGCAGATGTACAAGTGGACATTTAATCTGCGGTATATAGGCAACCTCTCTTGTTTCACTACTGTTTAGCTATTATTCCCTTGTTTCTTTACTTTTTTCTCTAAGTTTCTACTTATTTGTTTACTGTTTTTGTAACATAATTATGACTATACCCGCACATATGTTGCATCAAAAGGAGGACAGGCACCTGACAAGCCATATGTCTGGACGCATGCCCCAACTATCAGATATGTGGCTAAAAGGGAGGTAGCCATGATGCTTCATTTTCATCTACAGTATGCTTTGCCCACTACACAACATTGCAAACAAAGAGCAGCATGAGAAGCATCTCAACAATCAAGAGTATATAATGGGGAGGATACTCTTGATCATATTACTTATGGAAAATACAGCCACGGGGAAGCCGTATCACGATATAATATAGTATTAATTGACACTTTGCATTGTGAGTGAAGAGAACTGGAACTCAAAGGCAAGTCCATGATGCATGTATATATTGTATGTTGCCAAAATCAAGCCTGTATGTCGAGTTATGCTTGGCAGGGAGCATCAGTCAGTACGTCAGTCAGTACGTCAGTCAGTACGTCAGTCAGCATAAAATTTTGTTGAATAGAAAAGTTTTTAATGCTGTAGAAACTTGTTGGAAGAATTTGGAGTTGACATTTTGGGGCTTAGCTGTGTCTAACTAATGCTGCCAAGCTGTCATGAAGGGAAATTGAGACTGGTGTTAGGGTGATATTTTGAACTGGAAAAGCTCAATTCTGTACGATCCCTAATATACAGTATATAGTATATACTATATGATGCATTGAAAATGACAACAGTGACGCTCCTGATGATTGTTATGTATATGTACGTACATGCATAGCCATGATGTCTTCATATGTAACTATACCCTATTTCTCAATGTTAATAATTCACTTATTCACTTTGTTTCATGCAATAACTATCTGCCAAATAAATTGCTTTTAGGTTTCTTAGTGCTTTAGAGGCCATTAAGTATGGATTATATAATGGGTGTGAGAACATAGAAATGGCGTTTGTTGCAATTCACTTTCAACAAGAGGCTGATATATGAAGAAATTAGTACCATAAAGACTGCTATTTTCAAATTGCTGATTGACTACCATGCAGGCATCTGTATACAGTAAATGTAAGCATTGATTTTCACTGATCTCCATGCATTCTCCATGCTCCAAGCTTTATGTAGGCCCATAAATTTTGAACGAAGTTATCTTTGACATAATTATATAGTTAACCTGACTATGTCAATGCATACCACCAACTGACAAAAGTGCCAGTCAGGGTGAAATCATAGTTGTCAATTAACAAAATTACCTTTTATAGGGGAGAATATTTTATGTAAATTCCAATCATTCTTTCAAACCTAGAATTAGCTAACTTCCTGAAATTTATGTTCAACATAAGCGCACTAGTTAGGACTTTCACAAAAGTGACTGCTACATTTGAAATATGGAGTCAAAAGTTGACTGTTTTATCAGAGTAAGTGACTGCTCTATTAGAGTAACTCAATCTTTTCTGCTGTTTTTAGGCTTGAACTGTTTCTGTGGAAGCCAAACTGATATTTTACACCAGTTATACATATATTTCATCCAATTATTCCCCAATTCTTTTCGCTAAAATTTATTCCTGAGTTATTGCAGCATAATGGACACTCTTCTATTCCGTTTGTTAAAAGTTTAATTTTTCATGATTAGCTATGTCATTTCTAGTGAATAGAGATGTAAAAATGTCACCAGAGAATTTGTTGAGTTCATTAATGAACTTTTATGCCAAAGTAAAATTGATATATCAGGAATTTCTTGCTTTATTGGCTGCCATTTTGAATTTAAAAAATGATGACCTTGCAGGAATCTGTGCAAATGTAAACAATGATTTTCTGATTGTCCATGCTCTAAGCTTTCCGAAAATATATACAGTAGGTTTGCTAATCCCCATAAAATTTGAACAAAAGTACATAATGGACCTGACTATTTGTCTCAAATACACATACTGTTTCCTTTTCACTTGATACTTACTAGTGGACCAATACTCATTGCAAATAACCACCAGAGGGTTGTTTGGGTTGGAAGATGCTTTCCAAGATAGTTTTAGGCATGCATTCTATTAGAGTTTCTGTAAAAACATGGGCGATCTCTATTATGAACCCACTATTGTGGTTCATGATGGAATTCGAAAAAAGCGCTAACATATGGGGTTCTTGCAGATCGAGTCACACATATTCACTGAAGGTGCAACTGGGTGAGATTGCAACTAAGTCAGAGGAGGTTGGTCACGCGTCATCATTCATCTCGTGATCTCATCTCAAAGGAAGGGTTGAACTAATTCAACCGTCACACCTCTTAATATTCTAAAGGATGGATTGTAAATCCATACCAGAGCATTCCAGTGATATTACAAGCCTTCTCAGTACAATGCGCTGCTTTCCTAGCTGCTAAACAAGCCTTAACCCACAGAACAATGCTTGGTTGTATAATTTCGCATCATAGGATTATGACACGTGACCAACCTCCTCTGCAACTAAGCTGCACATGAAACCGTTTATTAGAAATCAAAAACTGGGAACACAATTTTGTCAATTTTGCCATTCACCAAATTTGCCACCTTGTATGGCAACAAAAAAAAACAACATTACGTTACACAAGTAGTTTTTTAACAAATTGAAGAAAAGTTAAAATTTTTGGGGAGAATATTATACCTTTTCAGCTAAGCAGAACATGAATATTCATATCACATACATAAAGCTAAAGCAAGGCCTCTGGTAGCCATGCAAAATACAACTATTGCTGCCTAGTAAACCAGCACTGGAATGCCTATGCACCACTCAAGCACTCAAGTCTGGCATTACTGCAGGGGCAGGACTAGTAACCTGCAGAAGGACTCTCCAGGTCTCATGGAGTGAGGCCACAGAGATGTTACAGCTGGGTGGACTGCTTTCTTAGTTGACACCAGGTCCCCATTACACAGGTGGGTAAACTGGAACAACACAAGTAAAGGTTCTTGCTCAAGGAAGCAGCAAGAGCAATTTGGTATAACTGGGCATCAAATCTGGAACTTTTTAATTACCAGGCTGATGCTTGGCTATGCTACCTCTCACTACATACATAAAAAAAAGTAAAAGCCTCCAGCTGCCGCTAAGCGGTCATGCTACCCAGTGGCCAGCACTGGGGCACCTGTGCGCTACTCAGGTGCTATGAGTCAGCGCAGGCATGCCCTCCTGGGACAATACTGGTAACCCGCAGGAGGCTGTACCATGCCTCACAGTTGAGGGTGTGGCACCTAAGTAGGGTTGGGCGATGTTGAATTTGTGACATGCGATTATTGCATGAGTCATTTAATGCAATATTGCATGTTAAAATTGGAAATACAACCATATAGTTTGAAAAGCCCATATAACTGCTTGTTTTCACTGAGACTTATATACAAACATAAATTCTTTGCTAATAAGTTAACCAATTGACATAGTTAGCAATAGTAAGCATGACCTATATATCAAATACGAGGCCTAGAAGAGACACAAATTAGATGATAAATGCTATAATTATTGCAAAATGCGATATGCAATAATTATTGCAAAATGCGATAATATTGTGAAGGCAAAATACATGCGATAATGGTATTGCAAGCACTTACTTAGGCGATATTGGCGATTTATTGAAATATTGCCCAACCCTACACCCAAGGTCCCACCTGGACCTTCAACTGTTATATGAGACATGGACAGTTGAGCATTCGCTTCCCCAGTTTACACCAGGTACCCATTGATGTTACAGCTGGGTGGGCTACTTCCCCAGTTGGCACCAGGCCACCAGGTCCCCGTTTTAACAGCTGGGTAGACTGGAGCAATGTCAGTAAAGTTTCTAGCTCAAGGGAACAACAACAACACCAAAGTGGCCCAGCTAGGAATCGAACCTGGAACCTTTTGATTACCAGGTGGACGCCCTAACCACTTGGCTAACACACACACACACACACACACACACACACACACACACACACACACACACACACACACACACACACACACACACACACACACTTAGATAAAGACACACACTTACACGTTCAACAACACCCTCTTTAGCTTTATGTTTAAAAATTTTTAATCTTGGAAGAAAAGTGTCATTGTATTGCTGTGGAGAAACAACATAACATATAACACCCAACTGCCTAGGTGGAAATACATGTATAATCCATATCCATACATAATTATTATATACAGTAACAAGCAAATGTGTACAAGTTAATCTACATGTACGTACATAATATAATCACAATTGCATGGTTAATAAATCTAAAAAGCCATCTGTCTGTCTATCCATCTTGCTGTTCACTACCAGTTTCTGCAAAAATCATTTGAATGCTTTGTTTTGTGGTTGGAGTCTACCGTATGAGCAGAAATTTTGTCATAGAATTAATTTGGCGATTAGGCGGACACTTACAAAATTGCCAAATTAAATCTCGCCATATTAGTGTTTCTAACAATTAATTTTAACCAATTGAATAAGGCATGAGAAGCAAGGTGCTGTATCTAGCAAGCTCGTCTGATATTGAAGTTTGTCAAAAGAGCCAATTTCAAATGCATGGGGCTTTGTGAAATCTGCAAAATTAATTAAGATACTTAGAGAGATAGCTAACTAGATATAAATTCTTTGCTGAACAGTTTTCATTATCGATGTACTGAACCTCAGCCTGTGGTTAATCAAACAACTATATGATGGCTGCAATATATTGCAGGGTCTATCGCCAGAAGGAAGCGAAGATATGCATAATGGTGGGGAAATTCCCAATCACTTGAATGGCTGTTGCACTGGCTATAGAGGGATTGCACATGTGATGCGTTATGACGTATTTTCGTAAAATGCTTAACGACCATTCTTTGTCGAGTGAAGGCTACGACCATTCTCAATGGTTTAGTGTAGAATGGAACACGTTTGCTAAGGTTAGTCACTTGTATAAACTAGGATAGCCGTCGTACAAATTGTACAAAGTGTTAATGTTCACAACCGATTGACGAAAAACTGATATTACACTTGTCCAACTTAGTGCTAGTATTTAATGCTTGTTTCTAACCTTATCCTACCTTTTGACACAGATTCTCTTATTTGGTTAAGCGTGGTGACCAAGTAAGTGTATTCGTCCCATTGCGTTCCATTGAAAAGTTAACCTCACAAATGTCAGACTAGCAACAGTTGTTAAGCATTTCAAAAATTCACGCCACAATACTTTTTGGGTGCAAACCCTCTATAGATCTCCATCCTCTGTTTCACATGAAAGAGTCTCTCTAGTATGTGGGCCAGAACTTTTCTTTCTAACCATACTTTTTTGGGCACACTTTTATAACCAAAAATAAAACTTTTTGCTGTATTCACCTACAAGTGAAATTATATTTAGTATTTCAAAAGATTTGGAATTTCAGGAGAAAATTTTAAAGGTGTCAATAATTTTACACTACATGTATATAGCACATATGTGACCCCTGAGCGAAAGCCTGACTACAGTAGTTTGTACAATTCTGATTTCGAGAAAAACCGCATTAAAATACATTGGGTAAAAAATGCATATATACTACAAAATAACTTTACGTGCATTTAATCGCTTCAGTAAACAATGGAACAAGGCTCAAATCGAGATAACTAAGTCACCGATGGATTTTCCTGATAATGTGGTGAGTAAGAATATCTTTGTTTCGTTTCAGTGCCGTGATGCAAACATAGGTGTTTGTTTACGTTGTGGTAAAATATTACATTAACGTTGCCGTTTCTAAGTTTAAACAGTCTTTTTGCTCAAATGCATAGTAGGAGTATGTAGGGAAAAAAACCATACTTTGCTGAAAGCCCCAAATCATTGTGAAGACAATGAACCAAGTTCCATCTCCATAGTTTGTTTCCTTTGTGAGTTATGATTGATTAAACAAGCACCTGTAATTTTTTCCCATATAGTTACTGTACAAATCGATTGTTTTGCACTTCCTACTGTCTATCGCTATAACTCCATAACTATTCACCAGACAAGGCCGGAACTTTGACAGCCCATTTGGTTTTACCTCTGGATAACAAAGAAGTTACAAAAAGAAAGTTGATAAAAATGTTAACTAGCCGGGTTTTCGCTCAGTAGGTCACATGATTATGTTCTATTAGGGTCGGCATGACTAAGTACTCAGTTAAATCCTGTGTTCAAGATTCTCAAACATGCGTACAATTATAGATGAAGAACTTAGGAGAAGTACTTATATGGTGGAAATGCCAGCTAGCTGCTCTTACATTGTTGGGGACAAAAGGTGTGTCCAAGAACGTGTCAACCACCATATTCCGTCCATTATACAGTACTTTGACACCCCATGCTACAGAGAAATGCTTTGTTGTTACAAATAGTGGCATAGTCTCAAGCCCAGACCCCACCCACTGTGTTGAGTAGGGTCTGGTGACTTACGCTACGTTTTCGGGCTCGAATTATGCATTTGTATTCATGGTTTCAGTTGGCCATCTTCGTCGTTCTAGCCTATCAAATTGTACTGTAGCTGAATTAAAGCATCTGATTGGTCAGAAAGGAAAAAAGGCGTAGGGCCCAAAAACTCTTGCGGTTGTCACCAGACTCTACTCAACACAGTGGGTGGGGTCTGGGCAAAAGACTAATAGTGGCATTGCATTTCTTTCCTGTTTCAACATGCTATTCAGTAAAATGCATTTAGCGTAAGTATTTGGCAGTATATTTAAATTGACATACATTTAGTGTAAGTATTTGGCAGTATGTTTAATTTGGCAGTACAACCACCATTACAACCTATTAATGCAAAAATGAAGTAGGGTTCTAGCTATAAAAAGTAAAGAAACAAGATGGTTCTACAACATGGCTATGTGGGAAAATCCCTACATTGGCATGTTGCCACTAAATTATAGCATACAGTAGCTACAAGAGTTAATAATATTGGAGTTTATTAACTCTTGGTAGCTACGTTATACACGTATCGCTGTAACTGATTATACCTAACCATGAATACTGCCAAGGTGCTATGAAAGTATTTCGAGGCTAGTTTCTGGTCAATGTTTTTCGTGAGAAAGTGCAAATCTTAGTGATCCCTTATATACTGTACAATAATGATAAACATGCAATGAATTGAAATCACAGTTATCAGTTGAACACACAGAACACATCAACACACCTTGTCAGTTATGGATACAAGCAGTTTACCGTAGAATACTAGTCTGCACATGTGAGCAAGTATAAGTAAGTTAAAGAAACTCTCACCATATACAGTGTATTTGTGCACTTAATGATATGTACAGTACAGTAACTATAGTGGCATATCCTTATCCTGATTGATGGCAAAACAGCTGGTAAAAATATACTAGCAACCTAAAAAGTAGGGGTGAAACGAATATTAAATTTTAGGTATTCGAATATTCTTCAAATTAACGAACGAATTAACGAATTATTCTTTAAGAATTTTCTGTATAATTAGGTGCTTGAAAGGGACAAAATCACTTTGATTACTACTAAAACTTTAAATGTTAAAAAAGAAAAGTCCTTTACATGTATTATTAAGATGAAAAATTATATTTTAAAATGACAGTTTTCAGTTGTCAAAATGTTTTCAGGGTTAAATGTGTACATTATCCGATTAACGAATATTTAACGAATAACGAATATTTCTTAACGAATACGAATATTTCTTAACGAACGAATAACAAATATTCGTACTATTCGTTTCAGCCTTACTAAAAAGGTATTATGAGTTTCCCCTTATGCTTCACTTTATACAGTATGCATGCCTCCAGCAGGCTATTGAAATGAGGTAATTTAAATCAGTGATGCTTTGCTTGTCATACAAAACTAATCAGACTGCTATACAATGAGTATAGTATACACAAAGGATATATGCATCAGTATCAAGCCTTGATCCAATAACCAGAGAGTTTTCAGTACAGTACACGGGTTTCTCAAACTCGATAAGTGAAAACTGTCTCTTACAACTGCTTTCTAAATCAAACAAGTGTACCATGTATGTCTAGCACTTTTAGCATACCATCTTCAGAAGGCAATGCAGCACAAGCACCTGCTTCAGCTGTTGAAGATTTTTCCTGATTATCTTGAGATGCTTCAGACAAATCATGTAAGTAGTGATACTCTGCCTCATAGTTAAATTCTATGTACGTACATAAATTACGTAAGTAAATTAATTACACAAACACTTGTAGGTCTGTACAAACAAATATGCAGCTATTTAATTTGCAGTGTGTAAAAATTCGCATGATTATGCATGCACACAACTGCATGCACACAACTGCATGCAGCACCCCACATACCTTTATCATAGTCTGTACCAAAAAAGGTACATTTTCCCATCACAGTTTCATGACCAATGGTAACTAAAGGAAGATGCATAATTCTATACATAAAACAGCCAACATTGATACAATAGGATTAGAAAGAGAAGTGGGTATACTGTGTTATGGGTCTCTTTGTACTTCGCAAGGCAGCTTTCCTGGATAATATAAAACTTTTAAAATTGTAGCTAGAAGCCATCCACGCAATCAGCTCATGTTCCATTAAGAACACTCTGTGCTCTTGACTGACATGGATACAAAAATAAACTCCATATCCTGCAGAAACATTTTATCATCCCTACTGCATAATGCAACTGTAGCGAAATAGTTTAAGCAAAGCATGCACAGAAACTCTATGCCAGGGTGAGAGAGAAAGAGAGTTGTGAACTGATTATTGCTGTATATATAGAGCACACACATACATACTATGAAACTTTGCACCACTGGAACATGGCAACTTGTGGTAGACTATTTTCTGTGTCTGAATTACTGCACCTAGATGTTAGAAAAGCACAGTTTAATGGCATAATTTACTTACAAGTATGTGACAACAGCCTATGCAAATACAAGCATGTAAAATGTACAATATATTGTATGTACATGCCCTCCATACATCATTTGATGCATTTTAAAAAGAAGTACAGTGCTGGTTGTGAACATTTTTAATATGCATTTGTTTATATGCGTATACTGTATACACACATATGCACAGGAAGCATGTACAGTACATGCACAATGGGTATAATGTGTAAGAGCATTACATACCATACAATAATGAAACGTGTCCAGGTGAACAAACTATACACCTCTCCACTTGTTTAGGATCAAATTGAGTAACACAAACAGCGACACGGTCACCCTGAAACCAAAAATAAGTATGTGCTTGCAATCTTATCTTTCATATACAATACATACAAGGGTAAAGTACTCACAGACACAAACACACACTTACACATATAAAGTGAAATAAAGCCTCTGTTGCCACCCAGTGAACTAGCTTTTGGTTACCTGTGCAGTTTGGTACTAGACTTGGAAAAATCTTCCTACCACAGTAACCCATGGACATGAGGACTGTGTTACGTCTCATGGACAAATCACAGAGCCCTCAAATCGATAATGACTTGGTAATAGCTTCCCCAGTTGACACCAGGTCTACAATGGTCACAGCAGACTGGAGCAATGTGTGAAAAGTTTCTTGCCACAAGGAAACAACAACAGGAACTAGGCATCACCAAGCAGGCCAGTGCTCTAATCAGTTGGCTGTGCTGCCTCACTTGTAAGCAAAATGGCCAAAACCTTCGGCTACCATGCTAGCATGGTCATGCCTACCCAATGCTCTGAGTCAATGCAGGCAAATTCTCCTGGGGCAGGATTAATAACCCGTGCCATGTCCCACAGGTAAAGGAGTGGGCACCCAAGTCCCACTTGGAACTTCACCAGTTGTGTGAGAATAAAGCTTCTTGCTTAAGGAAACACTAACAATAGCAACTGGACATACATACAGGCATAAAAGCTGAAACCTTTCAATCACCATGGCAGGATGCTGCCATATGCATGCATGTATGCACGCAACGTATGCACACAGTACACATGCTTTTTAGAGAAGAAACCAAGCACACACAAAAATGTACTCTGCAGCAACGTGCCTGGTTTTAAGAACACATAAAATTCAACCTGCATGGCATGTTGTACAGGCTGCTTGAACATCTGCATTGACTTCACTTTCTTAGTGATCTTCAAAGATGGAATTTCAATAGTCTATAAAAAGAGCATATTCAGTTTTGGATAGATGTAAACAGCATAGCCAATATGTACAGGTACAAACATTATTAACTATACACAGTATGAATCACAGATATTAACAAACAACTACAGTGTGAAACAAAGAAAACGATGATGTTTACTCTCATGTAACACTTTCAAACCGGAACCGCCTGGGCTACATTTTGTATGTAGCCTAGCTAGCTGGGCTACATACGAAATGTAATCCAGGCTACATCTGGGCAGTAGATGTTAAGGTTAAAATTGATTATGGGGATCGATTAATACTTACGTGATTAGTATGCATGACTTGAGTTTTGCCATGAAAACCACCCAGACAGAGTGTTTTGTCATCCTCACTAATCTACGAGTTGAAAAACATTGGGCTAAGGTGAGAACTAGTGTTATTGTTTATTCACAAATCGTTTTCACACGTTTTCGAATACAGATCACCACTCTGCACAAAGTAACCACTCTATAAAAAGCTTACCTATCTAGGCCTTTAGTAAACTCCATAATTATTCCCATAAACAATTCAATAGCACTGATTTAAACATTAAGCTTGCATAACCAAAATTCACCATGACATCTCTAGGATTTGTCCGTTCCCAATGTAACCAGAACACAATAACTGCTGACCCATAATCAAAACTTTTAGGCATGCACATTAGTACTGAGCGATAGTAGAAAATTTACTATCACGATAGATATTAATTGCATGGGTGGCCGATATTTCTGCAGCCTTGCAGCCAAACTTTTCCATGACAAGTCAAGTAGTTACAAAACAGCTAAGCCAGCTTCTCAAGCAGCATTTTTAGTGGAATTCTAGACCCTTTGCAATAATTGCATGGGCAGCCAATAAATATACACAGCTTGCTATAGCCTTGCAACCAAACATTTCGCGAATAAGCAAGCCTAAAGAGTTACAAAACAGTTAAGTAAACTTGGTAACAATGTTTCTACTAATATTACAGCAATATTGTGATAATAAGCTGTAATTATCATATCGCGATTATGATTTTTCGATCGTGAGTATTGAACTATCGATATTATCGTTCAGCAATAATATATCTAGTGGTTGAACTCGTATTGGCGTAGGTGATTGATCACCCTGTGCAGGCTATCAGCCTGATAAAGATGGGAAGTGTTACATATTACCTGTAACACAGGGCATTCGGGCTTTGCCTTATTAAATGTATGTCCTCTGCCCTTGGGCTTACGATCCTTGGGCAGTCAGACATAGCTTTCAGGCAAAATCCTCATGCCTGTGTTACATGTGTAACAACCAAAGCATATACGTATATAGTACATACGTCATTCAGTGACAGTCCTCCACTCAGAATAGTTCCAGTCATGATAGTTCCTTGACCTCTAATGCCAAAGCAGTGATCCACAGCATAAATTAAGGGACCACTTGACTCTCTCTTAGGTAAATACATGTTCTCAGTCAACACCTTCAAGAAATATGCACACACTGTATATACATGTACAGTAGTAAGTACACCTGTATTGTAGCAAATATTATACACAGAGGTACAACACTATACACAATAAATAAGTACTGTTAGGTACTGATGTCTCACTTTGATTAGTGAATCAATTCCAATAGCAGCACAACTATCTGATGCCTAAAGTAATCAAAACTACTATAGTAATTAAATCTACTTGGTTTACACATATGCACACAACATTTGTGACCATCTCAGCAAAAATTCGACTTGTTCGTACAAGCATGCATATTGAGAAAAAACTAAATCTAAAAATAATTCATAAAATTACGCAAATTTAAAATAATTCGTAAAATTACGCATACTACTGTATAAAGAAAAAATAAGCAAGTTTGTATTGATCCAGTACTCGAAGAAGGAAGATTAAAACTATATACCATCTTATTCACCTGCTGATGGAGAGTTCGTAAACCTTTGTTTCGTTACTGTAGCTCAAACAGTATGAGAGTCACGTGCGCTTGTTTATGATGCGGAAAACGGTAACAAGATCGCTATCATTTCTTCTACAAAACCGCCTTCATATCCATACTACGCAAGTGACTACAGGGCTAACACTATACCTTGGCTGATGTGCTATCCATGGTGAACAGTTTAAGCCAAATTGCAATGTTGTAGACTAATCCAAACAAAAGTTATGGCTGTGAATTTAAGCACCTGTAGTTAGTCACTGTATAAATACACTGTAGATTATCTTGCTCTTCCTACTGTCTAGCACTATAATTCCAAAACTACTCGCCACAGAAGACTGAAACTTTGGTGATCGATTTCTTGGACACCACAAATAATGCTGAAAAAAATTTGAAATTGTGCGAACAAGTTGGGTTTTAGCTGAGACGGTCACATTTATACTTAAGAAAGTATACAAATACATACAGTGTAACACTGTGACCCTTACAGTTGTTATATACAGGTACAGGTATGCACATGTACAATTTCAGGGTACATATCACATAAACAGTAGCCGCCGCCGTGCAGTATTTAAATGGTTGGCCATGGCTTATTTCATGGCTTGATACTCTACAGCACAGTTTACCCCTCTATATGACTAATAAGCATCATAAACATTCTTTGAATGAAGTATTGTACAGGTTTAAAACATTAGTAAAATCACTTAGTTTAGTTATGATATCTGTAGGACTTGCCCATTCATGTTCACATAGTTACAGTGTTACTTGTACTGTGAGCTATTAGCTTGCAATAGGCAGTGTACATATAAGTTGCATCACGATTTGCATAATATGTATACAAAAGCCTTCAGGACTGCAACCCTCAGGTTTGGGTGCACATATATCAGGCAAATACAGGTGTATGATATACATTATGTTTTACATATTGTACAATAGAGTACTAGCTTGCATACATACCTCTCCCCCAGGCTTGGCTGCAACAGGTACAATAGGAACACCTTTAAATTTGGTTGTCTCTAGAGTACGACTTATTCTTTTAGACATCTACAGAAAAAGCATATGCACTGGACAGGACTACTACATGTACTGTACAATACCTATAAAATTAACAATGGCCACAAGTAATGCACCTCTATCATTTAAAATGTTTAACTTGATATTGATATATGCAGAAGTCTAGATGTACAGTTTATAGGATTTAACTTTACACCCAAATTAAATTACAAACGCTTGATCAATTACAATATAATTACAGTGGAACCTCTGTTATCTGAACCCCTTGGGACCAGGAGTCATCCATAAGTCTGAAAAGTCCGAAACTGTGTGCAAATAAGTATCATATAGTTTTTGTAGTATTAGACTACCCACATAGAACAGTCACTTCTGTAGTTCGGTAACTTCGGTTAACTGAGAATCCAGATAAGTGGGGTCCAGATAGCTGAGGTTCTGTGAATGTATGTGCCTTTAGAAAATATAAAAAAGATCTAGAATTAGACTAGTAATGGAAGTTGATCCTATAAACTTGAGGATTTTTACCATTTGTCTAAAGTTATGACTCCCAAATTTTAAAAAGTAGGTCATGAGATAAGACATTTTAGAGTTTGTACTTTTATAGACAACAGTTGTCCCTCCTGGGAAATCATATACATAGATAATGAATAAGAACAATCACATCTCAATTTAAAGGTATTAATTCCAGATGTTGAGATCCATACCATACATACCTTTGCTATTTCCTTTTCTCTCTTAACTTCTTCAATTTGATCAATCTTATTTAGAATAACAATCATCTTTTCACAAGCAATTTCACCAATAACGAGACACTACAAAAACAGATATCAAGTATAATGGTGTGGTATACTAATAATACCGTATAGTAGGAAACTTTGGCGGTACTAAACACTGGCGGATTGTCCTTTATTTCGCCAAAGATATTTTCAACCATGTATATATTTACAAAAAACTTATGATTTTGTGACACGTCACGAAACACAACTACCTCAGGCTGCAATTATGGAGACAGGATCTGCTGATTCTGGCATTCTGAAGCATGTTGATTCTGGCATCCAGTCATTTGATCATAAGGCAGGTCACCTACACCTGCAAATACAGTATACTAGTGGAAATTTAATCCCTAATTTAGGTATTAGGGAATAAATATCCACTAGTATATCTGCAGGTGTAGGCAACTTCCCTTGTTTCCCTACCTTTTCTCTACGATTCCTAATCGAACTTAAAATTCTTAATTTTGGGTCATTCCATGTCAAATCAACAAGGAATTTAGGGTCACCTCTCGGATTTGACGAAACTTGGTGTGTTTGTAGTACCTATGGTGCTTATCACTCATGCAATTTTTTAGCTCCATACATTCCATAGTTTCTGATTTATAACCACAAATATTTTGAATATTTCATGAAAATTTGATCCATCTCTAGTTACAAAATCAACTGCAACTTTGTACTGTGTAAATATTTTTAAACACACTTTTCAGTGATGGAAGACTGTTGATTGACCTTTCCAGTGATCCCTAAATTATGGGATATCTACTTAATTATGGTTCAAAAGTACTTCATTGAAAAATTTAATCCTTTATATTTTGAAAAATGCTGTTTGAAATTTTTCGAATTCTTTTGTGAATAATGATTGGATCATAGTCTATGTTTGATAAAATTTTTGTGGTGGGACCACAATGGGCTCAAGAGATATAATGAATTATGTTGTGGTATGCGGTGGAATTTGCAGTCTATTATTGCTGTATTGGAGTGTACACCTCCAATAACCACTTACAACAAGGCCATGCCAAGTTTGTCTTACAGAGTGAAGGTGTCTAGGTGCATTGCAACCTGTATTAATGACCACCTGTATTGAAAGACCATCTATAAGCTGTAGCTAATTTATACTTTAATTGGATATTAATGTATAGCACCAAAGCATCAACCCTTTCTAGCAAATCCAAAATGGTCCTTATTAGACAGGTTGACTATAAACGAGATTATCATGCGTCCATAAACACATTAATGTTGCACCATCTCTTCAGTTATACCTTATTTATTAAGTAAAATCTTGCCGTAGTGCACTCACATACATATCCCCGCTCTACACTATTCAAGTTACGTACATGGCTGCATAGGTACAATAGACCTCCTCACAAAGGATACCTGGGCACCTTAATAGCCTCATGATCTTACTTTATAATTGTACGTACATTTTGGGCCCAAGACAAGTCTGTGGTTTCTCAAAAATGAACACTTCATCAATGGTCCAGGGAACAGAATAGTTACACTATATACAGTAGATGCATTACTTGTACCAAGAGTTTTTATAATTATTATTAACACTTGCTTGCACTTCAATGTGTGATTTATAGTACTGTAATTAGTAAAATGGTTTTTCAAAGTATTTTGGGTTGACGCTTTGAAGATCAGTACAGGCAAATGTTAAGTATGTGGTCAGCATGTCCTATGTGAGTATGTGCATGAGTTTATGACTTGATCTTCAAAGTGGTCATGAATGTAAAGTAATGTAGTAATTAATTTCACATATTGAGGTACAATTAATGCATGTATGGTAAAACCCCTCCATTGCTAGGAACATAATAAAGTGCTCATATTACAGAAGCCACAGAAGTATCTTGGTCTAAATGTATGTGCACCACTAGAGTGGGAGTACAGTGTATAAACAGGTGTCCTGGTTATCAAGATATCCAGGTATCCCTTCTGAGGAGTTCTGTTGTATGTATCTATGTAGCCACATACGCAACTTAAATATGGCTAAGTCCACTACAGTGGTATTCAACTTAATAAAGAAGGTATTTGTGAAGAGATAGTACATTTACATGATGTTCATGGACACATGGTGGTCAGATCTGTAATTTATAGTCAACCTGTCTAATAAGGACCATTTTTGGATTTGCTAGAAAGGGTTGACGCTTTGGTGCTATACATTAATGAAGTATAACTTAACTGCAGCACATAGATGGCCTTTCAATACAGGTGGTCATTAATACAGATTGCAATGCACCTAGACACCTTCACTCTGTAAGACAAACTTGGCATGGCCTTGTTGCGAGTGGTTATTGGAGGTGTACACTCCAATACAGCAATAATAGACGGCAAATTCCACCGCATACCACAACATAATTCATTATATCTCTTGAGCCCATTGTGGTCCCACCACAAAAATTTTATCAAACATAGACTATGACCCAATCATTATTCACAAAAGAATTCGAAAAATTTCAAACAGCATTTTTCAAAATATAAGGGATTAAAGTTTTCAATGAAGTACTTTTGAACCATAATTAAGTAGATATCCCATAATTTAGGGATCACTGGAAAGGTCAATCAACAGTCTTCCATCACTGAAAATTGTGTTTACAAATATTTACACAGTGCAAGGTTACAATTGATTTTGTAACAAGAGATGGACCAAATTTTCATGAAATATTCAAAATATTTGTGGTCATAAATCAGAAACTATGGAATGTATGGAGCTAAAAATTTGCATGAGTGATAAGCACCATAGGTATTACAAACACACCAAGTTTCGTCAAAATCCGAGAGGTGACCCTAAATTCCTTGTTGATTTGACACGGAATGACCCTTTTTCCTTATACTGGTTTGTTTACTTTTTTGTACATTATTATGACGCACATACTATCAAAAGAAAGGATGGCAGCAGAGGTAAATGTTTATGATTGAATACGCTCCCCAAATATCAATTATACTGACTAAAAGTGAAGTAGCCATTATGCTTCACTTTCAGCTATGTTCAGCCCGTTTCACACAATGTTACAAACAAAGAACAGTAGGAAAAGTGCTTCTGCAATCAATCCAGTCACCATGGAAAATATGGATGATTCACATAGGGAAGCCATTGTACTACATTGGCACCTTTGGATGTCAGCAAAAAGAAATAGGACACAAAGGAGAACAAAGGCAAGTCCATGATGCGTGCATAAAGCAATGCCAAACAGTGAAAAAATCAAGCCTGTAGCCTTAGCCGTTATCTAGTTACCCAGGCAGGCAGGCAGGCAGGCAGGCAGGCAGGCAGGCAGGCAGGCAGGCAGGCAGGCAGGCAGGCAGGCAGGCAGGCAGGCAGGCAGGCAGGCAGGCAGGCAGGCAGGCAGGCAGGCAGGCAGGCAGGCAGGCAGGCAGGCAGGCAGGCAGGCAGGCAGGCAGGCAGGCAGGCAGGCAGGCAGGCAGGCAGGCAGGCAGGCAGGCAGGCAGGCAGGCAGGCAGGCAGGCAGGCAGGCAGGCAGGCAGGCAGGCAGGCAGGCAGGCAGGCAGGCAGGCAGGCAGGCAGGCAGGCAGTCATTAGAAAATTCCATTGAACAAAAATTGCAATCTATTGGAAGCGTTTAGGGTAGTGATGTTGATTTCGCAATAATTTTGTTGATATCGTTATCGTATCGATTTTCGATACTGCTTTAGCAGATTTCGATATTTATCGAAACATTATATTTTGTGATAATTATCGAAATATCGAAGAATATTTCGATAAATCTACAGCATTTAGTGTGTGATTGCACAATCACGCTAGAAATGAAGGTTGGTTCTGTACTATCTAGCTACTTTAAAAGCTTGTCTACCAGTTCTCTAGGCTTATTATTAGTAGTGCCTATGCAATAGTTTTAGTGTGTAAATTGTATTTCAAGCATATTTATAAATATAGGCCGCCCACACAATTACACCACCCACACAATTAAAAATTATCGAAAATCGAATCGAATTTCAATATTTACCCCAATATCGTATCGATATCGTATCAAAATAAAAATCCTGATACCGCACATCACCAGTTTAGGGTTGTAATGAAGGTACTTTTGGGCTTGGTTACCAATACTAGCAAGGCGCCAAGATGGCATTGTGAAGCCGGTTTTTGGGTGATATTTTTGGCAAGAAAAACCTAAACCTCCATGATCCCTAATATACTGTTTTACAGACAACTTACATGTGTACATGTACAGTAAAATACATACGTACAGCTGTAAGTAATATATGTACAATGTACCTCAGCAGTCTGTGTCTGAATTCCTTTGGTAATATCAATTACCAGCATCATCAAATCAATAATCTGTGCACCTACATTACACAGCCTCTTAAGCAAAGCACAAACATACGGCATGTACACACAATGTAAGCAAACTATATACAGTGTATGTGCAGTGGATACATCCATACATGTATGTATGTTCGTATGTGCATTTATACAGTATATGCAGTCACACATACATATTTATATATATATATATATACCATGATCACGTGAAACGTCAAAGGCGCCGCTGGTTGCATATAAGACATACAGTAGGGGACAAAATAAAGTTTACATTTGCTCTAGTAAAAACGTTTGTCAAGGTGTCGTTTAATACTTGTCCCGTTTTTACAAAACAAACGTTTTTTTCTCTTTAAAAAAACGGTTGCATAGTAATAACGATTGGGGTGCATAGCTAATTCACGTATAAAACTTATTAAGTGTTTTTACGTTTGCTACAGTAGCTATATAAGTATAATGCAGTAGGTATGTAAAAGACTGTAACAGTTGTTTGTTCGATTGTCTGCGCTACTGAAATATGGTTTATTCTTGGTACGAGAAACGGTGAATTTTATACTATTACCAACAAGGGTATCTACCTCCAACAATATCGAAGCTGCTGAAAGACGAAGGAACTGTCACAACCTCACGAATTGGGATAGCGAAATTTATCAAGAAGTTTATAGCAACAGGATCCATCGCAAGAAGCCCTGGTTCTGGAAGACCTTCGAAGATAACACGTGAAATACAGAGGATAGTCGATGAACGGATGATGGAGGACGACGAGACGACAGCCATCCAGTTACACGCTCTGTTAACAGGAATGGGCCACCAACTTTCCAGAAGAACTATTCTTCGTTGTCGTACGGCACTTGGGTGGACCTTCAGGGGTAGTGCCTACTGCCAATTAATACGCGAACCAAACAAGTTGAAACGTCTGGAGTGGGCACAGCAAAATTGAAACGATAACTTTGACAACGTTGTGTGGACTGACGAGTGCTCCATACAACTGGAGACATACAAGCGTTTTTGCTGCCGAAGAAAAGGGGAAGCACCACGGTTAAAACCTAGGTAATTATTCACTAATTATTTAATAATAATAAATGCAATAAATTGTTTAAAATGTATGTAATTGTTATTTCAGAGCTAAACATCCTGTGAAAGTTCACATCTGGGCAGGGATCAGCAAACGTGGGAAGACTGGGATATGTATTTTTGAAGGTACAATGGATGGCTCTTTCTACGTCAAAATCCTGGAAGAGACTTTGATCCCTTTTCTTCAGAAAGTTTACCCTGATGGACATCGTTTAATGGCTGACAATGATCCGAAGCATACATCTAATGAGGCAAAGCGATTTCTGAAAGATCAAAAAGTCACCTGGTGGCAAACGCCTGCTGAGTCGCCGGACTGCAATCCCATCGAAAATCTCTGGCACGAGTTGAAAGAATACATCTGACGTGTCAAAAAACCTAGAACAAAGCAAGAACTAATAGATGGGATTAAAGAATTCTGGGACAGCGTGACTGTCGCCAAGTGTTTAAAATACATCAATCATTTAAAAAAAGTATTACCAAAAGTTATACAATTAAATGGAGCTGCTACTGGATACTAACTGAAAATACAATCTGTGTAATATTTTATTGTTACTACGTACATGTTTAATTTTATCATACTTGTAAAACTGAATCTAATTTACGGAGGAAAGCTAACTATGGTTTATCTCTAATTTGATTTTGCTATTATACTGAAAGTCCTATTATATTAACCTCTATCCACCCCATAACGTCACTCTATCACACTACAGGAACACAAGCGATCGTAATCACAGCAGCTTAGCGGACAATGATTGTAATCACGGAAACTCACCTCGGTTTACTTTGATAATCACTAAGGAACTCCCTTATAACACCTGTTCCTGAAAGCCACATTTACTTGTGTTGTTAGTCAAAACAAGTGTCTTTGCTACACCGAGATGAGCACACACGCTAAAGGATCAAATCTTCTAGAAGAGCTCAAGTGAAGCAATCCAATTAATACGAAGGAATATTTTTCGCTACCGCATGGCTTTTAAAAAGTACTTGCCTGGGTCAACATCAAAGCTCGAGATAAAGGAACTGGTGAATGATAATGACTCGGTACATTTTCACATCATCAAATAGTAAGTTGCATATAATTTCCACTATAGTCACTATGTATGTAATACAGGAATATGAGAGTATGTAAAGAATAATATGTAGTTAGCTTGTATAAATAATTTATTGACTATGGATTCTGATTTCTTAGCCGCTTGCAACGTTGGCCGATAGACTTAGCACATTCAGTCCAGGTGCTTTCAAATTTTAATGGATTCAGCCAGTATTCTGGAAACAGCTGAAATATTTTCCTCTTTAATTCATTCAGCTCTACAATTGGAAGAGCAGGGTATAGCGTACTACCAAGTGGAGTACATCTAACCAGCACATCATCCCCGAAGTATGACTTCTGAGCCAGTCGTTGAGCTAACGTTGACACCTTGTTTTCTTTGTGATATCACTTGTACTTGGCTACAATGATGTCTGGACCCACTAATGAATTGCGATTTATTTCACTTGATGAAACCATACCATATTTGTGGGCATTACCAGATATTGGTATTTCAATGCAAGAAGCCAATGATGAAGTTGTTGATGACGCCTGTAGGTTTGCTGCTAATTGTTGATTCGATGATGAAGCCTGCTGATTTGTTGATGTTTGTTGGTCGGTGAGTGATGATGTTTGTTGGTCAGTGAGTGATACTGTTAGTTGGCGTGTTGATGGTGTTCGTTGATATATCGGTGTTTGTTGATGTGTTGGTCTTCTTCGTTGATGTGTAACACTGCTTGTTGATTCATTGATGTATCTGCTTGATGTTGATTCAGATTGGATTTCTGTTTAAAAATAATAACAACTATAAGATCACAACACTAGTTACCATTTGTTCTTTGTTGAGTATTTTCCACGGCTTTGAGTAGGTGAATGATTGTTGTTTGATTCTCCATTAGTGTTTTTACAGAATCAACTAGAAATTCCATAGTTTCAATAATGTTGTCACCATCAATGCTGTTGCTGCTGATGTAACTATTTTGATTGTTGCTATTGTTACTGTTGCTGTTTGTTCTACAGGGCATATCATTCTCAGAACCTGTGATATATAACAGTGATCACAACTCTGATGTAAAAGATAAATACCTGAATCACAGAATGCCAGCTCATCATATGAGTCCCAGGTACCACCATACATGGATTGTAATTGATCCAGGACTCTGTCAGCCTGCGGTGATGTCATTTCTTCAACTTCTGATACCAACGAGCTAAAGAGATCTGGGTCAGTTGTTGTTGTTGATGTTGAAGGTGGTAAATAAGGGAAGCTCCTTAAACTTGCTGATGGTGTCACCACTGTAGATGTCACAATTGGCAAAGTGGGAGGTGTCAAAGTGACAGGTGTCAAAGTGACAGGTGTCATCGCTGCCCAACTAGAACTGATGGATGTCATCAATGTAGAACTGTGAGGCGTGACTAATGGTAAAGTGACAGGTGTTGTCACTGCCAAGCTGGGAGGTATCACTACTGGCAAAGTTACAGGTGTGGTTGCTGCCAAACTGGGAGGTAGGACTTCTGTCTGCACAGTGGATGAACTGGAAGATGTCACCAGAGAGATACTACAGGTAGTAGCTATTGCCTCAACAGAACCCACTTCAGATGTTGGCGTGACAAATAAAATTGTACCTGTAATTTATTCATTATTGATGTATATGTAGAACTATTTTAACTCACCACTATTTTTCTTTTTCTTTGTTTTAGCCTTTTCTTCTTTGTTGTTTGTCTTCCGTTTACGTTTTGTTTTCTCTTTTTTCTGCTTCACTGCTGTTCATCTTCTGTTTACGTTTCTTTGTCTTTCTTTTAGGTGCTGTTGGTGTTGAAGTTTCTTCTACTGGGATGGTGACAGTTGGTGGAACCCAGTCACCAGTGAAAAACTGGTCTTCTAACTTGTCCATTTCAGCTTGTGTGCCTAAAATATACATTGAAACTATAAAATTGTATAACATTTGTATGTTTTCTTTACCTCTGGCCACCACAATGCCAATGTGCTTTTTGTTTTCCCCCATTGTTAATTGGCACTCCTGGCCTATGGCCACATTGTCAGGCTGCACTTTGGAAGCGTTAATTGAAGAAACGCTGCCTTCTGGCCAATACACAACATAATGACTGTAGTGTTCTGTAAAAAGGGTTGCATAATAAACACATTACTGGTAAATGGGCTAGTGGTTTGTGTCTGGGCGATAAAAAATTATTTGACTAATTGCTTTGTGGTTACGGGTATATCCTTTACGAGTACATCCCACAAACCACTAACAAGTAATAGCTTACCGGTTTGTTCGTTAATGAGTGTCAGCGCCCGTCGAGCACCCACTGGCCTTTCACTTTCCATGACAGCCTGCGCTCTCGTAACCACTTGCTTTGTGCACAAGGATACAGTGTACGTTTCCGCCCTTCAACTTCGTTGCGTAATCGTTTAAACGATCGCGTCATCGTCTAAACGATTACGTAATCATCTACACGGTTATGTAATCGTATAAACGCTTATGTAATCGTTTTTGTACAATCATTTTATGATTGCACAGTCATTATAACGATGAAAACTTAACAACATTACCATTGTTTTTTAAAAACGGAATGTAAACTTTATTTTGTCCCCTACTGTATGCACCCCAACACACAGGTGAGTATATATATACCTATATATACTCACCAAGGTAAGTATATATATACTCACCTGGGATGTCACATGACACATTACTGTGTCACGATACAGGCTGATAGCCCGACGTGGGCGGGCGAATGACGCCCACACTAGCATGACTAATCACCCAGATGACTCAGGCTAATAGCCTTTGTCATGCTAGGCGATCAATCACCCCAGCCAGTACGAGTCCACCCACTGGACTCATTTTATACCCATACCTAGCGACTTCGATGATGGGTGGCAGCAAGTAATGTTGCTCCTACGTTTGTTGATATGAACGGACAAGTCCTGGCGATATACGGAGATATGTTCACTAAATCCCACAATCAATTTGATTCTTCATTGTGAGAGCTGAATTGTGAGAGGGACGTTTCCAGCGTGTCTACCATGCCAAACTATGGCGAATTATGTGTAAGTATATACTTTAAGTTGGTTTGTGTGCGTATGGCTTGTTAGTAAGTAATGTAGTGCGGATTAATTTAGAAACATGGTATATATCATATGAACCATGGCTACGAGGTGTATTGCACTTATATACACCCCGACTCCGAAGTCAGAGGAAGTTTACTGTTGATAAACGCCGAGGCAAATTATATATTACATATATATTGTGACTGCATATACTGTATAAATGTTGTACTCAATATAGCTATATTTCTTACCACCAATAATAGTCCTGATGAGTGAGGCATGCCCAGGACAATCCACTAGTGTACACTGCAAAACATCACAACCACAGCCTACAAAATATTAAAATGGTAGAGATAAAGATAACCTATACATGTCACACAGCTCAGGAATGAAACCAGGTCGCCACTGCTGACCTGGATGACCCACTGACATGAACAGCTATCTGGGTCAGACTTGAAACCGAAGCATGTGCCAAGAGTTACACTTTGGATGTTCCACTATTGTAACAAGCAGGAAATTTGTATAATTAATGATAAGTCAATAAATGAAAGTTAACTTTACCAACAGTAAAATACATATCCTATACAGTAAGTAGTTGTGGCTTTGTGCATACTTATGAACTTCAACACACCTCATTGTTAAGTGGGCATTCCTTCATGTAAGCCTACAAATATATATGAGCCTTATCCACAATGACGTTTTATGACATCACGAGAATAAAGATGGCTGCGATAGTTGGGGGACTGTTATACAGGCACCTATGGAGAAAAATTTTAAATTGCTCATATTTCAGCCAGAAGAGAAGCAGTGTACAATATAAGGGAAATTATTGCTCGGACAGAATGGCCATAAGATAGAGGTGTACTATCCTAGTGTGCAAAGCACACCCCAGCAGTGTGAAACACAAGCCTTCTAAGGGGGTCTGGGGGCATGCTCCGCCAGGAAATTTTTGAAAAAGGATCACTCTGAGATTGAATCTGAGACCACTTCCAGCTACTTTTCACTGAACTTTATGCACATACATTTTACAGAGAATTAATTGTTTATTAGTAATACATGTACAAAATTTGTGTTGCTGCATACATATTTTACAAAAAAAAACTATGAATCAATGTATTGTACAGCCTGTTTGTAGACTTAGCTAGGCTAAATGCTTTGTTACAAGTGGTGTTGAGTCAGCACAGATTGAATTATCAACTAGCTATTGCTAAAGTTTCTCTTGTGAATAGCAATAGATCAAAACTTACTCTCGAACTTTCCGTGTGTAGAACACTTTTATAATGTGACTTTCATTCCACTTTCTCCAGCCACTGCATCTCTACAGATTATAACCACGAAATGGCCATCTTATACTTATACTTAATATCGTACTTCCACTTCGCAAACATTACTTTCTTTTCTTCTCTTGGAAGGCGCCACTCGTGTAGTCAGTGTAGTGATCGCTTCTTCACAACATCGACAGTAACCCACAATCGATAATTTGGGTAAATACGAGGTGCAGTGCTCTAGCTTACGCATGCGCATAGAGTCGATGCTTCGACGGGATCAAGACTTCACTACCTAGTGATTAAATAGCTTCGGTAAGAAAAGTTAACGATACGACAATAATAATAACTATAATATTGCATGTTATTATAAAGACTAATAATAAAGAATTAGTTGCAAAAAAAATTGATCAGCACAAATGGCCAACCAACGGCTACATTGATCGGTCAACAGCATCACTTGGTCGGAAAATGGCCGAGGGCCGACCGTTATATTGTACTCTGAGAAGATATCAAGTTCTAAACAACAGGTACAGTCAAGCTTTATGTAAGACAATACGATAAACGAGTTTTGTTGCATTTCAATTTTTTTCTTCTAAATAGCGTACGTTTACAATAGCTTTTGTTACTTCATAACCATACCTGTCGGTTAATGGTCGATATCTCCATGCCTAGCTGAAATGTGAGCGATCGAAAATTTATCTCCATAGGTACCTGTATAACAGTCCCCTAACTATCGCGGCCATTTTTATTCTTGTGATGTCATAAAACGTCTGTGGATAAGGCTCATTCTGTATAAGTGGGTGCGGTTCACGAAAGAATCTTGTAAACAAGTGACAAATCACGAAAGAAGACTGCAATACATCTACTGATAAATGGGCATGGCTTAAAGTACGCCTACTTATACAGTAACACATAATCTCAATAAGTGGGTGAGGCTTATGAAAGAATGTGGGCTAGCTTGCAGCAAGATTACATCACAATGCATTAATACACTTCCACACAATTTATTTCACATGTGATTCAATCTGGATATTCATCAGTGACTAGACAAAATGTGACCTGGTGCCACAACTGTACTTACTTTTAAGATGATCTGGCAATGGAATCATAAATGAAGAAAACCCTATTACAATAAAAAGGTCACACGTAAATAATCGCTGTATATCTACTGCAGTATGGACACAAACATGTGTACACATTGAACATATGCACACAAGTACATACTGTATGGAGACTCAATTACATATCATACACACACTAATGTAGGGCTCAAACGAATAGTGGTTTTAACTATTCAAATATTCTTTATTCATAACTACCGAACATTTGAATATTCTTTTCCAGCATTGGAATGGGTGAGATATCAATAATCCTGTTGTACAATATGTCTCTTTAATACAATTCAGAATCAACATGATTTGATCAAGAATTTCCATGTACTCTACACACTGATGTTATATATTTCCTTTGAAATGAATATTTGAATAATAGAATATTTGAATAATAGAATATTTGAATATTCTCCAAATATTCGAATAACAGAATATTTGTTTGAGCTCTAGCCCTTTGGAGGGTGTTAGGCTCACTGAACTAACTACGTAAATTAACATGAATACTTTGGATGAGGTGTCACACCCTGACTTGTAGTCTGTCTAGAGACACTAGGGTCTTGTGTAACAATACTGAGGTGACACACACTCTTTTGGATGACAGCAGGTCATCATGATTCATGAGTATCCATCTTAAGGTACACTGCCGTGTTCATTATCTTATTAATAAAGCTAATATCAAGATCTAAGCGGTCATCCACCTTAAACTCATATGTATACTGTAGTTTATCTGCCTTCTGTCAGTGTAGCTACTTCCACACTTTACAAAGGCCCCCACTGTGCTTGGAACGCAGAATTATGCTGCACTTTGTATAGATTCTCATAATGAAGAGAAGCAGTTGCTAGAACTCCATAACAGTTAGCAGTATCACCAAGCCATAGTAACCTTTCAAGGATGCATATCTAAGGATCGTTATTAGATAACAACCAAGAAACAAATGGAAGCACAAGCTAGGGACTAGCTTCATCAAAGATGTACACTAGCTTGATCATACTGGTATAGCTTCACAGCTTACTGATTCAGTATGCACTAATGTAATATCCCTACGCATGTGTTTAGTCATCAGCTTGGACAACAAGTATGAATATCAGTATTAAAAATACTACCTACCTAAGTCAAGTGTGATCCCTCTTTCCTGGCTTTGGGGATGTTTGTCAAAACTAGCAGTAGATGCAACAGTGCTGAGTGTCTTGGCTAAAAATCAACCAAAATGTTATCACAATTTGCATACACAAACGGCAGGCACATGCATATGGGTCTAAAATGATATTAGCTAAAAAGCCAATTATGATTTTATAATTATCATTGGATAAATAATCAAACACCACTACAAAGACATTTTGATTCATCGTATCAGACATCATGCACACAAGGAGAACAAGTGTGTAGGTTAACAAATCCAAGAATTTAACATAGTTACATGGCACACTAACAAAGTGTTCTCCTACAAGGGACCTACTGTATGATAAGTCTAAAGTTCGTAAATCAAAATCTTGAACTCCGAAAAATCCTATGTTCAGTGGTGACTTGTGACAAGCCATGCACTAAACAAGGGATCACTTCCATAGAGGATACACAGTGTTTGATCCTAATTGAAAGTCCAATTTAAGCTGCAATGAGTTCTTACTACGAAGTGGTCAAACACCTTTTCGAGCTTTAGAACATTTGTCATTTGTCAGTAACCTTAAGGCCAATATTCAACAACCAAACTTCTTGATGCCTGTTTCGAATGCTACTGCAAGATAGTGACTACCCCTTGCTAACAATTTAAAATACAACTTTTGACAAGAAACCACTACATCTGGCATGTAGTTCTGTACCAATAAAAGTGTGCATGGTAGCGTCTAGCACAGATTATAGACGCAGTGTGGAACTCGGGCATGTCGGGTACGAGAAATGTCAAGTGTGTACGGGTTTAAATGCACTTTATAGCAACATACAAGTTCTATAAAAGTTAAAAGTTACGCGCCAAGTACTTACCGAGTGTTGTTTTTCCACTATCCACATGACCCAGAACCCCAATGTTAAAGTTCAACACCTTACTGTCCACAACAGATGGCTTTGCCATTTTTGTCAAGTTATGCTCACGTGATCGTACGTGCCCAACTTGCCTTCAGGCTACACGTACAGTATTAAAAGGTCGAGATCACATCAATAAAATCTGAGGTAGGATACAACAGTAAGTTATTAGTAAACATATGGTCTTCCATGTTTAATTAGAGCGCATCAGTGAAGCTGCCAGTATTATGGTTGAGAGTGATGCGAATTTATCTGTTGATTGCAAACTTTTACAAGATGCTACTTTGAAGAAGTTTAAGCAGTACAAGACTTTGTTGCAAGGTGACGACAAAAGCAATGACGTGTAAGTTGTATGGTGTTGTATGGAAAAGTGGCGCCAAAATTGTTTTCAATAAATAGGTAGGGGTGTCTATTATCTATGTTCAGACTGACCTGTACAATTCTAGCAATGGTGTGATGAGCCTTAGTTAAGACAGGTCTCTACTAGTTCAGTAGAGAGCTGTCTCTGGCTCCATTTTTCTGCCTGTTCACCATCATAGCTGAAAAACAGCCTATATCTGTACAGTGTATTAGCTATGCTGTGCTATTCCTATCCTATGTGATGCCTCAAACCTGTGAAAAGACTGCTGGTGAAAATAAAGTTTTGTATGTATACATCATTTATATCTTTACATGGTTTGCAGTCCTTTTTGGGACATAGTTGTCATTACTGGAGGAGATGAAGAACAAGCCAGGAGTTATGAGTTACAGCTGAATGAGAAGCTATCTAACAAAGAGATTCCTCTGTGCACAAAGTACGTATGTATACATGTAAACTTGTGTGTGTTCACTTGTAAGGTAATCTGCAGTTGATTTTATAATCATGGAAATCAATAGAGGTGTACCGATATGGGGTTTTGGCATGTACTGATATCCAATATTGATGCAACCAAAAGAAGCCGATAACCGATAGTCGATCCGACATTTGCATTAATATTTTAAGCAAACAAAAGTGTGCATTTACCTACCCTACAACAACATGTGCATGTATTCAGTGCTCTACTCTGCCTGTGGTGATATATATACAGCTTGGATTTCTACTGTGCAATCCAGACAATTAGGCACCCACAAACATTTTTATGTATACTCCCATGAAGCCTTTAAACTAAACGGATATTACTCCACATTCTAATAGCTTGTGAGAAAGCTGGTACAGCAAGTTTCCTTGATTATCCTGTGATCCTTCTTTTATTACAAAGGTACTCTACATGTATAACTGCTTCATTTGTAAAGACTGTGATAAGCTTTCCAGCAACAAACACTAGAACCACATGTATTTATATGGCTTCTCGCAGCGTAGTGCTTGTTGCAGAGTGAACAATAAGCTAGAAAACCAATGCATAATTCGTTATGTACAAACTATAAATATCGGTAGCAATCCTGCTGTTCTGTACGATACCAATATTGGTAAAAATACCATATCGGTGGCCAATATTGTAGCCAATCCGATTATCGGTACACCTCTAGAAATCAACTCATATTCCTAGCTAATCAATTTTACCACTGTAGTATATAAAACGTCACTTATTTGTGTATTTTTAGATATTATGTCTTTGCTGATCCTAAGGGACCCAAAATTGGTAATGGAGGTGCCACTTTGCATGCCCTGGAGCAATTGGAGCAGAAGGTTCCAGAAGATTACTTAAATAATGGTATGCTATTTCTGGAATATACTGTACTGATATATTTTTGTATGTGTGGAAATCCCTTATATAGTACCATATTTTACTATATCTACCTGTAGCTAAGATTTTGCTCCTTCATGCTGGTGGGTACAGTCAAAGATTGCCACATGTCAGTGTGATAGGGAAGATATTTATGGCTTTGCCATTTGGAAATCCAATGTATCAAATGCTCGAAATGTTGCTGGTGATGTATATTGATTTTCCTGCTAAAATGAATCCTGGAGTTTTTGTTACGGCATCAGATATCATATTTCTGTTTGATACCAATGGTTTGTTAATATTATTTTAACAGCTTGTATTGTACTCTTTATTGTGTACTATAGTTTATATAGTGAATGACAGTGCATTGTGTTTAGTTTAGCATTTTATAAAGTGCAGTAGTAGTCAATTGTGCTACCTTTTAGGAGACTGGTCATTCACAGGGGCAGGTTTTACTGCTATTGGATTGCCAGAATCAGTTGAAATAGGCACAACACATGGAGTGTATGTTCCCACAGACATGAATGCTCTCAGGAGTGAGTGCAAGAAAGGTTGGTTGATGCATGTATTTTACGTAGGTAACTGCGTTTACTAACATCCATATACAGTTGTTTTTTTTTTTTTCAGCCATCAAATATTGTTTTTAATATTGTAGCTGTTGGCAAAGAGACGGACCATCTTTTTGCTATAGCTACCATTACTGCAAAAGATTGAGATACTCTATATCCATACAAAAACAGCCAAGCTGTGAATAATAATGGTGCAGCCTTAACATACCCTAAGTTGTGAAATCAAAGGTGGTGCATTGCAGCCATTTAAGTCTACAAGTACACAGAAAAAAGTGCACAGTAGGGATATAACACTTCTTATTGTTTTACTGTGATTTAATATCGTGCGCTACTCCAGCTTGTTTCAGTAAATTTATCGATGTGCTATATCGTCTAGTTGAAAATTCCAAATTTTTCTGTGTACTTTTTTGTAAAATTTTTTTTTGTAAATATTATGACCAGTGAACCATGCATACTGCATCTGAAATGGCGCCACGTGCCCCAGCTATATCAATTATCATCTGAAAAGTGAAGTATCCATTACGCTTTGTTGTCAGCTATGTTCAACCCGTTACACAGCATTTCGGATATGAAACTGTTCGAAAAGCACCTCTGCAATCCATGCATACCGAAAGAAATGGTGCCGCGTGCCCCAGTTATTATCGTCTGAAAAGTGCAGTATCCATTATGCTTTGTTGTCAGCTGTGTTCAACCCATTACAGAGTAGTATGAATCGAGAACTGCTTGAAAAGCACTTCTGCAATACGGACAATTTCCGTTACGAAGAAAGCCATCTCGTACTATCACCAAATTGACACTTTGCTGTCAGCAAAGATGAATGGGACACAAAGGAGGACACTGAAGAATGCATTGTACGTACTGTGGTATGCCAAAAGACACGTGTCTGGCTGAAGTGATGTCAAACAGTGAAAAAATCAAGCCCGTAGCCTAAGCCATTATTGAGTTACGCTTGTCTGAAGGCATCAGTCAGTCAGTTACTCGAGTCAGTCAGTAGAAAATTTCATTCAATAATTTAAAAATAAAAAAAATACTGTAGCAACTTGTTAAAAGCATTTCAGGTATATCTGAATGTTTGCTTAGTTTTACTACCTCATAATCATCAGAGAAAAATGGGGCTGGCTTTTGGGTGATGTTTTTTCATTGGCCACGCCCACACCTTTATGGTCACTACTATACAATACAGTACAATCGTACTGTATGATATGGGTTGTTGTATATGCGTATACAGATCCTGCTAAAACAGTATTTATGTGTGAAGTAAAGCAGTTTCTACACAAAGTTACTCCTGAAATAATGGAATCCAATGGTGCAGTCATACCTGGCACAAAGCAAGTATGTCCTTGTATGTGTATACAGTGCATATATAAACCAATTAAGCATAGCCATTGCTACTGATTGCTACAAATTTATTTATCATCAACTTTACTGCTGCTGTGTCTTACAATTATTTCTTTACTGGTAGCTGTTTTTAGGAACACAGTTTTATAGACGGTGTGATCTACAATGTATTAGGTACATTTGTATTCGTTTGCAATTTTTCTATTGTAGAAGCTCATGCATTACACTTTTTGTTATTTATTTTTATGCACTAAAGGGATGAGTTCACTGAACTGTCCATCATTGTAAGTCCGTAATTTCTGTTGCATTGATAGCCACACTTGCGAACTATGATTAGAAAACTGTACAAACTGTCCATTACTCGCATACATTGTTCCTCGGTCTTTCTCCTTGTCCTCCTGCCCCATTACTAAGTGAATTCTGGATCTGACGTATCACAAATTGTTTGATGACTCGGCATTAATGGCTACAAATTAACCTTCTGCTAATCACGAGTAGGCAAGTAGTTTTTTCACTGCCATCTGGTCATGATAGACTGTATTAACGGCTAACTTTTTCTTTCGGATTCATGCATTAAACCAGTTAAAGCACTGCTTACGCTCATGCACTAGCACTCAGGTGTGATCTTGAGCCAAATATAGCACTTGGCTTCGCTTCGTGCTATATTTGTCTCTCAACCACACCCCATGTTATATTTTCCTGCACTGGCTGTGGTGCTTTAACTATTATATTGATGATCCTTGTGTTAGTTTTGGTGTTTGCATAATAAATACCTATTCTTTAATTAAATTGTTTCTATTACAGTAAGTATACCATGTCAGTATAAGACAAGACATACTCCTTTGTGGTTCGTACTATACAGTACGTATGATACTAGTGAGCATCATAGGTTTTTATTAGTTGTACTTCCACTTATGGGGGTGGGTAGCTTTGCATCTCCTTCTCTGGAGAGTTTCAAGCCCAAGGAATGTGAGACAAGAAGTTTTCCTTCTGGAACCGGGACTGGAGCACCTGGTTCAGCATGCAGCTGCAGCAATTCATTCTATCATTTAGTACCAAAGCAAGGTGTGACTTTAAAGAGTGAATATGGCTTAACTTCATTCTAAAAATCTAGGAAGATGGCATGCTGGTTGGCAATGGCCAAGTATATTGCAAGTTGTATCCCATGAATGTTTGGGCAAAGGGTGGGAATGCCTCTTTCATCTCACAAAGCCATCTTTGCTCTTATCAAACCTTCAAAGAATCTATCAGTTCACAATTTATCCAATGAACAGTATACAATCATATCAGCTCTGGCATCGCTCAATCTTACTCCTACAGCAGTAAGAAGTGGAAAGAGAGCTAACGAATTTTGTGATAGTGGCTGCCAATGTGGTTGCAGTAGTTAAGCTATTGCTGTGGGCACAAATTTCATGTTTCGGCCACATGCAATCTTCACCTATCTATCACAAAAGCCTTAATAGTAAAGCAGCTAAGCAAAAAAAAAAGATTTTGATATGGCACCGTATCTCAAATCATGCATACCTTACTCAACTTCCACAGAAAATTAGATTTTTTGTTACAAAATGAACAATTTTTGAAAAATTTGTTGCATAGCTGCTTTACTGTAGTGTTGACAGACAACTGTGGCCCAAAAGCTTAAGAGTACTTTTTTCAGGTTAAAGGAGAGAGAACCTCTGAATTTACATTCATTAGTCACAGTAAGTGTCCTTAATAGTGAAACTGCACAGCACACACATAAGCAGGCACTATTACTTCTGTACTTTGTGTGTTAAGATCATGCCATAAGATGGACTCTTTACTCAAGCCTTAGTGAACAAGAGAAATCTATTGGCACTATTTTGAGTTCTAATCCATAGCTTTCTACCAACATATCCAGCAGACTTACAGCTGGAAAATTCATTCGATGATGGTTGTGTGTGACAACAATCCAGTACCCATAAAAAGAAGGAATGTTGGGGGGGGGGGGGGGGTTACAAAAATTTAGAGGATTGCAAGTTTCCATGTACTTGCTGCTGCTACTGTAGTCCTGTGAATTATTGTGTCGAAACCCTTCTACATCTGTTTTAGCATTGTCTTGGTCTCAGTGCATAGCCACAGGTGGGTATAATGGACACTGTACTTTTATGGCTTCACTGTTATGTATGGTGAAAATTTTGATTTGAACGAAAATATTTTGAAATATTTTTAGCTGGTCAAGCAGTGCTGCAAATGAGCCAAATTTCATGATCATGTGTAATTGCATCCATGAGTTATTAAATGTTTTTGAGGATCCAGCTCAATGCGTACATACTACAGTATATGTGACCTAATTTTAGAAAACCGTCGATATCCGCACAATTTTCAAAATGCATTTTATTTGTTCTTTGTTTTCTTCAGGGACAGAGGAATGGACTAGCCAAGTTTCAGCTTCCTAAGTTAAGCAGCGTTGGAAATACAGCACTAGACATCCGGACGAGCAAATAATTTGACATGTACAGAAGCTATAGAGAAAAGAATCTACAGGCGTTTACATAAACCATCATAACTTACTGATACAACGACATACGGAATTGAATCTTGGCTCATTGTGTTCGCCATGAATTTGTGCATCCACCAAGATATAGCTTTTTTCCCAGGCATGCTTCTGTGTTCGAGAAGGAAGGCAAATTCACGGAAAAACGATCGTCTGTAAATTCTTTCGTCACTGCAACGCAAACAAACGTCTCTAACTTTGGAATCTTTTCGTGTATGGAGATGAAACAAAGATTTTTGTACTCCTTATGAACAGGCGAACACGATAATTCCCAGGATTTATCCATTGGCGGTTTAATTCGCCCACCAGTGAGGCAATTAAAACTTGCATAATTTTTTTTTCTGGAGCTTGCGTTTTTTACCCATAGTTTTTAAATGCGTTTTATTACAAAAGTACTGTTGTGCGTATATCGACGGTTTTCCAAAATTCAGTCACATATATCTATGTATATTTAGAAGTATCAAGGCATCACCATAACTATCTTACTGATTGTATAGCCTTAATTCTGCTATTTCAGTAAGCAGTTTGTCTGGCAGGTATATCAAGACGTACGGTAGTGTGTCGTGCGGCCAAGAAAGCCGGCGACCACACCGTGAGTATATTTACAGGAAGAAAGAAAACAGCTTTTTCACGCATGCATAACTCCATGGCCCCTTCTCCAAAGCACACCATTTTTGCATTATAGCTGTCCCCCAGGTAGGGTACGCTACACAGCAAATTTGATTAAATTCGCAACAGCCATTTGCGAGATATAGGCATCCAAAAGTTCGTTTTAATTTTTTCGTTTTTTTCTTCTTATGCCGTACGGGGACTACGGGGGATTCGATTTCTTTTCGCACACTTTGCAAAAATTGCTATAAAACTCGATTGCCTCGATCTTTGGCACAAATGAAGAACGTGTAACGGTGGATTCACGTACCAAGTTTGTTGTAAGTCTGAGTAATATTCAAGGAGTTATGGACGTTTATTCACGTAAAAACAGATCAAACTTCTGTCACGGCTACAGGGTAAACCAAGTATAGAAATAACTTGAAAATTGGTTTGTAGATAGGCTGATCATCATAGCAGTGCCTTTTGATGGTTTGAATAGCAATAGAGTTATAGAGACAAAGTTATAAAGCAAAAACTAAGCAAGTGTAAAATCGCGGGATTGAGATACTCTAATAGAGCAGTCACCACGGGGTAAAAAAGGTGTGCAAAAAATGTCAGAAAAAATTTACCAGAGTTCGAACCAGGAACCTCCATATACCTAACACCTGCATCCTTAACCACTGAACCGCTGCTACCTTGACTGATCACCTCGCTTAATTTCTGCTTTATAAATGAAATTTCTAATTGAAAATCTGCTTATAACCAAACGTTTGTAATTTCATAGATCTACCAATAGAAGTTCTAGATTGTTCTAGAACATTCTATGTATGTTCTATTAGAAGTCCTCGAAAAAAAATGTGCACTCTATTAGAGTATTACAATAATATTATCAAATATCGAATTAAACCATGCAATGAAATACATTTATAAGTCTGTCTTCAATAATCATCATTGTATCTACATAGAAAAGAAGAAATGTGAGTAAAAACAAACCTCAAAGTCAGCCATAGGCTGGTTTTGGGGCCTTATAAAGTACAAAAAGGAGTAAAATCCACACAAAAACAGCCAAGCTGACTGCCAAGCTGTGAAAAAATGGTGCGGCCTTAAAAAACCTGGGTGAAAAAAGTTGTGAAATCAAAGGTGGCGGTCAAGAAATGGCTGCAATGATGTTAATGCTAAAAAATTTTAATAATGCACACAGCCATTATTAAAATTTTTTAGCATTAACATCATTGCAGCCATTTCTTGGCCGCCACCTTTGATTTCACAACTTTTTTCACCCAGGTTTTTTAAGGCCGCACCATTTTTTCATAGTTTGGCTGTTTTTGTGTGGATATACTAATCATGTCTCACTTTCACACCTCAGATCAAAGGACCTATAGTTACAATGTAGCACAGTTGGTGACACTCCACCTGGGCTACAAAGAAAGTATGATGGCATGATGTAGTGCTCCCTTGACTATTCGACCCCCTTGGGATGACATATCCATTCATTTGTTGTAGAGCCCTGTTCAATACTCTAATAGAACATACATCTTAGACAAAATACCTTAATAGAGCAGTGACTTCATTGTTCTGATAACCAAGTATTTGGAAAATAGATGTTCGGATAATTGTGGGAACACTGTAACAACAAAGTTTACAAACCAGTGGCTGTTGTGTGTATATGTTAATTGATCATGAGTGAAAATCAATTTCCACATTATGAGTTGTATGTAGGTGGATGAATGCTGGTTCCTGTGTACATGTCTGCACCAGGCTAATTATTATGATATACGTATGTTCTGTGCAACATACATATGTTAGTGCTGTCTTTTCTAGGTGTATGTGGATAACTCATACTATTTTGATAGAGCTACTGCTAAGCGTCTGAATGAGGTAATGTATTGCATACATTTATGTGTGGCTATGTGGCTCATGAAGGACTTCTCCAGCCAAAATATCATCCTAAAACCAGTCTCAATTTCCCTTCATGACAGCTTGGCAGCATTGGTTAGACACAGCCAAGCCCAAAAGTGTCTTCAGACCAACCCCGAACCCTTCCAATAAGTTTCTATGAAATTTGTAGTTAACAGAACTTTATGCTGACTATCTAAGTGATGCCTCCAGCCAAGCATAACTTGACAATGGATAAGGCTATAAGCTTGATTTCTTCACTGCTTAATGTTGCTTCGTCTCAAGATGTACCACCGCAGTACGTACAATGCACATATCATGGATTTGCCTTTGTCCTTTATATTCCACTTCTTTTCGTTGACAACGCAAGATGTTAATTCACGATAGCACGATGTGGCTTCCCTTTGGCTATGTTGGCTGTTTGCATGTCTTTTCCATAGCAATTGGATCGATTGCACAGACACTTCTTGTACTATTCTTCATTTGTAATGCTGTGGGCGAAGCTGAAAATTTAAGTGTAATGGTCACATCCCTTTCCATAATGTAGTTGATTGTTTGGGTGTGCATTGTGAAGTGAAATTAGTTTTGTGACATCCTTGATGCCATTCTTTCTTTTAATGTGGTATGTGCTGATTCATTTGTCATTAAAAATGTAAACAAACAAGTAGAAGGAAAATTTGGAGTTTTAAATTGTCAAAGAAAGAAAGTAGTGAAACAAGGGAATAGCTAAAAAGTAATGAAACAAGGAAGATTGCCTATACCTGTAGATAAACTAGTGGACATTAACCTTAAATTCTTGTTTCACAACTTTCTAGCTATTCCATTGTTTCACTAGTCTTTTTTCTTTGATCCCTAAACCAATTTAAATTTCCTAATTTTTCCTTCTATCTTTAAAGAGCGTGCTTTTTCATTTAGACCTCATCAATGTTGAGCATAGTGTAATATACTGTATCAAGAGTTCATAATATATATACTGAGGAGAGTATCCTACTCTCATATACCCCGGTAGAAGGGTGTATCGTGAAGTTATGACGTAACGACAAGATGTTGTGGTTTGTGACGTATGAGCAGCCGTAAAAGTGCTAGAATCGTTAGCACCATTTTACACTCGCGACGTTCAGGATAGCCGTATTTGCGAATGGTCTAGCAAGAAATGCCTACGAAGCGGTCTTAACCCATTAAGGAACGATTGTAGCTTGGTGAGAAACGCTTAAAGCTGGAGTTAATTTGGTTGCTAGCGACGTTGTTAGGCACACGTTCAATCGATACCATGCTCAACTAATGATATCATTAATTATACAAAGAAAAACGGGCGAACTCAGAAGTGTTACATCATAACTTCACGATACGCTCTTCTACAGGGGTATACAAGAGTAGGATACTCTCCTCAGTATATATATATTATGAACTCTTGACTGTATGCATTGGACACATGTAGGTATTGTGTATGTTATATTGAAGTATATACTGAAGTTTAAGAATATGTTTGTATTGTCTACCCCATGTAGTTTTACTTAAAGCACAAACCTTTGACGTGTGAAATAGATGCTTATGGTGACTTTTTGCAAGCTCTTGGCCCTGATGCTAATTCTGAAGTAAGTGTTATAGTTTTAATACATATTTCTACTACTTTTCTCTGTTTAAAATACTCCCAGAATGCTACTTTTTAAAAGGCACTCTGAATGCCTGATGTTCTCAATGAGCTGCATGGACAACTGAAAAACACCCATTACTGCTACATAGCTTGCTTCCTAGGCTACCAGGAATAGTGAATCCCTTAAAGTAGCATGTCCCTCCCTTACACCCTGTTCACACCGTTGTTTAATCTGATGTTTTAAAAATGCATTGTGAGTGAGTTGTGCTGTCCCAAGTCAGGTCCAGCCTAAACAAGACAAGGTGAGTTGGCCCAGTGGGTTGTATTTTGGGATACTTTATTCAGATATAAACCTTGGATCTCATCCTTGCACTAAAATTATTTTACAATGCGGTTACAACATACGTACACATACTGTGCTTCCGATAGACCCCTTGGCATATTTGCTCTGGCGATGTGTTGGTATTCCTGAGCACCCACTAGCTTAAACATGTATACTAGCAATATCATTGTACATGTACAGCTTATTTTAGCTCATTCTACACTAATTCTAATACTTTTATTACTGCAAGTGCTTAAATGTTGTTAATTTATTACTTGGCATGTGTATAATGAGCTCTTGTTAGTTGCAGTAGTGCAAACAAAAACCAACAGCTTGAGTTAAAAAGGTTAACCTGGGATAGTGTGAATGGGGCATTAGCAACTTGATCACAGTCCTGATCACAAGTGATCATGTTAGTTGTATGTGAGAACTGTTTGGGACATATATATACAGGCTGTATATCACCCGCTAAGCGAAAACCCGACTTGTTTGCATTTTTCTCAAGCTTCTTTTTATGACTTTTTGTTGTCTAGAGGGAAAAACCAAAGTTTCAGCCTTGTCTGGAAGTGCTTTCAGAGAGTTATAACAATAAACAGCAAGAAGAGCAAAACCAATTAATTTGTACAGTATCTATATGCTTCATCGTTGTCAGGGAAAATTGAGGTTGCTATTTGGGTGATTTTATTTCGTAGGACACACCTACTCCTTTGTGGTCCCTACTGTACGCTACTATCGTAGTGTATGATATGTATGTATGTTATAGTTAAAGTACTGCCGTGCGTGTGTACGGAAATGCAGCACGAGGCTGTGTGCTAAAAGGCATATGCATTCACCGAGTGCTGTATTCACCTCATGACACCTCCCAAGTGCTATATTTTTCATACACACAAGTATAGGCAGTGCTTTAATTTTATTGTAGGGCTGGGACAGAGCTTCGATTGTTTTGTGGGTTTGAAGGTTATGTAAACTTTGAACTGTAGAAGTATCCTTCAAAGCTTTGTAATGCACTCATAGTCTACCAAAGAATAGACAAATTTCATAATATTGAAAAATTCTACCATTGTCCCTACCTTTACCTGTACCTGTACATTTTACATTATTTGTGGGTGTGAATGTCTTAAGTCACTTCTCCAAGTTTTAAAAGGATAGCATAAATAAGTCATGAGATATGACATTTTGAAGTTGCAATTTTCCCATACATTGTCAATGAGAGGGGCAACAGTTGCCCCTTCTCAGTAATCACACAAATCATGGGATTCAAGGTGTAGTCGTATCTATATGGTCATATCTTATGACCTATATACACTATCCATTTAAAACTTGGAGAGATAATTGTTGACATTCACACCTACAAATTATGTAATATTGAGATATCTGTACTTTTGAAGTTTTAGTTTTTGTATACATTGAAGTACCTCATTTTTGTGATTGCCCAGGAGGGGCAACTGTAGCTCTCTCACATAGATATGTATGGGGAAAACCACAATTTCAAAATATCATATCTTATGACATATATATGCTATCCTTTCAAAATTTGGAGAAGTTACTTTAGGCATCTTCACCTAATAATACTGGGAAATTCAGGTTGCTAGGGGCAACGGTTATCTACACCCTGTATACGCTATAAAGCCTTGTTATGGAATTCGTCTATTACAAATAAACACCATTATCTTCAATTCTTTGTTGCAGCTGCTTATTCATCTTGTGCGATTGATGTTCATCTCTTCGTGTGCCATGCCCACTTTTAAATCATCACAGTTTAGCTTGCTACTGTAGTTGCAACCTTAAAACACTTTATAATGTGATAGATAATGCATGGAAAACATCCTTTTAGCCATTAGTTAGTGTTTACTTGTGGATGATTGCAGTATAGCAGACACACCCATTTGCAAGCAGACACACCCATGATCATGTCATTCAGTACTGTTGCTATGCACTTTCCAAATGTTTATAAACCTATTAAATAGATTAAGTAGGATTAGAAAGATGAAACTTCAAAAGGATGTGCATAAATACAAGAAAACCTGTAACTCATATAGCTAACACTGAAGCTTTGAATCTTCGAATATTGTATTAGCGAATGTTTGAAGGTAAATTTCAATATTTGTCCCAGCCCTACTTCCTGGTCGTCTTGCTTGTAGCAATTTTCTTGGGTACTCGAATCGCTTCAATTTTCGGTGATCATAAGTTCTCATATAATCTATTTGTAGTTGTAGGACGATTTGATAGGATTAATTTGGTTAGGTTTAGCGTCACACAAGTGATCCGTTGTGCCGTTTGTGTGGAATTGTTGCTTCAATTTTTTTGTGTTAGACTATTCATGTAAACTATTTCTAGTCATAGAACTAGCTGGTAGGATTAGTCTGGCTAGTTTTAGTGATTTACAGTGTTGTATGTGTGATCAATCATACTGGCCTGAGTGGAGGTTGTTTTTGTAACATTCCTTACATAGCTGCGCTGCATAACTGTACTGTATTTACCCTAGTGTACTGTATTTGCTCAATTATCCACATAACTACACTGTGTTTGCCCAATTATCCACATAACTGTGCTGTATGACTCATACAGTGCAGTTATGCAGCTAATCAGTACAATATGGAAAATACATTACGTGGCAACACTTTGATCCTCCCACGCAAAGAACAATAAATATATATTTTATACAGTACATGTGGTACTGTATGTATTTACCGTAATCACCACTTGAGAACTGAGATCAGTTTGTTAATGTTTAATTTTCATGCTCAGTGACTATACAGTGTACACACATGCATCCATAATACTACTGGTATCATCCTGTACATTATTTAATACAGTACACCACAAATACTGTAAATGTAACAGAGGAAACTGCTGATTTAGTTCATATAAGGAAGCTTGTGTTTGATCTCCTGAAAGGTACTAATCTGAAGGTGATCTTGTTTCATCAGGTTAGTATATACAGTATGAAACACACACACACACACACACACACACACACACACACACACACACACACACACACACACACACACACACACACACACACACACACACACACACACACACACACACACACACACACATGCACACCACACATGTATGTACACTTGTGAACATTTTTCTGAGCTTTGCAATCCAGCCAACACTGCAATGTACAGAGATATCATCCATCAGTGCTAGTTTTGAAGTTGTGGTTCCTAATTGCTCCTTGCAGCATTCAAGTGACTGCAACACTAGGCTATTATCGATAGCATTGTAAATCATTGCCAACTAAAGATGAAACAGAGTTTTATTATTCTGCAAGAAATAGTACTAAACTGAAACCACACTCAGCTGTAGTTGTAGTGATATTAGAATTTTGCATTGTGTGTTTGCTATAGGTTTAAGTGTCTGGTTTTACTAGTTTTGTTTGTTTATTTTCTAGGGAATTTTTATTCATACTGGCACAACCAAGGAGTATCTTTATCATTATTGCCATAGTGATGTAATGAAACAAACTTGTGGTAGCCAGAATGAGGTGATGGTCAAGTACATGCATGCTATAGAGCAGCAAGTATCAGAAGGTACATACAGGTTATATGGGGAATATATTGGGTGTTATTGTACTTTGTGTGTTTATGAAGTGATCATCCGATGTGTTTTAAAACTACTGTACCCCCATTTTATCAAAGTGTAATCTGGTGACTTGTTTGTGATAAAGTTATTGCTACTTATTGCAGCTGTGTGAAGAAGAAAATGGATACAAACTAAAGTACGAGTGTGGGAACGGTTTCGAATCCAGTTACATGGCTGCTCTGTTAGATGCTTTGTGACTGTTCATTTAGAGTATTTCAGTCATTTGATGCTCACTTTGAATTACGTAGCCAGTGGTCATTTTCATATCAGTTCTTACTAGTCACTTATTGAGGCTGTGGGAATACAGCATGAAGAACTGTTCTATAAACCAGGTGTTAGAGATGCAACGATACAGTGTATAGACATATCGATTAGTGTTGCACCGATATGCATTTTTTCACATTTACTGATACCAATTATTTGCCTACTCTTATAACCAATATGCCGATATTTACAGATATATTCTTCAATTCTTCGGAACAGTGGAGGAGGAACAGAAAATCACCTAAAGTTTATGTGTATAAACTGCATTTGTAATGACAATGTAATCAATGTAATTAATTGTGTGGATGGCCGACTTTTACAATGCTTTATACAGTTTTGCCACTAACTCCTTTCATGGAAAAGTAAGCCAAGTAGCATCTAAGCCAGCTTATCAAACAGTGGTTTTAGTGGGACTTCAGACCCTTTGTGAAGAGTGATTAACTAACTGTGTTGGCGGCCGATAAATATACCCAGCCTACTATAGCCTTGCAACCAAACTTGTGCAAACAAACAAGCCAAAACAGTTACAGTTACAAAACAGTTACAGCAAACCACTTACTGATACATTCACCACCTTCTTTACTTTACCTGTACATTGCCGTCATTAACAATTGATTGTGGGTTTCAGTTAATCGGAAATTATTTCTGCTTCGTAGCCGATACCAATACTTGTAAAATTAGCTAATATCGGCTGTAACCGATAATTCAACCGATTATCGGTGCAACGCTAGTATCGATATATTGCCTGTGGTGTATCACGATACTGCGATATATTGCGTGATACAAAGTGGAGTCTAAACAATGTTCTATATTGTTTGTAATGTTATTTTTTGTTTGTTTGTTTGTTTTTTAAGAGAATTAAGTGAGCTATTTTTTTCTTTGAGAAGCATTACATTATATTCAGTTTAACTACAATGTACAATAATTTGATTGTCAGCCATGTTAACAAGCCACAATATGTTGATATATCACGATACGCGATATATCGATACAGTTTGACTCTGTATCGATACAGTGATATTGTTTTAAAACGATGCAATACGCGATATATCAATATATTGTTGCATCTCTACCAGGTATCCATGCAGTATTTTGACCCCTTTCTATCTTAATAGGCAATTATTCAATCATGTATATAAATTAGTTTCTATAATTTAGCTAGATAATAGATTTTGGTTTGTAAAAGTAATATTGTGATTTAATGTATTTCATATCTTATGAATTATTTCATTAATTACATTGTGCATAGATAATAGACACCCCATACTGGATTGGAAACTTCTAAGCGCCACCTAATCTATCCGCGCTTCGTGCCCCTTATACTGTACACAGTACCGGGAGTATATTTTATAAGAATATGTTTTGCTTACTGGTGAGTAGTAAACCTACCGCTATGGAATATAAGGTTTGGCCAATTCATAGTGGGTGTACTGATGTGTATTAGCTAGAAGTTCGACAAGCGCGAAAGGTTGATACGAGAGGCGGGATTTGTGAGCTTGACTAAACTGGAGCGAATATACCATGAAACACATACCAGTACACGTAGCATTAGTTAGTAATAAGCATCAGCCTTAAACTAAACTTGTTCACCCCGCCATTTTCACAAACATGTTCAAATACTTTTTATACGGAAAGTGCCTATACCAGTAGTAGGCCAATCGCCACCCAAGAAACAATCTACTAAACTTACTAGTTAAAACAACCAAGCTGTATCCAGACAGTAAAACAGAATCTTCGAATGAAAAGAGTGTTTTAAAACTTCAGGCGCGAGTTTTGTATGGGCACTATACGTGTGCTTCCAATCCAGATAGGGGTGTCTATTATCTATGCATCATGCAACTGTATGCATGCACTATATATATAGCTACATATTAATGAAGTGCAGCTCGAAACCATAAACTGTGCACAAAGTTGTCTGTTTTATAGTGTGTCTTCATGCAAGTTCTTTAGAGAAAGCTTTGAGACTGCCTTTAATCTTTGTATATATAAACCCCTTTTCACATCAGGAATTATTTCATTACTGGTGGCCTACGAGGCTAGATATGCCACTTTCAGTTCATAAATGTCCATATAATCCATTGTGAAAAGCAGTCACAATGTCTTCAGTAACTTGCTTCACTCTTATTTCAGGCTGACATGTCACCCAGTAGCAGTTTACAGCATGTATACAGTTTGTGAGAGTGCAGCATTCCTACTAGGGCATGAATAAATGTCAAATATTCATAAGAAGGTTCGTTAAGCTTAACATTTGAATGTAAATTTCAGCATTTGAGCATTCATTATCTCGCCCATGCTCAATCATGATTACACCTAAAGATATACTGTACTGTACTAGTAGACATTTAATCCCTAATTCAGTCATGGGTAATGATTAGATGTTGTACTTCTTCAGGTGAGGCAACCTCCCTTGTTTCACTACTTTTTAATTCATAATCCCTAATTGAACTTAAAACTCCTAAATTTTGTTTGTTTACTTTTCTGTAACGTTATTATGACTGGTGGACCCATGCATACTGCAATAGAAAAAAGAATGTCACCAGGTAAGGTTTATTGTTTTCGTCTGAACATGTGCCCCAACTAGTGTTCTGCGATACAGTACATTTTGTGTATCGCGTATCACCATCAATAAACTGTTCGATACGATACTGTATCACGATACTATAAAGTGGTCATGGCTAGTTATGACTGGCGTATTAGCTAATAGTTGTAACAATATCCATTTATCTGTACCTTAAAGAACCGACACGGATTCTACATTCACTGTGTATACAATTTCTTTATTCAGTGAATGCTGCTAATAATTATACTGATCATGATGTGACAAATAGCTAGTGTGTTCCTGGTATGATTTTTAGTATGGAAAACAGAGTTGCTGTTAAAAGTACATCTCTACCTGGATACCTGCCTCTATTACACCACCCAGACAATTAGCTACCACAAACATTTTAATACATGCTCCCACCAAGGCTTGTCCGGATTTCTCCGCATTTTGGTGAGTTGTCAAGGTGGCTAGTATATACAGCAGATGTTTACTGCTAGTTCTTTATACTTAAAGTGTAACAGCTACTGTTTTTAGAAGGCCTGGGTAAGAATATTTTAGCCATAACACAGTAACAGCAGCACTTATAAACGCGTATTTGTATGGCTTCTCGTAATGTTGCATTTTATAGCACAGGTAGGCTTTCTATTTAAGTATTTAGATCACTGTTGCAGTAGCTAATAGAGCAATCACTACCTGTTCTACTAGAAAACTTCGATATATCGATATTTCCTAAGTACAGTATCGTATCGTGATACTTATTTGCTGTATCGATATATTGCCGTATCGATATGTATTGCAGATCCCTAGCCCCAACTATCAATTGCTGAAATAGTGAAGTGGCCATTAACCCATCATGCTTCATTTTCAAAGCACATACTGTGATGACAAAAGGCACCTGTTGGGTTGAAGAGTTATGTCTAACATCAAACCCGTAACCTTAGCAATAAGGAAATTCCCTAAATGTGACTGGATCTGCAAAAAAGGGACATAATTGCACAAGCCTAAATTTACAGTATAAAGGCATTGATTACATTAGATGAAATACTTGCCTATAATTGAAAAAATTCCGTAAATTTTTTAAACCCCTCTTTCGTAGTGAAGGAAGGGACTAACAATAAAACTTTTATTATATCATCTTATTTGCCTGCTCAAGAGAAATTGGAAAATCTTTGTTTCGTTGCAGTAGACCCAAGGATACATAAAAGTTATGAGCATTTCTTTATGTCACGTTGAAGCGATCGTACGCGATCGATTTTTTCTTCATGAATTTCGCCTTTGTATGCAGTGAAGAAGGGCGAGTAAAAGAATAACTTACCCAGTAATTGATTCCCCTGTTCATGGCGAACACGATGGTGAAAATTCTAGCTCTGTACCTCAATCCGTTCGTAAGTTACAACCATTTTTGTAAGTGCCTGTAATCTATTTTCCCTATACTTGCTGTACAAATCGATTTTTCTGTTGTTGCTACTATGAAGGGCTGTAACTCCCAAAGCTATTGGCACATGAAGCTGAAACTTGCCAGTGGGTACACTTGGCTAAATAGATTATAAATATTTAAAAAACAGGAATTTGAAAAATGTGATTATGTCCTGTTTTCGCAGATCCGTTCACAAATAAGTATTTTGGATCACCCTGAAGGCACTTTTGGGACCACCAAGGTACTGTGAGGCTGGTTTCAGGTCAATAATTTGCTGTAGCAAGGTGCAAACCTTCATGACCCTTTCTATTCAATACTTTAAGTTACTTATTAAAAATATTGCATAGTACCAAGAATATAGTACTAGTAGATTATAATACTGTATGTGTCTTTGTAAAGATAATCTTAAAAAACCCAAGAGGAGTTTATTTACTGATTGCTACTTAATGCATTCTGTTGTGGAAGATCCAGAAAGGTTATTTGTTTGTATTACTGCAGTTATATAAGTACGCATACATCACAATTTATACTCTTAACAACAAAGTTCTTTTCACAGTACACTGCCTATAGGTATGTGTGGTTTGTACTGCTTATTACTACTATTGTATACTTACTTGCTAATATGTCATTGATCTGCCAGAGCATAGATACATATGCACAGTAGATAGCTAACTATAAGCAATTAATATACTTAATATTTACAGTACATTTAGCCAGACATTGGAAAACCAATCATTCTGTTGCATTATATGTATATTTTGATAACACTGTTCAACTAGTTTTTCTCATTAATTCCATCCTATTGTCTCTAATTCACAATAATATCCCTACCCTACTCAATACATGTGTTTTACACTGAATATTCAGCTGTTGCTTCATTTTCTAATGTAATTACTCCTGACTAGTTGTCTTTGTAAGAGTGTGAAAAGTAAACTTCCAAATCAATGTCATAAGCTGAGAGCACTAGCATATGATTGTATACTCTATGTGAATGTTATTTCAGTCCTATGAAAGTACCTACTGTATAATATGTGTCTTTACAGTGTTACCATGTTAAAAGATTCAGTGATAGAGTTTTGTCATATTGAGAGTGGTGTAGCTGTTCAAGAGAATTGCATACTAAGCAACTTGCATATTCCTGTAAGTACCGTCAGATCAAGTACATAAGGCCACCTTGTTTCCCATCACCTGCCCACATGGCACTTGCATTGGTAATTATTTTTATATTTAAGATTTACAATTATTATTTTAAAATACCATATATTTCTGTGTACTGAATATTCAATAGAATGCAGTCAGCACTCTAGTATAAACTCAGTTATTATACTTCAACAATTTTTATTTGGAAGACATTTATATAAATTCAAACTCCTCTTAAAAGTGTTACTGCAATGCTAAATTTCTTAGAAAGAGCTCCGTTGTTATCTGTTACACTTATGAAAAGCTTACTGCACGTCCTTTGAAAGATTGGTGGTAGCTAATCTGTTATTCAAAACTAGTTAGATAGTGGACGTTGTGTTGTCATTTTTGGCTTACCAGTAGTAATGAAATTTTAATTGTTAATAATAGCAATTGTCTGCCTTCACTGCCTAATTGTTTTCAAGGTGACAGGAAGCAAGGGATCAATAGTAACCAAGAGTATTGAACAGCACATTAGTCTGATTTTATGATCACGTGGAGGAACAGATATTTCAGTATCGTTTGCTTATGTTTCAATTAATGGTGCTATATTTAGTCCAGTTTAGCCAGTAAACCTAATGAAAACATAGTTAAAGGGAAATGGCTAATGTTTGAGTTCTGGCACTGGCAAGTGGTTCCCTGAAGGTGTACAACGTGCTTGTTGAGTGAGCTGGAGTCATGTTGGGTACCTACTACGCTTAAACCGGTGAACAAAGACCCATTACCATGTACCTTTTACCTTATCAATGGAGAATTGCTGAAATACGTATCTGTATTACTTCACACCGTCATTTATCACTAGCTAATACAGCATTCAACACTCATGGTTACGTTTTCTTAGTACTGTATAACTAATACATTTTTATGATTTTACAGGCTAACTCAACTATACCTGCCTCTTCTTATTTACATACTGTTGCAGTTACCGTCAGTGATGAGCTGAAATATGCTACTTTTGCTTTTGGTAAATGTTTAATTGTATCTAGTGTGTTTATTTTTATTTGTTTACTGTAACTACAAAGGGTAAGGTAAATGAGTACAAAAAGCAAAGCCTATAGGAGTATAACCTACAGTACCACTCAAACACAACGCCGTCAAATTCAAGCGATAAAAAACTTGCTAATAAAAGGGTGTGGCACCTGTTTTGCTTGCAAGTATTCATCCCATAACATAACAGAAACTTATACAACAGATGTTTTATTATTTGTTACATAGAAACTTGTGCAACACATGTCTAAGAGTACATACAGAGAGTCTATCATGATCATGTGGGACAGGATTCCAGAAAAAGATACCATTGACAAGAAAACAAAACCTGAAAGAGTTAATCACCGAATGCTTACATAGTAAACAGAGGGAGTGGGATGGTAGAAGAATTGGAAAATAAAAGTAGCTGGAAAAGTTCAAGGAAAAGTCACAGTGAAACATAAAATAATTCTGGCCAATGGACAACATTCACTGGAGGACTTAAAGACCATGTGTGACAATGACAGTTGTATCTGCTGCTACACACTCAACGAGCCCCATGATTTTGAATTTTCTCTCCAAAGCAGAAATATTTTTATGAGTATGGGGATTCCACACAGTTCTTGCATAATCTAAAATAAGTAGTATAAGTGCTCTGAATGCCTTGTTCTTGCATTACAGGAGTGTTACAACTCAACAAATTTAATGTCTAGTACTGTAGCTTTTAACAAGATATGCAAGACATGAGACATTGTGGTCAACAATTGTAAATATAGTTCTTTTAATTCCCATTGCTCACATACTTTACACCTGAAACTTACCAAGCAATGCTGAGTTACCTGTTTGTGTAGTATAGTGCTTACTGTATGGTATATAGTTTACTTATTACATAATCTAATGTAGATGTGTGTATTACATGTATACAGTATGTACTATAATATGTATGTTATGTAGATGCATTCTTAGTGATGTACCGATAAGATTATCCGATTAGCTGATATTGAAATTCACGTAATGGCTGATACCAATAACTGATCCAATGTTTATGTTTGCCAAAAGTTCACTCATATTTTGTAAAACTGCCATTTTAAATTTTAATATTTGTCCTATTGTTGTTTGAAAACAATAACGTCAGGGTCATTAAAATTAATCAACTAAATAAACTAATATTGCTGAAATCTGGCCAATTTCTGATTATTTATTTACCAACTAATTATTGCATCACTTTGCAGTCTAATAATGTACATACTGTAATAAAATCATGATGTGTGTTAGTTGAGTGCAAAAACTAGTGACAGTTGCTCATTATGTTCATGTTTAAGGCACTTTTTTACTCCCATACAAAATGCTATAATTTATCAGTTAATTGCCTGCAGTAGTCATGCAATCATTACATATACAGGGTGTATGAAGGCTACGGATATTGAATGTGACTTATGGAGAAGTGAAATTGTTGCTTATAATATACACTCTTGAGTATTGTCAAACGGTATGGTAGTACTGTTTAAGTAGGGATCACCCCAAAAATTTTGTGAGACATCTTGCTCAACGAAAATCACCTTTGCAGAATAGTACTATAGTCCATATAATATATTATAATACAGGAATATAACAAAGCACAGTACAGGTGGCCGGATATCAAATTTTAAAAAAATTGCCAAAACCTTTTAGTCTCAATGCCTGGCTGCCTGACCACAGTTACAAGGCTAGAGGCCAGCGCACGGCCACCATTTTACACCACAATAACAAGCTCACCAGTGGGATGTGCCTATTGGGGTTCCGACGGTGTAGGCCCTCTGCGCCTTGTCTTTTCTTTTATCTTTAATTAGGCTGCTTGTCTTCTTCATCCAAAGAAACCATATCGAGGTATTAATTTTCCGTCTAGACACTTTCTTCAGCATATTTTAATGCCACAGAATTATTTCTAAGCTGGATTTCAGAAACGCTTTTAGCTAGATATCCTCAATTTCACAATTGGGATCCCGTTCGCGATAGGTTCACGACCGCACTCATCAAATAAAGATCTAGGTTGACTATAATAGCAATAGAGTACGGAGACCACATCTTTTAACAATCTACCTGTAGCTATTTTCTTAACAGTAAACAAGATGACCTCACCCCTTTTATAGGGTTCTGTCCACACTGGTCAGCGGTAGTTCAAAAAGTCCAGTACCTCTAAAGTCCGACCAGACTTAAATCCAACCAGTACAACTCTTATGTATGTCACTGATGTACATGCAATATACTGTAGTATAACACACAGCATATCAGTTCATGTTAACTTTAGACCACCACTTAGAAATTCCTGGGCAGAACCCTACTTTTATGAATGGTCTAAGTAGCCGCATACCCCTTGGTTCACTCAAGATAACTGTTATTCTAATACAACAGTCATGTATGATATTCTAATAGAACAGTCACAAGTTTAGCTAACTGTGCTACAACAAAGAAACTAAACAAACTGATATTAAAATATTGTTAATTTAAAAATGAAGTAGGGATCTATGCAATAAAAGGTAGTGAAACAAGAGATGAATGATGGTATTACAGCATAGCTCAGTGGGCAAGTCCCTATTTGGCACTTTAGTATATTACAAGTATTTTTTTCAGTGCCAAAGTAGGGACTTCCCACCAAGCTATGTTGTAATACCATCATTCATTTCTTGCTTCACTACTTTTTATTGCATAAATCCCCATTTCATTTTAAAATCAACTTTTTTTTAATACTAGTACTGTATTTCTTTGTCTAGTTTATTAATTTGTAAGTGCTATAATGTTATCTCAGTGGTATTTTATATCTAACCACAGACATCTATGACAGCATGAAAGCTAGTGTACCTTTTGAAAGAAGAAGTGATCTACCTTGGTATGGGACAACTATGGTATGTTTTGATATGCTTATCCCAATTTCTATCGACTATATCTGTTCCTAGAATTTAGTTTACCTAGTCACCTGGGCATTCAACAAAATATTGAGTAAAGATTCTGGCTACCAGGCTTTCAGTGTTCTTATGGTTCCCTATTAGAGTAGTCAACAATAGTAGAGTGGCTAAGTGATAAATTTTGATAAAATTGTTCGCTTTATGATAAAAGCACCAAATTTTCTGTGGAAGTTGAATAAGGTATACTAAATCATTTGAGATATGGTGCCACGTCAAAATAATTACCTAAGGGGATGTTTGAAAGCTTTTAAAGTAGGTTGCAAGCCCCTTTCTAGCTGGTCATGAAGCCATACAAGTATATCCAGAATCTTTGTTTTTGCTTAAATAGCATGAATGTATTTAAAAAATTCATGGATGTAATCAGAAAATATTTCAAAATGTGGTAAAATAAGCTGTTTTAAACACTTCTGATATTCAGTGCAAAAGGTACAGGGATAATCCAATAGAAATAATATGTTGTACATCTACAGCTTCATAAACCTTAAACTTCCGTGCTTCTCAACATTGCAAGCTTATGGCTTAAATGGACACTACCCTTGATCAGCTTTTGTATATGACCATCCCTTACTTGTCTATGCAGATGCAAAGTTTCAGTATACAGTGGAACCTCAGTTATCCAGACTCCCCTTATCAGGATTCTCAGTTAACCGAACTACGGAAATGACTACTCTATTAGAGTAGTGACAGTTCTATTAGGGTAGCTGAAAATATTTATATTTTAATTTTTTTCTTTATGCTATTTTAAGGTTATTTATGCACAATTTCAGAGATATGGACTTTTCAGACTTATGGACTACCCCGGGTTCGGATAACTGAGGTTCCACTGTAATACTATTGAACATTTATGGCTTCCCAAATGCATTTTCTATTGATTTTAGTTGTTAGGTTCTTTAAGTGTCATATGATTGGTATTTTTGATGGCACTCTATCTATTATGAAATAGTACTAATCAAGCAAGTATTGTACCAAGTTTGGTGCTTTTATCAAGAAGTGAACATTTTTCTTTTGCTTAGCCGCTTTACTGTCTAGGCTTCATAGCCAAATAATAGATTCCTTATTTCTATGCTTTTTTGTGGCTGTAGCTTCTACTTATAGTTAGTCTCATTATTTGTATATGTTTTTCCAACTGATTTTTCTATGTAATTATAGGGGCAAGCGTTGCAATCGTTACATATAGATTCTCTATCGGAAGTTTGGCCATCTCCAGTGAGTTAATAATGTTGTGTGTTTCTCCAGACCAGATATCTTTTGTTGTGTCTGTCTAGTGTCTATGTATATGTTCAATACTTTCGGTGTTTTTTTAAGATGATATACTATTGAAATGTAAAATGTCACTTTAGACTGAGATTTTGTGACCGTAATAAGCAGCAGGTCCATCCTGTAAGGACCATAGAAATTGTTATATGCTATGTCATGCTGCTTTAATACAAGTGGCACTAAACTGCTCCCAAAAAGAATAAATTTCTGCTACTTAATGCCTAAAGAAAGATTATCATGTTTGTAACATCAGGAAGTAAGAAACACAAAAGAAATACTAGAGCTGCAGTTACAGTGCAACTGGAGAAGTTTCCAGCAGCTGTAGAAAAGTGTTGATGTACAAACTTGTCATGATTTGCTAGTTGCAATGAAAGCCAGAGTGGGAGAAATTAAGCCGAATCAAATTAGTTTCAACATCTGTTTTTGGACCAACAGCATGAAACTGAGTTACCATCTGCTATGTGATGGAACCCAATAATGATGAAGTGGCTCATTTGTCTTTTCAATGGACTGACTAAACACAACTACACAAATCAACCTGTAAATGATACTCACTAAGTAGCTAGTTAGCTTATAAACTCACAACCTCTATTTATGTTATTCAAAGCTGTATAACCTACTAAATTGACCTGTCATCCCATGTGCCTATATATATATATATATATATCATGAACCACGATAGTGGGTTCATAATAGGGATTGCAGAAGAATTTAGAAAATCCTAATAGAGCAGTCACCTAAAACCAGCCTTAGAAAGCAGACTCGAACATAAAACAACACTCAGATGGCTTATTATCAAACACTGAACTCAGACAAATGGTGATATAGCATTAAAAATGGTAGATAGATGAAATTTAGAAACATTCAAAAATTTAGAATTTTATGCGAATTGTTCATATTATTATTCACTAGATGAATAAAAATTGGAAATTTTAAAATGGGAATAGGGATCGCTGAAAAAAGCCACCAAACAAGAAGGGATCGCTGGGGTGGTAATGCAAACCACAAATCCCTATTTTGACTCTCATAAATATTTAGTTACATGCTCCTGTGAGTCATTTTAAAATGAGTCAAAATAGGGATTTGTGGTTTGCATTACCACCCCAGCGATCCCTTCTTGTTTGGTGGCTTTTTTCAGCGATCCCTATTCCCATTTTAAAATTTCCAATTTTTATTCATCTAGTTTGTGTACTTTTTATTAGTCCAGTAATGGATTTGTTTTACTGATAATGATGATTGTTGTAGATATACGTAGAGCAGTTTACAATTAGTGGCTATCAAGTTCAGTGTAAACTTTGTTGTTGTCAGACACACTTGACTGCATTATTAGAGTATTTACCTGACTGCTCTTGACTGTGGACGAGACTATACATTACACACAACAGTGAGCAGCTGTTGTCTAATTTGTCTTACTATATGTGTCAGGACTCTAGTCTCTTACTCACATTAGCATCCTAATGCAGTGTTCATGAATATACACACACCAAATGGTATGATACTGAGCTATAGCTACCTGTCATGAGACAATTGAAGACATGGAACTCTGACAAGCATATAATTATAAGTTAAAATAGTCAGTGGCTGTGCATTTATTATTTCAGCCAAGACCGTACACAATAAGAAGAATAATAATTATACAGATTTTCCATGGGTGCATGGACTACAACATTGGCTCACTGGTGCACAGTAGTATAAATGATAATATAATGCTACGTACAATACAGTTTGTGTAGCTAGAGTTTGTTGTTCATGTGAGTATTGTATTCATTGAGTATACCACAGTGAAGAAATCTATGTTGACATGTATATGAATGCTTGACTTCCCACAAACATTGTTATTAACACTTTACAGTGAAGGTCTGAAGCTAATGTGCATGCACACACATCATTCACAACAACAAAGTCAGGTACTGTGTATAGCTGCAATGCCTATTGTAAACCATGGGTTATCAACAGCATGAAGTCATGTTGTTTACACAATGTGGTCAGACAATTATGGCACTCACGAATATTTTAATTAACACTAATACTGACTCCACCCAACTTTAGACTTTACGTGGAAAGGAAATATGGTTTATAGAAACTATATTCATAACAATGAATAATCTCTGGTGTCAGCACTATCACTTCTTTATGTCTCTGAGAGAGCGCTTGTATGGTCGCTCGTAGCAAATCGCGACCGTGCGCTTACAGGAAGAAGTAGACTATACTTACCACGCAGAGATGCTATGCGAGATCTTCTAAGTCTAAGAAATGCTGTTGAGTACTTGATTAACTCTGCAACAAAACCCAAAGAAGCTCACACAATGGAATCCTGTAATTTTATTGTTATACGGCTTCTTTAGTATACGGAGCTGCTACCAATAGTGTAATGGCAAAGAGAATTTAGAAAATTTTCGAGGTGTATGGTGGTTGGCGATCTGTGGAATACGGGCTTATTAATAGGTCATGGAAACGCGGAAGGACTCAGTAAGCATGGCTATATAGTTTTTAGCGCGAAAAAGTGGATAACTTTTGCTGTACATGAGTGAAACAAAATAATATTATGAATAATATAATAATAATATGAACAAAACGGCAAATTTCAGTTTTGTTCCAAATACACATACTGTTACCTTTTCACTTGATACTTACTAGTGGACCAATACTCATTGCAAATAACCACCAGAGGGTTGTTTTGAGTTGGAGGATGCTTTCTAGGGTGGTTTTTAGGCGTGCGTTCTATTAGAGTTTTTGCAAAAAAAACATGGGTGATCCCTATTATGAACCACGATAGTGGGTTCATAATAGGGATCACAGTGGAATTTTTGAAAATCCTAATAGAGCAGTCACCTAAAACCAGCCTTAGAAAGCAGACTCGAGCACAAAACAACACTCAGATGGCTTATTATCAAACACTGAACTCAGACAAATGGTAATATAGCAGTAAAAATGGTTTAGACGAAATTTAGAAACATTCAAAAATTGCGAATTTTACGCGAATTGTTCATATTGTTATTTTGTTTCACTCGTGTACAGCCCAAGGCTTCCATTTTTTCGCGATAAAAACTACACAGCCTTACTCACTGAGTCCTTCCGCGTGTCCATGACCCATTAATTAACCCGTACTCCACAGATCGCTAACCGGCCTCCACCTCGATAAATTTCTAAGTTCTTCTTCGCCATTGTCTGCTGTTCCGTATACGGAAGAAGCCATAGAAGAACAAAATTACAGGATCTTGTGTGCTCAGGGATGCGTATTGTTCGACTATAGTCTTTATAACGTTAATAGATGGCAGATTGAAGTTGTGCAGCACTCTTTTACCACCTTACAAGATCACCATAATAGGGTCTCTAGTGAGCTGCCCGTCTTCGCTACGAGAAGTCGTTCAAGCGCGCATGCAAGGCATCCAGTTTATTCTTCTTCCTAGGCATCACAGTGAGTGCTTTGTTTGTCCATTATAGATGGAAGATAAATGGTAGCGCTGATATCATGGCTGCTTTTCACACGCAAAAAGGTTAGGTAGGGTGTTTATTACATCTCTACCATTTAAAAATATTTTGTGGTCTAACCACATATCATCAACAACCCTCCCATATGGTATCCATGTCATAAACAACTTACAGAGTGTGAAGCCTGACAGTCTTATATGGGAGGATTGTGTACTACTGTGCTTATGTCACTGTAACTAGCTACTGTGTACATATTCTAGCACACTCTCCGATCAGCTAGTGACATTGACAGTTGCAAACATTTAGCCATGACCACATGCATGCTAACCAGACTTTGCTGACTATACCTATGGTGTTCCACTTTGTGACACACTGTTGCTAGCAGGCTACACCTAGGCTTTCCAGGGCTAGAGCCCAGTCTAAGTCCTGGCAATTGGAACTCAATATGCCAGTTTAAAGTACTCTTGCATGTATGGGTAATGACTGCCAAATCCCTGGTAATCATGTAAGACTGGCTACACCACTGGCCACTGGTAGTGTGACATTGTGATTTGTACATGCAGACACCGGCATAGGAAGACTTTTCGGCCAAGCCTAGCCATCTCCTATTTAGCTTGATTAATACCAACTCACAAGGTTGCTGCTGTATTCAGCCCTGTTCATACGTGCATTTATACAAAGGTGTTGTAAAGCGTCATCGCTACAATAATAGCACTGCAGCTACAATATATAGCTATCTCTTCACTACCTATTATGCTAGACAACTCTACACCTATAATGTACGTGCTTGATGTATGCATCATTATATCACGTGAAAATTTATGAAAAAAAATTGGACTCTACAGGAATTATAACACTAACAGTTACCATTCTTATAACTTGTATCATAGAGTTTCATTCTTGTCCTTCTGTTAGAATAAACACCTAAGACATCTTGTTCTTCTTCAAGTCTCCTGTGCTGCCATCAACAATGTCTCCTGTGCAGCCATCAACACTGTCTCCTGTATGATAGGTGCACAATCAGTAATTCTTCTGACAGGTAGGTACATGTAGCTCATATAGCAGTGTGTTTTCAGCGATGGCACAAAGTGTGACGATAATGGCTCAAACACTGAGTATAGACTAGGAATTAATGTATCCTGCCTTATATTTTGTGCGTGTACAAATCAGGATGAAAATACAGTCTTTATCATAGATTACAAAATTAATATTGCATTAACATATCTAATGAGTTAGCCTTTTAAACTAAGGAATCTCTGTTAGCATACTACACTAATGTGTCAATCAACTTATAATCCATAAATGGATTTGGAAAAAAGTACACAAACTAGACATATTAAAAATTAAAAATAAGAAATAGGGATCGCTGAAAAAAGCCACAAAACAAGAAGGGATCGCTGGGGTGATAATGTAAACCACAAATCCCTATTTTGACCCTCTATAACACTGGGGTGGTAATGTAAACCACAAATCCCTATTTTGACTCTCTATAAATGCTCCATTTGAGTATAAAAGGTCAAACTAGGGATATGTGGTTTACATTACCACCCCAGCAATCCCTTCTTGTTTTGTGGCTTTTTTTAGCGATCCCTATTTCTTATTTAAAATTTTTAATATGTCTAGTTATTATTATTCTTATTATATTTTGTTTCACTCATGTACAGCCCAAGACTTCCATTTTTTTGCGATAAAAACAGCCTTACTCACTGAGTCCTTCCGCCTGTCCATGACCCATTAATTAACCCGTACTCCACAGATCGCTAACCAGCCTCCACCTCGATAAATTTCTAAGTTCCCTTCTTCGCCATTACGTGCTGTTCCATATACAGAAGAAGCCGTAGAAGAACAAAATTACGGGATCTTGTGTGCTCAGGGATGCGTATTGTTCGACTAGTCTTTATAACGTTAATAGATGGTAGATTGAAGTTGTGTAGCACCCTTTTACCTTACAAGATCGCCATAATAGGGTCTCTAGTGAGCTGCCCGTCTTTGCTACGAGAAGCCGTTCAAGCGCATATGCAAGGCATGCAGTTTGTTCTTCCTAGCCATCACAGTGAGTGCTTTGTTTGTCCGTTATAGGTGCAAGATAAATGGTAGCGCTGATATCATGGCTGCTTTTCACACGCAAAAAAGGTTGGGTCAGGTGTTTATTACAACCCTACCATTTAAAAATATTTTGTGGTCTAACCACATATCATCAACTACCCTCCCATATGGTAATCCATATCACAAACAACTTACAGAGTGTGAAGCCTGACAGTCTTATATGGGATGATTGTGTGCTGCTGTACTTTTGTCACTGTAACTAGCTACTGTGTACTTATTCTCCGATACTGACATTGACAGTTGCAAACATTTAGCTATAACCACATGCTAACCAGACTTTGCTGACTATACGTACCTATGGTGTTCCCCTTTGTGACACACTGTTGCTAGCAGGCTACACCTAGGCTTTCCAGGGCTAGAGCCCAGTCTAAGTCCTGGCAATTGGAACTCAATATGCCAGTTTAAAGTACTCCTGCATGCATGGGTAATGACTGCCAAATCCCTGGTAATCATGTAAGACTGGCTAAGCCACTGGCCACTAGTAGTGACATTGTGATTTGTGCATACAGACACCGGCATAGGAATACTTTTCGGCCAAGCCTAGCCATCTCCTATTTAGCTTGATTAATACCAACTCACAAGGTTGCTGCTGTATTCAGCCCTGTTCATACATGCATTTATACAAAGGTGTTGTAAAGCGTCATCGCTACAATAATAGCACTACAGCTACTATCTATAGCTATCTCTTCACTACCTATTATGCTAGACAACTCTACACCTATAATGCACGTGCTTGATGTATGCATCGTTATATCACGTGAAAATTTATCTTCTCTTTTGAAAAAAAATTGGACTCTACAGCAATTATAGCACTAACAGTTACCATTCTTATAACTTGTATGATAGAGTTTCATTCTTGTGCTTCTGTTAGAATAAACACCTAAGACATCTTGTTCTTCTTCAAGTCTACTGTGCTGTCATCAACACTGTCTCCTGTATGATAGGTGCACAATCAGTAATTCTTCTGACAGGTAGGTAGCTCATATAGCAGTGTGTTTTCAGCAATGGCACCAAGTGTGACGATGATGGCTCAACCACCCCAGTGATCCCTTCTTGTTTCGTGGCTTTTTTCAGCGATCCCTATTTCTTATTTTTAATTTTTAATATGTCTAGTTTGTGTACTTTTTTCCAAATCCATTTATGCATTATAAGTTAATTGGCACATTAGTATAGTAAGCTAACAGAGATTCCTCAGTTTAAAAGGTTAACTCAATAACTACAGTAGATATCTTAACGCATTTTTAATTTTGTATTTATAGAGAGTCAAAATAGGGATTTGTGGTTTACATTACCATCCCAGCGAAATTTTTAATATGTCTAGTTTGCGTACTTTGGGAGTTTGTAAAAGACGGAATAAGGAATAGCGGAATAACGGAATAACTCGCATCACAACGAACGGGCATTTATATGGCTTATGCAATGTTAGGGTGATTGTACTGTTACAGCTGTGAACTCATCCCTCGTAGATATCCTTACAATGTAGGGTGATTGCGTGTACTGTTACAGCTGTGAACTACACTGCTTCGTCACTCATAGATGTCCTAGCGGAATGATTACTATACGCTCTTACTACTACTGTATGTAGCTAAGCTAGAGTATGTGTGTATATAATTAAGTAACTTGTCGTAATTGTACATACTTATATAGTTAAGTAACTAATGGAATGTACACATGTAATTGCACATCAGCATTATACCCCTGGAGGGTCCTGCTGATTAACAATAAATAAATAAATAAATAAATAGAATATACAGTAGTTAGCTATTATAGTTTCGTTTTCGAGTCTTCATCCTTCCAGTGGAGGGATGAAACAAAACGACTGCCACGCCCCCTTTGCTCTTGACGTTGGTACCATACTTAACATACAGTACCCGCTTACGAAGTGCAAAATTACATTTGATTATAGCTCTTACTAGCTACTATTGTATGTAAAGTATGGTACCAATGTCGCAAGCAAAAGGGGTGTGACAGCCGTTTCGTTTCATCCCTCCACTGGAAGGATGAAGACTTAAAACGAAACTAATAGCTAACTACTGTATATTCTAGCTGTGCTAGCGCAATGATACTTAGCTACATACAGTAGTAGTAGTAAGAGCATATAGTAGCTAATCACTTCGCTATAGGACGGCTATGAGCGACGAAGCAGTGTAGTTCACAACTGTAACAGTACAAGCAATCGCCCTAACATTGTCTACGAGGGATGAGTTCACAGCTGTAACAGTACAATCACCCTAACATTGCATAAGCCATATAAATGCCCGTTCGTTATAATGCGAGTTATTCCGTTATTCCGCTATTCCTTATTCCGTCTTTTACAAACTCCTGCGTACTTTATTCCGAAATTTTTAATATGTCCATTTATGGATTATAAGTTGATTGACACATTAGTGTAGTATGCTAACAGAGATTCCTTAGTTTAAAAGGCTAACTCATTAGATATGTTAATGCAATATTAATTTTGTAATCTATGATAAAGACTGTATTTTCATCCTGATTTGTACACGCACAAAATATAAGGCAGGATACATTAATTCCTAGTCTATACTCAGTGTAATGTAAACCACAAATCCCAATTCTTATTCTCTATAAATGTTCCATTTGAGAATAAATTGTCAAAATAGGGATTTGTGGTTTACATTACCACCCCAGCGATCCCTTCTTGTTTCGTGGCTTTTTTCAGCGATCCCTATTTCTTATTTTTAATTTTTAATATGTCTAGTATATATATATATATATATATATATCTAATCAAAAACAGCCAAGCTGTAAAAAAAGGTGCGGCCCCTAAAAAGGCCATGGTGAAAAAAGATGTGAAATCCAAGGTGGCGGCCAAGAAATGGCTGTGATGGTAGGTTAATGGTAAAAATTTTAATAACGACAATTCAGGTGAATTTGGTGCCGCTTGGTCTTGGCACAAAATTCACCTGGATTGTCATTATTAAAATTTTTACCATTAACCTACCATCACAGCCATTTCTTGGCCGCCACCTTGGATTTCACATCTTTTTTCACCGTGGCCTTTTTAGGGGCCGCACCTTTTTTTACAGCTTGGCTGTTTTTGATTAGATATCACTTCTTTTTGTATTTGTATATATACCCCAAAGCTGGCCACAGGCTGGCTTTGGGGCTTTTTTAACCTATTCTTTTTCTTTACCACAGGAAGAATAAAAAGACAGAGCAGATTTTTAATACTTCAACTGTTTTTGATTTTATCAGTAATTATATAAATATATTTATTACATGTCTATTATTCCCTACTGGATAACTTGTTCGCAGCTGATCTTTCTACTAAGGGACTTGAAATGTAGCTAAACTCTCTACAGGTTGGTTTGTTTGTAGCTGCACTCTCTACAGGGTGATTTGTTTGCATCTGAACTCTCTACAGGATAATTTCTTTGTCACTGAACTCTCTACAAGGTGACTTGTTTCTAGCTGACTCTCTACAAGACAAGATGACTTCCTCTAGCTGATTTCTCTACAAGGTGACTTGTATCTAGCTGAACTATCTACAGGATGATCTATTTGTAACTGAAATCTCTACAGGGTGACTTGTTTCTAGCTGATCTCTCTACAGAGTGGGTTCTTTGCCACTGAACTCTCTACAAGGTGACTTGTTTCTAGCTGACTCTCTACAAGACAAGATGACTTCCTCTAGCTGATTTCTCTACAAGGTGACTTGTATCTAGCTGAACTATCTACAGGATGATCTATTTGTAACTGAAATCTCTACAGGGTGACTTATTTCTAGCTGAACTCTCTACAGAGTGGGTTCTTTGTAGCTGAACTCTCTACAAGATCACTTCTTCTAGCTAATCTCTCTATAGGGTGACCTGATCTCTCTGTAGGGTGGCTTTTATCTAGCTGAACACTCTACAGGGTGATTTGTTTGTAGCTGAACACTCTAAAGGGTAATTTATTTGCAGCTGAACTCTATGCAGGGTGATTTGTTTGTATCTACAGGATGGTTTCTTTGTAGCTGGTCTCTACAAGGTGACTTGTTTCTAGCTGATCTCTCTACAAGGTGACTTCTCCTACTACAGGGTGACTTGTATCTGTAGCTGAACTATCTACACAATGATGATCTGTTTGTAGCTGATATCTCTACAGGGTGATTTGTTTGTAACTGAATTCTCTACTGGATGACTTACATATAGCTGATCTCTGTATAGGATAACTAGTTTCTAGTTGAACTCTCTACAGAGTGGGTTCTTTGTTGCTGAACTCTCTACAAGGTGACTTCTTCTAGCTGACCTCTCTATAGGGTAACCTGATGTCTCTGCAGGGTGACGTTTATCTTGCTGAACGCTCTACAGGGTGATTTGTTTGTATCAAAACTATCTATAGGGTGATTTTTTTATACCTGAATTTTCTACAGGGTGATTTGTTTGTAGCTGAACTCTCTACAGGGTGATCTGATCTCTCTACAAGGGGTGATGTGTTTGTAACTGATACCTCTATGGGTAGATTTGTTTGTAAGTGAACTCTCTACAAGGTGATTTGTTTGTAGCTGATTTCTCTACAGGGTAATTTGTTTGTAGCTTAACTCTCTACAAGGTGATTTGTTTGTAGCTGAACTCCCTACAGGGTGATGTGTTTCTAGCTGATCTCTCTACAGGATGATTTTTATGTAGCTGAACTCTCTACAGGGTGATTTGTTTGTAGCTGATCTCTCTACAGGGTGATGTGTTTGTAACTGAAGTCTCTACGGTGTGATTTGCTTGTAACTGAATTCCCTATATTGTGTCTAGTGTCTATATAGCTGGTCTCTCTACAGGTTGATTTTTTGGAGCTGAATTCTCTACAGGGTGATTTGTTTGTAGCTGATCTCTCTACAGGGTGATTGTTTGTAGCTGATCTCTCTACAGGGTGATTTGGTTGTAGCTGATCTCTCTACAGTGGGTGATTTGTTTGTAACGGAAATCTCTACAGGTTGATTTGTTTGTAGCTGAAGTCTCTACACGGTGTTTTGTTTGTAGCTGATCTCTCTACAGGTTGATTTGTTTGTAGCTGAACTCTCTACAGGGTGATTTGTTTGTAGCTGATCTCTCTACAGGGTGATTGTTGGAGCTGATCTCTCTACAGGGTGATTTGGTTGTAGCTGATCTCTCTACAGTGGGTGATTTGTTTGTAATTGAAATCTCTACAGGTTGATTTGTTTGTAGCTGAACTCACTGCAAGGTGCTTTGCTTGTAGCTGATCTCTCTACAGGGTAATTTGTTTGTAGCTGAACTCACTACAAGGTTATTTGTTTGTATAGCTGATCTCTCTACAGGGTGATTTGCTTGTAACCGAATTCCCTATAATATTGTGTCTATAGTGTCTATATAGCTGATCTCTCTACAGGTTGATTTTTTTGTAGCTGAACTCTCTACAGGGTGATTTGTTTGTAGCTGAACTCTCTACAGGATTGTTTCTTTGTCACTGAACTCTCTACAAGGTGACTTGCTTCTAGCTGATCTCTCTACAGGGTGACTTGTATAGCTGAACTCTCTACAGGGTGATCTGTTTATAGCTGAATTTCCTACAGGGTGATTTGTTTGTAGCTGAAATCTCTTGTTTCAAACTGATTTCACTGTAGGGTAACTTGTTTGTAGCTGAACTCTCTACAGGATGGTTTCTTTGTAGCTGAACTCTCTACAGAGTGATTGTTTTTTGTAGCTGAACTCTACATAGGGTGATTTGTATGTACCTGAACTTTCTACAGAGTGATTTGTTTATAGCTGAACAATCTGCAGGGTGATTTGTTTGTAGTTGATCTCTCTACAAGGTTTCTTTGTAGCTGAGATCTCTACAGGGCAAATTCTTCTATCTGAGCTCTCTCTTGTTTCTAGCTGTTCTATCTACAGAGTAACTTGTTTGTATAGCTGAACTCTTTACAGGTGGCTTTTTGGTTGCTGAACTCTCTACACTGTGACTTGTTTGTAGCAAAATTCTCTACAGAGCGACTTGTATGTAGCTGAATTCTCTACAGAGTGACTTACTTGTAGCTGAACATTGTATAAACTATAAAGTGACTTGTCTGTAGCTGAAATCTCTACAGGGTTATTTGTTTGCAGCTGGTCTCTATAGGTTAACTTGTTTGTATAAATGAACTCTGTACAGGGTAGTTTCTTTGTAGCTGAACTCTCTCCACAGTGACTTGTTTGTAGTTGAACTCTCTAGAGAGTGTAGCCGAACTCTCCACAGGGCGCATGACTTGTTTATAGCTGAACTCTCTTCAGTGTGACTTGTAATGTTCTGATTCTTCTGAATCTCTACAGCGATATATCTGTAGCTGAACTCTCTATAGGGTGACTTGCTTCTTGCTGAACTGTCTATAAGATTAACTGTTTGCAGCTGAACTCCCTACAGAATAACTTGCAATGTAATGAAAGTCTATAATGGAGTAAATATATTAGCTGAATGCTCTATTAGGGTGACTGTTCTATTAGAGTATCTCGATCTCGCATATGTTGCACGTAGTTGGCTTTGGAATCATAACTCAGTGGTTTGTAATCCGATTCTTCTGTACTACTGCATGGACTTTCTATGATAATTATTCCAGCTACACATCGATTTTCAGCTCACTGCTCTAAGCGGTTTGCCTAGTAGGCGTAAAAACTAATAGTTTTTTTATTCATAAAAATCGATTGCGTAATTGTGACACAGGTTGGGTTTTGTGGCATATCTCGATGGCCTTTAACTGGATTCCTTTCAAACCACAAAAAGGCACTCCTACGATAGTTACTCCATCTACGTAGCAATGTTTAGCTCATTCCTTCAAGCGGTTTACCCTGTGGGTGTGACAGACCTTCGACCTTATTTTACACAAATAATCGGTCATAACTCCGTGAACGTTTATCAGATTCCTACCAAACTTGGTACTGAGATTCGCCTTAATGAGCCCTTTAAGTGTGCCAAATTTCAGCCCGATTGGAGCAAGAATTCGTGTTTTATGGCGGATTTTGCAAAGTGTGCGAAAAGAAGAAGTAGAAGAAAAAATGAATAAACCCAAACTTTGGCCACTTGTATCTCGGAAATGGATGGAGCGATTTTCTTCAAATTTGGAATGTGGACTCCCCTACCTAGCCGGCACTTCTGTAGCAACTTTGGTTTCAATCGGATAAGGAATCACGGAGTTACAGAGGTGTGAAAATCGCGTTTACTTTCTTCCTGTAAATATACTCACGGTGTGGCGCGCAGGCCTCTTGAGCCGCACGACACACTATCGTGTGTCTTGATATATATATCTAATCAAAAACAGCCAAGCTGTGAAAAAAGGAGTGCGGCCCTTGAAAAGGCTACGGTGAAAAAAGATGTGAAATCCAAGGTGGCGGCCAAGAAATGGCTGTGATGGTAGGGTAATGGTAAAAATTTTAATAGCGAAAATTCAGGTGAATTTGGTGCCGCTTGGTCAATTGGCACAAAATTCACCGGAATTGTCGTTATTAAAATTTTTACCATTAACCTACCATCACAGCCATTTCTTGGCCGCCACCTTGGATTTCACATCTTTTTTCACCATAGCCTTTTCAAGGGCCGCACTCCTTTTTTTACAGCTTGGCTGTTTTTGATTAGATTTCACTTCTCTTTGTATTTGTATACCCCATAGCCGGCCTATGGCCAGCTTTGGGACTTTTTAACCTATATATTTTTCTTTACCACAGAAAAAAGAAAAAGATGAAGCAGATTTTATAAATACTTTAACTCATTCTGATTTTATCAGTAAATGTACAAATTATATATATAATGCATATATCAAGAGTTCATTATATTATGAACTCTTGCATATATTTATTACATGTCAATTAATCCCCACAGGATAATTTGCAGCTGATCTCTCTACTGGGTGACTTGAAATGTAGCTGAACTCTCTACAGGGTGATCTGCTTGTATGTAGATGAGCTCTTTACAGGATTCTCTCTACAGGGTGACTTGACTCTAGCTGAACTCTCTGCAGGGCTATCTGTTTGTAGTTGAATTCTTTACAGGGCGATGTGTTTGCAGCTGAACTCTCTACAAGGTAACTTCTTCTAGCTGATCTGTCTACAGGGTGACTGTTTCTAGCTGGTCTCTCTACAGGGTGATTTGTTTGCAGCTGAACTCTCTACATGGTGGTTGCTTTAATTTGTAACTGAACTCTCTAAAAGGTGACTTCTTATAGCTGAACTCTCTACAGGGTGATCTTTTCATAGCTGAACTCTCTACAGGATGATTTGTTTGCAGCTGAACTCTCTACATGATGATTTCTTTGTAGCTGAACTCTCTACAGGGTGATTTGTTTGTAGCTGAAATCCCTACAGGTGATTTGTTTGTAGCTGAACTCTCTACAAGGTGATACTTCTAGGTGATCTCTCTACAGGATGACTTGTTTCTAACTGAACTCTCAACAGGGTGATCTGTTCATAGCTGAACTTTCTACTGGATGATTTGTTTGCAGCTGAACTCTCTACATGGTGGTTTCTTTGTAGTTGAACTCTCTACAATGTGACTTCTTCTAGCTAAACTCTCTACAGGGTGACTTGTTTCTAGCTGATCTCTCTACAGTGTGACTTGTTTCTAGCTGAACTCTCTACAGGTGATTTGTTTGCAGCTGAACTCTCTACATGGTGGTTTCTTTGTAGCTGAACTCTCTACAAGGTAACTTCTTCTAGCTGATATTTTTACAGGGCATATTTGTTTGTACATAGCTGAGTTCTCTACAGGGTGATTTGTTTGCAGCTGAACTCTCTACATGAGAGTTTCATTGTAGCTGAACTCTCTACAATGTGACTTCTTCTAGCTGAACTCTCTACAAGGTAACTTCTTCTAGCTGATATTTTTACAGGGCACATGTGCTTGTAGCTGAGTTCTCTACAGGGTGATTTGTTTGCAGCTGAACTCTCTACAATGTGACTTCTTCTAGCTGAACTCTCTACAGGGTGACTTGTTTCTAGCTGATCTCTCTACAGGGTGACTTGTTTCTAGCGGAACTCTCTACAGGTGATGTGTTTGCAGCTGAACTCTCTACATGGTGGTTTCTTTGTAGCTGAACTCTCTACAAGGTAACTTCTTCTAGCTGAGTTCTCTACAGGGTGTTTGTTTGCAGCTGAATTCTCTACGTGGTGGTTTCTTTATAGCTGAACTCTCTACAAGGTGACTTCTTCTAGCTGATCTCTCTACAGGGTGATTTGTTTGTAGCTGAACTCTCTACAGGTGATTTGTTTGTAGCTGAACTCTCTACAAGGTGATACTTCTAGGTGATCTCTCTACAGGATGACTTGTTTCTAACTGAACTCTCAACAGGGTGATCTGTTCATAGCTGAACTTTCTACTGGGTGATTTGTTTGCAGCTGAACTCTCTACATGGTGGTTTCTTTGTAGCTGAACTCTCTACAAGTTAATTTCTTCTAGCTGAACTCTCTACAAGGTGACTTGTTTTCTAGCTGATCTCTCTACAGGGTGACTTGTTTCTAGCTGAACTCTCTACAGGTGATTTGTTTGTAGCTGAACTCTCTACATGATGGTTTTGTTGTAGCTGAACTCTCTACAAGGTAACTTCTTCTAGCTGATCTTTTTACAGGGCATATTTGTTTGTAGCTGAGTTCTCTACAGGGTGATTTGTTTGCAGCTGAACTCTCTACATGGGAGTTTCATTGTAACTGAACTCTCTACAATGTGACTTCTTCTAGCTGAACTCTCTACAGGGTGACTTGTTTCTAGATGATCTCTCTACAGGGTGACTTGTTTCTAGCTGAACTCTCTACAGGGGATTTGTTTGCAGCTGAACTCTCTACAAAGTAACTTCTTCTACCTGATCTTTCTACAGGGTGATTTGTTTGTAGCTGAATTCTCTACAGGGTGATTTATTTGCAGCTGAACTCTCTACAAGGTGACTTCTTCTAGCTGAACTCTCTACAGAGTGATTGATTTTTTTTTGCAGCTGAACTCTCTACACGGTGGTTGCTTTGTAGCTAAACTCTCTACAGGATGATTTGTTTGCAGCTGAACTCTCTACATGATGATTTCATTGTAGCTGAACTCTCTACATGGTAGTTTCTTTGTAGCTGAACTCTCTACAATGTGACTTCTTCTAGCTGAACTCTCTACAGGGTGACTTGTTTCTAGCTGATCTCTCTACAGGGTGACTTGTTTCTAGCTGAACTCTCTACAGGGGATTTGTTTGCAGCTGAACTCTCTACAAGGTAACTTCTTCTACCTGATCTTTCTACAGGGTGATTTGTTTGTAGCTGAATTCTATACAGGGTGACTTGTTTCTAGCTGATCTCTCTACAGAGTGACTTGTTCCTGCTGAACTCTCTACAGGTGATTTGTTTGCAGCGAACTCTCGTACATGATGGTTTCTTTGTAGCTGAACTCTCTACAAGGTTACTTGATCTCTCTACAACATGACTTGTTTCTAACTGAACTCTCTACAGTGTGATCTGTTCATAGCGGAACTTTCTACTGGGTGATTTGTTTGTAGCTGAACACTTTGCATGATTGTTTCTTTGTAACTGAACTCTCTACAAGGTAACTTCTTCTAGCTGATCTCTCTACAGGGTGACTGGTTTGAGCTGAACTCTCTACATGATGGTTTCTTTGTAGCTGAACTCTCTATTAGGTACCTTCTTCTGGCTGATCTGACTACAGGGTGACTTGTTTATAACTGAATTCCCTACAGAATAATTTGCAATGTAATATAATTGAGTAAATTATAAATGCAGCTGAATGCTTAATTAGGGTGACTGTTCTATTAGAGTATCTCGATCTCGCATTTGCTACACGTAGTTGCTTTTCGAATCATAACTCAGTGGTTTGTAATCCGATTCTTCTGTACTACTGCAAGGACTTTCTATGATGATTATTCCAGCTACATACTGATTTTCAGCTCATTGCTCTAAGCGGTTTTCCTGGTAGATACGAAAACTAATAGTTTTTTATTCATAAAAATCGATTGCGTAATTTTGACACAGGTAGGGTTTTGGGTCATATCTCCGTGGTCTTTATCCCGATTCCTTTCAAACCACAAAAAGGCACTCCTACGATGGTTGCTCCATCTACATATCAATTTTCAACTGATTCCTCAAAGGACTTTACCCTGTAGGCGTGACAGACCTTCGACCTTATTTTACGCAAATAATCGGTCATAACTCCGTGAATGTTCATCGGATTCCTACCAAAGTTGGTACACAGATCCGCCTTAATGAGCCCTTTAAATGTGCCAAATGTCAGCCCGATCCGAGCACGCATTCGTGTTTTATGGCAGATTTTGCGAATGTGCGAAATGAAGAAGTAGAAGAAGAAAAAAACGAAGAAATTAAAACGAAATTTTGTTCGCTTGTATCTCGGAAATGGCTGGAGCGATTGCCTTCAAATTTGGTGTGTAGACTCCCTTTACTGGCCGGCACCTCTCTAGCAAATTTGGTTCCAATCGGATAAGGGATCACAGAGCTACATAGGTGTGAAAATTGCGTTTTCTTTCTTCCTGTTAATATACTCACGGGTGGCACGCCGGCTTCTTGGGCCGCACAACACACTACCGTGTGTCTTGATATATATATATATATATATATATATATGACTTAGCAATGTATTCTTCTGTGATGTATCTGATTAAATTATTTCTGGTACAACAAGGAGCCCACACATGAAATGGAAATTACAGCACAAGTGCTGAAGGTCTGTAGGTCACCTGGTTCTACATCTTTAAACAGGCTGTAGGACCAGGTGTCCACAGACCTTCAGCACTTGTACTATAAAGCCTTGTCCATTTCGTTCTACAGTGTACATGTGTTAAAAACAACAACAACATAAACAGAAGTCACGATTGTTAAGAACTGCAGATGAAATCCTGGATTCCAGGCTGTGTGGCTCCTCAGGCACCTGCCTAGACTGCAAGCTGTCTGTGGATCAAGTCATGACCTGGTCTGGGATTTTTTTCTGGATTCAGTGTAGTTTTCAGGTGACTCCCTTTGATGACTTGTGGTGACTTGTTTCTGACTCCCTGTACCACAGGCTAACCTCCCTACAGGTCCCTAGAGGGATAGTTGAACAATGATGAGGTACTTTGAAATAATAAGTCACTTTCTAGAGTTCCTATGAATACAATACATACATGAAATTGACAAGGAGAAAAAATCCTGACCACCTGGCAGACTCCTGTAAGCATTCAAGTGTAAATTGGATGATGCAGGGTCAGGGCTGTCCAGTTCCAGTCATGGATTTTTTCTCCTTCCTGCACCTTTTCAAACATCATCTTTAAATAGGCTATAGAACCAGGTGTCCTACAGACCTTCAACACTTGTGCTAAAACTTTAATAAATAAATAAATAAATATAAGTACACTGTGTGTTAATTAGTATAGTAACTATGATCTAGCTAGATATTTCTACCTATTGTTTTGATACACCAGGGATTCTTTCCTTGTACAAGTATAAGAAAAAATTAGGAATTTTAAACTAGAGTAGGGATCAACTAGATTATAGTGCACCAATAAAAAGTATTGAAACAAGCTTGAGTTGGTATATTATGACAGCAACACAAAAAGAAGTGCACCATTAAAAAGTATTGAAATAAGCTTGAGTTGGTATATTATGACTGCAAATTATTGTAACACAAAAGAAGTGAATATCCACACTGTACTGTGGAGTTTCCATAATTGAAATGCAAAGTAGGGATATTCTTGTGTTACAGTAATTATTTTGCTGTCACAATATACCAACTCAAGCTTGTTTCAGTACTTCCTAATTTTTCTTATACTTGTTTCTGTTCTTTTATTATTATTATTATTATTACTAGGACCGCGTCACATACAACCAAGTACATACACCAACGTGACAGCCCCCCAGTGAGGCTATTAGGTGGTGAAGGCATGATCCCCAAATCATCTTAATATGTCACAGTAGTGACAGATATAACACAATAGTGGCATCGTAACTAAAGGCCACCAGTAGCTAAGTGCCAGTACATCATTGGTGTGGTAATGGCACAGTGATGTGTACAAAGTATATGTATACAAAACATACAGGAGAGAACTATACATTATTGCAGTATTGTATGCAGCAATACATTATAGGCAACATCACCAGATAAAAATTATTAGCCAATATACAGCACTGTATATCAACATCAACTAGAGCTGAGTAAGGTTCATCAGTGATGTAGCAATGGCACAGCGATGGGTGGCACACTATAGTTGTGCATACACAACTTTCAGGAGATAGCTACACAATGCTGTAGGAGTATGCAAGCCAGATGAACCAGATAAAGGAAGACAGCCAAGCCAGCCAGAGCCTAGTAGCTACGCCAGGTGAAGGCAAAAAAGATTAAGCACGTATTGAATTGCCTGACACCAACACAAAGGAAGTTCGCCATGCCAGCTGCACAAGACAAGATTGTTTACTTGTATTTTATATGTACTTGTATTGTAAAGAGCGTGGCATATGTTTTAATGTTTTCTTGTATTGTTTATTTATGTGAATGAATCCACTGGCAGCTGGCATGGAGACTTGAAATGTTGCAAACATAAAAACTTACTTGTAATCTTCTTGTTTACACAAGTGGCTTCTGGCTCTCCTGCACGGGCATCGCTAATCTTCTCCTTCCCGCAATGTGTAAATAATTAAGCAAGGGTGTGGTACTGGGCGTTATATAGAATTACACGTATGGTCAAGTCATCAGCACGAACAGGAGCGACAATTATACGTTTGTGCCTTCATTCACAGGCGAATCTATCCCCGGTTAGTTCATGTCTCTAGGCCTCGTAGTTTTCTCAAACATTAATTATTAATTAATTATTTACTTATTTATGACGTAATTTTAACCGCGTTTCGTATTATTCTTACTACTTGGTTGTATAATTAACACTTTACAGTGACCAGCACTGAAGGTCTACAGCAACATGTGCTGCAGCCTTAGGATTACCTAACCTAATTTCAAGGACTTAGACTTAATGACTTATAGCTGGAAAGGTGTAACAAAAAAGCTGCCAAAGTAAGGAAAAAAGTCCCTCCAACCCCAGGATTTGAACTGCAGGTCACCTAATGTCTAGTCGGGGCCACACTCAGTCTTCCTCCAGGAGGGATGGATTTTCTTCCTTAAACCTAAAGTATTTATTATTAACACTTTACAGTGACCAGCACTGAAGGTCTACAGCAACATGTGCTGCAGCCTTGTTATAGAACTGGTGATCAATCTACGTGACTAGTTTGTTTCATAAAGATGATTTGATGTAGCTATGGGAAGTCAATCAAAGAAGACGCCATGAATTCTTTTTTGTAGAACATAAACTGTAGTTTTGCACATAGATTTTTTTCATAAGTATTATATAGAATAGTTATAACTATTACTTAACAAAAGATAAAGTCAGTCAAATGAGCTAATCCTACCCTCTGCACAAACAAGGTCAATAGCTGCAGACTCTTTAAAGCTAAAGTGATGGTAGGAAGATCTAGAACCTCTCAAACAAGTGATGGCTGCACGAAGTAGTGAAAAACTCAGTTTACATCTTAACCAGTGCAGCGTCATGCTGTAAGACTGTCCATTTTTTTCTGACAGCAGAGTGGCTATTCTCTTGTACACTACTGTGGCCAGGGGTCCCATGCCTCCAGTACATGAAAACACTAAGGGAGAGAATGTCCCATGCTCCACCTCACGGATCCTTTCTTCATATTTCCTCTTCTTCTCTAGCTCCGCACGCCTGTAACACTGGGGTAAAGACACTGAACAGTGTGTGGGAGCAAAAGGATTAAACACCTTTACATCAAAGTATGCCTTCTGACCGCGTTCCCAAAAACCATTGGCCCCATCCTCAACATTAGCTGATCTATACTGAAAAGATTCTCCTGAGAGTGGCTGTAAGGATGGTTCAACTTCAACACTATGACATAGCTCAGTTAATAATCCAGCAGTAATGTCTCGAAGCTCGTTATGACGGACTATAGGGAGACCACCACAGGGACAACAAAGGGCATGCTCAACAGAGAATAGCTTGCCACACACACAATTGGAAGGCAATAGTGGTGGTCGCCAGCCATATCGAAGACACAAGGCGTCACGAAAAGCACCTTTGTGTAAACAAAAACCATGGTCAAATAAAGGTAGAGCAGCCACCCAGCTAGAGGAGCCCTTTTCAGAAGATAACATGATCGATCTATGTAATGATGGTGATAGCACAGGTAGCAGAGCATCACGGGAGTTGATGATAGACTGGTGATGCGTATCCAAAATTGTTCTCCTTGCCTCAATCTGTGAAGACAACACCTCAACTGAGTAAGCATGAGACTGCTGTATAATAAGGTGAACTAGAGGAGTGGTAACCCTAACGGAAGCAGCATACTGAAATAATGAGTAATTGACAGGATCGACAACCCCCAGACCTCCCAGTCTGGTTGGCAGAGCAAACAAGTTTCGTTCAATATCACTAAACGATGGTTGACCAGTCAAGTTGGGCAAAAATCTACAACGAATGGTTTCTTCTAGGGGAGTTAAAAAAGGTTGAATATTAGGAGTGCATAAATTCCATTTGCCTATAAATCCATGTGTAAATGCAGCAAATGCAGCTTGAGGATGGGTAACAGAGATGTCTGACAGCTGCTGCAACTCTTTGATCCAAGATGTTACTTGTTTCTCTACATAGATTGGTATACTGATATTCTGCAACAACTGATTTAATTGATTTATATGTCTTATATGGTTTAAGACAAGTGTACAGGAAATAAATAAGCGACCTAGATGCAGGGGTACCAAACTTTAAAGCAGCTGGAGCTCTGGCAAGGCAAATACACACACGCGCGCATGCACACACACCCACACACACACGCACATACATCAATTATTACATTAAATTAATCAGATCTGACAGATCCCACTGATAGGAGCGAGCACTGAAAATTCTGTCAGTATGAGCAGAATATTGCAATTCTGGCAGCTTGATCAAACAATGGCTTAATAATAACTTGTATGCACGAGATAGGTTGGTCAGCATCTCAGGTGTATGCCCTGAGCAACCAATCTCAATTGTAACAAGCTGGGCATACAGACCAGTACATCAGTGTTTATAGAATGAAATAGATTAGTACAAAGAACTTACACTGTAAAGCAGCGCAAAATGGTGCCAACTAATCAGCACAAAACGGTGCCAACTAATCAGTACGTCTCTGCTCTACTTTGCTAAGAGTGAGTTTTTATCCACCCCAGCGTTGTCTGTAACAGTTAGTTGAACTCAGACACACGATACTAATCAGCACATGCCTGTTCTGCTTTGCTAAGAATGAGTTATTACAGTGGTTTCAGTACTTCTTCTGCAATTTTTGTACGAAAGGCGTAGTGTGACTGCGCATGCATGTGTGCTATAACTGATTGTTCTTGGAGTGAAATAACCCACGCTAAAATCTCTGACAGTGAAATCATAGTGTACACAGAAGCCTGTTGCCTGATTTGAATACCCACCACCATTATAATGCCAGATACACTGCCTATAAAAACATGCATGCATACGCAACCACTCGTTCGAATTGCAAGAAGTGTTGAAACCGCTGTATCATCTGGAACAGACAGTTAAACCCAAACACACGAGAAACAAACAATTAACAGTGTTCATAGAATAAATACCTTAGTACAACTTACACGGACAGCAAGGCAGTTCATTAATGAGAAACACAAGCAATTGAACCATGCCAACTAATCAGCATGTGCTTATTCTACTTTACTAAAAACAAGTTCTTGTCCTCCACCCGTCGTCTGTAGCAGTCAGTTGAACACAAACACATGAGAAGCAAATGTGTTCATGGAATGAAATACCTTAGTACAAAGAACTTACATAGCAAAGCAGTGCATTAATAAATGCAAGCAATTAAACTGTGCCAACAAATCGACACTTACCTGTTCTTTGCTAAGAACAAATTCTTATCCTCCACCCATTGTCTGTAGCAGTCAGTTGAACACAAACAAATGAAAAACAAACAATTAACAGTGTTCATAGAATGAAATACCTTAGTACAAAGAACTTACACAGCAAAACAGTGTGTTAAGAAACGCAAGCAATTAAACTGTGCCAACTAATCAGCATGTGCCTGTTCTACTTCGCTAAGAGTGAGTTCCTATCCTCCACCTGTTGTCTGGAACAATCAGTTGAACTCAAACACACGAGAAACAAATGTACCAGCCAGCACAGAAAGTCCAGCAGCACGTACTAAATAAATTATTAGCACTAATGTATTATCACAAATAAATGAACACCTTGCGATGTCAGCGAAAAGAACTGGGTACAAAGAAAAGTCCATGATGCATTGTACATACTACAGTTGGTGAAAAGGCACATCTTGGGACGAAGCGACGTCGAACAGTGAAGAAATCAAGCCCGTAGCTATACCCATTGTCGAGTTATGCTTGGCTGAAGGTATCAGTTAGTCAGAATAGAATTCTGTTAAATAGAAATTCCATAGAAACTCTTTGGAAGGGTTTGAGGTTAATGTGAAGACATTTTTTGGGCTTGGCTGTGCCTAACCAATACCGCCAAGTTGTGAAGAGAAATTGAGGCAGGTTTTAGGGTGATATTTTGGGCTGGAAAAGCCCAGTTCTGCACGATCCCTACTATACAGTACTACCATACTGTATGATACTATCCCCATTATTGGGAACTTGTGTTATGGGGGAGAGGGTTGTAGAGTGTTTCTTTACACATACACTGTACAAGACTATATGTAAACAAATGGTTTCAACCATCATTAGATGTTTGTGGTATGTTTTCTTCAATAATAGTGTGACAAATATACCTTGTGGAATGCCAAGTTGTTTCCTACCTTTTCAAGTAGAAAAGACTCAGCAAATTATGCTATTAAAATGATTGGAGTACTCAGAGGAGCATATCAAGGTAGACTGATATACATTAATGTCTATACACTTTACAATTTAATTGCGTATGCAGTATGCTCTTTTTAATTTAATTGCATATGCAGTATGCTCAGTCTGTGTTTTCTGATAATATCTGGGTGCCACAGTTTACACACATGTATAATAAGCATTAATTCATTCCACTATGGTTGTATGCTATGTGCTTGCACTTTATCAAATTTTGATCACTTGAGTTAAAATGTCATGTTGTTTACATGTGATAGACTATAGTCAGCTGTTGTTTCATTTGCATCCTCAATGTTTTATAATGCATTATGGTTTTTCTGTTTTAGGTGCTCTACCGAAGTCAAATGGATTTAAAGTGGCACTCTGTGATATGCTAAAGCACAAATCTGTGAAACAGCTCCTTGATGATCACAAACATCTTAAATTACTTATTCATTAGTACAAATGTTATACTTTACAAGTTTAGTGCTCAGATTGTAGTATAGTTACTTTAGCATTAAAGCTGTACATGTGCTTCCATTGTTGCCATTTTGCTATGAGACAGCAAATATATTACAGGACACCTTGCTGTATCATCATGAAGTTCTCATCATTAACCCTTGGAGCAAACAAAGGCCTACCCCAGTATATCATGAAGATATGGCTACACTTACCGGTAATATGTTCTCCAGTATTGCAATATGCAAAATTTATTGCAAATAGCTGAAATAAGATTAATTTACAAGTTGCACTACTATGCATATTACTTGCTAAGTTTTTCACTTGTGTGGCAACCTGTAGACTAATGTAAGAAAATCATTTCATTTACATAGAGTAAGTGCTGGTGTTATGAAATGGCAGGTATTATGGGACAGCTTGCTGTATTGTCACGATTTTCTTATCATTAACACTTGTTATGTAGTGAGCATGCTGTGAAAATATGGGCTATGATACATTCTCCAGTATTACACATTAATTGAAAAAATGGGCCTATAACTGAAATTATGAGACAAATCTTAAATTGCACATTATGTACTGCTATATGTATGTGCGCATTATAAGTTTTTTTGGTTGTGTGAACACGATGGTAATCTGGGAATGTAAGTAATGCCATTAGTTAATTAAATTTCAAATAATTTATTAGTTGGAATTCAGTAAGTTCATAATCTTCTGGCAGCTAAAATGACACATTAAAGGGGTGTGGCTTAGATATTTTACAACAATTTCAAATATCAGTGAGCTGAAAATATTGTTTTTGTCCTTATTTGATGCAGTAAACTACACTTAGTGTATGGTGTCTCAACTCAGTACTGCAAATATCCCATAATTGGCTGATTGGGTGTGTCTTAATTATATACTTGCTACTGGCAATAAAATGATTTTTAAAGAATTTATGCCAGCAGTAGCGACTAACTACATCTCAAGTTGCAACACTGGGTGATTTCCTCTTGCTTTTATAAAGGTTAAACATGTGTGTCTAGTGACCCCATAGTTGGGTCATTGACCATGCCATGTCCTGAGTCCACTGTGTATTATTCTGCTCTTGAGGATCTTGATGATTATCAAGATAGGTACATTATATTTACCTTAAATTTGAAAGTCTGAAACTTGTTTCCCATGGATTTAAATTTTCGTGTCTCATAACTGCAGAATCAGCAAATGCGGGATTGTATATTGAAGAGGGTTGACTTAAACTTAATTTTTATACCAATATGTTGTGTGCCAGTATTTGATGTAAACTACATTTTAGTGTCAGGCGTTTCTGTGCAGGCAAGGTACTCAGTTATCAGTGTTGGGAAAGTTACTTTGTAAAACTAGTTACATATTACATATTACTTGCAACTGAACTATTTAGTTACAGTTACATATTACCCATAAAATAAGTAACTGTAATAATATTATATTACTTTGTGTCCACAGCCTTAAGCTGTCAAGTGTGAAACTACCACCTTATCACGTGACACGATTGCGTTGTTGGACAATGTACAAATCTTGGTTATAAGTAAGAAGCTAGTGAATAAGCTTCATTCATTAGGCCTCGTTGCTTCGTTGTGGTTAGGCGTTACTCAGAGGATTACTAACGAGATCAGTAACGAAAAAAGTAATAATAATATTACGTAATATTAGACTCGTTACAGTAATTATATTACTTAGGTAACGCGTTACATTTGGCGGAGTAAAGTATCTCGTTATATTACCTGTTATCGTTTACTTTGTTACCACAAAAGTAATAATATTACGTAACGTGTTACATAAGTAACGCGTTACTCCCAACACTGTCAGTTACCGGGGTTTTCAAGTCCGTTGTCCTATTATAATTGCGCATGCGCTAAAAACCTACTAACCGAAGGGCCATTCACTGGTGATAAAGGAGTCACAACAACACAGTGAGTAATAGTTTTACCACATTTACAATCATCCATCATAATAGGGCACATACAGTTACCTGATCTCACTTGAATCTGCCATTTCTTTGCACTGCTAAGCGCATGCGCCAAAATACATAGGACAACGGACTTGAAAATCCCGGTACTGCGGTTTTCCACGTTCTTGCAATGCAAAGCGTCATGCGCTAATAATGTGTCAGCATGCGCAGTTCTTTAAATACACCTGTAATAATCTGTGGCTGTCGAGTTGTATGTGTAGGCATACTTGAAGTCTTGTGAGTCAGTAGTTGTCACTGAAAATCCGCTGTTGTACTGCGGTTTTCCAAGTTCTTGCAATGCAAAGCGTCATGCGCTATACAAGCATGTGGTGCGCAGTTGTTCAACAGCGGATTTTCAGTGACGATTACCGACTCACAGGACTTTAGGCATGCCTACGCATACAACTCGACAGCCACAGAACATTACAGGTGTATTCAAAGAACTGCGCATACTGACACAATATTAGCGCATGACGCTTTGCATTGCAAGGACATGGAAAACCGCAGTACTGCGGTTTTCCAAGTTCTTGCAATGTAAAGCGTCATGCGCTAATAATGTGTCAGTATGCGCAGTTCTTTAAATACACCTGTAATATTCTGTGGCTGTCGAGTTGTATGCGTAGGCATGTTTGAAGTCCTGTGAGTCAGTAGTTGTCACTGAAAATCCACTGTTGAACAACTGCACACGTACATGCTTGTATAGCGCATGACGCTTTGCATTGTAAGAACTTGGAAAACCGCAGTACTAGTCTCGTGTGGTCCAGTTGGCATGACCAGACTGCTTTTTCTTGTGCCCAGACCCCACCCACTGTGCTACTCAACGCAGTGGGAGGGATCTGGGCACGAGACTATTTCTCCCAAGGCGCTTATCGATTAGAAATTATAAGCCTTATAATTTCCAATCGATAAGCGCCATGGGAGAAAACAACTCGTGCTCGTGCTCTACGCGTGCCCAGTCGCGGCTCACGCTAATAGCGCGGGCCCCGGCTGGGCTCGAGAGTACAACCAGCTCTATGCATACTCCAATAATTTTTCTATCATTAAGCGCCTGCGCGGAAAGGGTCTGGCCACTATACGATCAGAAATGGGGGTACTTGATTTTTATCGCTCAGCAGCCTCAGCTTACAAGAGATTGAAAAGTTTAAATGCGTTTATTTTGGAAAGATATCGGGAATGTGAAGCAGAAGTACTAATGTCGCAGGAAAGACGAGAAAATGGTATGCTCGCGAAATGAAATGCACCCAGTACCTAACTGATAATAATATAGCTATCAATGTATTGTCCCACTACCCCCCGCATGCACGTTTGGTCATTCCAAATAAATTCTCTGTTTGGTCATTCCAAATAAATTCTCTGTTTCCCTTCCTGGACTCGGGCATATTTGCATGCGGGAGGTCCATATTTGCTTGGCACAACCATAAAATGCTGCATATAAAGCATGCTTAAGCTTGTACCTTCCTTTAATAAGTTGCAAAAATAACACACATGATTTCTGCTGATTTGATAGCACTGCTGACTGTCACTCCAATAGCCGTTGTATTGTGATCTGCGACTGCGGTGAAAGCCGGTCAAGATCGATTGTTGACTTTGTCTGTTGACTTTCGCTGAAAATTTGTCTTGACCATTGACCGAATTTTGTTTTTTTTTCCACTGTATTTTCATACACTACTCGCGAAGCTTTGACCATGCTGACAAAGCAGTTTGACCATTGTCCTCCGTGTAAAACTGGTCTTGTTCTTTGACATAATTGCTTTGACTGAGGTCGCAGATCGTATTACAGTGGCAGTTGGAAGATGCAAGATGGCTTTTACCATAGATCCGGGGTGTAAAGGATCAATGCTTTTATTGAGCCTGTACAGAATGCAAAAATAACTGGAAAATAATTGAAGAATACGGAATAATGGAATATCTGTGACAGTACTAGTAACTAGATGCGGATTGTGGATGGGAAACAGAGAATTTATTTGGAGTGGCCTTTAATAGCAAACATATGTGTCCATAGGTAGAATATACAGTGTACTATCTATGGTGTGTCAAATCCTCACCATCAGCTCCAGGTGAAACAATGGCAGCGTAGGGATTTGACTAGTAACACAAGTGCTTGGGCACTTAATGAACGGTTGTCAAATGCTCCATAATGGAGCAGCAGATTCATGTTGATTCCCACTGTAAAGCCCGGGGGTGGCAGACGTGTAGTCTGGCGGTACCTGCCCTTTCACAAAATGAGGAAGGGTCTGCTTACTCTAGCATTCAAAATTTGTAGTGTTATCGGTAATTTCTAAATATCGATGTTTGTTTTTGAGCACCATAGACTTATGTAATATGTAGAAGAGTTTGTCACGAAATTTTGTGGGGATTAGGGCTGCTTGTAGTCATTCTTTAAAAGAACAAAAGATGGAGTTAGTTGATGTACAAAAACATGTACTTGTGATGCCACCTATGGAAAGTTGAGGGAAAATATCTTAGCAACCGTTTGTTGAACTACTTACTTTGTATGGCTGTTGGACATGCCATTCTTGCTGCCATTATTACGACATCATTGTTTAATTGGGACAATCCTGAGTGAGCCCCACACTGGCATTAGTCGATTTGATTAGACCGTCACGTAACCTAAAGTTTACACAAAGAACACAGAAATTCATCAACTGCCACGTGTGCAAAAGTGCACGTTGAACGTTCTTGTGCTTTTTGGCTTGTGTATGTGGCATGTTCTCATGCAGTGGTTAGCAATGTGCTAAGAAGTGTTGAAACTGCGAGTGAAACAGAAGAGAGAGGCTCAGAAAAAGAAGGGAGCATGACAGACTTAGAAGAGAATGGAAAACCAATGAAGAAAGACAAGCAAGGTTTGTAAGCAGGGTTTTGATAAGTGTTGAAACTCTGAGCCAAACTGGCCCAACCCAGACATCTACTGCTCCACCAGTAGTATACCACTGGGCCAAGCAGCTTATGTTGTATGTGTATCAGTCATAAGGCTTAACTAGTGCTGAGAAAATTGGAGCAGAAGCCATGAGTTGTGTGGGTCATTTTGTGTTCACACTGGGCCAATGGAGCACCATATTGCCTTATCAAATACCCTGTTTGTAAGTGTGTGCACAGTGGATCATCATGCCTCAATTTACACAACTTCTGCCAACCATAGTATATGTTTCATTTAATAATTTAAATGCTGCAAGTTTTAAAATTGTTTTAATCATATGATACGGTAGTACTGTATATTAGGGATCATGCAGAACTGGGATTTTCCAGCCAAAAATGTTATCCAACTCAATTTCCCTTCATGACAACCTAGCAGTATTGGTTAGGCACAGCCAAGCTAAAAAATGTCTTCAGACCAACCCCAAACCCTTCCAAAAAGTTTCCATGGAATTTTAAAACAAATATTCTATTTAACCTGACTAACTAACTGATGCCTTCAGCCAAGCATAACTCGACAATGGATATAGCTACAGGCTTGATTTCAACATCGCTTCATCCCGAGATGTGCCTTTTTGTCAACCGCAGTATGGATACACGCATCACTCACCATGGATACATGCATCACTCATCATGGATACATGCATCACTCATCATGGATACAGGCATCATGGACTTGCCTTTGTCCTCTTTTTATTTGTGTTTCGGCTCTTTGCTGACAACGCAAGGTGTTGATTTGCAATAGCACAATGTGGCTTCCCTGTGGGTGTGTTGGTATCTTGCCCGTATTTCATGTAACGACTGGAGAGATGCTTCTCGTATGTACTGTTCTTCATTTGTAACACTGTGTAATGGACTGAATAGGTGATGGCGAAGTGTAATGGCCACTGTCCAATCTCGAGTAGTTGGGGTGCACAAATCATCCGTATTTTTCATGGTGACTGGATTGATTGCAAGGTGTCTTTCTACCGTTCTTCATGCATAGTATAACTGGGTGAACATTGCTGATATTGAAGCATAATGGCAGTAATTGATACCTGGGGTGCACGTTCAGACGAAAACATTAAACTCTGGTGCCATTCTTTCTTTTGATGAGGTATGCATGGGTTCAACAGTCATAATAATGTTACAAAAAAGTAAACACAAGTATAAGGAAAACTTAGGAATTTTAAGTTCGATTAGACCTCATATAAACAAAATGTAGGTAAACAAGAGAGTTCACCCTCATCTGCAGATATACAGTGGAACCCCTCTTAACGGACACCCCTAAATGGGGGACAGCCTCAGCCTCTTTATAATGGACAATTAATAAAGTCCCAAATGCAACTTCCAATACCTGTGTGTATTAATGCCCCCTCAATAGCGGACACCTCTCTATTCCGTGAACTGGACACTGCACAATTCCCAGACATGGCAAGCGCTACAGTACAACACCTCGCTAATCGCAGACACAAGTAACAAAGATTCATTGCCAATTACAATCAATCGAACTACATCATTTAATGCAGAAAGCACTGTCTCTGTATTACCTATTCTTCAAAGTAAAAGGCAAAGCGCTGAAGTTACGAGAAGCCATATGAATGTGTATAGAAGAATTGCTGTTAATGTTCTTACCCGGGTATTCTGAAAATAGTAGCCAGTGCACTTTAAGAATAAACTGCACTACAGGATAAACTATATAATCTGTATAGCCAACCATCTTGATAACTAATCAAACATGGAGTAATCAGACAAGTCTTTATGGGAACATGTATAAATGCTTAATTGTCTGTATAGTGTAGTAGAGGCCACACACCATAGGTAACCGGGATGATATATTTATCAGAATGGTGGAAACGGCGGAAACAGCAGAATCGTCGTTTACAGATTATTGACAATCTTAAAACATCCACTACCAATTAGTTGCTCATTGTTACATATAGAACAGATAGCTAGTCTACATAGAACTCACAACAATTGAAGTGCATGGTCTTTGTAGTGTCGATTTTCTGTCTTCTATCATTTGTGACAATCAGTTCTTAGACTTTACTCTTATCTCGAGCCTCATCAGTTAATTTAATAATTTATTGATCATCACCTTCCAATGAGCCTTCCAATTAGCACACCATATTTTAAAGTGCATGCTACTAGATGTGCCCTATAGCTAGTTACCAAACACATGATAAGAGCATTCTAGATTGTTCTTTAACTGGTGTTGAATAGTCAGGCTTAGTTTTAGGTGGCCATACTCTATTTTCTCTAGGTGGCTTTTACAGATTTTCAATTATAAGTGTCCCCCTTGAAGGCGCTTCTAGTAACATGTGCTTCAAACTATTATAGCTATGGGGTGTGATGGTTGAGACTACAGTCTAAGAATTGATTGCTACTGATGATGTTATTTAAAGCTGCAAGAAGACAGAAATCAGTGATACAGACCATAATTATGCTTTAATCGTGATGAGTTCTATGTAGCTGTTTTTATGTATGTAACAGTGAGTAGCTAGGTGGTGATGGGTGTTTAAGGCTGTCCATAATCTGTAAGCTACGATTCTGCTGTTTCCGCCATTCCGCTAAATATACCATCCCTACGTAACCCATGCTCAATAACATCACTTTTGTTGCTATTTAGAAAATGGTACGTATAGGATGCTTTGATGTTTCTATTATTGTGAAATTTACTATTTACTAAGAAACTAGACCACAAATCTCTTAGTAGTAAGAGACTTGTGGTTACCAAACAAACAAACAATCACATGTGACTACAAATTCACTAGCCAATACAAAAAGTTCAAAGTTAGTCAGTAATGTAGGCAAGTTGTAGTTAAAGTTGATAGTTAAAGTTGATAGTTATGTTACTTGCATTACCAAAGTCCATTTTGGGAGTCATCACAGGTTGAGCAGGCATTGTACCACTAGACACTTTGGGCATCAGTGTCAGTATCCATTTTAGGTTGACCAGACACAGTACCACTAGGATTAACAGACACTGTGTCTTCAGCTTCACCGTCCTCCATTTTTTGTCTTCTTATTCATCAGTCCTTGATTAAGAACATTACTCCTTCAGTATGTCAGAAGATTTTTTGTATACCCGGACACCTCCTGTTGATCTATGGCCAGTCCTCTCCATTATAGTGGCTTCATCTACCTGTACTTCATATAACCGTGTAGTAGTAATAGCATCCAGAGAATGATTGGTAAAATATCCAGGGATTCCTGCTATTTTCATAAGCTTAGGAATCACTTGTGCTAATTTACAGTGGCCTAATGGGGCTTTCTTAAACCAGCACTCTCATACAGGATTATGTAAAAGAGCAAGTTAAAAGGCACCATTGGGTGGATTTCTGGGACAATGTGAGTTGTACAGCCGGTAAAGTCGTACCAAGCATCTTTTAGGATTTTCTTTGTTCATATGATGTATAACTTCCTTTGGAACACACTTACAACTAGGCAAGCCAACTTGGAACTATCTTCTTTATAATGCAGATAAGCAGGTAGTTTTACAAGCTTGATTTGTGATGGTTTATGATGTAACTTTCTGTGCTCTTCACCAGACCTTAGTGCAAAACAAAAGCCTATCATGTGCACTAATGTATTAGATAAAACTTCAGGTGTATAGTTACCAAGCAAGCCATTTTCCCGCAGCATCTCTTCCATTTCGTTAGCTTTCTTCTTTTCTACATAATTCCCTGTAGCATTAAGTAGTTTAAGTTCTGCTCGAACTTTTGCAAACTCAAATTGTTCAAATATATTTGCATCGTGGCCAGTTTCCCGCAAAGCTCTCTATACAGCACAACATGCCTGGTACAATTTGCACACTTCTAATATAAACCTCTGAAGCCAAAACAGAACATCTGCTATTTTCATTTTAGTTATGTCACTGTGTAATTGGCGGCCATTTTCAGCAGGTAAGATATTTTCTGCACGGCATACAGACTACTGCGGTCACCAAAGGTTTAGTGTCCAACTTGTAATTGCTTGCTTTTTTTTAGGCACACGAGACTGCTTTACACTTTCAACATCCATTGGAGAAAAAGGCACCCCAGACTGGCCTATTGGAACATACTGAGCTGCCTTTGCTGTATTGTTTGCTACTTTCCTTAGCTGTCGGTATGGTAGATAGCACAAAGTTGTGGAGATGCCATAAACTGCTACTGCTGAGATGCTTCAAATTGTTGCGATAACAAACTACAGTGTATCAAGTTCTTGTAGTTCTGTTACGTCACCTTCATCAAGTCGCAAAGATTCCCTCACCACAAACTGCTGCTGCTGAGATGCTTCGAATTGTTGCGATACTTCTATTAATTAATAACCTGCAGTGTCAAGTTCTTCACCTTAATTCTTTGTAATAGCTTCTTCAGTAAATGTTACACTCCCTACGAGTACTGATCCTTTCAACATAATCTTCAAAGTTAGCACTTTCCACCACAGATGGAACTAACATAAATCCCGAAAGCTCTCTCTGGAGCACAGCAGGACTAACTATGGGTTGTTCTTGTTCCATTTTCTAAAACACTAAGACACTCAACTAGCATTTTTGAAGTGCAAACGCCTTGGAGTTGGTGTTAGAATGATGCAATAAAAATCTTGGCTCTGCCTTGGTTTTCATTACATCATTCTAACACCTCCTCCTCAGACGTTTATATGATGCTAGCTTGAAGCGTCTGATCATATCTGGTTCACATGGTACCATAACCCATCATACTGTAAAGCATTAATACAATAAATACTTTAGGATTAAGGAAGAAAATCCATCCCTCCTGGAGGAGACTGAGTGTGGCCCCGACTAGACATTGGGTGACCTGCAGTTCAATTCCTGGGGTTGGAGGGATTTTTTTCCTTACTTTGGCCCCTTTCCTGTTACACCTTTTCAGCTATAAGTCACTAAGTCTAAGTCCTTGAAATTAGGTTAGGTAATCCTAAGGCTGCAGCACATGTTGCTGCAGACCTTCAGTGCTGGTCACTGTAAAGCATTAATACAAATAATACAAAATGCTCCACCAATTGGTCTAGTCTCATGCATTAAAACTGAGTATTTAAAAATTTTAGAAAACCCCTTAAATAAGGACACCTCCATATAAAGGACATATGTCATTCCCCAATGGTGTCCATCTTAGAGGGATTCCACTGGACATTTACTCCCTAATTTAGTCATGGGTATAGGCTGATATAGGGATTGACAGTATATCTGCAGGTGTAGGCAACCTCCTTTGTTTCCCTACCTTTTATTTCTATGATCCCAAAATTCCTAATTTTTCTATACTTGTATTGATTTGATCAGAACCATTCATTTCATTTAACTGTCACTGTATGTTCAGTTGGTTGCATTAAATAGCTATATCAGGCTCGCCCCACAATGATTATAGCATCTGTCTAGTTACATTTCATTAGCACAACTCTGTAATGCTACAATGATCAGACCTTACAAAGGGGAAGGCGATAGGTGGTGTGGTGGGGCAATAAATCGATATGACTTGCATTGGTTATATATACATAATGTTGGCTTAGACCATTGCTTTTCTTACCTTCCTCAGTATGCAACACTGTCATATGCATATTTTAAAAATTGTTAATTTAAAAATGAAGTAGGGAGGGATTTTCCCATCGAGCTATGCTGTAATATCATCATTCATATCTTGTTTCACTACTTTTTATTGGATAGACCCCTACTTCATTTTTAAATTAACAATTTTTAAAATACTAGTTGTTTAGTTTTTTGTTGAAGCACAGCTAGCTAGTTACAGCTTATTAAAATACGTACTGTGCCAAAATTGGAAGCACATAGGCCTGTAGTAGCGTGCATAGCTTACTTTTGATCGTAGTAGCAGTGACGCTCAGATCTATGACCTGTCTCAGTCCAATGGTCCGCGTTTTATTCACACCGGCTGGAAGTTGTTCGAATGAACACGCCCTTTCAGTTGTCTGGAGCTTAGTCGCAACTAACAGGATGAAGTAATACAATTTCCATGTGAGTAGCTACTATCCAATCACATGAATCACTTGCTGATCTCGCTGTCCGGCACTGAGTAGCTGAGTCAGTGTGTTCAGAGGAACAAACTGTCGAGTATCAGTCCGTCTCAAATATCTTCGTCGATTGCAGTCCAGGCATTGGCAAAAGTCGAAGTGACAACTCAACAGCCTTAATGTTTCACGTTCAACACTTGAAATTATAAGTGCCCCACTCTTTCAGCAGCAGAAGCGCTTTCTGAAATAATTTTGTGGTGTCTACACAAAAGTGTTGATACGGAAAATTAATTCCTTGGTATGGTTTCGATGCTTAAAGAAGAAGACAACCAATTTGATTGAAGATAAAAGGAAAGACAAGGCACACAGGGCGTACACTCATTGGAACCCCAAAAGGCACATCCCACCGAGTTTGTTGTTGTGGCATAAAATGGTGACCGTGTGCTGCTTCGTTTGGGCTCTAGGCTTGCGACTATGGTCAGGCAGCAAGTGAAGCAGTGAGTGAGGCAGTGAGACTAAAATTGGAATTTTTAGCAATTTTTAAAAAATTTTATCCAGCCACCTGTAAGTGTTTTGTTGTATTTAACGCTGTTTTATGTATTATATGGACTAGTACTATTCCGTAAAGGTAATTTTTGCTGTGTATAATGTCTGTAGGATGATTTTTAAAGGCCAAATTTTGGATGGCACACAAAACATTCACCACGATCCCTACTTAAACGGTACGACTGTACCGTTTGATATTGTACGTACTATAGAAAAATGGGAAACAGTTGTCCTGTTTGTTCCAGCATTCATTCAGACTTTTAGAGCAGGAATTCGGGTGCATGAGTTCAGATACAGTATATTGATTTGACATCTGCACATTTAGTCTTTACTAGTTAGGCCACTCCTCCGACCACTCCAAGTACAGTGAGTGTAGTATGGTTGTTGGGCCGTTAGTATGAACATTTTAGTACAATGTTGCAATGATGAGTGGAGTTTGTTTGAAACTATCATTCAACAGACACGTGCACAGGTGCCATTCTGGAGGGTCTGGGGCATGCCCCAAATTTTCATAGTCTCAAAGCTCTGAGGACTTTTTGCACTGAGTTGTTACAGTAGCCACTTATGTACAGTTTTATAGTGATAAAATGGTACACTTCTTGTAGTATAGAGTAGAGTGACTGCTAGTGTTGTGTTAGTAAGGACTTTAGTTTTATAGTCAAAGTCAGTTTCCTCAATAATTTTAGTTTTAGTAATTTTTCTTAATTTCTTTTAGTTATTGATTTAGTTATGGTTATATTCTCTGTGTTATTTTAGTTTTAGTTGTAGTTTTAGTTTAAAATGTGAAAATCTTTTAGTTATAGTTATAGTTTTAGTAACATTTCTAAAAACATTTTAGTTTTAGTTATAGTTTTAGTTGTACATAAGAAAACCTTTTAGTTTTAGTTATAGTTTTAGTTATCTTTTCCAATTCTAGATTTAGTTTTAGTAAAATATTCTGTTGTATTTTAGTTATAGATTTAGTTTTAGTTATAACACGGATTTGCTTTTAGTTATGGTTTTAGTTAACTAATACATATTTGTCTTACTAAAAGTACTTTTAGTTTTGTTATAGCCAACTAAACCACCATCGGGTCACAAACTATAGCATATATTGATGTTTGGATGCTACATATAGCCATACAGTTTCATTCTGTGCTCTGTTCCGCCTGTAGAACACATGTGAACTTGTACGTGCAGTGGTATGAGCAACATAGTGTTGTTTTAGTAAAGGGTTTTGGTTTTAGTTTTAAGTATAGTCATAGCTAGTTTCTTCAATAATTTTAGTTGTAGTTTTAGTTATAGTAATCCTTCTTAGTTCTAGATTTAGTTATGGTTATATTGTCTCTGTTGTTTTAGTTTCAGTTATAGTTTTAGTTGTGCATAAGAAAATCTTTTGGTTTTAGTTATAGTTTTAGTTATCTTTCTTAATTCTTTTTAGTTTTAGTAAATTATTCTGATGTTATAGATTTAGTTTTAGTTATAATGTGGATTTGCTTTAGTTATAGTTTTAGTTAACTATTACATATTTGCCTTACTAAAATTACTTTTAGTTTTAGTTATGGTTAACTAAAACAACACTAGTGACTGCACTATTACAGTATCTCAATCTTTTGTTACAAGTCAAGCATCGACCAATGTATTTGTAAACATTATGAAGAGCTGTATACATAATATAATGCACACAATACCAAATAATGGCCAAAGTTAGACATGGCCTAAAGCTGCTACATGAGTGGACCAGAAACAGGATTACCAGTTAGTTAGTCTTAACATGACATGGAAATAGTACAGGTGTATATGTTATGCAGTATTTGGTGTATATTTATGAAGTACCTGCATTTACTATGTAACACTTCACTTGTTGTTTTATAGGAAAGTTATTAGGAACAGTAGATGGAAAGTTATATGCAGTAAAAGATAATCTGTGTACCAGAAGTATCACCACTACATCTGGCTCGAGGTTTTTGAAAGGTTCTGTAAATGTATTGGCACTATGTGCGTGTGTGTGTGTTCACACGTGCATATAAATAATATTAAATCAATGTTGTAAGGTTTTTCTACATGTGCACCCTGTATTATTATATAGTATAGCGGCGTAGCCCCCAAAATTTGCAATAAAATTGGCAATATTGTTTTTCATAAAACCATGAAACTTTCCACATAAATAGTACTCCTCATGACATGTAATTTTAGATATAGTGTCATCGCTGAGTTGACCTTTGGTGACCTTTACGGCCATTTTTATACAGAAAATTGATCATTTTTGTTTTTAACTCCCTGAAGCAGTAATTAGCTTGTTAAAACATGGTACCAAACAAAAGATTTTGCTGATAGAAACAACTTGGTTTTATTTGAAGTCAATAGGTGATTTCATTACAAAGTTATGATCATTTTTACCAGCTGCAAAATTTTATAAATTTACCTGCCCTCTAGGTGTGAATTACCTGTGGGCAGATAATTATGCATAAATTTATCAAATTTTGCAGCTAACAAAAATACTCATAACTTAAGAATGAATTCAGCTATTGACTTCAAATAAAAACCAAGTTGTTTCTATCAGCAAGATCTTTTGTTTGGTACCATGTTTTAACTAGTTAATTACTGCCTCAGGGAGTTAAAGACAAAAATGATCAATTTTCTGTACAAAATAACAGCAAACGTCACCAAAGGCAAATCAGCGATTGCACTATATCCAAAAATACATGTATTGAGGACTACTATTTATGTGGGAAGTTTCATGGTTTTATGAAAAAGTGCACAATTTATTGGTTGTGCTGCTATACTATATAAACTTGAAAGCAACAAATTGTCAATTTGCAAGCTACAAAATTCCTTTACTTTTTACTTATAGAGTACTGTGCATTTAAGTAATACTTAGAGACCTACCACGAGGATTTTCGTGATTATAAAAACCTGAGGCGAAGCCGAAGTTTTTAAAAATAATACTGATAGTAATTTGTGACCATCTCAGCATAGTTTACACAAGCATACATTTTAAAGTGAAATTATGCACACTACAAAGAAAATGTGCAAATTTTGATTGAGCTATTACTCAGGAAGCAAGTCTTAAACCAATTATAACTTGTATTTGCGTGCTCATGGAGAGATCTAATATTTATCTTTGCTCTGTTCCCATAGCCCCAAGGTATACACTGTATGCATTTATTTGCAAGGTAAACAAGATTTTCATCATTTCTTCATGTAAAATGCTTTCATGCAGTACTTGTCCATGACCATTGCAATAGCTTGGGCTGCTGCTATTACAACTGTTGTATTAACTACGCATCCTCTTTCACACACCTTCAAGATGTATTCCTGTACAGCTGTGTCTATGGTTACCCCAAGAAGTAGTGGTCTTTATTTTGTTTTAGTTGGTAGTTCACGAATTCCACATCTTCATCATTCCTCAACCTCTTAGACAATGTAGTCCTTTTTAATACCTCTAAGTTCATTAATGGGAATTTTTAGCTTGGCTAAAAACTATCTAGCTGCTTCTGTGGCATCAAGTTTGAAGGCGAGTTTGCCTATTTCTGCTTGCTGTTTAGTTTAGGAGAAAATATGTTGTGGTTAATCTTCTTGATAACAGGTGGTTAATCTTCTTGATAGTAGGTGAACCGATAACTTTTCTTACTTCCTCGTTTGCCTTCTGTATAGCGTTAGGTGGGATGAAGCGAGACAGCGACCCACCAGCTGTCTGAAATAGTCTAGGATCGACATTAACAGCTTCTCTATGTCTATGTTTCACAAGTTTCAGAACCTGACGACCGGTACCATCCCAGCTGCAAATTACACGACCCAAATGTAGCAACTGTATATACAGGGCAAAAGTATACTTTGTTGAACTTGCCAATTTGTGATGAATATCTTAAGCCAAATCTGAAGTCTGTACGCTTAAAGTCTGTAGTTTATTTTTGGTATACCGTATAGCAGGTTTTTACCGCAAAGATTTTATTTCCGCAAAAAATGGCTTGCAGCGGTAATAAAATTTGCTTTTAAAAAAATCACGACAAGAACATGATATCTGAGAAAGGTGGCCCTGATATTATATCTGTATCATGGGCAAAATCACTACTAAAGAGGATGGATTTTACGAAGAGAAAAGGCTCAACTAAAACTGTGGGTGTGCCTGGTGACTTGGATGCAGTGAAAAAATGTTCCTCTGTGAGATTGTGAGTACGGTAGAGATGGAAGAAATTCTCGGTGAAATGATTTTCAACTGGGATCAAACTGGTATTAATCTGGTTCTCAGTTCACTGTGGACTATGGACATAAAAGGGGAAAAAGAATTGAAATAGCAAGATTCCAAGACAAACGCCAGATCACTGCAGTTGTGTGCGGCACATTAATGGGTGAAATTTTGCCGTTTCAACTGATTTATGTAGGCAAGACAATCAAATGCCTCCCAAAGTACAATTTTCCATCCGACTGGCAAGTTACACATACCCCTAAGCATTGGTTGGATGAAGACACTATGCTTCAGTACCTTAACAAAATGATTGCTCTTTTTGTGAAGAGCACTTGCAAAGAGCTACTGTAGGAGTTGATGAGCAACAACCTGCATTGGCCATATTGACCATTTTAAAGGTCTAATGACAGAACGTATCACAAAGTTACTGGAGGATCATCACATTCACTCGGTGCTGACACCAGCAAACAATACTGGTCACCTACAACCGATGGACATTTCTGTCAATAGAGTGATAAAATCATTTCTTAGAAAACAGTTTACTGAGTGGTATTCACGCAGGCTTTCCAAGCATTTGATTCATAATGATGAGTACGTGCCAGTTTAATTGTCCATGGCTAGAGTGAAATGTGTTGGTGGTGCATGACTTCTTAAATTGTGCAACCATCTCCAAGATAACTCCCACATTGTTGTACATGGGTTCAGACATGCCAGTATTCTTAAGGTAGGGCTGAGCAATAGTATCGATAGTGTGATATATCGCGATAGTAAATCACTATCTTTATCACGATAGTAGGGATATCACTATCGTGATAGTTATGATAAGCTCAGATCTGCATTAAAATGGTATTAACAACCCTTCTATACTGTTTTACAGTTGGTATTACCAGCTTTCTTACAAAGGAGTGGCCTGTAAAAGCTTTACCAAAAGTCCGTATTCATCAAAAGTCCGTACTCACGCAGTTAATTAACAAATGTCCTGTGCATGCAAAATAACTTTCTATATGACTGCAAATCATAGCTATACAACTAAGACTTTGTTAAGAGCAAAGTGTTTCATAAACTATCGGGATAGTATTCACTATCGCGATATTTAATGAGTAACTATCGTGATAGTAAAATTTTTACTATCGCTCAGCACTATCTTAAGGCGCTTAAAATCTTAACAGAGGAAGACAAAATTTCACTCACTGATTTCATCAATGGCAATGATTCATCATCAGATTCAGAGACTTCAGAGAATGGCGATGATGATGTTAACCTTGATGGAACTCCATCCCTGTTAGTCTCAGATGTGTACTCTAACAGTGAGTCGGACAATCACTCCTACAATGAGTCTGATGATTATTCCGACAGTGAGTCAGAAAATTATTCCAACAATAAGTCAGGTGATTATTCTGACATTGACGATTAAACACATAATTTAGTTCGGAAAATTCTACTATATACAGACTACCTGGACATGTTGTATCCTGTATGTGTATCTTGGATTACGTGCTGTCACGTGCGTTGGTTGTAACTATTGTATGTCACCATTGGTGTGTTTTGAATTGTGTTCCACTTTTATCAACTAATAACTTGCATACATACCTGTTCTATTATGACATAATAATTATATAATATAATAGTGTCTCTAACTTGCTGTATGTCCGCTTGAGCTTATATATTTTTAACAATTCTTTCAATTTTGCCCGGAATATAAACTTACATGGGATGTCAAGCCATCCTTCGGGTATACAGTAGCAATGTCTTCTTGCTCCAGTGACTGCAAATAATTACGCTACTACAAAGTAAGAACAAACTGTACATTCTTGAGAGAGTGCGTGGTAAGTGACCCACCACAGTTGAATCATCACGCAGTACTACCACAGCATACCTGTCAATCATATTCCCAGGTTCTCTAATGCAAGTATGCTCCTCGCCAATGACAGTAGTCCAGATTTCTTAATACACATGGTAGCTATGTATGTTAGAGCTTAGCAATGCTTTCCTCTCCTCGTCCATTGTGAACTAAATTTAATACACAGATTTTATTTTCGCAAGAAGCTACTTTCGTGGAAATTAGTGTCGCGTTTTATTGATTTGTTATTATAGATTTGGTAAAAACCCACTATACGGTAGTCGCTGTACAAATTGATTTCTTTTATCTTCCCACTGTCTCGCACTATAATTCTAAAACTATTCATCATATATTAGGCCAAAACTTTGCTGACCCATTCTTTGGGCACAGCTGTATTATCATACAGTACGATAGTACTGTTAGTAGGGACCATAAAGGAGTAGGCGTAGTCAACAAAATAACATCACCCAAAAACCAGCCTCAATTTTCCCTGACGACGATGAGGCAGAGTTGGTTAGGTAAAACTAAGCCCAAACAAGCTTTGAGATTGACCCGAAATGCTTTCAACGAGTTGCTACGGAATTTTAAAAATAATTTATTTTAACAGAATTTTCTACTGACTGAATAAGTAACTGACTGACTGATACGCATAACGTGATAATGGCTAAGGCTACTGGCATGATTTTTTCACTGTTTGACATTGCTTCCGCCCAAGAGATGCCTTTTAACATACCGCAGTATGTACAATGCATTCTTCATGGACTTACCAGTGTCCTCCTTTGTGTCCTATTCATCTTTGCTAACAGCGAAAGTGTTGATTTGGCGGTAGCACGTGATGGCTTCCCTTCGTAATGGAAAAATTGTCCGTATTTTTCATAGTGGCTATTTTTTGATTGCAGAGGTGCTTATCGAACAGTTCTTGATTTGTACTGCTGTGTAACGGGTTGAACATAGCCAACAATCGCTTTTCAGATGATAATTGATATTACTGGGGCGCATGGCACCATTTCTTTCTTTCAGTATGCGTGGATTGTAGAGGTGCTTTTCAAATTGTTGATTTGAAATGCTGTGTAACAGGTTGAACATAGCTGAAAACGAAGCATAATGGACTTCACTTTTCAGATGATAATTGATATAGCTGGGGTGGGCAGTGCCATTTTCAGATGTGGTATGCGTGGGTTCACCAGTCATAATAATTATTTGCAAAAAAAGTTAATAAACAAGTACACAAAAAAATTGGAATTTTCGAATGGAATAGGGAATTTTCGAATGGCACATTGGTAAAAAGTACTGAAACAAGTTGGATTAGTCCATGATATTAAATCACAGCAGGAGCTTATGAGCCACCGAAGGCGGCAAAGGAGCATGATATTTACGCTGCCTTCCAGGTGCCATCGAAATACAAATTCATTAGTGATTCGTTTCCATATAAGGAAAGCAAAATCTCATTAGTCAACACAGTATACTAATTGTGCGTGACATTCATAACAATTTATTCAAAAAACATGACGTAATTTGGAACCAAGTTTCATGCTCCTTCGGCAGCTCATAAGCTCCTGATCACAGTAAAACAATAAGAAGCGTTATATCCCTACTGTGCTTTTCCGTTATGGTATATTGAGCACAGTAGGGATATAACACTTCTTATTGTTTTACTGTGATTTAATATCACGGACTACTCCAACTTGTTTTAGTACTTTTTATCGATGTACTATGGTCCCTACTCTAGTTGAAAATTCCAAATTTTTTGTGTACTTGTAATAGTGAAATGATAAAAAAGAATTTCAGAAATTGTGCAAACTATGCGGGCCTTTGCTAAGACAGTCACATTTAATTGTATGCATTTTTTTTTCAGATTATATCCCTCCTTTTAATGCAACAGTAGTAGATCGTTTATCTCACCTTGGGGCAGTACTTATCGGTAAAACTAATTTGGATGAATTTGGAATGGGGTATGTAACTTTATAATAATAATCTCTATGTACTTAAGTCACTTCAACACTCCACACATCTGACTATATCCAGAATTGGCCTGCTATAAGCCTTTTCACAAGCCTATAAGATTTATGTCAAAGCTTGCCACAGTAATATACTGACATTGGTAACCATGAGAACCATACACTTCAGCAAGATGTTGCTTCAGGACAGGTTCAACACAGCTGGTTTTCAAAAAGTTATAAAGGGGCCGTATTTAACCTGAAGCCCAATTTAATATCATAGTGGCTGTGTTTCACATGCTTGTGCTTTGTTTAGCAGTAAATTAAATCAATTGAATTGTATCAAAAGTTTTTCTAACTTTAGTACAGTACTACAGTGTAGTTTAGGAATAACACTGTTCAGATAACTGAGGATCCACTGTACATCACGTAGCACAATCCAACTCTAAACATTATGGCTGCTTTGTTTTGACTGCATGGCTTTTAATAAAGTATGTGTGTGTATACAGGTCTGCTAATTTAACAAGTCATTTTGGACCTTGCAAGAGTCACTTGTCACCACCAATTTATGAGCATAACAAAGATGACTCTGTGGAAGGCAGCACTGATGTTTGGCTGGTACCTGGTGGGAGCTCTGGAGGTAGTGCTGTGGCTGTAGCAACAGGAATGTGTGATTTGTAAGTCACAGGATCTAATTTTACTGTTTGTATTTTACTATTTGTATTTCACAAAATTAATGTTGATAGCAAAGTTCAATTGTTTAGGGTTTAACTATGACCACTGTTTCTCTTTAGCAAAGGACAATAATGCAGGTTAATAGTACAGGTTAATAGTACAGTACCTTGTTCAGTTACCATACAGTACTTGTCAACCATTCAACTTTATAATTGGTAATACTGCATAAAAACAGGTGGACAATGCTTTGTAAATTTCTCATCTAGTGCTCTGGGTACAGACACCGGAGGATCAGTTCGACTTCCAGCTTCATTTTGTGGCATTGTTGGTCTGAAGCCGTCCTATGGGAGAGTATCACGATATGGACTGATCCCTCTGGCCTCTTCACTTGATACAGTGGGGATCCTTTCCACAAGTGTTGATACATGTGCAACAGTTCTGGGTAAGATTCTAAACATGTGATATATGTAAACTGTCGTATGGGGAATTTTGCTTTGAAATCCCACTAATAAATCTACATTGTACCTATGCTCATAGTTGTACAGCTGTTATAAGGTCATCGTACAGTACAATTATTGGATTTTTTGCCGTTTGTTAGTGACCTGGCTAGCTGGTTGGGTAAAAAATTGTTTCTGAATCATTCCAGCTGTTTTATCATAAATCACGATAGTGGGTTCATAATAGGGATTGCAGAAGAATTTTTGAAAATCCTAATAGAGCAGTCACCTAAAACCAGCCTTAGAAAGCAGACTTGAGCATAAAGCAACACTCAGATGGCTTATTGTCAAACACTGAACTCAAACAAATGGTGATATAGCAGTAAAAATAGTCTAGACGAAATTTGGAAACATTCAAAAATTGCGAATTTTACGCAAATTGTTCATATGTTTTTTTACAAAATTCCTAATAGAATGCACACCTAAAAACCACCTTGAAAAGCATCCTTCAACTCAAAACAACCCTCTGGTGGTTCTTTGCAATGAGTATAGGTGCACTAGTAAGCATCAAGTAAAAAGGAAACAGTATGTGTATTTCAGACAAAACTGAAATATACCCGTTTGTTCATCATGAACCACTATAGTGGGTTCATAATAGGGATCGCCCATATTTTTTGCAAAAATCCTAATAGAACACACACTTGAAAACCACCTTGAAAAGTATCCTTCAACTCAAAACAACCCTCTGGTGGTTCTTTGCAATGAGTATAGGTCCACTAGTAAGTATCAAGTGAAAAGGAAACAGTATGTGTATTTCAGACAAAACTGAAATACACCCGTTTGTTCATATCATGAACCACGATAGTGGGTTCATAATAGGGATTGCCCATGTTTTTTGCAAAAATCCTAATAGAACGCACACCTAAAAACCACCTTGAAAAGCATCCTTCAACTCAAAACAACCCTCTGGTGGTTCTTTGCAATGAGTATAGGTCCACTAGCAAGTATCAAGTGAAAAGGAAACAGTATGTGTATTTCAGACAAAACTGAAATATGCCCGTTCGTTCATCATGAACCACAATAGTGGGTTCATAATAGGGATCGCCCATGTTTTTTGCAAAAAATCCTAGTAGAACGCACACCTAAAAAACCACCTTGAAAAGCAATCTTCAACTCAAAACAACCCTCTGGTGGTTCTTTGCAATGAGTATAGGTCCAGTACTAAGTATCAAGTGAAAAGGAAACAGTATGTGTATTTCAGACAAAATTGAAATATGCCAGTTTGTCCATGACCTATTTTTCATTTCGTTTTCAAATGAAAACAGCCCAAACCGGGCCATTTCTTCTTCCAAAATGCCATTACGCTTGAGAAGCCATACAAGATCATGCTCGGAGTTAAGTTTTTGGTGTGTGCTACTTGTGGCTAATAGAATCTGTCTTTATTAAACTCAGTATAGGCCAGGAAGCTTAATCTGGGCTGATGACTGTTGCAAGGTGTTTTTTTTTGCTCCGTGATTATTGTATGTAGGCAGGTTATCCAAATTAAATACTCTAATAGAGCAGTCATGTAAATATTCTAATAATGCAGTCAAGTGTATAACAACAATCCTTGCACTGAATTTGACAGCTATTAAAGGCACCAGTAATGTAAATTGTGGCTCATATTGGGAGACTCTCAGTCTGTATGCACATTGCAATTTTATCAGTTTCATGTTTGTACTGAAACGTTGACAGTATTACTATGCAGTATGCAAAATTACACTATTCACCACAGTTTTCATTATCAATCAAAGAAATCCATGTTAATTTGTACACATGATATTGTAGACAATAGAATGAGAAGATATTGCTGAGGAGATGATGTGTTTGAACAACTTGCAGCAAATACCAGTCAATGATATAGGTCTATAGTTCGATGGATTAGTACGCGGGCCTTTCTTGTATACTGGTGGTACATATGTCCTATTCCAGTCTGAAGGGAGCTCACCCTGATGTATAATGCAGTCAAGTGTATAACAACAATCCTTGCACTGAATTTGACAGCTATTAAAGGCACCAGTAATGTAAATTGTAGCTCATATTAGGAGACTCTCAGTCTGTATACACATTGCAATTTGATCAGTTTCATGTGTGTACTGAAATGTTGACGGTGTTACTATGCAGAATGCAAAATTACACAATTCACAACAGTCTTCTTCATAATCCATTACTGAATTAATAAAAAGTACACAAACTAGATGAATAAAAAATTGGAAATTTTAAAATAGGAATAGGGATCGCTGGGGTGGTAATGTAAACCACAAATCCCTCTTTGGACTGTCTGTCGGTGGTAATGCGAACCACAAATCCCTATTTTGACTCACCTCAAAATGACAGAGCATGTAAGTAAAGATTTATGATAGAGTCAAAATAGGGATTTGTGGTTTACATTACCACCCCAGCAATCCCTTCTTGTTTTGTGGCTTTTTTCAGTGATCCCTATTCCTATTTTAAAATTTCCAATTTTTTATTCATCTATATTATTATTATTCGTATTATTATTATTCTTATTATTCTGCTTTCACAGGCATAGCGAAGTTTACAAGGAGAATCCTGGGATAAAAAGTAACAAGGCTTGCTGAATGGATCATTGTGCGTGTCCATGACCTATTTTTGATTTCGTTTTCGAATGGAAACAGCCCAAACCAGGCCATTTCTTCTTGCCAAAATGCCATTACGGTCGAGAAGCCATACAAGATCACGCTCACAGTGTAGTTTTTTGGTATGTGCTACTTGTGGCTAATAGAATCTGTCTTTATTAAACTCAGTATAGGCCAGGAAGCTTAATCTGGACTGATGACTTTGTTGCAAGGTGGTTTTTTACACTCCGTGATTATTGTACGCGGTCGGGTTATCCAGATTAAATACTCTAATAGAGCAGTCGTGTAAATACTCTAATAATGCAGTCAAGTGTATAACAGCAATCCTTGCACTGAATTTGAAAGCTATTAAAGGCAGCAGTAATGTAAATTGTAGCTCATATTGGGAGACTCTCAGCACATTGCAATTTGATCAGTTTCATGCTTGTACTGAAACGTTGACATACACAATGCAAAATTACACTATTCACCACAGTCTTCATTATCAATCAAAGAAATCCATGTTAATTTGTACACATGATATTGTAGTCAATAGCATGAGAAGATGTTGCTGAGGAAATGATATGTTCCAACAACTTGCAGCAAATACTAGTCAATGATATAGGTCTATAGTTCAATGGATTAGTCTTTCTTGTATACTGTTGTTACATATGCCCTCTTCCAGTCTGAAGGGAGTTCACCCAGATGTCAAATGCAGTCAAGTATATGGCAACAATCCTTGCACTGAATTTGAAAGTTAGTAGAGGCACCAGTAATGTAAAATGTAAGCTCATATTAGGAGACTCTCAGTCTGTATGCACATTGCAATTTGATCAGTTTTATGTGTGTACTGAAATGTTGACGGTGTTACTATGCAGAATGCAAATTACACTATTCACAACAGTCTTCTTCATGATCCATTACTGGATGTACACAAACTAGATGAATAAAAAAATGGAAATTTTAAAATATGAATAGGGATCGCTGAAAAAAGCCATGAAGCAAGAAGGGATCACTGGGGTGGTAATGTAAACCACAAATTCCTATTTTGACTCTGTTGGTAGTAATCTAAACCACAAATCCCTATTTTGACTCACTTCAAAATGACAGAGCACAACTAAAGATTTATGACAGAGAGTCAAAATAGGGATTTGTGGTTTACGTTACCACCCCAGTGATCCCTTCTTGTTTTGTGGCTTTTTTTCAGCGATCCCTATTCCTATTTTAAAATTTCCAATTTTTTTATTCATCTAGTTATTCATAGTATTATTATTATTTTGTTTCACTCATGTACAGCCCAAGGCTTCCATTTTTTTGCGATAAAAACTACACAGCCTTACTCACTGAGTCCTTCCGCGTGTCCATGACCCATTAATTAATCCGTACTCCACAGATCACTAACCGGCCTCCACCTCGATAAATTTCTAAGTTCTTTTTCGCCATTACCTACTGTTCCGTATACGGAAGAAGCTGTACAAGAACAAAATTATGGGATCTTGTGTTCTCAGGGATGCGTATTGTTCGACTATAGTCTTTATAACGTTAATAGATCCTAAGATGGCAGGTTGAAGTTGTGTAGCACTCTTTTACCTTACAAGATCGCCATAATAGGGTCTCTAGTGAGCTGCCCATCTTCACTACAAGAAGCCGTCCAAGTACGCATGTAAGGCATCCAGTTTGTTCGTCCTAGCCATCACAGTGAGTGCTTTGTTTGTCCATTATAGGGGGAAGATAAATGGTAGCGCTGATATCATGGCTGCTTTTCACATGCAAAAAAGGTTGGGTGGGGTGTTTATTACAACCCTACCATTTAAAAATATTTTGAGGTCTAACCACATATCATCAACAACCCTCCCATATGGTATCCATGTCATAAACAACTTACAGGTGCTCATTATGTCACTGTTGGTTTCATAGCAGAGGAGGACTAACTGTACACAAGTGTCGACCAGCTGAGTAGATATCTTAAGCTTCTTCATACACCGTATGAAGACCACGTGACCTTTATGGTAGTGGAGAGGAGGAGGTGTGTGTGTGTGTGTGAGTGTGTGTGTTTACAACCATAATATTTTCTTCATCACAACAGTTAATCTAAAAACCCTTAATTTTATACTTTTATTTTTACTTCTCAATATAGGGAGTGTTGACCGTGGGGGTGGGTGGGCGGGATGGAAGCCTGACAGTCTTATATGGGAGGATTGTGTGCTATTGTGCTTATGTCACTGTAACTAGCTACTGTGTACTTTAGCACATTCTCCAATCAACTAGTGACACTGACAGTTGCAAGCATTTATGACCACATGCTAACCAGACTTTGCTGTCTATATGGTGTTCCACTTTATGACACACTCCTGCTAGCAGGCTACACCTAGGCTTTCCAGGGCTAGAGCCCAGTCTAAGCCTGGGAATTGGAAATCGATATGCCAGTTTAAAGTATTTCTGCATGGGTATTGACTGCATGCCAAATCCCTTTTAATCATGTAAGACTGTCTACGCCACTGGCCACTAGTAGTGACATTGTGATTTGTACATGCAGATACCGGCATAGGAAGACAAGCTTTGCTACATGCAGCCTTGTTCATACGTGCATTTATAAAAAGGTGTAAAGTATCATTGCTACAAATAATAGCACTACAGCTACAGTGTATAGCTATCTCTTCACTACCTATTCTGCTAGACAACTCTACACCTATAATGCACGTGCTTGATGTAAGCATTGTTATATCACGTGAAAATTTATCTTCTTTTGAAAAAAAAAAGGACTCTACAGGAATTGTAACACTAACAGTTACCATTCTTATAACTTGTATCAAGTCTCCTGTGCTTGACTGTGCTGTCATCAACACTGTCTCCTGTATGATAGGTGCACAATCAGTAATTCTTCTGACAGGTAGTTAGCTCATAATTATAGCAGTGTTTTCAGCAATGGCACCAAGTGTGACGATGATGGCTGGAACACTGAGTAGACTAGGGATTAATGTATCCTGTCTTATATTTTGTACGTGTACAAATCAGGATGAAAATACAGTCTTTATCATAGATTACAAAATTAATATTGCATTAAGATATCTAGTTAATGAGTTAACCTTTTAAACTGAGGTATCTCTGTTAGCTTACTACACTAATGTGCCAATTAACTTATAATCCATAAATGGATTTGGAAAAAAGTACACAATCTAGACATATTAAAAATTAAAAATAAGAAATAGGGATCACTGAAAAGTCACAAAACAAGAAGGGATTGCTGGGATGGTAATGTAAACCACAAATCCCTATTTTGACTCTTTATAAATGCTCCATTTGAGTATAAAGACTCTTTATAAATGCTCCATTTGAGTATAAAGAGTCAAAATAGGGATTTGTGGATTACATTAAAGAGTCAAAATGGGGATTTGTGGTTTACATTACCACCCCAGCAATCCCTTCTTGTTTTGTGGCTTTTTTTAGCGATCCCTATTTCTTATTTTAAATTTTTTAATATGTCTAGTATATAACTGTTCTGATAGAGTACCTAACTGCGGGACACAAAGTAAAGGAGTTCCATTTCTCTCCCCTTTACTTTTTTACCTATGACTGCTTGCACAGTATTCAGGAGTCTATACTTTTTCATTTGTATCTTTTCTGTAGAGTTGTAAGAAACAATGACCCACCATACCCGTGAGCCATAAGATTATAGACTAAATTTTTGGTTCCCTTGTTGTAATAGGTTAGGTTTTATTATCATTAGCTAGGAGCAGTATATTATTATTCCTATGTGCTGGCATGTGGGTTCATAACTTAGTGCCTGTACCAGGATAACTAGAGTATCTGCAACTTATATTGCAAAGCCAATGAAACATTGATATGAGTTGAAAACTTTTGTGCCCATATTCTCTCTCACAGGATTGGCCACATATAATGTGCTTTACTGCAAGTATCTTTTCTATTGTGGGTTATTTTAAATGTTGCAAAATTTTATAATTATACATTTATCTAAGTGTTTGAATATGAATCCAATTGTGGTCAATCAATACAGCTGTCTGTGACTAATTTCTTGTGTAGATGTAATAGCTGGATGGGATGAAAAAGATTCTTCAACATTTCAAGTTCCTTATCATTCATGTTCTCATTCAGTACAAAGTATTTCATCGTCATCTAAAGTACTTAATGGAAAACGTTTTGGCATTCCAAAAGTTAGTTTATGCACATATCTAAAACACTATTCAGATAATTGCTGTATCCAATTTAATTGAGATAATTGACTATGATCATGTTGTGGTTGATGGATTGCAGTCAGGTCAGCATTGGACTTTCTCACAGATTTAACTAGAATATTGTACAATTAAATGTCTATCCAATTTACACAATTGGAAATATGTATGTACCTCTTTAATAGCCACTTTGCACCTCCACCACAATACTTTTCAACAACTACTTAAATTGTACGAATCCAACTACCATATTGTCTCGTATTATAATGGCCTGAGCATTTTGTTTCTTTCAATTGCAAGTAACTTTTACCCGAGCCACTAAACAAGACTGGTGACTATACGAGACCAGTGTTTGTATACGTGATTCATGAATCAACTTCATATCTTAGTGTTTACTCTCCTTGACATTTTCAACAGCATATTCGATTCAAGCGTAAAAAGGAACTGTATACATGTAAAATGCTCTTCACTTCATTGTTCATGAAATTGTTAACTATGTTGTAACTACATTATACTCTAAGTGTTCATTTGAGACCTGGCTTTTATACAAAACCCATTGTTATGATGCTGTGTATAATACCCCCCAGCAACTAAAGGGGACCAGACATTTATACAAGACCGGCCATAATTCAAGACAATATGGTACATATTTTGTTGATGTAGTGCTTCACTGAATCGAATCACAACATAGTAGTTCTTGTTGTTGGCGTTTTTGTTTCTTCGATTAAATTTCACTGTTATACTCCACAAACTGTGATCAAATCTGAAAACCCATTATACAGTACATTCTTTGAATTCTTTTTGTAAGTCTGTATACCCCCTTTTCTTTAAAGCAATTATAATACTGTGGTAAAGTTTCTTCTTTGTATGCTCAGTAGTTTTTGAGTTACAGGTGCTAACAATAAACAATACATGTATCTTACATTCCTTTGGTGTACAGGTGTATGTAGTGCACCATCAAACACAAGCACAATAGAGCGGTTTCACAAATAATTACATTAGACACGCTTAGAAAAACGTGTGGCAAGAATCCATTGCTACAATGCATGAAAATTGCTTATTCGATTCTACTGCCACAATGTAAGTATGGATAGCTTAGATACGTACATTCACCTATTATAAGGTATTAATATACCAGAAGGACGAGAGCATAGCTGGTCTGGTTTCTGAAATTACGATAAAATTCTGCTTTTTGTTAGCACGCTCACAAAGCCAGATGCCTATTCACATTTACCAATGTGTTAAAAGTTTTTCTGACACAATTATGAAGAAAGAAAGCAATTTAGCTTCGCCCACGCATTTTCGAACATGTTTCGAAAATGCGTGGGCGAAAACACTATTTTCGCCATGTAGCCACAAAGCAGACCAGCTATGCTCTCACTACTCTAGCATGTTAGTACCTGATAACAGTCAATTATCAACACCGACCTAGTTTGGTTGTTAGTCACTCTACAATAACAGGAAAATGAAACACGCAATTTTCCCAGCACCTGGCTGTACAAATGCCACACGTTTCAGTTGAACGCCGCACCTGTGACGTCACATGCAACCGCTCTATATCCAAGTTTTGTCCATTAGAATATTTTTCATTAATATCCAGGCCATTAAAATTAAGAAGCAGTACGCACTTCATCATAATGTAAAATTTAGGCTTGCGCTACTGTTGGGTTTCACAAATCTGGTCATAAAGTAGTAAATGTGGTAACTATAGTTTTTTAAAAAAGCAACTGCTAAAGTATGTATTACATGTAGGAGTTTCTTACTGATGATCTAAATCCTGATTACATCAAACTTATCGACACTGTGGCTAGTTTTATCAAAGACAGAGGTGGAAATGTTTGCACAGTTTCTCTTCCACACACGAAATCTGCTACACCATCATACAATATCTTGTGTGCAGCAGAAGTATCCTCTAATATGGCAAAGTTTACAGGATTACCTTTTGGTAAGCAAAGAACTTTTAAATTTGTGTGTGGTTTTGAAATTGTTTGATATGTATTCCGAATATTCTTTTATAAAATAAAAATCAAGATTTCATAACATTTCTGGATATAAAACCTAATAGCCATAGTATAGTTGCAATTGTGGATATAAAAAACACTACAAACCAACAAAACAGACTATTAGCCATATAGTACATATGTACTGTACAGTTCCACTATCACTGTAGGCCCTGTAAATGGACTTCACCAATCAATACACAGGCATGACCTTTGTACTGATCATGAATCGCATGAGAATGGAGTAAATTACAAGAAGCGTGTCTCTTGTAAACGAATTTGAAATCCAAGGTGGCACCATTTACTAAAACAGGTTTTGTTGTCGAGATATTGATGTTGAGAAACTACTGTACAAGACAATAGTACAAATGGCGCACTGCTAGAAAAGAGCAGAATTGATGATTCTAGTATTGAGGTTGTGTTGAATGTCGAAGAAGATTTGTGTTAGTAGTTATGATAGTTTGTATATCCATTCTAATGCATACTTTGCTAGTAGTTGCAGTACAATTACTGATGTACATGTAGTAATAAGGATGTCGTTAACCAGGAACATAACAGTTGGTAACACAGATGTCAATAAACTAGGAAGTGTTGCATAATAGTTGGTAACGCAGACACATTTGGGATTTGCCTGATATTCACACCCTTGCCTCGGGCATTGGGTGCACATATCAGGCAAACCCCTCACCACTACGTTACAACTATAACTTGTACAATTATTATGCCTGGTGAATCAAATTTAAAAGTGAAAGGCCATTATGCTTTGCTTTCAGCTATGTTCAGTCTGTTACACAGTGCTACAAACGAAGAATAATAGCACCTCTGCAATCAATCCAGTCACCACAAAAACACGGACAATTCGCGTGCCCCAACTATTATTATTGACTCATAAGTGGCCATTATGCTTTGCTTTAAGCTACGTTAAGCCCGTTTCACAGCGTTACAAATGAAGAATAGTAGGAGAAGTGCTTCTGCAGTCACCATGGAAAATACAGATGGTTCCTAAAGGGAAGCCATCACGTTAGCTACCATGAATTGACACCCTGAGCTGTCAGCAAAAAGAAAAGGGGACAAAGGTAACTTAGGTATGTGCATCGTAAGTACTGCAGTATGCCAAGAGGACAAAGCAACGTTGAACAGTGAAAGAATCAAGCCCATAGCCTTAGCCATTATCAATTTACGCTTGTCTAAAGGCATTAGTCAGTCAGTCAGTCAGTAGGAAATTCCACTAAATATATTATGTTTTTAAATTTCAAGCAACTTTTTGGAAGCATTTAACGTCGTACTGAAGGCACTTTTGGGTTTGGTTATACCAGTGAATACTGCCAAGGGGTGCTATGAAGGTATTGTGAAGCTGGTAATATTTTTGGCCAAAAAAGCTTAAACTGTTGTGATCCCTTAGATGTACGGTAATACAGTACTACGGTACTGTGTCAACTATAGGTTACATACTTTATGTTTGGGGTGATCATCTGCATACATGCAGTGCATGCTGACTTACATTCTCCAGGTTATTGCTATTCTAATGAAGCCAAATCATGTGATGAACTGTTTGCTGAAAATAGAATGGAAGGTCTGGGTCCAGTTGTGCAACACAGAATTATTGCTGGAACTTACTTTTTAACATATCGGTGAGTACAGACCAGGTATATAGAATGGTAGTGCCCCAAGGCATGTAAAGTACCTAATTGTAAACTGACTATGACAAACTGCCTATGACTTTATAAAACTGACTATGACTTCATAAAAAAATGAAAACAACATTCACAAAAAAATGAAAACAACATTCACCAGTTGCACCCAATTAATATTGTTCATGTTTCCATGATACTAGTAGTGTTGTTTCGGTAAGGACTTTTTAGTTATAGTCATAGTCAGTTTCGTCAATAATTTTAATTTTAGTTATAGTAATTTTTCTTAATTCCTTTTAGTTACTGATTTAGTTATGGTTATATTCTCTGTGTTATTTTAGTTTTAGTTATAGTTTTAGTTAAAAATGTGAAAATCTTTAATAGTTTTAGTAACATTTCTATAAACGTTTTAGCTTTAGCTATAATAGTTGTACATAAGAAACTCTTTTAGTTATAGTAATCTTTTCAAATTCTTTTTAGTTTTTGATTTAGTTTTAGTAAAATATTCTGTTGTATTTTTAGTTATATATTTAGTTTTAACTATAACATGGATTTGCTTTTAGTTATAGTTTTAGTTAACTAATACATGTTTTGTTTTACTAAAAGTACTTTTAGTTTTAGTTATAGCTAACTAAACCACTATCAGGTCACAAACTACAGCATATATTGATGTTTGGATGCTACATATAGCAGTACAGTTTCATTCTGTGCTTTGTTCCACCTGTAGAACATATGTGAACTTATACATGTAGTGGTCTGAGCAACATATTGTTGTTTTAGTAAAGAGTTTTAGTTTTAGTTATCCTTCTTTATTCCTTTTAGTTATAGATTTATTAGTTACGGTTATATTGTATTTGTTGTTTTAGTTATAGTTTGTTAAAAACATAAAAACCTTTTAGTTAATAGTTTAGTTGTGTATAAGAAAATCTTTTAGTTATAGTTTTAGTGATCTTTCTTAGTTCTAGATTTAGTTTTAGTAAATCATTCTGTTATTTTTTAGTTATACGTTTAGTTTTAGTTATAATCAGAGACAGTTATAATTTTTTTCTAATCCCAGAGAAAATGTCAGGCAACCTAAAGCATTACCTGAAATTGATATGCTACTGTTTTACATCCTTACGATACATTGATAGAATGAGTGACTCAACCTATAGTAATACAATCATTGTTGTCTAATTGATTGACAATGCTTCACTATAAAACTCTCTAACTTCCTTCTATTTGATCTGACATTTTGTCAGGTAGGTTCCATTATGGTTGGCCATGCATGATATTTGTCTGACAAATGGCCTATGTCAGGCAGTAATAATTGACTCTGGTTATAATAAGGATTTGCTTTTAGTTACTAATACATATTTGCCTTACTAAAAGTACTTTTAGTTAACTAAAACAACACTAGATACTAGGTACATACGTGACTGAATTTATGAAAATTATCAATCTTTGCACACCATTAAAATTAACTTCTTACCATGAATGGATAACCACACCAATACGCCACAAATTTTCACCACAGCCATGCCACTGATTTCCTCAGGCTGCTTTTCACGAGTGGATTTTTAGAGATACATTCCAACCACGAGAAATGTTCTCACATCTTTTTGAGTGTCACTAGCTGCCTGAGGCTAGAGACATGGACACTATTAAACAGTTGCCCAAATATTTTCTACAGTGTGTGTGTATTTCTTTCACTTTAAGTGGCCACTTTGAGTGGTACAAGTGGTCTTGAGAGTTCTATATGAGATTCTATATGACCTGCTTAGCAATTTTCTGTTGATATACCAATCACCCAACCTCACCCAAACAGTTGTGAAAAAATTGCTCAAAATTATGGTTACATCAGTAGCCAGCTTGTTATGGACTAAAGTAAATTACACTACAGGTGGCTGCATTCATGGTGAAAATTTCAAACCCATAGCTTTTGACCTTTCCAATCTATTATAGTGGATTGTATCTCTCACTCTATACTTACATCAATGGTTTTCCCACATTATAGTAGATAGTTTGTAAATGGTTTTAGTGTAATTTCCTTATAATTAAGTTAGACCTCAGTTAAAGTTTTGCTGTATAACATGCGCAGTAGTAATGCTACTAAAATATCCTATGATATTTATCTGCCAGTCTTTGGATACATGTACCTGACTATAACAATACATGTACAGTATATGACCTACACCTCCATCTATACCTTTAATAAGTCAAACATAGAAACCTTCCAGTACATATCGCAGCATTTAATGATGGGTTCCATTAGGCATTTCCTATCACACTGTATCAAGATTTACTTTATAAATGAACTTTTGCTTTGAGCAATGTACAGTACTTCGATGAATTAAAAGTTGACAAAAATCAAAAAATCATACTGTAGATCTAAATGTGTAGACACTTACGGACATTTGATAAAAAGTCGACAAATTTAACTGATCATCAAATTTGCCAACTTTTTCTTTTGTACTTGTTGTGCAGCAAACCATTGGATTAGATAACAATAATACAGTAGAGGGTTACAAACTTGTTTTACAACTACTTCAACAGGGGTCGTACTTACTATGATCGTGCACTTAGAGTCAGAAGATTAATAGTTGAAGACTTTCACAGAATTTTTTCAGATGTTGATGTACTGCTGACTCCAACCACAATCAGCAAAGCACCTCTTAACACTGAGATTAAAAGGCTAGGACCTGTTGAGTCTTGTGTATACGATCAACTAACAGTTCCTGTAAGCTTAGCTGGTAAGTGTTAAAATTTAAATAATAAAGTAAATATGTTTTTGTTTTATTTTGCTTAGGTTTACCAGCTATTAGTTTACCTCTTGGAGTGTCACATGATGGTTTACCATTGGGTATACAATTAGTTTGTAATAGATTTCAAGAAGAAACATTGTTAAGGACAGCCAAATCTTTAGAAATAAGTTGTTATCTGTTATAATATTATACCAATTTCCATATCACTGTGCAATACATATATACTAACTACACTGCAATTATGCAATCACAGTACTGTGATTAGGGTTGTTTCCTGATCATACTGGATATTTCTTGGGAAGTGATGAGATGTGTGGATGACAATAATTCCTATATACATAATACATAGAAGTATATTAAAGTATACAAGAACCCCATCAAGACAGTGCATACATTGTACATTTGTACAGTAGGTGACTTTAAAATGTTTACATTTGGTTTTGTAGAGACCATTGTAATGTAATAGTTTTACAATGACCATTGTAATTGTAAAAACCAAACACATCACAATTACTATCATGTTTACAATATGTCTACTATCATGTTTACAATATGTTTACATTTTAAAACAAAACAAGTCTAGTTGCCAGTTGCATGCACAACCACAAACAGAGGGGAAAGAAAAAAATAAATGTGTAACTACCAGCTGGAAACAAGTTTGATAACAGCAGGGGTAGTGAAATTTGTTGTAACTTTGTAGCTGTCATGTAGCAGTCAATTAACAAAACATACAACACAGCACAAGCAATCTTAATTACTATTGTAATTACTAAGGCAATTGTAAAAACTAATGGTAATTACTAATAGCAAGAGTTAATAATAAGAGAGGAGAGTATCTAATAAGAGAGGAGAGTATCTAACACTGTATAGTCCTGTAACAGATGATTGCGCAGAAGTTAAACGGCTTCTTTTCCGCGTAACGTACAAACTGGCTAGTATATTTTCGCATTTAATCACAAAGGCTATCCCAGACACAAGGGCGTGTGTTCGACTCGATGTTCAAGCTCACCACGAAGAGTATCGCTCTGTTGCGTAAAGAAGTGTGGCTGTTAACCTCGAAGATAACTCCAGGGGAGAGCATCTGAGAAACCAATAAACACTGAACCAAAGGCGGAGTATCGCTTCGAATTTTCACTGCGTCGCCATGTTACCCTACCTTTGAGCATTCTTCAATTGAAGGAGCACTCTTCCCTGTACATATCAGCTCAGTCTTTAGTTCAGTCTTCGAATATTCTCGAGGATTCATCATGGTGCGGCTAAACTAATTGCAGTAAGGAAACAAACAAATACTAGAAGCCTATACGTTACACAGAAAGGAAGCCGTTTAACTTCTGCGCAATCATCTACTACAGGCCTATACAGCATTAGACAATCTCCTCTCTTATTATTAACTCTTGCTATTAATATTACAATAGTTCTTTTTGAACCATATGTAAACTTTAAAGTCCCCTACTGTAGAGGACAATATTTGGAATGTGAGACCCGCTGAGTGAAAACCCGACTTGTTCGCATTTTCCGTTTTGTGACTTTTGTTGTCTAGAGAGAAAAACCAATGGAGTGTTAAAGTTTCAGCCCAGTGCTTTTGCAGTTAAGTATAGCGATAGATAACAAGAAGAGTAAAACAATCAATTTGTACAGTGCCTATACAGGACAGTTCGTACAAGGCTTCCCAAGACATAGTCTGTTTTGCACTAAAAGAAATATTATGGTCACTTAATTAGTCTGTGACATGTTGACACATTTTAGTACCCATAAATTAGGTATCCCATAGCAACAAGAGCACGCATCTTGCTATTCTACACCATCTCACTTAAATTAGAACTACTCCATCATTTCTAATCCAGTGGACATGACCTTTTCACACAGCTACTTTAGTAATTTTGCCAAAGAAGAGCGTTTGCCATTTTTAAATAGCAAGTCCAGATGATGAATAACATGGAAGTAAAGAAAAGGATTTCTGGGAGTGTCAACCCGAAAGATAAATATGTGATGAATGAGAAGCTAAAAGACAAAAATAAAAACGCACAATGGTTTGTGCTGTTTAGCATAGTGTATCATAAAAGTATCAAGGCTCTTGTGCATAAACTGTAGGACTAGTTCTAATATAAAGGGAAAAACTGTAACTCATGTTCTAAAGCAAATTTAGCAGTTGGGTTTGGACTAAACTGTGTACTAGTGTTAGCTTATATCCAGTAAAAAAGTACGGAACATTTACTAAAACCATTTGTAAGTTATAGAACAAATTAAATTTCATGGGAAGCCATATAATCGGACTGTACAGAGCACCCTTAATATTAATTATTTTATGTAGCACATGTTTTATATACCCAATGTATTTCAATGGCAATTATCTCAAGAACAGAATTATGCAAACAAGTTGGGTTTTTGCTCAGTGGGTCACATAATTATGTATTATACAGACATGTATTTTACATCATCATAAAAGCTTTCTACCGCCAAATTCAAATTTGCGTGAACAAATTGCACCATCACTTAATAATTTTCAAAATAATTAGATACTTTGTAAAATTCTATACACCTGGATTTTACATGTACACATTCATACATTAACTTGTATAGCAGGTTGATCTAATCACTTAAATCTGTATGTTGTAATTTGCAGTTTCCTAAACATATTATTTACTTTCTTCACTATTCGCCTTCTAACACACAAAACAAAACGATGGATTGATGGTAGTACAAAAAGTTTAGCCCTAAACACTAGGCTTGCATTGTTTCAAGCATAATGTACTAATGATGCGGTCCACCATAATAGAACAGTCACACTAATACAGCAATTGAGAAAGGCTGATATACTGTATAAATTCCACACCTTCAATATAGTAGCCACATTTAAGTGGTGCCACAATTAAATTTGAAGGTCTTAAACATTGCGAATTGTTTTCCAGTATCCAATAATGGTCAAGTTAGAATAGTTGCCACATCATTTTTTTAATGTAAGATAATGAGTGTCACAGCATTTAACCAAGTGAACTTTAGTTCTCAAGCATAATCTTGACTTTGAAAGTGTGCACTCTCAAAAGCATAATAGGCTATTTTCAGTCACACATATGTACACTGTATACCATACCCTTTTAAGATGGACAGAAGAGTTGGTAGCTAATAAATTGGTCTTCATGAGCTTTATGATGATAACACAAAGGTCCTCCATCGTGGAATATGACCATTCAGATAAGAACAAGTGGTCCCAAACAAATAGCAATGTCTTCAAATTCAAAATTTCTACGAAACACTACATACAGTACAGATTCAAAACATAAATTACCTTTACAAATTTTAATAACCTACTGTTGATATCCACTTGTGGATAAAACACTCTAGTTTGATCCCATAATGCTCTTCCTTAGTCAGATCAGAAAGTAGTTCTGCTATGAGCGTAACATCCTACATACAGCATGTACACATCATTTTAGACTCTAAAAGTACATTATTGGAAACACATATGTCTGGGACATCTGTTGCTCAAAATGATTGTACATTTACATAGCACTTTCAAATTGCAATCGCTTAAATGTACACAATTCTCTTACTGTATGCTTGAAAAGGGCTATTAATTGAAGCTTAACTAATAATGTATGTACATTTATGAACACCTCTACAGAAAAACAGTTGCCATGAGAAACTCTGCAAATCAGAAACTTACAGAAGTTTATTTTAAAAATTATCAGTATAAAATTTCACCCAAAAAATGCATTTATAATTGAGGTACACCCTGTATACTTACAGCAGCTGAGAGCAGTCCATTTACATGGCTGTGTAGTGCGGCTTCACAATTTGACAGATGGTTAGACACTCGCATGGCAATGTTTCTCATGTGATTGACACCAGGCAAGTATGTGTCAAAAAACACTGATAAGTATGCCACTATTGAGACAGGATCTAGAGCACACAAAACAGTAGTAAGTTTAGTATGAATGTCTACCATCAATGCATAATATTATTATTAATTTTGTTGATACTGTACGTTATAGATAAAGCACTGCAGCACATGTGTACGGAAAGTACAGCACAAGGGTGTGTGTCAAGAGGCTAATACAGCATGAGGCAAAGCCGAGTGCTATATTTGCCTCGAGACACCCCCAAGTGCTGTACACACAAGCAAAGGTAGTGCTATACAAACGCTCTGTGAACCGAGTAGTTTGTATGGCAAAATGAGTTCAGCAATGAAAAGCCTTTTCGCTCACTACAAACAAATAGAAAACCTCTCTATGCTAAGTTACGAGAATCCATACAACTGTGTGTGTAAGTGTTGCCATTAATGTTAAAATATTCTTACCCAGAACAGTAGCTGTTACACTTTAAGATAAGAACTGCACCACGGAAAAACTATAAACTGATAATCTGTGTATAGCAACCATCTTGGAAACTAATCAAAACACAGAACAATCCAGACAAGAAAGCATGTATTAAAATATTTGTGGTGCCTAATCGTCTGAATTGTGTAATAGAGGCCACACCACCATAGGTAACCAGATATAGTTATAGCAAAAGTTACACCACTTCTGTTTTCTCAATGATTAGAATAATACATCATGCAGTAGCTACTGTAGTTTTATTTCACAGAATATACAATAATCGGATCGGTATAATCGGTATAGGTACAGATTAATTGGATATCGGTACAACTGAAAAATCCTTATCAGTACACCTCTAGTAGCTAGCTAGCTAATAATTATGTGCCATTTCTTATTATTAATTTTGTATTCCAAACATCATTAAAATTTGATATCTTAATAACTTCAGTAGGTGCATGACTTTTGAAATGAAGTATAAGTGTCTGATGATGACACTGTATTTCAGTATTGTATTGTATATAGAATATTCTATTATTCGTTCTTGACTAAAAACATTCGTTCTCTTTCATTTAGAATATTCGTTTTAGCCCTAGTACAATATGGAAAATACAGCATGTGGCAGCCCAAAAAGCAGCACATACTGTAGAACCGAACTGATGATGTGAGTCCTTTTAAGGCAGAGTATGGAAAGGAAAAGCAAAGAAAAAGGCAACATGTCAACAAATGGGACTGCCAGCCAGATATTTATTTATTTATTTATTTATTTATTTATTTATTTATTACTGTGTAGGACTCCATCAAGGAGTATAACACACAGATACAAAACAAAATCAAAGTAAATTCAGATGATTTAGCAAAATGTCCTTAAAACAGTTTACATCTTCTGGCAAAGTGTTCCATAATTTAATAGTGGATGGTAAAAAGGAAAATAAGTACGAGTTGATTCTTGCTTGTGGGATTCTGAAACGTTGTGAATGACCTCTGGTAACTGATGACATTGATGTTAGTGAGATAGATGGAACTTCCATTTGACAATTGATTATCTTATAAAACATGACTAGTTTGCAAAATGTACGTCGTGATTCTAGAGAGGGCCAATTAAGTTATGTGAGCATGTTAGTAACACTACTTCTCCAGGAGTAATTGTTCATTGTATACCTTGCAGCACTACGTTGAATCTTTTCTATGGCAAAAATATCAGATTGAAGGTGAGGAGCCCATATAGGTGAAGCATATTCTAGTATGGGTCTGACAAGGGACTTATAGCAATGAGATCTTACAGAAATTGGACAATGATTGACGTTCCTCCTCAGAAAAGCTAAGGCTGAATTGGCCTTATGACAGATGTTATGAATATGATTTTTCCAAGTAAGATGTTTATCGAATGTTATTCCTAGATATTTTGCCTTGGAGACCTTTTGAATTAGGTGATCAAATAAGTAATAGTTATGTTCAATAATATGATGTTTATTATATAGTTATACAACGGCCACGAGTGCTCTGCCTGATATAAACGCACGAGCCTGAGGGCCGTCAGGCCCGAAGGCAAGTGCGTTTATACAGGCAGAGCACGAGTGCACGTTGTATAACTGTTATGTACCATTCACCTAATAGGTGGGGAGAGTCTCACAAGACAGCTGTAACGCTTATAAAGGCCAGGTTTCTAACTTCGATTGTGGGTAACCAAGCCTGACGTTGCGATGACGTTCCCCCTGCAGTACTGCAGCCACCTGAGATATTGAAAGCTAGTACGCTATGGGATAATTATATCACTAATCTGCATTCATGCATTCGCTGTTCCACTCTATCATGTAGTGCTCAGCATGCCAGCGTGCCATATAGACTAAGCACCAGACTAATCGCCATAGTGATTCTCTCGAGCGAAAAAATCAGCTAAATAGACGGTTTAAGTAAACAAAACCTAACTACTAAACGATACTAGTCTAATTCTTACTATTCACACTGGCTAAACTCAAATCTGGTGGCATGACAAAACTGGTTACCACAATCGAACGTAAAAGTTAGTATTATTTAGAATATATTTGTTTTATTGAGTCATTGTCAAAGTGGACTACAGTTTAACCTGGGCTAAGATGGCACCAGACTAGTAAGGTGTATAAGTACGTTTATATATATGTAGACTAGAGTTGTGGCCACCCGTGTTGGCTTTTTCGATCATCATTGGCTGCCTGTAAACATTATACGTATTGGTGACGTTATGGCCCACAATCGACCTTTACATGTCAGGCTATAAAAGAATTCGAGTGATCTGTGTAGTGTCTTCCCACCTATTAGGTGAGGTGTCGTAGTGGTCTTCGCCACCGGCACTTGTGCTATGCTGCACAAAACCGCAGCCAGTGCAATATCTGTATATTGCACTGCGGTCGGTGCATTATAACGTATAATGCACTCGTTGTGGTCTACAAAACCGCAACCAGTGCGTTATAAGTTATAATGCACTCCCTGCGGTCTGCAGCAGTGCAATATACAAATTATGGCACTGGTGGTGCCTTTGAACTGCCCACGCAGAGTGGTACATTTGAAATTGTAAGATGTACACATTTAGCTGGGTTAAATTCCATTTGCCATCTCCTGGCCCATGCTTGTAAAGTACATAAATCTTGTTGAAGATGCTCAGAGTCATTGGGAAAATGAATGATGTTGTAAATTAAGATATCATCTACATAAAGTCTAACAGTACACTGGAGATCTTGTGTAATATCATTTATAAATATTGAAAACAATAAGGGTGCCAAAACTGTGCCTTGTGGCACACCGGAAAGTACTGTAGAAGGACAGCTATTTTCTCCATCAATAACAACTGATTGTGTTCTTTCTGTCAGAAAACTTTTGATCCAAACTAGCAAGTGGCCATTTATTCCATAGTGTGATAATTTGTGACAAAGTCTTTCGTGAGGTACCTTATCAAATGCTTTGGAGAAGTCAAGAAACAAAGCATCAATTTGTTCTCCAGAGTTCAATGCTTTAGCAAAATCATTCACTGCACCCAGTAGTTGAGTTTCACATGATTGCTTGGAACGGAAACCATGCTGATTGTCACATAGAATGTTGTATTTATTGAGATGCGTAAAGATACAGGAGTAAATAATATGTTCAAGGGTTTTACAGCAAATGCTGGTTAATGAGATAGGTCGATAGTTACCCGGATCACTTCTAGATCCTTTCTTGTGAATTGGCACTACATTAGCTTTCTTCCATTCATCCGGGACAGTACCTTGTTGAATAGAGGCTTGGAAAATAAGAGTCAAAAGAGGAGCCATGAGACTAGCAGTTTCTTTTAGTAATCTTGATGGTATATTGTCTGGTCCTGATGCTTTATGTATGTCCAAGTCTTCTAAAAGTTTTTGGACGCCTATAGGATTAATGTCAGGGGTTGAAATATCTGGTGTGTGGGATCCATGGATAGTGGGGAGTGAATCCAAATCCTCTTCAGTAAATACTGATGAAAAATGTTTGTTTAAAATATCTGCTTTGTCTTTACTATCAGTATACACTTGTCCGTGAGAGCATAGTGTATTGATGTTAACCTGATCTTTACGTTTGCCCTTAACAAAAGACCAAAATCTTTTAGTGAGTTTGTTATGTGAGTCCAGCAGTGATGAAAGATAGTTGTTATGAGATCTTCGACATAAACGTTGCAATTCTTTCTTCAAATTATGATAGCTTTCCCAGTCTTTTGCAAGGTTGGATGAGCGAGCAGTGTTGTATCTACGCTGCTTTTTCCTTGATAATCTTTTGATTTGAGCAGTTATCCATGGAGTTCGAAACTTGGTTGATGTTTGCTTCTGTGGTACAAGGGCTAAACAGGATTCACAAAGATATTTAAATTTATTCCAGAGAGTATTAATAGGAGTATCAAGGGTATAATCATTTAAAAAACTATTATTGAAGTTTAGGATGACTTCTTCAATTAAATCAAAGTTAGCCTTATGCCAAAGAAAAACTTTTCTTGAGTTTAATTTACAAGGTGCTGACACATAAGTGGAAATATGCACAATTTCATGGTCACTAAATCCTGGGATGACCTTGCATGATTTGACTAAAGATGGTCGATTTGTAAGGAATAAGTCTAAAATATTGTGATTTCTGGTAGGAACATCAACCATTTGTGTGAAACCATAAGTGTTAGAAAAGTCTAGAAGGAGCTCTGCAAAGGTGTGAGGGTAGTTGTTTCCAGATATTGAGCCATCACTCCAATTAATGATGGGAAGATTAAAGTCACCTGCTATCCAGATCAGAGACAGATACCGTATATAAGCAGAGAGAAATTTTCACGAGTTAAATTTTCGTGTCAAAAAATTTTCTCCTGTGTCCTCAAGCGACGAAAATTTAATAGCTTTATTAAACCTATATTGTACTTTGCATGGGAGGATCAAAGCAATGCCACGTATCGTATTCTCCATACAGTACTAATCAACTGCATAACTGTACTGTATGAGTCATACAGTACAGTTATGCAGCTAATTGGGCAAATACAGTACAGTTATGCACTTAATTGGGCAAATACAGCACACTTGGGCAAATACAGTAGACGGTTATGCGGAGGATTTATTTGTGGAATGTTACGTAACCAACACTGTAAATCGCTAAAACTAGCCAAACTAATCCTATTAGTTCATTCTACGACTAGAAATAGAATAGTTAAACACTTACTGATATTCTTATCATCGAAAATCGCAGCGGTTTGAGTACTAGAGAAAGTCGCTCCGAGCCAGACGCGACCAGAAAGTACAATATAACACTTAAAGCACCGCCTTGCTTGTGTGTATGAAAAATACAGTACTCGGGGGGTGTCTCGAGGCAAATACAGCACGCGGCTTCGCCTCGTGCTGTATTAGCCTCTCCACACACCCCCTCATACTGTATTTTCCGTACACACGCGCAGCGGTGCTTTAACTCTAACATACAGCCTTTTTCAAGGCCTTTTTTTGTATACAGGAGAAGCAGAATGATAAGCAGCAAAACTGAATTGTGGCATCTGTTCCTTGGAGGCTGCACCCCAGATTCAGAAGTTGTCACAAGTCAAGCAATGGATTGGAGTGAAATTGCTGTAGCTAGAAGAAGCTCATTCCATGCAAATTACATATTTGTGCATACTTCATTTAATGTGTCCTGTAGTAGCTGTCTATCCGGCATGGAATCAGATTGCATCATTACCAATGTGCGGCGAAATAGACTAAGCGGAAAGCTCCCCTCTCTCCTCAGGAGGCCCTTGTTTTTAAAAGACCGCAGCAACCTCAATCCAGGTGGCCAGAAAGCAGTTAACTGAATTCATTCAACTTCTTGAATATTACGCTAGTAAATTTTTTTGTGTAATTAATTTTCATCGGATGCTAGTTTCGACGAAATATTTTTATAAACATGACCGTCTCAGCAAAAATCCAACTTGTATGCACAAGCATGTGTATTGAGAAAATTGAAATTTAAAAATAATTTGTAAAATTACGCATGCTACAAAAAAATTATGCAAGTTTTTATCGGGCCAGTACTCAAAGAAGGAAGACTCAAATCAATTAAAATTATATACCATCTTATTCGCCTGCTCATGGAGAGTTCGAAAATCTTCATTTCGTTTCTCTAGCTCCAACGGTATGCGTGTCACGTGCGTTTGTTTACGATGCGGTAAATGTTAACAAGATTGTCATCATTTCTTCTACCAAACCGCCTTCATATCCAGTATCTACAGGGCTAATACTATACCTTGGCTGATGTGCTGATCCATGGTGAACATTTTAAGCCAAATTGCAACATTGTAGACTAATCCAAACGGAAGTTATGGCTGCGAATGTAAGCACCTGTAGTTTATTTTCAGTATAGTTGCTGTACAAATCGATTACTTTGCTCTTCCTACTGTCTATCGCTATAATTCCAAAACTACACACCACAGAAGGCTGAAACTTTGGTGGTCCATTCCTTGGACACTGCTGAGTAAATAAATTTTTTTTTAAATTGTGCGAACAAATTGGGTTTTGCTGAGACGGTCACAAATATAGAAATACGGTAGTTGACAAATTGTGGATCCAAAAATTAAGAGAGAGTCTTGTTATAATTGAGAAGAAGAGGATGGATGAAGCACAGTTTGATATGTGTACTGCAACCACTGAAAATAGCACATAAAAAGAAATGCATGGTTTCCAGTTATGCAACATCTTTTTTTAATTTTATTACAAATTTTAAATGAAGTACTGTAATGAAAACAGACAAGAAAAATTATGCAAATTGAGAATCAAAATAGCTAAAATGAAATACAGTAACAGCCACACACAACACACACACACACACACAAACACACACAAAGGTGCAAAAAGACTATTCTTTATGCATCAACTACTCAACTGATACTTACCAGTGCTTGGGTGATTTACTAAGATCACAAGGAAAGGTGCAGTCAATAAAACTTGTGTGTAATTGAATTGATAACCATGACAACTGAGCTGAGATAAAATTTTTGCACAATAACTTGGAAGAAATGATTTGTCCTTAGCTGCTTCTATCAGTGAAGGACAAGAATGAAACATCTACATAAAATAAATAATGAAGGATTACAAATGTAACTATGTATAGGTGCGCATGTATGTACATTGTCAGTCAAAATGCAAGCGGCAAAAAACAGGCGTATTTAGTTGCAGTGCAATTATTATGAATGCCTGTGTGCCTTGTTGAAGCATAAATTAATGTTATAATTGTGAGATTCAGGTGCACTTTCACCGATAAAATTGTAAAAGATAGTTTTTGAAGATGACTGTATAAGTTACGTCTTGTTGGAACCAGCAAATTGGAAGTATGATACAAACTTTCAAATTTCACCTCTCTAGACTTCACCTCGCTGTGGACCAAATGCAAGGAATGCACAAAATCTGATCTCGTAAAAGCGAAAAGGTATATATGTATTACTCATGTAAGCAGTATGGCTACATGTACTTGTATGAAACAAATTTGTACCATGTTTTGCTACGAGATGTATTGTAAGTAGCTGGCTATCATGCACTACACACAAATGCAAACTATTATTGAAGTGATAAAGTTATCATACAATGTCGTAATCACAGGTTCTAAAATAAAAGTCATCATCAGTGATAATTTCTTCTTCCAGCTGCTCATCGTTGTCAGACATACTACTCCCAGTCTCATCAGTTTCATTTTCGCCATCACTACTGCTGCTACTACTGCCCTCATCATCATCCTCAGGTAAGTGTCCCATTTGTTGTACATTGACATTCACACAACCCTGGCTGGCATAGGCATCCAGGTCCACAAGTTAATGATCTTTTCTTGCAAGTGTTTTGCAGCCTTTTTTTGCAGCTGCATCCTTTAGTTAAAAATTCAATGTTGCGTTTGATTCTCTGTTGAACTTCATGTGCTTCTCAGTCGATTGTGTAAGTATAATAGCCAGCCACTGCTTTCTGGTGATGACAAAGCCATAAATATGTCATGTTGACAAGATAGCTGCCACAGCGGACTTATCCAGCAGGAACTCTGCCAATGGCATCAGAGTGATTAAAAGGTAGGTAGCCTGTCTTCTTCATTTAGTATATGGTCACTAATCACCTCTCTAATGTTCTGCAATCACTTCTCATGTTTTTCTCTTGGTTTTAATGAAGGCTCTACAAATGTGTTGGGGTTTTGTGTCCCTTCAGTGCCACAAAAGTATTTGAATGCTTATTGAAATAAAACGTCCCCACAAGCCAAATGAAAGATAAAACCGATTTCTTTGTTGCTTTGTGAAGTGTTCTTTCTGTAGACTCCCTGACATATTAGATCAGCTATAAATGATGCATGTTGAAAGAAATTGTTTAGAACTTTTGATTTGCCAATGGACTTGAAATAAGAAACATAACTGCACCCATTGCAAATAAATAGTGATTGTAATATCTGACAAAGCCCATCTTGTGAAAGATTACTCAGTTCTGGGTCTTTGAGCAGTGCTGCTCTCAAGTTGCACTGTGTAGAAGGTGGTGGTTTATTGATTGATGTAGCTTAACCCTATGTTGTACACATCAGTGTCTGGTGAATAGATAAGAATATTGCCAGCCTGCCACTTTGTTGCATGTCTCCACATTCTGCTGTCAGCTTCTCCAGCTGTTGAATAATACTTTTCCAGCTGCTCTGCAGATAATTCACCAGGTTGCAACAGTCAAGCAATATTCTCACCAGAACCTGAAAAACACCCAGCTAAAATCAGCTTTTGTTGGCCCATCAAAAGAAAGCGTCCATTCTGTGGCAGAATGAGTCCAACAGCTTCAACAATAGATATTTTACACTGTTGACACTGAAGGTGCTCTTGCCATTTGGTAGGTACCAGCGTTGAAACTGGGTCACTACTGCTGACCCGGATGACCCACTGACCCAGATAGCAGATCTGGATTTGACCCGGATTATAATTAAAGCCGAGGTGTGCAATAAGAGCTATGTTTCGGGTAGCCACGAGCGAGCGAGACTACATTTTGAGCGTTCGATTCGTGTTGAGTAAACGAGCAGTATTGTGATAGCTAAGTCGGTAAGTTTATAATTTAAAATCAGTCAGTGGGTTTGGTTCCACGTAGCTACTGCGAGTTTACAGACAGCAATTGGGTGTGGCTTCATACATACCTAGTATTACAATTTCCCGATATATTAAAGTGGGTGTGGCTCACAAAAGTACTTATCCTTCTGCAAGACTAGACTGTATGCAACTCGTAAAATAATCAATTAATGGGCATGGCTCCACGTAAGGTTGCAGACAGTAGCGGACACAGTTTCGTGCTACAGACTGCACTTACTAATAAATGGACGTGGCTGAGCGTATGTTTGTAACAGGATAAGTGGGGCACGACAGCTACGTAACTAGCGTTTATAAGTTTCCATGTCGTCAAACGAACAATTTTGTTTCTCCTATGATCCAATCCAGGTCAGACCCGGATAATTTATAAACCAGGACGGACCCGGATGACCTGGAGAAAATGTGACCCGGTTGACCCGACCTGGTTTCAACGCTGGTAGGTACATTAGCATGTGGACTTATTGAACAGTGTTGATGTTCAGCAGAGTAACGCTTCAAATGTTCTGGTTGTTTAGGATTAAAGAGTTGTTTGGCTTGCTTATCAAAAACTAGGCGCATCTGATAATGATTCAGTAGCTTGTCATTCCATGTACTCTTGTTTCTTCAGTGTGGGTGTCCAGCTTCATCTCACAGTGCACGAGGTAATTCAGAGTACTGCTCTTCCTGGATACTCTGTAGCTGTCTGTTGCTGCTGAGCCAAGCAATGCGACGTCGCAACACTTATTGACTTCCATCTCCTTAGGTGTGCATCTGGTTTTTCGCTTTAGTTGTCATTGTAATTAGTTTGTGTTGCCTCAAAGGAGCTTTCTGAGCACTGGGACACTGTAAAATATGACATTTTGAATAGTTCAAAAATACCTATTCCCCGGTCTGGTAAAAAGTTAGCACGTCACAGGTTGCTTTTGTGTTGCTATTTGGCCTGTAAATACATTCATCAACCCCCTACGATTCCTTTTATCATCATGAAATAGTTTGTAGGTAACCATTAGTTCACACATACATTTTATGTTGTCTTCAGATCTGTTACGGAACTATCAAGAAGGGCAGATGTTTCAGTTTGCTTGTCCAAGTCTGGGAAAAGTTGATTTATAATGTTTTTGTAACATTTGAAGTGGTAATTGAAAAACAAGCTAGTTTTCTGAAGATACGATTTGGTGGAACAGACCACAGCCATTTTCAAACCTTCAGTGTGATTTAATTGTAATGTTCTGAATCTCTACAGTGATACATTTGTAGCTGAACTCTTTACAGGGTGACTTGGCTTGTTGCTGAACTGTCTATAAAATTAACTGTTTGGAGCTGAACTCTCTACAGGATAACTTGCAATGTAATAGAAAATTCTATAATGGAGTATGATGCACATTTCATGTGCTTTGTCGAGAGCAACTGCTCTTACATTCACTTGTATTTTCTTTGCCACATCTTTATATTTCCCATTATTAAAGATGTAACAAACCATTATTTGTCTTAATATCAGCATGGCAGTTCAGTTTTGCACTTATATATACCAGCTACCTTGTTCACTGTAGTCACAATATTCTTACAGATTGTGCAGTCAATCTTCCAACATTTATGTTAGTAAAATTCTGAAATCACAAAGGACAACTATACGTAGCTACATCGCATGAAGTATTGATGTTGAGGTATTTAAATTATATGTTCACTTGCAGGTTACCCACAGCTGGAATGAGCTCATAAATGTTTACTAAGTTGTGCCATGCTTTAAGGCATTGTAATAATAGACATGAGCACAGTTCAATCTACATGTAAATGCCAACTGTCATAATTTGGTGTACATGTGGCAGTTTCAAAAAAAGTTTAATTATGTCATAACATACACTTGTCAGTCAATCGTTGACTTGCAGCTTGAGGGGAGAACATTGTAAAAGGCTGAAAGATTATTCCTAAAGAAACTGTTACTGAGAAAGCATGGCTCTACTCATACATAGCTATTTACATTGAAAACGATAATTGTATATGTATGCAAACTGTAACAAAACAAGCATGCAGCTGCACAGTTCTAAAAGTGGTAAATATGACTTTGTTTGAATTTTATGTACATATAAGGTTAAGGTTAGAGTGTTTAAAAACCAATTTTTGTAAACCAATTTTTTGTAAACTCAATAACTGATTCATGCTCCTATAAATGATAGTATTTTTTTTATTAAAAAATCAAACGACTAGAAAAAATTCTTAAAAAAGATTTCAGAGGATTTTGGGTATGGCATTCTCTATAGCTAATGAACCAATTTATCTTGATATTATTTTGCTGGGTATCACCCTTCAACAGCCAGACCAATACATGTTTATCTTCTTTCAGAATCATATCCAAAAAATTTTTGAAACTAGAAATATTTTTATGAAACCTTATGCAAATCAAAAAATGGCTGCAACTTACTTTTAAAACATTTTTTAAATGGGCTATAAAACTGTTGGACTTAATGAGAGTTTTCATCTACCACAAAATTATTACCAAACTCAAAACTAGCTATTGTACGTAAAATTAGATATGAAAAAACTAAAAACCATAAATTAATATACAAATCACAAGATAATTGTGGTTGTTGTCATGGTAACTATATACAAATAAGTAAAGATACATGAGCGTAACCATGTACAAAAAACAGAATTAAGATATGTGGTGAACATTTTGAGTTATAATCAGAAACATGAAATTAAAATTTTTGAATGTTAATGCGTTGTTGCACTATATGTGACCTAATTTTAGAAAACCGTCGATATCCGCACAATTTTCAAAATGCATTTTATTTGTTCTTTGTTTTCTACAGGGACAGAGGAATGGACTAGCCAAGTTTCAGCTTCCTAAGTTAAGCAGCGTTGAAAATACAGCACTAGACAGCCAGACTAGCAAATAATTTGATCTGTACAGAAGCTATCAAGAAAAGAATCTACAGGCGCTTACATAAACCATCATAACTTACTGATAAAACGACGTACGGAATTGAATCTTGGCTCATTGTGTTCGCCATGAATTTGTGCATCCACCAACGTATAGGCATGCTTCTTTGTTGGAGAAGGAAGGCAAATTCACTGAAAAACGATCGTCGGTAAATTCTTTCGTCACCCCAACGTAAACAAACGTCTGTAACTTTGGAATCTTTTAGTGTATGGAGATGAAACAAAGATTTTTGCACTCCCTATGGACAAGTGAACACGATGATGCCCAGGATTTATCCATTGGCGGCTTAGTTCGCCCACCAGCGAGGCAATAAAAACTTGCATAATTTTTTTCTGGAGCTTGCGTATTATACCCATAGTTTTTAAATGCGTTTTATTACAAAAGTACTGTTGTGCGTATATCGACGATTTTCCAAAATTCGGTCACATATTAGCATAAAACTTCAAACATCCATAACTTTTTTTTCCCAAAGAGGATTGTAGAAGATTTTTGATATGTTGTTCTCCAGAAAATTCTGCATCTAATGATACCAAATTTATCTTTATACCACTTTTTCTGGGTAAGGTAATTTTTTAACCTTCAACAACTGGACTAGTGGCAAAAATTTCGTTTTTATTTATTCGTTTTTGTTTTCCTTTTTATTCTTCGTCTTTTTGCACACTTTGAAAAATTGCTATAAAACAAACTCGTAATCAGATCACCTTGAAATTTGGCACACATAAAGGCAGCCCATAGGCGAATCCTAGTATCAAATTTGGTGCACATTCAATGAATAGTTCAGGAGTTATGACCGATTATTGATGTAAAACAAGTTGTCACGTCTAAAGGGTAAACCACTTCATGGAAAGAGTTGAAAAAGAAAATCGGTTTGTGGATAGATCAACCATTGTAGAAGTGCCTTTTGGTGGTTTGAAAACAATCGAAATTAAGATCATGGAGATATGACACGAAATCAAAGCTGTGTAACAATTGCGGGAAAATAAAATGACCAATATTTTTCGTGCCTACCAGGCAAACTGCTTAGAGCAATGAGTAGAAAATCGGTATGTGGCTGGAATAATAATCATAGAAAGTCCTTGAAGTAGTACAGAAGAATCGGACTGTTTGGTCTCGGCACCATATTCACCTGAATTGTCATTATTAAAACTTTTTACCATTAACCTACCATCACAGCCATTTCTTGGCCGCCACCTTGGATTTCACATCTTTTTTCACCATGGCCTTTTTGGGGCCGCGCCTTTTTTTACAGCTTGTCTGTTTTTGGTTAGATAGTAATATGACTGGATGGACTAGTGAATCAGCACATACTACATCAAAGGAAGTATAGGTGTACCAAACATCACTTGTGTCTGAATGCATGCCCTGCTTAAGCAGAGGGCTGAGAATATACAATCATCAGCTGCAGGCCAAACATCCTTACTGAGACAATTGGTCTTGTCAACACCTGCCACTGATTATCAATTACTGAAAAGAGAAATGGCTCATTTTAAATAAACATTTTAGAAATCTTTTGGAAGCATTTGGGGTCATTCAGCAGGCAATTTGGTTATTACTGTACTACTACCAAGCTATCATGAAGGAAAAGTGAGGCTGAAATGATGGGTGATATTTTGAGTAGAAAACACAAATGTTTTACTCCTCACTGTATGATCTTTACACAAGAATGATATACAGCACAGTACACAATAAGAATATTTACTTTGTAAAACAGCTTTTAGTAAATTTCACAGCCACAAATTTAATTGATCAGGTGAACCTACAAGTAGAAGGTATTAAATTTTTGATCATCACATATCATGATCAGTACAATTAAGCTAGATGCCTGTTTTCTTAATGAGTTATCACAGTACTATTTGTTAACAAGTGAAGCAAAAAAATGCAAGCTTCAGTAATAGGGATCATTGCTTTAGCAAGGTGAACAGCTAACCAAACAACCAAGAGTTAACACAGCATAATTCATACACAAATACTGACTGTATTTATTCTGTCTATGTTTAGGTGTTGGAACTAATAGTCCAAAAATTCTTCCTTGGCTCAAATGAAAACAGACCACAGCCCCCAATAATGAATAACATTAGAGTCATTTATAGATTTGGGGTTCGTTTTGTCTTGTTATAAGGAGTTCTTTTAAAATAGTTGTTCCAATACTGAATAAAGACGGGGTTAGAATAGGAAGTTTAGAACACTGTTTTTGCTGTGTAATAAAATGAGAAAGTTCAAGACACACTGTAGTGTGTTGTGCAGCCTACAAAGGCAGTGCACCACACAGTGTAGATCAACGTTGAAACCAGGTTACTACTGCTGACCTGGATGACCCACTGACCCGTATTTGACCCAGATGTGATCCGGATTAATTAAAGCCGAGGCGTGCGATAAGAGCTATGTTTCGGCTAGTCTCGAGCGTTCGATTCGTGTTGAGTAAATATTGCAACTTCAGCCTAGTGTAGGTTGAAGACCAAAAAAAAAAAAAAGGTCATCACCTACTGACAATAGCCTCAGTTTCGTGCTACATACTGCACTTACTAATAAATGGGTGTAGCTGAGCGTATGTTGGTAACGCGATAAGTGGGCGTGGCTCACAAAAGAGCTACGCGATAGCGTTTATAAGTTTCCATGTCGTCAAATGAACAATTTCGTTTCTCACGTGATCCAATCCGGGTCAGACCCGGATAATATGTAAACCGGGTCGGACCCGGATGACCCGGAGAAAGTGTGACCCGGTTGACTCGGATGACCCGACCCGGTTTCAACGTTGGTATAGGTATATTGACAGAAGAAAAATTCTGATTTTCACACATTTATAGCTCAGTGATCCTTTATCCGAATGGAACAAATTTTACACAGGAGTTACCTACCTGGTATGACAGTCTACATGGCTACGTTGAAGGAAATCTCCCAGCCAATCTCAAGATACAAAGTTTCAGCTTTTTCTTCATTTTTCTTCTACTTACTTCTTTTTGCACATGTATTGCAAAAATCACTATAAAATGCAAACGTGTAATCTTATCAAGCTGAAATTTGACAGCACACTTAATACAGTGCTGTGAAACCTTACTGGATAAACCAATTAATCAGCCAGTTATTCCAGTTACATGTATCAATTGTTCTTATGTATAACCGAATAAATGATCTCCAAGATATTCACTCAAAAGTGTACATATTTTGGTACTTTTCTGCCTTTAATATTGATATCACACTTGTGCAAGTATAAGGAAAATTAGGAATTTTAAATTTGATTAGGGATCATAGAAATATAAAGTAGGGAAACAAGAAGGTCGCTTACACCTGCAGATATAATAGTTGACCTAATTCAGTCATGTGTATAGACTGAATTAGGGATTAACAATCAACTAGTATATCTGCAGGTGTAAGTGACCTCCTTGTTAATATTCCTAATTTTTCTTTATACTTGTTTGATTACATTTTTAGTAACATTATTATGACTTGGTGAACCCTCGCATACTGCATCAAAAGAAAGGACGGCACCAGAGTTAATGCTTTAGTCTAAACGAACACCCCAGGTATCATTTACTAGCAGTAGCCACTATGCTTCGCTATCAGCTACAGTATGTTCACCCATTTTACAGTGCTATAAACAGAGAACAGTAGGAAAATCACCTCTGCAATCAATCCAGTCACCACAAAAAATACAGATGATTTTGCAAGCCTCAACTACTCAAGATTGAACGGTAGCTATTATGCTTCGCTTTCACCTATTTCAGTCCATTATACAGCATTACAAATGAAGAACAGTACGCGAAGCGTCTCTGCAATCAATCCAGTCACTATGGAAAAAACAGGAAAAATACCAACACAGCCACAGGGAACCTCTCGTTGGCGTTGTCAGAGAAAAGAACTGGAACACAAAGAAGCAAGTCCATGATCCGTGTATTGTACGTACTGTGGTTGGCGAAAAGGCACATCTCAGGACAAGGCAATGTCAAACAGTGAAGAAATCAAGCCCGTAGCTATATCCATTGTTGAGTTATGCTTGACTGAAGGCATCAGTTAGTCAAAATAAAATTTTGTTAAATAGAACATTTTAAAAATTTCATAGAAACTTTTTGGAAGGGTTTGGGGTTAGTCTGAACCTCTGAAGATAATTTTGGCTTGGCTGTGCCTAACCAATACTGCCAAGTTATCATGAAGGGAAACTGAGGGTGATATTTTTGGCTGGAAAAGGCCAGTTCTACATAATAACTACAAAAAGCAGCTCTCCTTCTGAATCTAGGTAAACATACAAAAAAGGATCACTAGCTGTCTGTCTGCTTAAACCCCATTTTCTTCAATTGCTTATCTAATGCATGGTTCCAGCATCAGGGTGATTGCTTTAGCCCATATATACTGCGCTTCAAACGGCACACAAGGTTTTCTTGGCCTGACTCCACAAACCCCTCTGGCTGTCTCATGTAGACCTCTTCGCTCAATTCTCCATGGAGGAAGGCAGTGGATACATCCATCTGATGCAAGTGTAATTTGTGTTGAGCTCCCAGAGCTAACAAGCACCTAACAAACTCAAACCGGACCACTGGACTAAAGATCTCTTCATAGTCTAATCCGAACTTCTGGGTACAACCTTGGGCGACCAGTCTGGCCTTGTAACGTTCTAAGCTTCCATTAGCATCTACCTTTCGCTTGAAAATCCACTTACTGCCAACAATTTTTCGATTTAGTGGAGGCTCTACTAGTTCCAAGACCCCATTCAAATGCAGTGATTTCATTTCAGATTCCATAGCCTTCTCCCATTTCAACTTGTCAGGTGATGATTTGACCTCAGATACTGAAATTGGATCCTTTTGTTCATCAGAAACAGTTGCCAAAACATGACCATACCTGTCAGGCTTTTGCCTGTCTCACATGGAGCATCAAAGAGGTTCTTCATCACTTGGAGTACTACTTAACTGCTCTTCACTTGTATGCTCAGTTTCAGCTATACTGTCAGTTTCCTTGTTTAAGGAATTCTGAGCATCAGTCTGTTCAACATCTGCCCCCTTATCAACTTCGAGTTCAACACACTTACTAGGGGACTCCTTCTGAATTCCAGGCATGGAATCCTCATCAAAAACAACATCCCTGCTGTGAATGACTTTCATACGAACAAGATCATACAGACGATACCCTTTTTGAGCAGTACCATACCCAAGCATTACGCACTTCCTTGCCTTGGAGGTCTAACTTGTGTCTTTCAACTTTAGGCACATGAGCATATGCACTGCAGCCAAAAATGCGAAGGGAACTGATATGTGGTTTGGTACCATACCATGCTTCATAAGGAGTAGTTCCACTTAATGATTTTGTTGGACTACAATTTCGTAGATAAACACACATTGATAGTGCCTCTGCCCAGAACCTGTGAGGCAACTTCGAGTCTGCTAGCATGGTACGCACACCCTCAATCAGCATCCGATTAGGCCTCTCAGCAGTACCATTTAACTGGGGTGTGTGAGGTGTTGTCAGCTCTTGTTTGATCCCTTCTTGGGTAAGGTAAGCAGTAAATTCACCTGAGGTGTATTCACCTCCATTATCACAACGTAGGACCTTTACCTTCCTTCCAGTTGATTTCTCAACAAGAGCTTTTCATTCTCTAAACCGCTGAAACACTTCACTTTTGTGTTTCAAAACATACACCCATACATGCCGTGTGTGATCATCAACAAATGTCACAAAGTACTCACCTCCCCCCAGGGATTTGGTTCCTATTTTGCCGCATACATCACTGTGCACTAGCTCCAATGAATGGTTGGCCCTCTTCACTGTGGAAGACTGAAATGGCAGACGATGGCTATTTCCTTCAATACAACATTCACAAAACCCAAACTCTATCTTCTCATCAAAATCTATTCCTTCCACCATTTCATTTCTTGCCAATTCTTGCATTCCTTGAGCCCCCAAGTGGCCAAACCTGCGATGCCAGAGTCTTTCCTTACGACCAATCTGCTTGGAGCTTGGGTAAGCCTGATGTACCACGTCATCATAATTAAGGTAGTACAAACTTCCTTCTCTGCACCCGACAGTCAAAAGATTAGACTTGGCATCCCTGATTTCACATTTCAGTTTTGAGAATGTGGTCACTTTGCCTTTCTTGGATGCTGAAGTCACACTAAACAGGTTGTATGCCAGATCAGGTACCAGAAGTACATCATGAAGTGTACATGCTTTTGTTTTGCCATTGGGAAGTTTCATTTTCAACACGACACTTCCTTGTCCTGTTGCCTGCAAACTTCGACCATCCCCAAGCACAACATTCAATGGTGTTTACAGTGCTTGATAATGACAAAATAGCATCTCCTGGTTGCACATGTGGCACGTGGCTCCCGAGTCTATGATCCATTGATCACGCATATTACACTCAGATGAAAGGGAATGTTGCACTACCAGACCAGTGCTCTCGCTGTCAGTACTGTTATCATCTTCAGTTATAGTCACCTTGAAAGCTCCCATCTTGGTCTTTTTTTGACCTGCACTGATCGGGTCTGACCCTTCAACTTCGCAAATTCCTCACAGTCTTTCTTGAAGTGTCCAGGCTTATTGCAAAAATGGCACCTCAACTTTCTTTTGAAACTAGTTGCGAGTGCTTCTTCCTGACTTTGCTGACTTGATCTACTCTTTGCTTTCGTCTCTTCATGTAACAACCACTCTCTCACAACAGCCAATGAAGGCACTTCAGCACTTGCTTCCAATGCAGTTACAAGTGTGCTGTAACTCTCAGGTAGACTAACTAAAAGGTAAACCACCCTGTCTTCCTCACTGACATTCTCACCAATTGCTGACAGCTCATCATATATTTCACTCATGAACTTAATGTGCTCTTGCACTGAACCACCTTCTGCTAGCCGTAGAGAAAACAGTTTCTGCTTCAGTTCTACTTTGTTAGCCCAGGTCTTACGTTGAAACTGATCTGCGAGGATCTTCCACACAGCTACTGGATCAGTCGGATCCTGTCCAACTAAGTACAGTAAACTCGGCTCCATTGCCAGTACAAAAATCGCGAGGGCCTTATCACGCCTTCCCACAAACTTCGCCCTTCGGTCCGCATTGCCTTCAGGTTCAGTTTCGGTCCGCATTGCCTTCAGGTTCAGTTTCGGTCCGCATTGCCTTCAGGTTCAGTTTCGGTCCCGTTGACGATATTCCAGAGTCCTTCTTTGATCAACGCCATTCTGCACTGGACCTTCCACATGGCATAATTACTACTGCTCAATGGCACAACTGTCACTGTCCTGGATTCTGCCATATCATAACACAACGAGCGTATCGGACTGTTAAGTCTCAGACTGGGCCCATAACCTGTTAGAATTGGCTTACTAGACAGATCACACAACTAATCAATTTACGCTCGAAAACATGGCATACAATCATACAATCACATGATTTACAAAAAGAGAAAAATTAACACACATACCTGCCTAAATACAAAAGTGATAAATGTGCATTTACAAAAACTGATTATAACAATAAGATATAATAGTTCAAGTCCTTGCTACTGAGATTGTTAATCTCTAACACAAACATGTGTAAAAATTGTGTGATCAATTTTCATGAATATAAAAGTCCATTAATGAGTTGAAAAATTGGTGTGTAGATAGTCATATCAGAAAGTCCTTTCAGTGATATAGAAGAATTGGATTAAAAGCCACTGAATTATAATGCGAAAACCAAGCATAAGATACTCTAATAGTACAGTACAGTCAACCATTAGAGCATTCAGTTATGTTGATAAGATACTGAGTTATTAGAGCATTCAATTGCATAACAAGTCACACAACTTACATATTTGTAGCTAAAGTCTCTACAGGTTGACTTACTATGTAGCTGAACTCCTTACAGGATGACTTGTTAGTAGATGAACTCTCTAGAAGGCCCTTCAACTGCATTACAAGTCATCTAGTAGATAGTTCACCTACAAGCAATTTGTCCCATGGAGAGGTTAACTATGTTCCAAGTCACCCAGTACAGAGTTAAAGTTACAAATTAAAGTCATCCTGTAGAGCACTCAACAACATAAACTGTCACCAGTTCAGCATAACAAGTCACCTCTAGAGAGTTCAGTGTAAGGGTTCAGCTACAGTATGCAAAAAGTCACCTTGTACAGAATTCAGCTACAAACAAGTCACCCTGTCATGAGTTCGGCTAAATTGCAAGTCACCCAGTAGAATGTACATGTAACAAGTAACCATGTATTCAAAATCACCCTGTAGAGAGTTCAGCCGCATATTAAGTCTTTCAGTTATGTTTAGCCTGTTACACATGAAGAATAGTATGAACTTTGTTAATTAATTAGTTTACTTGTAATTTTTAGTTGCTCCCTTAATTGTAATCTTAACTTATAATTGGGTGCTGATAGCTCTTATCAGCACACCAGCTGCTGTATTTTATAGTCTAGTTTAGTTTTATACCAACCCCCCAGTTTGTATCCATGTCTTTCAGCAGCAAAATCACAATAATAATAATAATAAATAATAAAAATGCCTCTACAATCAATACAATCACTATGAAAAGTATGATCAATTAACACTACTTACTGTGTCACAGTAAGCCACACCATAACATTGTATTGCACTTGCAGTCAGAAAAAAGAAATGGGATGCAAGGAGGACAAATGATACGTGTATTGTATGCACTGCAGTATGTCAAAAGGCACCTACCAGGCTGAAGCAGTATCTAGCAATGACAAAATCAATTCTGTAACCTTAGATGATATTGAGTTATGCTTGACTGAAGGAAATAGTAAGTTATTCAGTAAGAAAATTCCACTAAACAATTAACTTTTTATTAATTTAGCAGTAGTATACTTCAGGTTGTACTGAAGGAACTTTTGAGCTTGATTACATCTACAACAAATACAGCCAAGGTGTCATGAAGATATTGTGAGACTGTTCAATGTTTTTTTTTGTGTGGGAAACTGCAAACCATCATGATCCTTAATAAGCAACAAGTACACAAAAAAATTGGAATTTTCAACTAGAGTAGGGACCATAGCAAATCAATACAAAGTACTGAAACAAGCTGAAGTAGTGCACAATAGTAAAGTATTATATCCTTACTGCGCTCAAAGATACCATAATGGAAATGCACAGTAGGGATATAACACTTCTTATTGTGATTTGATATTGTGCACTGCTCCAGCTTGTTTCAGTATATTTTATTGATTGCTATGGTCCCTACTTTAGTTGAAAATTCCAATTTTTTTGTGTACTTGTTTGTTACCTTTTTTTGTAAATAATTATTATGCCTGGTAAACCCACGCATACCTCATTTGAAATGGCGCTGTACGCCCCAGCTATATCAATTATCATCTGAAAAGTGAAGTATCTGTTGTTAGCTTTGTTCAACCCGTTACAAAGCATTTTAAATCGAGAACTGTTTGAAAAGTACCTCTGCAATCCACGCATACCGAATGAAAGAAATGGTGCCGTGTGCCCCAGTTAGATCAATTATCACATGAAAAGTGAAGTAACCACTACGCTTCGTTGTCGGCTATGTTCAACCCGTTACACATCAGTTCTTGATTCGAAAAGCATCTCAGCAATCAAAATAGAAGGGAAGCCATCACATGCTACCATCAAATTGACACTTTTCGCTGTCAACAAAGATGAATGGAACACAAAGGAGGACACTGGTAAGTCCATGAAGAATGCATTATGCGTACTGCATTATGCATACTGCAGTATGCCAAAAGGCACCTCTCAAGCAGAAGCGATGTCAAACAGTGAAAAATCAAACTACCTCATTGCCGTCAGGTAAAATTGAGGCTGGTTTTTGGGTGATGCTATTTCATGGGCCACGCCTACTCCTTTGTGGTCCTTACTATACAGTACTATCGTACTATATGATTTAGTCGTAATTTTCAGCTGTGTTATATGCAGAGAACAATACGTGAAAGCTAGCATACAACCTATCTTCTTACTTCCACAGTTAGATGTGTGATTAACGATTTTTGTTTTATTCTTATTTGATAAGCAACACAAAGCCATTAAGGTGCTACTGAAAATCATTTTGCGCTGTCTATGAAAAGATATGGGACACAAAGGAGAAGTCTGTGATGTGTACATTGTACATACTGCGGTATGCCAAAAGACACCTGTAGAGCTACAGTGACAACATATAACAGTGAGAAAAATCAAGCCCGTAACTTTAATCGCTACTTGTCTGAAGGCATCACTCAGTGAGGTCAAGTAGAAAACACTGCTAAATCAAATTTTATAAAAAACGTATTGGAAGCATTTTATCACACCATAGACCAAAAAACATAATGCCAAGATGCTGTGAAAGTATTGTGAAGTTTTTTGGTCAATTTTTTTTGTGGGAAGGTGCAAAACTTCATGATCCCTACTATACTGTACTGTATGAGATGTGGCATATACATATACAATCTGCAACCTCTGTACCTGCAATGTTGTCTTAGAAATCAAATCATCCATTGAATTTTGGACTGGCTTGGTGATTCTCAATTCTGCAAACTTCTCCATAAATTTGTGAGGCACATACTTATAGTCAACAGGATGACGTGAAACTTGTTGGTTGCTGAAGTGCAATTCAAGTAAGTACTTCCATGTCCATGGTCGTAATTTATTGGGTAATCCATATCCAATAAACTGAGATTTTCTAGTGATGAAACTGGCAGGTGATTGCAAGCATATTTTCAACATCCCATCACCAATAACATCATTCTGACACGATAGACCATTATCAGAATTCCACCAGTTAATTTCAAATGATTCATGGTCACTTTTAATCAAGCACTCCCTTACAATATTACACTGCAACGTGTCTGCGGTGTGGCTGATGAATTGCTGCTGATTAACAGAAACACTAACATCAGTAGTAGATTCAGGTATCAACACAATATTTAGTTGTTTACATACAGTAGCTATTTGCTGTTGGAGCCACTGAAAAGCATCTTTTCGCAGCAACTGAATTGTGGCAGAAGACATGTAGGCAGGATGCTGAATATAGTAAAACAAAAATATGACAAATAGTTCATAACATACGTACGTAGCATACCAAGTTATCTTCTTTTTGTACAACATACACACCTGTAGTAATTTTTACATTTAATCACAAACTAGCATTTGGTACCTACCCTACATGTAGGACCATTTCAACATTAAACTTGTTAATGCCGGGAACAGGACCAAGCATTAAACATCATGTAGCTGTGTAGTACGTGTGCATAGTGATGTCACTTTTAAAAATTAATTATGCAAATCACCAAAGTTGCTAGTTTGTGGTTCTGACAGGAATGTAGTTCAACTATTCAGTGAGTCAAGGCAATTATATATACAGTACACATGGTACCAGAGGAGGTTGGACGAGATTTAAGTGCCCCCAAAACAAATTATGTGAAACTCGTTTTATTGAAGAGGTTTATACATCGATCTCAGTTTAATTCGGTAAAGTATCATTGTTCTGATTATAGAATACGTACGTGACAATTCTGGAGAAGTTCTACACACCAAACCACAACTTATTAATTTCACCCCAATCACCAAGCGCTTTTACAAAACAAAGTACATCACCTTGAAGCTTACGTGAAGCACCATCCGAATATCTAATCAATCCCATCGTTTTTCAAATTTGTACTATGACTATTATTTATTTTATTTATTTATTATTAACACTGTGCAGACCTCCATTAGGGAGTATAAAGCACAGATACATGCAAGAAAACAAAATGTACAACATTTTAGACTATATGGCTGGGTTAATACAAAAATAGTCTACAATCCTTTTCTGAAAGTCATCTACATTGGTTGCTTCAATTGCAGTAGCTGGGAGGCTGTTCCATATTTTGATAGTGGCAGGGAAAAAAGAGTGCAAATAAATGTTTAAGTGGGCTGATACCTGTCTGAATCTGTAAGAGTGCCCTCTTGTACATGTGGTTATTGGCATAGGAAGGTGGTAACTGGATTTGGATGTTTCATTATGTAATATTTTAAAAAGCATGATAACCCGTGAGATTTCTCGCCTACACTCCAAAGATGTCCATCCAAGTGAGTTTAACATCCCTGTGACACTAGACATAAAACCATAATCACCAGTCACAAATCTTGCGGCTCTACGCTGCACCGATTCAACTAAGTTTATGTTTTTATTTGTAAAAGGTGACCACACAACACTAGAATATTCAACAACTGGTCTCACCATAGATATATAACAGGCTTCTTTCACCCTAGCTGGGCAAGAACTAATGTTTCTTTGTAAAAAACCCCTAACTTGGTTTGCTTTATTAACAATTTTCTTAATATGTTCATTAAATGTTAAATGCTCATCCAGAATAGCTCCCAAATACTTTGCATTAGGCACTGATCTCACCTCCTCACCATCCATATGATAACAATACCTTGAGGGGTTTTGTTTGTTTGTAATGCGCAGTAGCTCACATTTGGATAAATTAAACGTCATTTGCCATGTTTTTGCCCATTGTGTTAGTGAATGCAGGTCTTGTTGTAAAATATCATGATCTGCAGCAGAATGTATTGCTCGATAGAGTAACACGTCATCAGCATAAAGCCTAACAGATGATTTAACATTACCGGGTAGATCGTTGATATAGCAGAGGAATAATAATGGCCCTAAGACCGTCCCCTGAGGGACTCCAGATATCACATTACTAGGGCTACTGCTATATCCATTTATAATCACTTGTTGAGTTCTATTTGTCAGAAAATTCTGAATCCAATTGAGGGTATTGTTACGAATCCCATAATGTGATAACTTATGGCACAGACGTTGGTGTGGAACTTTATCGAACGATTTCTTGAGGGTCACATGAAATACCAAAGAAAAGAATGCAATTAAGAGCAATACATTTATGTGGAGCTTAGAGCGCGTCCAACCTCCTCTGACATGGTACAGTTATGTTTACCTTACTGTCAATGAAGAGAAATTACCTTGTACATAATTTAACAACACAATTCTGCAATCATAGTTACTGCATGGCAAGCAAACAGAACTCGTCCTATGCTATGTATTGCACTTTTCAGTTTTAATATTGTAGCAACACATACCCCTCTTGCCATACCAATTAACCAGTTTTAAAAAATATTATTGATATTATAGTGAAACAGTTGTGCCAGGTCACACACAGTTCCTCAGTGTAAACTACAGTATCTGCATGGTTGCAGTAATATAATTTATCATTTTCAGATGCACAGCAGTACCTGCAGAGGCGTATATAGCCCAAACATCATGCCTGGGCAAGCCCATTTACCTGTACACCTAGTCCAGTGAACAACCTGTGTGGGTTCATACGTGCATTCATCAAATTATTGTTTTCAAGTGCATGGTATGGTTAGCTACAGTTATTAACTCTTATCTGTATACATATACTGTAGAATAGCTCATCAGTCTGCAATCATTCCATACTAGTCTCTAGCTACAATGCATGTATCGATTGTGGGACTGTAACATCACATACCACACAAAAGGATACTTCTAACTCATAATGAACAATACTACTGAACCAATAGATTTCTTGCACTGACTGTACTTGTGCGGATCACAAATGCCCAGATGTAGATATGCCAATGATTACATGCAAGTTGCTAATAATATTTACTACAGCAGCAATGAGCAAAGCCTCATACAGTTTTGCATGTCAGTGCACACCTATGTGCTTAAAACATAGATGTAGATATTCTGTAAGTATGAAAGATTACTGTAATACAACACACTGGACCAACACACAGATTCATGGACAAACATGTTGGCAATTCACCTACCCTCCAGGCTACCACAAAAGTAACTGCAGCAGCTACAGTCCATGCACTATGGACTTACTGTACCTTTGTCCTCCTTTCTTTCTTCACTACTGTGTAAGGTAGGTGATTCACACACAAAGTTGCCTAGCCCTACTGAATGTACAGGTAGGGTTTCGATGTTTGATTGCTTAATGTCTTTAGAATCTATCACATTATTCGGATTGCGTACATTCCCTAATGGCAAGTGACTCCACTGGTGTACTTGGTTGTATGTGACCCAGGCCTAGTAATAATAATAAATCCTAAAACATAAGCAGCCTTGCGGCTGTAAAAAAAGGCATTGCCAAGCAAAGTAGGATCAATCAAATGAGTTTATTCAACATGACTGGTAAGAACAAGTACTGATATCAAGTTGTGGCCAAGTGAATACAATATTACCCATTCTCTTTGTACCTACAGTAGCTATAGCTATATAATAAAACTAGAGCAAATACACATTAGAATGCAGTATTATCCATTCTCTTTGTATGTATAGCTATATAATAAAACTAGAGCAAGTACACATGCAACTGTTATTAAATTGCCATTAGGTCGCTTTTTTGTAGTGTGTGATTTTAAAAAGTGGCCAAATGACAATTTAATAACAGTTGCATGTGTATATGCTCTAGTTTTATTATATAGCTATAGCTACAGTGTAGATACAAAGAGAATGAGTAATACTGCATTCACTTGGCCGCAACTTGATATCAGTCCTTGTTCTTACCAGTTGTGTAATAGATTGATCATGGTAATATTCTAATCTACTTGGCTGCAACTTGATATCAGTACTTGTTCTTACCAGTCATGTTGAATAAGCTCATTTGATTGATCCTACAGTACTTTGCTTGGCAGCACCCTTTTTTTACAGCCCTAAGGCTGCTTTTGTTTTAGGATATCCTTATACACTGGTGGTGACCATGAACTACTCTATTACAACATAGTGATTCAGCATTAAATGCACCATAATTATTAATTAGGCATATGCACCTAACAGATAGTATCATTTTCACAAAAGTTTTTCTCCAAAAATTATAAACGCATGTGATTAACAACCCAACCCTACGGTAGCTACAACAAAAAAATAAGGACAGTTTTAGTTACAAAAGGAAGCCATCACGTGCTATTGCCAAGTCAACACTTTTTGCTGTCAGCAAAGATGAAGGGGGACACCGGTAGTCCATGAAGAATGCATTGTACATGGCACCTCTAAGGCCAAATAACATCAAACAGCAAAAATATCAAGCCTGTAGCCCTAGCCATTATCAAGTTACACTTGTCTGAAGGCATCAGCTAGTTACTCAGTCAGTAGAAAATTCCATTTAATAATTTAAAAAAAAATCTGTAGCAATTTGTTGAAAGCATTGTGGGTCAATCTGAAGGCTTGTTTGGGCTTAGTAACCAATGCTGCTTCATCGCTGTAAAGGAAAAGTAAGGCTGGTTTTCGGGTGATGTTTTCACAGGACACACCCACACCTTTGTGGTCCCCACTATACAGTACTATTGTACTGTCTGATCAAGTGCAAATGACCTCCCTTGTTTTCTTCTTTTTATTTCTATGATTCCTACTAAAATATAAAAAAATGTCAATACACTTGTTCGTTTACTTTTTCGTAACACCAGTCAATAGCACCAGTCAGACATAACACATACCCTGACTATCAATTATTGGAAAATGTTGCTGTCATTTTGCTTATTTTCAGCTTTGTCCCACCTGTTATAAAGCATTTCAAATAAAGAACAGTGCAAGAAACACCTCGGCAATCAATCTATATATAGTTACTATAGAAATTACAATTAAATGTGTGTCCAGAGTATCAATTACTGGGAAGTGAACGGCTATTCCTTCAGGTATGTTCCACCTGATACACATGAGTGTTACAAACAACGAACAGTATGGGAAGTGCCTCTGCAATCAATCCACTGACTAAAAATATTATTGCAGCAGTCAGCTTGCACTGAAGCCACTGCATGTTACTGTGAATAAACATCTTCAAGGAAGTAGAGAAAAAATGTGACACAAAGGTGAAAAAGGTAAGTCCATGATGCATGCACTGTAGCTGCTGTAGTTGGCGAAAAGGCATGTCCTTGGCTGAAGCAAAATAATACAGTGAAGAAGTTAAGCATGTAGCATAGTTCAGTTATGCTTGGCTGAAGGCATCAATTAGTCAGTTAGTAGAAAGTTCAGTTAAATAGAAAATTTTTAGAAACTTGTGGGAAGGGTTTGGGATCACTTTTGGCTTGGTTAAGCTTAACCAATACCACAAATCTGTTTTGAAGGAAAAGTAAGGCTGCTTTTAAAGTGATATTGAAGAACAAAAAAGTCCAAACCTTCACAATACAGTACGGATGCATGACATTCATACACTCAATCACTTACTAGTCTATCAACACACTATAAATCACATTTAAAACATACCAAAATTGCTGGCTGAAATGGCAAGTCACTTAGATACTTGCTAACAAAATCTTCTCCTAGCAGGTGCATTACCATCTGACAAAACTCTGGCTTTGTAAGGTATGACTTGATGCAGTCTGCCAAATTTTTACTGATTGGTACAACCATCTACAGTGTTTAGACATGCTAAGTATATAACACATAAAAGATATCCCAAATAGAGTGTACTGTATACTGAACTGAAATTGTAAAACCCTGACATGTTTGCCTATTATGTCATTCATCTACATGTCTACATAGATAGCCAAAAAATAATGTTTCATCCCTGGCAGCAGATAACATACAGTACTTCAATATAAAATATTAAAAAATAAAAAAAATGGATTAGTAAAGCAACAAGAACAAGGCACCTTTTGCCTAAATTTCACTGAGGTACACCAATATGGTAATTTACCAATATTCTGATAACCGATATATTAGCTACACAATTACTGATTCTGATACAGTGTACCTATACCGATATTTTGTAGTAGTGGGCTGTATCTAAATATAATGTGGACACTACAATGAATGTACAAGTCTAAGGAAAGTTAGAAATTTACATTTGAGTACAAATCATAAAAATAAAAAGCAATGATTATATACTACACAGTAGACATTTAATTATATTAAAAATTATAAATTTAAAAATGAAGTAGGGATCCAAGTGGTAAAAAGTAGTAAAACAAGAGAACGATAGTAGCTATTATAGCATAGCTCAGTGGGAAATCCCTACTTTGGCATGTCCAATGCCAAAGTAGGGATTTCCCACTGAGCTATGCTGTAATAGCTACTATTGTTCATCTCTTGTTCCACTACTTTTTACCACTTGGATCCGTACTTCATTTTTAAATTTTTGAGATACTAGTTTGCTTAATTTTTGTTAAAGCATACAGCTAGCCATAAACATGTGATTGTTCTATTAGGGTGATTGCTGTATTAGAGTATCTCGAGTCGGTCTGCAAAGATGTGTGTTTTCCAAAACAGAGTGTGGTCATCGTGATTTCGATCAATTATTAGAGCCAGCCTTCCAACTTGAAGGTGTGTGGTCAATGAATAGCTATTCCGTCACCTAGCGTAAAAGGGGTGTGTCATCGTGGTTTCAATCGATAGATCGATAATGTGTAGAATAAAGAATGGGCATGATTATTATTATTTGATCTTGTGACCTATCGTGAAGATACAGGTACATAACTATCTTGTACCAGTACCTCTGTACAGTAACATAGCATAGTCTAAGTGCCTTAAGTAATCTTGTGGCATCTATTACAGTATGCTGCTTAAAAAGTGTTGATACGGAAAATTAATGCCTTGATATGATTTCATTGTATGAAGAATGCAAGCAGCCTGATTGAAGATGAAAGAAGAGACAAGGCGCAGACAACCTACACTTGTCAGAACACCAAAAGGCACATCCCACTGGTGAGTTTGTTATTGTGGCATAAAATGGTGGCCGTGCGCTGCTTCATTTGGCCTCTAGCCTTGCGACTGTGGTCAGTGAGGCAGTGAAGCTAAAATTTGAGTTTTGGCAATTTTTAAAAATTTTATATCCAGCCACCTGTAAGTGTTTTGTTGCATTTGATGCTGTTTTATGTATTATATGGTAGTACTATTCCATAAAGGTGATTTTGGTCACGCAAAATGTCTCTAGGGTGATTTTAAAAGGCGGAATTTTGGGCGGCGCATGAAAGTTTCACTGCAATCCCCACTTGTACCGTTTAATTACTACAGCTTGGCGGAATAGCCATGACTGCAGTAGGAGTCAAAAAAAATTTTGAGTAGCTGCAGGTGTATGCATGACCTCCCTTGCTTCATTGCTTTTATTATGATCCCTTCTCAAATGTAAAATTTCTAACTTTTCCTTAAATTTGTTTGTTTACTTTTTTGTAATCACATACTGTACTTTGATTCATTAGTGATGAACCATTGCATACTACACCAAAGGAAAAATGGCGCAAGATGAGTGATTAAATGTCCACCCAACCTTGATTATAGAGATGTGAAAGACCATTCTGCTTTTTTCTAGCAATATTCTGTCATTACACAGTGTTGCAAACAATCACTTCTGCAATCAATCCAGTAGCAACTGAAACATTGGTTGAATGTACATCCCGACTATTAACTACTGAAGCATAAAGCCACTTCGTTTCCAGCAATGTTCCACCTGATACTCAGTGTTGCAAATTAAAAACAGTACAAGAAGCAGCTCTAAAATTAATCTATCAAAAGTAAAGTGGTGAAGAAGTCGCATGATGCGTCACCACACATTGTAGCTACAGCGGTTGGCAAAAAGGCACATGTTGAGGCAAAGCAAAGTAGGACAATGAGGAAATCAAGTCTAAAGCCTTATCCATAGTCAAGTTATGCTTGGCTGAAGGAATCAGGCAGTCAGTCAGATACTAGAAAATTCAGTTAAATAAACTTTTAAAAATTTCATAGTAACTTATTAGAAGCATTTGGAGTCACTCTGAAGACATTTATGGGCTTGGCTTTTCCTAATCAATACTGCCAAGCTATTGTGAGGGAAAAGGTGAGGTTAGTATTTGAGCGATATTTTGGGGCAAGAAATCCCAAAACCTTCAGGATCCCACTACAGTATACACCTGTACGATACTGTAACTACTATACAGAGTATGGCCATGACTGAAGTAGGGATTACAAGCCCACTAGTACAGCTGCAGGTGCTGTTGACTTCTGTTGTTTCTTTGCTTTTTATTTTTATGAACCCCACTCAAATACAAAACTTCCAACTTTACACTTGTTTGTTTACTTAGTTTGTAACAAATTATGCTTGTGAACCAACAACACATAACACATCAAGGGAAAAATGGCATTGGAAATTACTGCAAATCAACACCTACGCAGCAGTAGAGAAAGCAATTGGACACAAAAGAGGATAAAGGTAAGTGACACATACACTGTAGCTATTGTGGTTGGTGAAAAGGCATGTCTTGGGCAAAAGCAACATCGAACAGCGAAGAAATCAAGCGCATAGTGTTAACCATAGTTAAGCTATGTATCCTTGGCTGAAAGGCACTGGTTAGCCGGTTAGTAGAAAGTTGGAAAATTTAAAATTCCACATAAACTTATTAGGGTTCAGGGTCATGCTGAAGACATTTTGGCTTGGCTATACCTAACCAATTCTGTCACACCGTTATGAAGGAAAAGTGAGGCTGGTTTTTGGCTGATATTTTTGGGCAAGAAAGTGCAAACCTGCATGATCTCTACTACACAGTACTTTCATACTGTATGAGTACTGCAGGGAGGCTGTGTATATTTATCGGCCGCCCATGCAATTAGTCAACCACTCTTCATAAAAGGTCTGGAACCCCACAAAAACACTGTTTGATACGCTGGCTTTGCTGTTCTATAACTACTTGGCTTCCTTTTACATAAAAAGGGTTAGTGAATGGAAAAACTGTAGTAAACATTGTAAAACTTGGCTGCAAATGCAAACACAATTAATTACATTGATTACATCAAGACACATGGTAGTGTGTCATGAAGCCCAAGAAGCTGGCACGCCACACTGTGAGTATATTGACAGGAAGAAAGAAAATGTGATTTTTACGCATAAGTAGCTCTGTGACCAAGTTTGCTACAGAAGTGCATGCCAGGAAGGGGAGTCTATATACCTAATTTGAAGAAAATCATCCTAGTCATTTCCGAGATACGAGTAGCCAAAGTTTTGCTGTTTCTTTCTTCTTCTTTTTGCACACTTTGCAAAATCCACCATAAAACACCACTGTGTGCTCAAATCGGGCTGAAATTTGGCATACTTAAAAGGACTCATTAAAGCGGATCTCAGTACCAAGTTTGGTAGGAATCCTATGAACATTGACGGAGGAGTTATGACTGATTATTTGCATAAAATGAGGTCGAACTTCTGTCACACCCACAGGGTAAATCCCTTGGAGGAATAGTTGAAATTGCTATGCAGATGGAGTAACCATCATAGGAGTATATTTTTTGTGGTTTGAAAGGAATCGAGACACAGGCCATTGAGATGTGACACAAAACCCAATCTGTATCACAATTATGCGATCGAGTTTCATGAATAAAAAAACTATCAGTTTTCACACAGTTTTCATGCCTACCTGGCAAACCACTTAGAGCAATGAGCTGAAAATCAGTATGTAGCTGGAATAATCATCATAGAAAGTCCTTGCAGTAGTACAGAAGAATCAGATTATAAACCACTTATAGTAGTTATGATTTGAAAGCGAACACTGTATATGTAGCAAAAGAGATATTGATATATACAAGTATAGCAGCACAGTAGGGATATTCACTTCTTATTGTTTTACAGTATTTGGACATTATGTACTACTCCGATCCAACTTGTTTCAGTACTTTTTATTGTAGCATTATACACTGTCCCTAATCTAATTTAAAATTCCAAAATTTTTCTGATATTTGTTTGTGAAGTTTTTTGCAAGCTCATGACCACTAAATATCTGCTGACATACTCACAGCACTATTGTACTAGATTATGACTCATACAATAACAACTGATCAGTGGGCGTGGCTCTAAATAAGCCTGCAGACAATAATGGACGTGGATTCGTGCATACTTGAATTGTTGATATTAAATTTTTTACCATTAACCTACATGTGTACCACCACAGCTACTGGCCGCAACCTTCGCTTACACATTTTTTTTCACCATGGCCTTTTTTTGGGGCTACACCTTTTTATAACTTGGCTGTTTTTGATTGGATTATCATTACAAATGAAATTTACACATATAAACTTTAGGCGATTTTCTACTCCTCCTCCTCTGTAATGTTGGCATATCAGTTACAGGAATAGGCAAATAACTGGTATTAGTAAATGTGAAAAATGCAATGCTATTTGCAACTGTGGTCAGGCAGGCAAAATTTTGGGTTTCAGTGTTTTTTTTTTAATTCTATACCCAGCTGTCTGTTAGTGTTTTCTTGTTTTAATGCTGTAGCTGATGATAGATGGATTAAATTTTATACAAGGGATTTTCGTTGTAGGATGTTTCTAGGATGGATTTTAAAGGCAGCATTTTAGGCAGCGTGCATCATTTCTGGGGGGATCCCTACTTAAATAGTACTACCGTACTGTTTGATATGCAATAAGTCTTAAATTTCATTTTCAGTTTATTGCAGGTCAACTAATGTAGTGATCCAAATACACCCTGTACAAATCCAAATTTTCAAATTTAAATGAGATATAGCTGCCAAATCATTCTTACAGTTGTGGTTAGTCTCTTGTTTATTGTTTATGTTATTCTTTAATTTTACTAATAGATTGCTGTATTAAAATACATCTGACTGCTCTATTAGAGTATCTTAATCTTTATAAAGATTATAAAAAGTTTTATTCTTCTCTGAATGTTATACAACTAGGGACCTGTGCGAAGGCTAAAGCCTGTGAATGCAGGAGTCAGAAACATGCAACCAAAATGTGAAGAATGCAGGAAAAAATCCCAGAAGATTTTTTTTATGCTTGGCTGCTGTTCTCTTTATCTGTTAATACTGTTATGTAAGGCTATCTGCTGTGTTTCCATATTTTATGGATCTTTGTGCAGCATAAACAGTTACAAAACAGTTAAAGAAAATAAATGCTGTACCACTTCTTCTACATTCACTACTTTCTTTATACTTCTACCTGTTCATTGCCGTCATTAATGATTGATTGTGGGTTTTGGTTAATCAGCAAATTATTTTTGCTTCATAACTGATATCGATACTTGTAAATTTAGCTAAATATCAGCTGTTACCACTAATTCAACTGATTATCGATGTCACACTAGTAAGTAGTTGCAAGGCTGGAGGCCAAACGAGACAGCAAGCGGCTGCTATTTTACACCACAATTATAAACTCACCAGTGGCATGTGCCTTTTGGGATTCTGACAAGTGTGTTCCCCTGCGCCTTATCTTTCCTTTTATCTTCAATCAGGCTGTTCATTCTCTTCTTCATGCAATGAAACCATATCAAGGCATTAATTTAACATATCAACACTTTCCTTGAGCAGCATATTAGGATGCCACAAAATTGTTTAAGCACTTACATGGAAATACTTGAAATTTCATAATTGGATCTAGGGAATGCCCATTAGTGGATTAGTGGCGATGTATCTGTGAGACTACACTCTTAACAACCTATTTATGCAATCATGATGATCAGCTGTATAATGCTAGCAAAGTGAAAATATGAAATAGTGACATGCCCCATGTAGGTGAAAGGAGGACTCAAGATACTCTAATACAGCAGTCACCCTAATAGAACAGTCACACATGTATTGCTACAGGGGTATAACAACAAACTATTGGCTATTTAATTTAGAAATGCAGTAGGGAATCAAGCAATAAAAAGTAGTGAAACAAGTGGTACACAGCATAGCTCGATGGGAAAATACCCACATTGGCATGTTATAACAACTTATTTAGTTCAAAGTCCAGTAGGGATTTCCCCTTGCTTCACTACTTCTTATTGTTTGGATCCCTACTTCATTTCTAAATTATTAATACTTACTTACAGTATGTTAGTTGAAAATGGCTTATACACTGTACATTATCCATGAAATCATGATTCTCAATAAAATTTGAAACAGTTAGGGCTGTGCCTCCAGATCTGTGAACCTATCACTACAAAATCTGAAACCAACTTGGATACACCCTAGGCATAACACCAATTCCACTGCAGTATCATATTAAAAAGGTAAGCTACTGTACATATATGTAATATGCAATTACACATACTGTATAGCCTACACAGGCGGGATACAAGCAGTTATGTACCTGATTCCAACCAACTGGAGGTAACAATGTTTCTGCTGCCCAATTTTCCATCCAATTATCATTCCATACTATTACAGAGGATGAATGGTTTACTTTATGTTTGCTCATCATCTACTGGAGCGACTGAAGAATGTTCAATACCAAAGCAGTACTTGTAGTCTGGAGACTTATAAGAATTTTCATGTTGCACACTCTAAATCACATGAAACACAAACATTGTAAATAACAGAACCATAATGTGTAAGAGGTACATACTGTACAATATTCATTTACATACAATACTCATTTACATAGAAAAGATAGATTGAAATATTTACAGTAACTATCAACCCTAGTATTTAAAAAATTGTTAATTTAAAATTGAAGTAGGGATCTATACAATAAAAAGGTAGTGAAATAAGAGATGAATGATGGTGTTATAGCATAGCTCAGTGGGAAGTCCCTACTTTGGCATTGAATAAAATAACAACTAATGTGCCAAAGTAGGGACTTTCCCACTGAGCTATGCTATAACACCATCATTCATCTCTTGTTTCACTCCTTTTTTTGCATAGATCTCTACTTCATTTTTAAATTAAGAATTTTTAAAATACTAGTTTGTTTAGTTTTTTTTTGTTGTAGCACAGCTAGCTACAATTAGTCCACCAAAGTTGCTATGAATAATTGTAGAGAGAGTCATGCAATATGTTCCACTTTCAGTCTCAGATTTTATTTACATTGTAAATGTAGACCGAGTGGCTCTTTAGTGTAAAAGTGTTACATACAGTACCACTTCACACACACGTGGTGCAACTACGTATGGTACTAAACAGGCCTGTAGTGTCCTGAAGACAACTTATCAACTTGGTTTGCCACTCGTAGAGCAAGATGCTTTGCTGAGGGTTATGAAAGAGATCACAAACATCATACTAGTATTTTATTTCACTACATACAACACACGCTTACAAGCACAAACACGCACAAAATGTGCAAACACTATACATGCATGTTCACACACATACTGGTTGTACTTGATGTAAACAAGTTAAGGTTACGGGTTAGGCGCTTAATAATAGGTTATTATTTTTTGATGTGTGATAATGGATGGTGCAATATTGGCATGAAACTCAAGCAGGTGTTAGTGAGAAGGTTGTTAACTTTAAAGCGTTGTATAGCCACGTGATAATAGCGGAGGAATCATACAAAGTGAGTGTTAATAATTTACTGCTGAAGGTAGTCAAGCATAAGCGTAAAATTAAGTCCCAATTAAGTCCCGCAATATGGTTGAACCAGCGTTTAGCGCTACTGCTTAATGTGGTTATTACTCATCAAAAATAGCAGCTGTCAGCTAATTAGTACTAACTTGTTATGGCAGTGTCAATGGGTGGTTATATTATCTAGGTCCTGTCGTGGAGACTTTGTGGGAAAACTGACTAGAGGCTGGTTAATTATCGTATCTTTCAAGGATAATGTTGATTAGTTCTGCTACGGAAATACCGCGAGTGCACTACAGTGCTGTTACAATCGGATAACAACTCAATTCGTTTGTGAGGACCTAGAAATCACTAAGTAATAGCTTATTAATGCTAAATATCATGGTGTGGCTTCCCATGAAACCTGGTTTTTGATGAATAGCAACTCAACAGTTTCGCTGTTTAGTGCCTGCATTTCTGTACAAGCGAATCTCTTGTTGAGTGTATCGCCGTTTTTGGTATTTCTTGTATGTTAATATGCTATGTTATTTTAGTGTGTTCTTCCGTGCAAAACGGTTAAAACAGAACTATAAGCAAAGCGCCTACAAAATTATTTACTGGGTAACCCGTAACCTTAATATCACATCTCATGAAACGCTCTTGTAGGTGAGCTGGTAGTGCCTTTACTAGATGTTAAAAAGTTCTTGCAGAAAAGAAAATTGTGTAGTACATTCTACTGTTTAGTGCCCATTTATTACATATGTTACCCCATAGTTAAGCCATGAGGATCTACCAGCCTGAAATATTGATTTTTTGTCCATTCTCTTTTAATTCAGTGCCTGCTAGATTGTGTCGTAAGATATCCAAGAAAGTGTCTTTGGTGTTGCAACCAATGTTCCAGGTTAGTTACATGTGTATTTAATTTAATAAGATTAAGTTCAGTGCCTGCTTGTTCTTTTACAGGTCTCAATCTTGTGTCGAAATGAAGACATCCATGAAATTTGAATATTGTGCAAGCTGTGTGGAACAACTCCAACTCATATATACAGTCACCGGTAAACCATGAACCACATTCAAGCAATCCACTACAAAACTTGAAAACCACAACACATGCTCATACCATAGATAATATACACTCCGGAGTGTATTATCTATGCTCATACACAGTCACCGGCAAACCATGAACTACATTCCAGCAATCTGTTACAAATTTTGTTGCACCACGCATGGGATGTGCATAATGATTAATGAAAGCCACAACACAAGCTCAATGATGCATTAATGAAAATAAATAAGTTCCACTGACTGACAATTATCATGTGACCTATTTAGGGGAAATCTCTTGGAAAATCCCTGTACATTAACACCTCTAAGTGAAAAGTGAATGCAATTTATAGGCAGTCCATGTCTTGAGAGCTCGCTTTGAAAGGGAAAGTACAAATAATAAACATCTGTCATGTTGTAAATGGATTTCAATGGAGTCATGAAGCATCCTTTAATTTGAAACTAAAATACGCACACCGCTTGAAGAAGTTGAATAGATATCAGACTCAAGAATACTGATTTCTAGCTCGATCAGCTCGTCGTGGAGGTTCAGTAACAAAAGGAGGACGGTGAAAAAATAGTATGTAAAGTGCCACATCGCCTCACACTGCCAGATTAACTGTGTATATGTGATATAGATGTCTGCTCTGACTAGTGCAAATCTACTGAGACCAAGCTCAAAACTACTGATACTACCAGCTTTTGGTACCATATATAAATATAATTTATTACTAGGACCGCGTCACATACAACACAGTACATACACCAACGTGACAGCCCCCTGGTGAGGCTATTAGGTGGTGAAGGCACAATCCCCAAATCAACTCAATATGTCACAGTAGTGACAGATACAACACAATAGTGGCATCGTAACTAAAGGCCACCAGTAGCTAAGTGCCAGTACATCATTGGTGTGTGGTAATGGCACAGTGATGTGTACACAGTATATGTAATTTATGTAATAATGTATACAAAACATACAGGAGAGAACTACATGTATATATTGTTGCAGTATTGTATGCAGCAATACATTATAGGCAACATCAATAGATAACAGTAGTGGATCTAGAAATGTTCAGAGGGGGTTTCAGACTACACACTGTAATTGTGATTTCAAAGGCTAAAGTATGAAGTTTTTCGCCAGTACAGAGTCCTTCTATAACACACGTGGTGATTTTATCGCTCACACGATGACTTGTCAATAAATTTGGGGCATGCGCTATTTTCAGAGGGGGTTTCAGTTGAAACCATTGCAACCCCCCTATATCCGCCACTGGATAAAAATTATTAGTCAATATATAGTCAGTGTTGGGAGTAACGCGTTACTTATGTAACACGTTACGTAATATTATTACTTTTGTGGTAACAAAGTAATATAACGAAATACGCTATGAAAACAGGTAATATAACGCAAGATACTTTACTTACAAATGTAACGCGTTACCTAAGTAATATAATTACTGTAATGAGTCTAATATTACGTAATATTATTACTTTTTTTTTCGTTACTGATCTCGTTAGTAATCCTCTGAGTAACGCCTAACCACAACGAAGTAACGAGTCCTAATGAATGAAGCTTATTCACTAGCTTCTTACTTACAACCAAGATTTGCACATTGTCCAACAACGCAATCGTGTCACGTGATAAGGTGGTAGTTTCACACTTGACAGCTTAAGGCTGTGGACACAAAGTAATATAATATGTAATATTATTACAGTTACTTTATTTTATGGGTAATATGTAACTGTAACTAAATAGTTCAGTTGCAAGTAATATGTAATATGTAACTAGTTACTTTTACAAAGTAACTTGCCCAACACTGTATATAGTACAGTATCAACATCAACTAGAGCTAAATAAGGTTCATCAGTGGTGTAGCAAAGGCACAGTGTCGGGTGACACACTATAATTATGCATACACAACTTGCAGGAGATAGCTACACAACATTGTAGGAGTATGCAGCAATTGCAAGCCAGATGAACCAGATAAAGGAAGACAGCCAAGCCAGCTAGAACCTAGGCCAGGTGAAGGCAAAAAAAAAAGATTAAGCATGTATTGAATTGCCTGATACCAACACAAAGGAAGTTTGCCATGCCAGCTGCACAAGACAAGATTGTTTACTTGTATTTTATATATAACTGTATTGTAAAGAGCATGGCATGTGTTTTAATGTTTTCTTGTATTGTTAATTACATATTTTATGTGACTGACAGCTGGCATAGAGACTTGAGATGTTACAAACATAAAAACTTACTTGTAATCTACTTGTTTACATGTAAAGTGGCCTCTGCAGGAATTAAGGCATTCGCTAATCTTCTCCTTCATGCAATCTGTAATTAAGCAAAGGAGTGGTACTGGGCGTTATATAGAATTACACGTATGGCCAAGTCATCAGCACGAACGGGCGCAACGATTATACGTTTGTGCCTCGTTCACAGGCGATAGGGTTCCAATGTAAAATTTCGACTTCTTCAAAATAATTTGCTAACTGCTGTTACATGTTGGACTAACTCTCACTTGAATACAGCTGCAGTGGCAATAAATTCCATTGCCTTCTTGGGGTAGAAATCGATCGAAATATCTGCAAAATCCGACATTACGAGCAGTAACTCTCAGAAGCCTTGATCCTTTATCGCAATACTGGAGTTCAACCTTCCTCTGTGAGTAAACTTTCACCTAAAAGCATTGGAAGTTTGATTGGTGACGTAGGATTCCTGTCGCTGCATCATTTGAGCACGATTTTGGGCTCCAAAAACGTGTTTTCGTCTACGGACACCAAACGATTGATAGTCCAAACTTCTTCACACCACAGTAGTAATCATCCATCGACAAAGAAGTCACATACAAAGTATGGTTAAGTTGTGACGTCTCAACCATCTGGGTGAGTGTGATATAGGGCAAAATTAGCCGGAAATCACACCTTGACTACATAACTTGTCCACTCAACTGTTTAAAAATTGATATGTCGGTGTAAAACAACCGTATGATCCATAAAGTATAATTGATAGCAAAGTTATCGTCGCTGCAATTCAGCTACAAATGCACTTAGCCTAGGCCCATGTGATTAGGCTTGGGTGTGGTTAGCTAGCCACTGCCTAAATATTTGTTTATTATTACTGGGCAGGTAATATTTGTATTGAGGGATAAAATCACAGTTGTCATAGCACTACATATTAAAGACATCAAGTGTTTATATGGCAGAAATCACGCGAGCTTAACTGTAATTTCCTTAGCGCCATTAAATTTTATTTTACGATTTCTGACTATGATACCGGTAACCTCACTTCTAGCCGGATCATACAGTTGCTTTACGTCTATTTGTAAGCAGTAAAGTGGGCAAGTTATGTAGTCAAGGTGTGATTTCTGGCTAATTTTGCCCTATATCACGCTCACCCAGATGGTTAGAGGCGTCACAACTTAACCATATTTTGTATGTGACTTCTTTGTTGATGGATGATTACTACTGTGGTGTGAGGAAGTTTGGGCTATCAATCGTTTGGTGTCCGTAGACGAAAACATGTTTTTGGAGCCCAAAATCGTGCTCAAATGATGCAGTGACAGGAATCCTACGTCACCAATCAAACTACTGTACCAATGCTTTTAGGTGAAGGTTTACTCACAGAGGAAGGTTGAACTCCAGTATTGCAATAAAGGATCAAGGCTTCTGAGAGTTACAGCTCGTGATGTTGGATTTTGCAGATATTTCAATCGATTTCTACCCCAAGAAGGCAATGGAATTTATTCCACTGCAGCTGTATTCAAGTGAGAGTTAGTCCAACATGTAACAGCAGTTAGCAAATCATTTTGAAGAAGTCGAATTTTTACATTGGAAACCCTACAGGCGGGTAGTTATAAAAACCCGGAAAGGAATGGAACCAATTGGTGCATGCGTCAAGTTAAAAGATCGTTTTGAACAGATTTTGCACAGTTTCCAACTTTCACACAATAACTAGAATTGCACTAGAATTGGTTTGCTTCTGCTTATAGACTTGCTAGAAATCGTTAACTCAAAAGTTCTATTAAATGTGTTGCCCTGGACCCGGCATTGCACTTGATTACCTGTCCCGTAGTAAGCACCATGCTGTCCACTATGACTCCAATTAATGCACCAGCCCGACTCTAATAACATTCCACACGCATGTGTACAAGTGCACAATTACAAAAACATACAATAAGTGCCTATAAATAGTGTACAGTTAACAACTATTGTTACATCACTGCCCTCCTTAGGAAAGCTCGACCCGAGCGTGGTCATGTAAATCTCCTCGGCCTCTTGGTCGAATCACAAAGCGAATACTGACTCCTCTTGCTTCTAGGAGCTACATTAACTTCTGGTTGGACATCAGCCTGTTGTTCACAGACCATTCCTGGCTCGATATTCTCTTCTTCATCTGATTCGGTATTTATCACATTATCATTGGGGCTATCATTATCCTGTCCTTCTGGCTCACTAGCCTCAGTCATTTCGGTTTCTGTGGTCTCACTGCTGGAGTTAAAGTCTGATTGACCTGGGCTATTAAGCAACTTGTCCACCCATGCTGGTGGTGCTCCTGTCCCCTTACGTTTACCACCGTACCAATAGTATCCAGCTGGGAACTCCTTGGGGTAATGGGATACTCTGTTCTGATGTACTTTAATCTGTGTATCGTTGGGGAAGTACACATTAAATACAGTTATATCAGGGTCTTCTCTTGACACAACTCTAAATGGTCCATGCCATGGTCTCGAAAGTTTTCTCATTCTCCCAGTTTGCTCATGAGGGAACCTCACAAGTACCCACTGACCAACCTTGAATGAGCTGAGTTTGGTCTGCTTATCATAGCACTTCTTGTACTTCGATTGAGCCTTCTGAATCTGGGAAGCAGCCAAGGTTCTGGCTGATGATAATGACAACATGAGCTCCTCACGATAGTCTGACACTTCAGTAGGGTCAAGTGAATTAGGTGATAACAGTGCACTCTCAGAAGGTGTCCTGCAGTCAATACCAAATAACAAAAATGACGGCTTCTCACCAGTACTCTCATGGGGCGTGTTTCTGTATGCCCATAACAGACCAGGTAAATACTGATCCCACTGCATTCCAAACTTGTCAGCATGTTTACGGAGCATAGATTAAGGGTACGATTAAACCTCTCGACCATACCATCGCATTCAGGATAGTATGCCGTAGTGTTCATCTTAGCGATTCCCAACTTAGAACAAATGTCCAACATCAAATGTGATAACAGGTTCGTACCTCTATCTGTTAACACTGCTTCTGGAACACCACAAAATGGAATCACTTCCTTTGTCAACAATTCTACAATTCTCAGTGTCTTCTGGTCTGGCACTGGGAAGACCATAGGCCACTTGGTGAAATAATCCTGAAAGACAACAACATGTTTATTGCCTCGTTTTGTGGCTGGCAAATCCATTATGTCCAGTCCTAGTATCTGGAATGGCCTTTGCAATGGAATAGGATGTAAAGGCTGTTTCCCATTTCTCTCCCCTCCTGAAACAATAGCACACTGGGGGCATGATCTACAAAACTTCAGACAATCAATATACATGCCATCCCAATACCACTGACTACTTGATACATTGTATAACCGATTACCTGAGTAGTGGCCACCCAGAGGTCCACCATGGTATTGCTCCAGCACTTGTGTACACAACTGTTGAGAGATAATGGCCAATCGATATTTCCTCTTCTTTCCACTGATGAGGTAAAGTATTCCATCTAGAACACAGTAAGAATGTGCTTTCGCAGCAATTATCTGAGCTTGCTTAGTGTCTCCTGGCAGCTGCTTCTTCTCTAAATAATCAATCATGACAGTAATAGAAGGATCCTTTCTCTGTTCTACTTGTACTCAGGTGGCACAGCATTACATGGTTGTATCAAGTTATGACTAATCAAAAATTTCCAGAGTTGGAACTAATGGCGGCTACTTGCACTTCCTCTTGACCAATGCCCTCTACTGGTGACTCTCCACATGGGCTTCTTGACGAGGCGTCTGCCACAACATTCTCTTTGCCAGCTCTGTGGACAATTGACACTTCCCTGATGCCTTGCCCAAACACTCTTGTCCACCATCGAGCATGACATCCTGATGGGTTTGGTGCATCTAAGATCGCCTTAACTGCCGTGTGATCAGTTATCACAGTCACCTTATGCCCGTAGAGGTAGTAGTGAAAATGAGACAATGCCCAAACTACGGCCAGTGTCTCTAAGTCTGTAATACCATAATTGCGTTCTGATGGAGATAATGCACGGCTGGCATAAGCAATGGGATGAGCAAAACCATCAGACTGAAGTTGTGCAAGCACGGCACCCATACCCATGACTGACGCATCAGTTTCCAGGACAAAATCTGCATCAAAACTGGGATAAGCCAACACTGGACAGCTAACCAGACATTGCTTTAGCTGCTGGAAGGCCACATCACAAGGATTGATCCACCAAATGTCAACATCTTTGCGAGTTAACTGGTGCAATGGATGGGCAATCTTGGCAAACTGAGGTATGAATCTTCTGTAATAGGAGGCCAACCCCAAAAATCACTTTAACTCTTTGATATGCTGTGGTGGAACATAGTCTTGAACAGCAGCAACCAACTTAGCATTAGGTTTGAGATCTAAAGGAGTTAAGACATGTCCCAAGTACTCCACCTCCTTACGTAAAAAAAACAGCACTTAGCAGGATTAAGTTTCAATCCAACTTCTCTAGGATAAGACGTAAGTGGTGTAAATGTTCTGTGAGGGAGGAGGAAAACATCAGCAGATCATCAATGTATGCAGTCACAAATGTGGGACCATACACTGGGTTAACAGCCGTCATGACCTGTTGCATCAACCGCTGAAAAACACTGGGAGCATCCATCAAGCCGAAAGGCATGACTCGAAACTCAAAGAGTCCCTGAGGTGTAGCAAAGGCAGTCTTCTCTTGCGAAGTTGAGTGTACCTTGATCTGCCAAAAGCCAGCAGCAAGGTCTAGGGTTGAGAAATACTCCGATTTACCAAGTTGATCCAGGAGGTCATCAATCCTGGGCAGTGGAAAAGTGTCAGCCTTTGTGACACTATTCAATTTGCGATAATCAATGCAAAACCTGTGGGTGCCATCCTTCTTCCTAACTAGGACAACTGGGCTTGACCATAGTGACTTGGAGGGCTGAATCACTGACATTTTCTGCATCTTCTCCAACTGCCTTGCCACTTCCTCTCTAGCTGAGTATGGCATCCTGCGTGGGTGTTGTCTGATGGGTCGTGCGTCCCCAGTCTCAATTTCCATCTGCATTAAGTCTGTCTCACCCCGTTCTCCATCTGATAAGACAAACACATCATGGTGATCACAAAGAAGTTGGTGCATTAGGTCCTTTTGCCTTGACGGTAAATCAATATGGCCAAAGCTCTCATCGAACAGTCTCTTCCGTTACTGCAATTCAGCATCATCATAATTACTGTCGCTACTAACCTGTCCGACTACTGCACCAACATCCGAGTCACCTTGATCTGAGGGTACAACTTCAAGTACATCAGTCACATGACCCAGTACTGACCCTTCTGTAAGTCTCTCTGTAAACCCAGTATCATTCTGGATTGTTACAATCACTCTACCATTCATATCTGGCTGAACAAGTGAATTGTGTACAGTCACTCCTGAGGTATCACAGCTTCCCTCTAACAGTAGTGGATCACTCTTAGACTGTTCCTTGCTATCACTAACTGTCACAGCCACTCTCACAGCTCGTCCAGCTGGAAGTGTTGTAGTTCTGAGTACTCGTACCTGTCTTGCTACTACAACTGAAGTATCAGGAGCACATGGTAACTTCCTGCCTGGCCAAACGTTCTGGTGGTATTCCACAATGCCTAACTAACAACACACTCCCTCTGAAAGTAGTAGCTGTTCATGGGCATCCATACTTGATATAAATGGGACTGCACAGTACTTTGCCATCAAAAATGATCTCTAGATCCATTCTACCATGCAACAGAAACTCTTTCCTATCATAAGTCCGAGGTACACGGTCAGGCTTCTTGAAATCACGTTTCTTCAATCTTGCTGCTGCTGCCACCTTTTTAAATAGCTCACCACCCATAATGGTGATGTCCGCACCAGTGTCTATTATACCTGAGGTGGGCACACCCTGTACCTGGACATTAACATACTGAGGCTTACTGCCCTTGTCATTGACCCGAACAGTATCCACACTGCTATCAGAATCTGAATACAGAAATGTATGTGGATCCTCCGGACTGCAAACAATTGAGCCATTCTCATTTGGCCTCGTAGTTACTTGGCTACTCCCCCCACTGCTTTCTGTTTCCTTACTCTAACTCTGCTTACAGTACTTTGCTATGTGGCCTAGTTGGTTACACAAATAGCATCGTTGCTGATATCTAGGGTTACCATCCACTACCTCCAGCCTGCATTCTACTGTTCTGATTGGGCTTGTCTTTAGTGGACTTGTCATCATACCTTCCCTTGTTAGGAAAGCCACTTTGGGACCTGCTGTAGTCGTGCCGCTTCTTCAGTTCAGCTTGACACTGTTCTTCATTCTTGGCAGCCATGCACAACTCCTTATACGACATAGCTCCAGAGACACTGGCACTCCTTAAGATTCCCAAATGCAACCCCTCTTGCAGTTGACCATACAGCATGGTTTCTCTAGTCTCCCTACCAAGCTTGTCATTGCCAAAGGTAATGCGAAAAGCTTTCGGCATATATAGCCAGCCACTGTTTCATTATCAGTCTGCACTGTGCGTCGGAAATCCTGACCTGCAAGCACCTTGCTGCAGGGGCCTAAACGCTCTCTCAAGTTATGGACCGCTGTTTCAAAATCACTGGTCTCGTCATCTCCTAATAGGTTCCATTCAGCCTCAGCACACTCTCTCAAGTGCCCAGCCAATTGTATTAGCTTCTCCTCAGGTGTCCACCCATTCCATCGTGAAGCCAAATTAAGTCCTGGCAGCCAATCATCCAATCACACTGACGGATCTTCACCATTAAACAAATCAATAGGTGGTGCATGACCACGCCTACTATCCTTATGTCGTTGCTTCTCCAAAACTGACACAGTCACCGATGACACAGAGTCATCATCTGAAGAATTGGGAGTTCTCTGCTGCTTCTGTGCAGCTAACTGGGCTTTCAGCACTGCAATCTGTTTGTTTTTAGCTACCACCATTGCATCAAATTCCTCAACTTGCCCACAACTTATCTTCCACAGTTCCTTAATGCGTGACTTCTTCTGTTCAAGTGCTTGGATAACTTCTTGTAGTTGCGCCTGCAGTGCATCCCGCTCAGTAGTAATATCCTCCACCGTCTGGCGCAGTGTCTCTATCTCATCACCTGACTCCTCACTGGAGTGTTCACTCTCATGTACAACCACTTCAGGTGTGACTTCAGTCGTGGATGCTGCCACTGGGACAGTCAAAAACTCTCCCTCTTCGTCGCACAACACAAATGTGGCTTCACTCGAGTACTCTGCAAATACCACCTGAATATTACAAGGGTCGTGACCTTCGTCACTTAGTGTGCCCTCGACCACCAACCTCTGGTCGTTGATTGAACCCGATATTGTTATGTCCAACGCCAGGCCTAATCGACGCAGCTGGCCAGCTGTTATGCACGTCAAATTGAGCGGGAGTCGCACGTGAGTTCTACCTGGGGCAGACGTGCTATCAACCACGTTGCCGCCTCTGCCATGCTCGCTTCCATTCACCAATGAATAAAACACAGTTTTGAAATGGAGGGAAAAAAAAACTCATGCGACCTGAATTTTCTTGCTACTGAGAGTCGGAGATAAAATCTTGACACCTTGCAGGCTGTCTTCCTGAATTCCGCGGGTACCAAAAAGTCGTCAAAATCAGTGATCAATCTGTTTCTTGTCTTGGTAGGACCTCCACTGTTGCCCTGGACCCAGCATTGCACTTGATTACCCGTCCCGTAGTAAGCACCACACTGTCCACTATGACTCCAATTAAAGCACCAGCCCGACTCTAATAACATTCCACACGCATGCGTACAAGTGCACAATTACAACAACATACAATAAGTGCCTATAAATAGTGTACAGTTACGTAACAACTACTGTTACAAATGCCTGCCACATGGCATGTTGTGTGTAAATAAAGTCCATCCAGTTTAGTTTAATCCTGATGTGGAAGTACTTCCTTACCATTCTAAAAGGTAAACTGCTGTAGTATTTTCATGTTGTAGCATTATTCAAGCTTTTTAGTAAAAGTGACGCTGGTTTTCTGAAGCGACCATAATTCTACCATTATTGGCAGCCATTTTTGAGAGTTAGCTAACTGCAGTATGTTATATTAACAGTGCTTACAAAAAGTAGTTTAGCCACTTAGCTAAATGATCGTTGTTCAGCTTAGACGATTGTACAACGCACTCTTGCTCTAAATAGAACTGTCGAGCAAATGACTTCTAGGATGTCTATAAACAGAAGCAAACTAATTCTAGCACAATTCTAGTTATTGTGTGGAAGTTGGAAACAGTGTGCACAATGTGTTTAAAACGATTTTTTAACTTGGAATGCAAACTAATTCTAGCACAATTCTAGTTATTGTGTGGAAGTTGGAAACAGTGCACAATGTGTTCAAAACGATTTTTTAACTTGGCGCGCGTCCCGATTGGTTCCATTCCGTTCCGTTCCATTCCGGGTTTTATAACTACCCTTCACAGGCGAATCGATCCCCGGTTAGTTATGTCTCTAGACCTTGTAGTTTTCTCAAACATTAATTATTAATTAATTATTTATTTATTCATTACACCCCCTGTATTTATTTATTTATGATGTAATTTTAACCACGTTTCGTATTATTATTAGTATTTGGTTGTATAATTAGCATATACAAGGGCGAAGTGACACAAGGAATACAAAAACAAAAGGGTATATGCTGGTGGTCTGGTAGCAACCTGTGCTGCCAGCCATAAGATTAATTACAATTAATTACTTACAGTAACTACTTACAAAACAAAAGCTTTACTTACAGAAAAAAAAGGAAAAAAAAGAAGCTACTTATTAATAAATTACGTATTTAAAATTACAGGAGTTATATAAGCACATTTATTACAAGAACACAAATAAGAAAATGTACAGGGATTATCAGGGTTGAAGTGATGAATAAAATTATTCAATAGGTGTTTGTAAATTATTAGCTTGTTTGTTGAAACAAAAAGGGTGCAATCAATTGGGGGTAGGGAGTTCCAGAGCTGAGCTAGTCTGTAAAAGTATGAATGGCGAGTAACACTGTTTAAGGCAAATTTGTACTCTAACTTGTTGAATGTAGATGACCGAGTAGGACCTGTAGAAAATGCAATATGGTTGTGAATATTAAAATGTGTAGATGGTGACTTCAAAGACTTCAAGCAAAATACAATACTAAAAAACTCTAAGGTGTACATAAGTGGCAGTATTTAGAGTTTAACTAGGCAATCAAAATAAGAAGAGTGATAATCATTTAATATAAATTTGGTAGATCTTCTTTGAAGCTGTTCTAATAAAAGTATGTCTTTTGATAGGTGAGGCCTCCAAACTGGTGAACAATAAGATACCTGTGACCTGACAAAAATTAAATAGAGCTTTTTCTTATCCATAGGGTTATGCAAACTAGCAAAGGTCCATCGAAGAAAACTCAAAATTTAGTATGCTTCAAGCAGTTATGTAGGAAATGTGAGAGGTCCATGTCAGGTCTGAAGATATAAGGATTCCTACAGTAGGTCCTTTTGTAATTGCTTTATAGGAATATCAGGTAAAACTGAGCATAAAACTTACATTTAAAACTAAAGTAGTTACTGTTAAAAACTAAATCTGTATCATGATTCCACAGTGAAAGAAACTCAAGATCTAACTGTAAGTGAATAATATCTTACTGTTGATTAATTCTTTGAAAACTTTGGTGTCGTCGACAAATGAGAAACATTTAGAACTTCAAAGATAGAGAGGAAGGTCATTAATGTAAATCAAGAATAACAGGAGGCCTAAGATGCTCCCTTGTGGCATATCGTGAACCACGATAGTGGGTTCATAATAGGGATCGCAGCAGAATTTTCGAAAATCCTATAGAGCAGTCACCTAAAACCAGCCTTAGAAAGTAGACTCGAGCATAAAACAACACTCAGAAGGTTTATTATCAAACACTGAACTCAGACAAATGGTGATATAGCAGTAAAAATGGTCTAGACGAAATTTGGAAACATTCAAAAAATGCAAATTTTATGCGAATTGCTCATATTATTATTATTATTTAGTTTCACACGTGTACAGACCAAGGCTCCCATTTTTTCGTGATAAAAACTACACAGCCTTACTCACTGAGTCCTTCTGCGAGTCCATGACCCATTAATTAACCCGTACTCCACAGATCGCTAACCGGCCTCCACCTTCTAAGTTCTTTGCCATTCAGCCTGCTGTTCCGTATACGGAAGAAGCCATAGAAGAACAATATTACGGATCTTGTGTGCTCAGGGAATGCGTATTGTTCGAATATAGTCTTTATAATGTTAATAAATGGCAGATTGAAGCTGTGCAGCACTCTTTTACCTTACAAGATCGCCATAATGGGGTCTCTAGTGAGCTGCCTGTATTCGCTACGAGAAGCCATTCAAGCACGCATGCAAGGCATCCAGTTTATTCTTCTTTCTAGCCATCACAGTCAGTGCTTTGTTTGAATGGCAGTGCTGATATCATGGCTGTTTTTAACACACAAAAAAAGGTTGGGTAGGGTGTTTATTACAACCCTACCATTTAAAAATATTTTGTGGTCTAACCACATATCAACAACCCTCCCATATGGTATCCATGTCATAAACAACTTCCAGGGTGTGAAGCCTGACAGTCTTATATGGGAGGATTGTGTGCTACTGTGTTTATGTAATAGTTATACCATGGCTGCGAGGGATTTTGCTGATATATACACCCAAAGCCCGAGGGCCGCAGGCCCGAGGGCTGTGGGTGTATATGTCAGCAAAATCCCAAGCAGCCATGGTACAAGTGATATATATCACTTGGGGCGCACTCACCTAATAGGTGAAAGAACTAAGGAGAACTCATCCCATTTGTTTTATACAGTAGCATCTGAAGATCGATTGTGGTTTTAATAGCGTGGACTAATAGCCATCAAAACGTTGTCCATACGTTAAAACGTCATTAATACGTTACTATGCTTAAACACGCAATGTTAGAAAACTTGCGATTGTGGGATGGAGTTTATATTGTTATCATTTTTGTACTAAGTTAAGCCAACTAACTTTGCTATTGGGACAGTAAGTAAGTTATTATATTAAGTTAAGTACTTAGAACTGTAAGTTACTAACCTATTTCAACGTAGCAGTAGTAGCTTTGCTGTTCTGTGGTCTGTTCAAAGGCTGATACGCTGTGGGTAGAAATACGCATCCACAATCGCCCAAACAATTATTTTGTGCCTTCATTATCCTTTAGTAACAACCAACTACTCTATCTTAGCCTATGTACTAAGCTTAGCAACCTCTACAAAACCGAGTCCCACAATGCAAAGCTCTATGTCGCTCAATATAACGAGTCAAAGCGCATCGATCCATTGAACTGGCTGGGTATCAAAGTCATTGGCAAACCGCTTTCCCATGATATTGCCCGGGCAATATCTTGATATTGCTCAGGCAATATGCGAGTTAAACACCGAGCGGTGCCTTTGAACGCCCACGCTAAAGTGGTATATGTCACTGTAACTAGCTACTGTGTGCTTACTCTAAGATCAGCTAGTAACATTGACAGTTGAAAGCATTTATGACCACATGCTAACCAGACTTTCCTGACTATACCTATGGTGTTCCACTTTATGACGCACTGCTGCTAGCAGGCTACACCTAGGCTTTCCAGGGTTAGAGCCCAGTCTAAGTCCTGGTAATTGGAACTCAATATGCCAGTTTAAAGTACTCCTGCATGGGTAATGACTGCCAAATCCCTAGCAATCATATAAGACTGGCTACGCCACTGGCCACTAGTAGTGACATTGTGATTTGTACATGCAGACACCAGCATAGGAAGACTTTTCGCCCAAGCCTAGCCATCTCCTCCTATTTAGCTTGATGAATACCAACTCACACAGTTGCTGCTGCATGCAGCCTTGTTCATACATGCATTTATAGTTTATACAAAGGTGTTGTAAAGTGTCATCGCTACAATAGTAGCACTACAGCTACAATGTATAGCTATCTCTTCACTACCTATTCTGCTAGACAACTCTACACCTATAATGTACGTGCTTGATGTATATGATCACGTAAAAATTTATCTTCTCTTTTGAAAAAAGATCGGACTCTATAGGAATTATAACACTGACAGTTACCATTCTTATAACTTGTATCATAGAGTTTCAGTCTTTTTCTTCTAAACACCTAAGATATCCTGTTCTTCTTCAAGTCTCCTGTGCCGTCATCAACACTGTCTCCTGTATGATAGGTGTACAATCAGTAATTCTTCTGTCAGGTAGCTAGCTCATATAGCAGTGTGTTTTCAGCAATGGTACAAAGTGTGACGATGATGGCTGAAACACTGAGTATAGACTAGGAATTAATGTATCCTGCCTTATATTTTGTACGTGTACAAATCAGGATGAAAATACAGTCTTTATCATAGATTACAAAATTAATATTGCATTCAGATATCTACGTAGTTAATGAGTTAACCTTTTAATCTGAGGAATCTCAGTTAGCTTACTACACTAAAGTGTCAATTAACTTATAATCCATAAATGGATTTGGAAAAAAGTACACAAACTATTAATAATAAGAAATAGGGATCGCTGAAAAAAGCCACAAAACAAGAAGGAATCGCTGGGGTGGTAATGTAAACCACAAATCTCTATTTTGACTCTTTATACTCAAATGGAGCATTTATAGAGAGTCGAAATAGGGATTTGTGGTTTACATTACCACCCCAGCAATCCCTTCTTGTTTTGTGGCTTTTTTCAGCGATTCCTAAATCTTATTTTAAATATGTCTAGTATATATATATATATATATCACTTTCACACCTCAGATCAAAGGAAAGCCAGTACATATACATATATCACATATTGCACTGGTTCAGAAAGTTAACGAGATATACGCACTATCTCGTTAAGCCCACTGCTTTAACGAGATATATGCACTGGTACAGTGCGTATGTAATAGTTGTAACACGGGCATGAGGGCTTTGCCTGATATGTATGCCCAAATTCCCTGTGTTACAACTAATATGTAATACTTATTAGGTTGATAGCCTGTACAGGGTGATCAATCACCCAGAAGCCAATACAAGTATAGCCACTGGATGTATTATATATGCATACCTAAAATTTTCGAATATGGGTCAGCAGCTAGTACATTCTGGTTATGTTCGGATATGATAAACAGACATATCATAGAAATATCACGGACAATTTCCGATATGCAAGTTTAATGTTTTAGTCAGTGCTATTGAATCGTTTATGGGAAAACTACGCAGTTCACTAAAGGCCTAGGCAGGTAAGGTTGCTTGTAGAGTGGTTACTCCGTGCAGAGTGGTAGCCTCGTGATGGGGGTGTGTCCATATTCGAAAACGTACGGAAACCATCGAATGAATAAGCTATAGCACTAGTTTTCACCTTAGCCCAATGTTTTTCAACTCGTAGGATGACGAGGATAACAAAACGCTCTCCGTCTGTGTGGTTTTCATGGCGAAATCCAAATTGTGAATCCTAATCACATGAGTATTATTCGATCCCCACAATTTATTTCGGCATCTACGTCTATATAATCAGTACCCAGTTGTAGCCCGGCTACATTTTGTATGTAGCCCGGGCGGTTCCATTGATCTGTGGTGTGAAAGTGTTATATATATATATGTGGTACATACGTACATAAGTTGGGACCATGTAGGAAGTCATGAATTTCAAGTCAGTTTACGTACAGAGGAATTGTGTTATCTTGTGTGTTCTTTTTATAGTTCTCAATTGTCAACTGTACATGGATCGACTATAGTGACATCAAGAGTGTAGTGAATTTCCAGGTTGGTCTATGTATGTACTATGGAATATAGTTGTTTATCATTTCTGGATCAGGGGTACTGTTATGATGGCACCAAACTAATACCCCTGACAGTTTACATGTCATGATTATAAAGATATTTTCCAGTATCCAGATTTTAGGCATATTGTATTTAATACCCACTTGTTGATTTTTGTAGGCCGATTGTGTCATCAGATATCCAAGCAAGTGTCTTTGGTGTTGCAACTGATGTTCCAGGTTAGTTACATGTGTGTTTAATTTAAGGTGAAATTTAGTGCCTGCTTGTTCTTTTAAAGGTCTCAGTGCCTTCTTGCAGACATCCAAGAAATCATCACTGTTGTTAAACTATTTTTAGTAATATGTCTTGCTGTTGATTAAAGTTGTGTTACGTGTGGTAATACAATTGCTGTATGTTTACCATAAGGAAAGAAATGTTCAGGTATTTTGCAGCCATCTTATCCATGAAATTTGAACATTGTGCAAGTTGTGTGGAACAACCCTAACTCATACACAGTCACCGGCAAACCACATATTCCAGTACAATTTTGTTGCACCATGGTAATATGTGCATAGTGATTAATGAAAGCCACAACACAAACTCCATGGTGCACACTACATAGAGGTGGTAGGAGGTAACCCCTATAGGCTTGTTTCCTTTGTATACACCTTACCTTTGTGGTTAATCTATTAAAAATTAAATAGAGAAATTAACGATTACCATTAAAACATCTTCCCTAGTGACTTTGTTCTTCACACCTTGTTTATTAGGCATCTGGCAATTATAAATGCTCGAATGGGGTGTGGCACTGGAATCTAAAAGATTTCTGCTTAAAACGCCATCCCTAGGGAACTTGCGGTTCTGCACGCTTTCACAACTTGTTTATCAGACATTAGAGTGTGTGTCCACATCATGTCTTTATGCGTATGGGCAAACCAGAATTAGATAATGTCAGTGCAAGATGGACTGTACAAACATGACTATGTTGACTGGTATAACGTGATGGTAGGTGTAACATAAGGTAAAGAAATAAAGTGAAATATACCTATTTTTATTTTAGCAAGGCCTATTTTAGCAAGGCCTACTTTTTATTATAGCGAGGTCGCAAGAAAATTATGATGACGACTCCTTAAGATTTTTTTATCACGTAACGCAATACAAATCTATTGAGAGATGTTGCATACTCCAGGACTAATATTGCAAAACCGACCCTACACGTACATAACTCACATTAGTGGCCGCGCGTCTTTTAACTGGGAGTGCGTTTCGTAGTTTCTTGGCTGCGCACCTCACTACCGTGAGTCTTGATATGCACAGAAACAAATAGCAAGTTTATGTCTAATATACACTTACTATTTTCTTTTCATTTGGAGGACCTACAGTATTCTCCTTACAACAAAGAACCACTAGAGGGATATTTTGGGTTAAAGGTGTTGTTTTAGGCGTGCCCTCTATGAGAATTTTTGAAAAACACGGACAGTTTGATATTATGAACCCGCTGCTAGGGTTCGTGATACAGTAGGATATGATTGCTTCAGCCACAATAACTGTACAATATACTACAATACAGCAGTGATTCACTTATAAATATACACACATACTGTACCTCAGATGAAGTTCTACACTTTGTTAGACAAAATTCAAACTGATCTCTTAATGACATATAAATCAAATGGACACTACTTTCTGACAGTACAAGCTTTTTCAAGATGCTTCCAAGTGTAAGTTTCTAAAAGTATCAACAAACATAGTTAAGCACTTTCATAACTTTACAAACAAACAATTTTCAGCATCACAACTCACAAGAAGTGCACTACATATAGTACAGCGGACTCAATACCCAAACTATCAATTCATAAAATGATTGTTCTCTTAGAATAGCAATTGAACATTCTATGAGAGCAATCAAACTTTCACACAGTCTTTAAAGTGCTACAGTAAATACACTGAATTTGTATACGTTTTCAAAAGTTACTAGTATATTAAAACTTATAAATTTAAAAATGAAGTAGGAATCCAAGCAATAAAAAGTAGTGAAACAAGTGATGAACAATGGTAGCTATTACAGCATAGCTCAGTGGAAAATCTCTACTTTAGCATTGAACACAAAATAATTGTTATACCATGCCAAAGTAGGGATTTCCCACTGAGCTATACTGTAATAGCTACCATTGTTCATCACTTGTTACACTACTTTTTATCGCTTGAATTCCTACTTCACTTTAAATTTATAAATTATAATATACTAGTTTGTTTAGTTTTTTGATAAAACATACAGCTAGCTATAAACATGTGACTGTTCTATTAGGGTGACTGCTGTATTAGAGTATCTCGAGTCAGCCTACAAAGATGTGCGCTTGCTCCAAAAGGGGTGTGGTCATCGTGGTTTTGATCGATTCATAGTATTAGACTAGAAAATCTCGAATCTGAGCTCGAATCAACCTACCAACTTAAAGTTGTGTGGTTACAAATAGTTAGCATAAAGGGGCGTGGTGATTGTGGTCTCGATCAATAGATTGATAATATGTACAGAATAAAGAATGGGCGTGATGTCGTGACCTATCATGGAGTACCAGTACCTCCATACTCAGCTCCATACAGTAGCGTAGTCTAAGCGCCTTAAATAATTTTATGGCGTCTATTATGCTGCTTAAAGAAAGTGTAGATATGGAAAATTAATGCCTTGATATGGCTTCGTTGGATGAAGAAGAAGACAAGCATGTTGTGGCGTAAAATGGTGACCATGCGCTACTTCGTTTGGGCTCTAGGTTTGCGACTGTGGTCAGTGAGTGACTGAGTGAGGCAGTGAGTGAGGCAGTGAGTGAGGCAGTGAGTGAGGCAGTGAGTGAGGCAGTGAGTGAGGCAGTGAGTGAGGCAGTGAGTGAGGCAGTGAGTGAGGCAGTGAGTGAGGCAGTGAGTGAGGTAGTGAGTGAGATGAAATTTTAAGTTTTGACAATTTAAAAAAAAATTCTATATCCGGCCGCCAGTAAGCATTTTTTTTATTTTTAACACTACTTTTGAAGCTAGATGGACTAATATTATTCTGTAAAAGTGATTTTCGTCACGTAAGAAGTTTCTAAGCTGATTTTTTAAAGGCAATATTTTTGGCGGCGCGCATCATTCAGGGGGATTCCTACTTAAACAGTACTACCATACTGTTTGATAAACTTACTTTTCACTTATTTGAACGCTACATTTTCCCCAGGGATTCAGATAATTAAGGTTCCACTGTATAGTATTATAAGATATGAAGTGTGTGAAGCCAAGGAAACTGTAGCAGCTGATATGAATGCGATTCATAATTAACCATGTATATACTGTAGATCAATTTACACTGTACATCGTACAGGAACCAAAACTATACAATTTCTACTTATCTATAAAACTCAGTCATGTATTTCATACTGTATACTATATTAGGGATGGGTTTTTCTGATCAAAAACATCACCCAAAAACCAGCTTCACAATACCATCCTGGAATATTGGTTAGGTATGACCAAGCCCAAAACTGCCTTCAGTACAACCCTAAATGTGATTGTTACAATTGTTTAATATAAAATTGGAATTTTCTGACTGACTGACTGCCTGCCTGCCCGCCCGCCCACCTGCCTGCCTGCTTCTTGATAAAGGCTAAAGCTACTGTATGGGCTTGATTTTTTCACTGCTCAACGTCACCTCAGCCTGTTTGGAATACCACAATACATACAATGCATGCATCATGGATTCATCTTTATCCTCCTTTATTTTCCATTTCTTTTGCTGACAGCCCAAGGTGTCAATTCGCAGTAGCTCAATGGATTTCCCTACGTTTGTAAACGAGAATTGTCATTTTCTGAGGTACTGGATTGATTGAAGAGGCACTCCTCCCACTATTCTCCATTTATAATGCTGTGAAACAGGCTGAACATAGCTGAAAGCAAAGCAAAATGGCCATTTCACTGTCGAGTCAGTAACTGATAGTTGGGACGCGCTGAGTTCAGTCAAAAGCATTACATCTGGTACCATCCTTTATTTTGATGTGGTATATGAACTGGTTCACCAGTCATAATAATGTTGCAAAAATACACAAACTAAGGAAAATTAAGAATTTTAGGAATCATACACCTCTGTAGAAGGAAAAGGAGGTTGCCTACACCTGAAGATATACCAGTGTACATTTAATCCCTAATTCAGTCATGCATATAGACAACTAAATCCAAGTATATCTGCATGTGTAGGCGACCTCCCTTGTTTCTTCCCTAGTTACTTTCTTTTTTCCACGATCTTTAATATTTCCTTAAATATACTTGTGTAGTAATATGCAGAATGCTGGTACAGTATAGAAACCAACATACGTAACTGTGTAACCGTACTATGAAAGATTAGCATCTTTCCACAATAAAACCAGAAATCAACCTCGAAACAGCTAGTGCCTTGGCAGTATTGGTCAATATTGTACTTTGCGTGGGAGGATCAAAGCGATGCCGCGTATCGTATTGTCCATACAGTTGCATAACTCTACTGTATGAGTCATACAGTACAGTTATGCAGCTAATTGAGCAAATACAGTACAGTTATGTGATTAATTAGGCAAATACAGCACACTTGGGCAAATATAGTACAGGTATGCGGAGAATTTATTTAAGGAATGTTATGAAAACAACACACTGTAAATCGCTAAAACCAGCCAAACTATAAAATCGTACGAGTTCATTCTACGGCTAGGAATAGATTGTATAAACACTTACTGATCGTCTGATGACGAAGCTTTTTAAACACGATTTCACTTAGAAAGCATGATTGATCACGTGCGTGACATTGTAAATCGCTAAAACTAACCAAACCAATCCTATTAGTTCGTTCAATGACTAAAAAATAGATTAGTTAAACACTTACTGATATCCTGATCACCAAAAATCACAGCGGTTTGAGTACTAGAGAAAATCTATCCAAGCCAGACGATCAGGAAGTACAATATAACAGTTAAAGCACCACTTATGCTTGTGTGTATGAAAAATCCAGCACTCGGGGGGTGTCTTGAAGCAAATACAGCACTCGACTTTGCCTCATGCTGTATTAGCCTTAGCCTCTCGATACGTCCCCTCGTGCTGTATTTTCTGTACACACGTGTAGCAGTGCTTTAAATATAATATAAGTGACTCAAAATGCTTACAAAAACCTCCTACAGAGTTTTAAAATCTTATTTAGTGGAATTTCGTATACTGTAACCAACTTACTCACTAATTCCTTCAGACAAGGGTACTGTAATTCAATAACAGCTAAGGTCACAGGCTTGAAACATAACTGGTGCGTTTGGCATACCACAGCATGTACGTACAATTTATGCATCAATGACTTACATTTTGTTCCGTATATTTGGCCTACATGTACTTTATATTCTATTTCCACCACTAAGAATTGTTTAATCAACCGGGATATGTAACATACTATAATCTGCACCCTGTAGGAGGTTTTTGTTAATCAAGGGAGTTAACCAAGAAGATTTTCATGCAGGTACCAGAAGATTTCTGAGTTTTATAGAATTGACCTAAATGTCTGCAAAACCTTAGCATCATACATGCAATTCACAACTTCAACTGTTTCAGTTCTGTTCTATGAAAAACAACTGCAATGATTATTTCCAAAACTTATCAGAAGGGAGTCGGTCTTTTTTTACAGTGAAATGTCTCTGCTTGTAATACAAGCTAATGTACTAATGCATCCAGCAACTGTATGTAGCTTTTCAGCAACGAGGAGAATAAAGACATATTTAGGGAGTATACACTATATGGGCAATACCATCACAAACAGTTTACTGTAACCGGAAATAATTGCATGAGGCAAATCCAAATGTAATTTTGATTGTCACATATACAATTATTCCAAAATCAAACAATAAGGTGTATGATTGTCTACTACAAAATTCATGTACAGCCTGTTTATGTTAGCCTCTATTTTCAAACTATCTCAAATCAGAGCAAAGCAATGAAAGCATAAATGCATAACATCAGGACAAACAATAGTGTTTCGTGTAGTGTTGCACCGATAAATGGTTGAATCAATGGTAACAGCCAATATAAGGTGATTTTGCAAGTATCGGTATCGGCTACGAAGAAGAAATTATTTGCCGATAACCTAAACCCACAATCAATCATTAACCACAGTAATAAACACGTGACAATATTACAGGTTTTTGCAATTGAATTCGTCGCCTTTGCGATTGAATTCGTCCCGTTTGCAATTGAATTCGTCGGTTTTGCAATTGAATTCGTCCCGTTTGCAATTGAATTCGTCGGTTTTGCAATTGAATTAGTCGGTTTTGCAATAGAATTCGTCGGTTTTGCAATTGAATTCGTCGGTTTTGCAGTTGAATTAATCGGTTTTGCAATAGAATTCGTCGCGTTTGCATTACAATTCGTCATAAACAAAACGGTTCCAAGAAACCAACCGTTCATTAAGAGATGAGTTATTTATGCCGTGGAGAGTTACACTTGAGACACTAGAAGGTAATTGAAGCTGGTAGTACACGAAGTTGATAGCTGTCTGACAAGCTAATTAGCTTGCTCGCGAGTGACCACACCCATCGCGAATGGCACAGTAGAGTTTGGAATGTTGCTGAAGAGGCTGTCGAGGAAGAATTATTGCCTTATAAAGAGTTGTTTACTACTGTTGTACTTGAATAAGTTCTTGTAGCAGCTGCTACATCATGTTTTCATGTTTGCTCCAGCTGCCATTCTTGTTACGGACGAATTTAACTGCAAAAGCGACGAATTCTATTGCAAAACCGACGAATTCAATTGCAAACGGGACGAATTCAATTGCAAAAGCGACGAACTCAATTGCAAAAGCGACGAACTCAATTGCAAACGGGACGAATTCAATTGCAAAAGCGACGAACTCAATTGCAAGCGGGACGAATTCAATTGCAAAAGCGACGAACTCAATTGCAAACAGGACGAATTCAATTGCAAAGTCGCCGAATTCAATTGCAAAAACCTGTAAAAGAAAGCAGTGAATGCAGAGGTAAGTGGTAAACATATATTTGCTGTACCTGTTTATAACTATTTAGGCTTGTTTATCTGTGGACAGTGTAGCTGCAAGGCTGTAATAGGCTGTGTATACTTATCGACCGTCCACGCAATTAGCCAATCGCTATTTTGCAAAGGGTCTGGAATCCCACCAAAACTCTGCTTGAGAAGCTGACTTGGGCATTTTATAACTACTTGGCTTTCATTTCCATGAAAGGGGTGAGTGGCACACTGGTAGCAAACATTGTAAAATCAGCCACGTATGCAAGTAATTAAATTATTGCAATTAATATTATACACACACATAAACTTTAGATGATTTTTGCTCCTTCTCCCCTGAACTATAGAATTGAAGAATATTGGTAAATATCGGCATATCGGATGCAGGAATGAGTGAAAAATCGGTATTGGTAAATATAAACATATTCATATTGGTGCAACATTAGTTTCATGCTTCCAAGTATAGCTAGTGCGGACATGCAACAGTTTTACATGAACCAAGAAAATGCTGTTTTCATGCATTCATAGCTCAATAGTGCCTGAATGGATATAGCGGCGTAGCCCCCAAAATTGGCAATAATGTGTACCTTTTCATAAAGCCATGAAACTTTCCACATAAATAGTACTCCCAATGACATGCATTTTTAGATATAGTGCCATTGCTGAGTTGACCTTTGGTAACCTTTACAACCATTTATTGTACAGAAAGTTGACCATTTTTGTCTTTAACTCCCTGAGGCAATAATTAACTTGTTAAAACATGGTACCAAACAAAAGATCTTGCTGATAGAAACAACTTGGTTTTTATTGAAAGTCAAATGGTAATTTCATTACAAAGTTATGATCATTTTTACCAGCTGCAAAATTTGATAAATTTACCTGCCCTTGAGGTGTGAATTACCTGTGGGCAGATAATTATGCATAGATTTATCAAATTTTTTGACTAATAAAAATACTAATAACTTAAGAATGAATTCACCTACTGTATTGACTTCAAATAAAACCAAGTTGTTTCTATCAACAAGATCTTTATTTGATACCATGTTTTAACAAGTTAATTAGTGCCTCAGGGAGTTAAAGACAAAAATGATCAATTTTTTGTACAAAAATGGTCGTAAAGGTCACCATAGGTCGAATCAGCGATGGCACTATATCTAAAAATACATATATTGAGGAGTACTATTTATATGGAAAGTTTCAAGGCTTTTATGAAAAAGTGCATGATTTTTTGGTTGTGCCGCTGTACTATTAACCAGCTTTGCTGTTGAAACTCCCTTGGCGTAGGGCACCTTCTATTCCAAATTTTAGTTGAATCTGCTTGAGATATATGTCTTCAAAGTTTGTCTTATTTTCTTTGTAGTTTTCTTCATCTTCTGCTGTTTTTTTCCACTTTTCACTCAACTCGCTATAATTCACACATGCTTCAGTCGATTGACTTCCAAATTTTGAAGGCAGTAAAAGCAAAATGAAGCACTTTTACAGCCCAATTTTCATAGAGATTGAACTAAGAACAGTGGAATTATGAGTGAGTTTGAAATTGCAAAAGAAATTAGTTGTCACACCTACAGGGTAATCCGCTTGATGATATAACTTGAAAATCGGTCTGTACATGAAGTTACTACTGTATTATGGTGTGAACCTTTTGTGGTTTGAAAACACTGAGACAATTAGCTAAGGAGAAATAAAGCAAGTGAAAAAAGCACAATCGAGATACTCTAATAGAACAGTCACTGAAATGTTTTTAAAAATACGTGCACAAAGTTGGAAAAAAAATCTCTAGGTTTCGAACCAGGGACCTCCACACCTACATGTATGTACCCAAGCCCTTACAACTCTGCCACCACCGCTGTCAGTGCTCACGTCATTTAATTTCTACCATATAAATGAAAGTTCAGGTTTAGTATACTAGAATGATAACTCACTATCAGTAGAAATTCTAGATGTGTTGCATTGAAGTACTCAGAAAAACTGTACTCTATTAGAGTACTACAGAAATTATTAAAATAGCTTATAATTCTTTTTTTATCAAGTGTGTTGTATGGCCAAATACAGCCAGTGTGAGTGGGCGACATACTCGTTTTATAGAACTACAAAAATGCTGTTTTCATGTGTCCATAGATTGATAGTACTTGAAGGAATTAATTATACAGGGGAAAAGTTCAATGGTAAGTTAAAAGGAAGTGTCAAGGTCAACCACATGGGCAGGCTTTGGAAGTTGCAATTACAAAAAGAAATGCACAAAAACAGTCAAGTTGTGAAAAAGCTGCGGCCTTAAATAGCCTGCATTAAAATAATTGTGAAATTAAAAGTGGCAGCCAAGAAATAGCTGCAATGATGTTAATGCTAACAAATTTTAGTAAAGTCTGTGAAATTGCAAAAGAAATAGTGTAAAATGTAAATTATATGATAAACTAAAGCCTACCCCCAAAACTAACCTTTATTATCTACTTAAAGTAGACCAAAACAGCTAAGTGTTTAAAGTGTTGTCTTTGATAAAATGGCCATGAATAAAAAATACATCAAAAGCGAAGGTTACAATAAATATGGTCACAGTGGTCGTGTTTATTTGATGATCTCACCAGAAATATATGTGTGGTGCATGCATGTAAAAAGTAGTCTACAACACATACAGGTACTGTATGTCCTCCTAAACATGCACAGATGCTGTCAGTGTAAATACACTGTGCATGCCACATGCTTCATGTACATGCCTGTAGCATGCATGGACCATGATGATAACTGCATGCAACATTACTTCTAAATCGAGCATTTCATTGCAGCATGAGTGTCTCACAGGTGTTCCTTGTCTATTGTCAAAATCAAACATGCATGGTGCATGAATTCACGTACTGTATCTGAGTTACAAAATGCACATTAAAGTACATGCATAGATGTAAAGCTGTGTCTATTGATTACTGCTATTGTCAATTGAAGGTACAGGGTGTGTATATACACTGAGCGTACAGTGTAGGCAGCTTTGAAGAAGTTGCTCTGCAGTATATTAGGCTCTAAGTATATAGAATGTGTAACAGTATTGATTCACCAAAGACTTTTACTAAACCACCTTAGTCATCATACAGCGTTAGGTTTACAATTTGCATGTATACTGTATTAACTTGGTTAACACCTATCCAGAAAATTTAACAAATACACGTGCCTTACACAAAGTGCAGTAAATTTCAAAGCATACATCACTACATCCTATGGCTATGCAACTTACTTGTGATGTAACAAGCACTAAAATGATACCTAGAATTTTATCCTAATGTTAAACAGTGTTACAGTGAGTCCAAAGCTAACCGTGTAAGTACCTTTTAAGTAAAGAAACACAAACCCTTCAAATACCCCAATGGAAGTACACGTGTACGTTGTTACTATCAACTTGCAACAAGTTCTGTTTACTTTGCCAATAAATTTTCTACTAGGCCATATATGTGAATAAACCCACAATAAAAACTATAAAGCAAGAATTTTAAGACACAGAAACACGAGTCACTGTTGTTCATCATACAGTACGATAGTGCTGTATAGTAGGGACCACACAAAGGAATAGGTGTGGCCCATGAAATAACACCCAAAAACCAGCCTCAATTTCCTTGACAACAATGAGGCAATATTAGTTAGTTAAAACTAAGCCCAAATAAGCTTTAAGATAGACCCGAAATGCCTTCAGAAAGCTGCTACAGAATTTAATTTAAAATATTTAACGAAATTTTCTAATGACTGAGTAACTGACTGACTGACTGACTGATGCCTTCAGACAAGCGTAACTCGATAATGGCTAAGGCTACCGGCTTGACTTTTTCACTGTTCAACGTCATTTCCGCCTGAGTGGTGCCTTTTGGCATCATAGATAATGTATGCGTTCCTACTGGATTGGAAACGCCCGTATTATTTACGTACACATGTAGTGACGTCATAGGCCATCTTCGTTTCGGTGCGCCAATTGGTTGCTAACGAAATAGTAGTTGTTCCAGGTGAACACTTTGTTTTCGTGTAGGTGACAAATTGGTATTAATTATCTGTAAATGTTGTAATAAGCAACAACATTAATTTGAGGTCTGATAAACCGGAAATTGCTGTCCGACAGTCCACAGCTACGTGATGAAAATTGCGTTCGCATTCTTCATAAGATTTGTGTAAAGCATTGTGCAAATTTCCTTGCAAGCCTGTGAGCACTACATAAATTCTTTGTGGTTACATAGTGAATGTGCAATGGGTAAAGTGTAAATGGCAATGAAATTTGTGCTGTTTCACTCCGTAGCTATTTTGTTTCAATAAAACATAGATAAAGCAAGGCTACTTTGTGCAATTATTTTGGGGAAACTAAATTGCAACTCAGTTTAAACTATATTTGAATAAGTTTATAAGGTTGTGTAATACTGGTCATTTACAGGTCATTGAAATAATGGGAAGGATAGGACGAATCCACAAAAATGATAAAAGGAAACGCCGAAAACTACTTTGTCATCCAGTTGGCCGTCCGTTAAAGCCCCTAAACCATAAGGTAATACCCATAGAGACTAAATGATATGTATCACATCAGTGTATGTGTACTTTAGCCATCATCACATGGTCCACAAGAGTTGTTCACTGAGATTAGGGAATTACAACTACCACCATCACTTAGCCATTGGAATGTTAAGTCACCATCAGAGTCTCAACATATCTTCTTCAAAATACAAGAGCAGTGCAATTCTAAGCAAGCTTTAACTGTCTCACACACATTGACAGTCAACTCAGATTTGTCCTGGTCCTTAGCTGTTTATGGTCATCAAGTTCAGTGCTCACCATTATTTATAGGGTATGAAAGACTTACCAGCAACTCTCTCCTTAGCTTGTTAATCAAGATAGATTCTTTCAACATGTGCCCTGGTCATCCCGATGAGCACTTTATTCCAATGGTTAAAGCAAAAGGGGGGATTTTACTATCACAGACAGAATCAGTATCAGGAATGCTTGACAACAGTGGTTTGCACTGTTTAAATGGACAAAGGTATAGTGAAACAGTAAGATCCAGCAAATGTCATATTCTGGTACAGGGCATCAAGTGCTTTGAATGTGTTAAATATAGAAGTACTCTGAGAGCATTGTACAGTAAATGGACAAAACAACAAAGTCAGCTTGACCAGCCAATTAATAGCCCTACTAATGATAGGTGGCTAAAACCTTCAGAGATGAGGGAAAGATTACAAGAAGTGAGATCAAAGCTTAAAACAGCTGAAAAGAAAATAGATTACTTAAAGCTAAAGATCAAAGAATCCCATGAGAGGTTAAGTATTGCAGTTGATGATGAATTGCATGAAGGTTTAGGGCAGATTATAATGGAGCATGCACCAGAAATCAAAAGCAAGTACTCTCCTAACAGTTTTCATCATCTATTTTGGGAGCAGCAGGTAGAGAACATGCAGAAGATACCATCTCAACGTCGATGGCATCCAATGCTGATACGTTGGTGTCTGCATCTTCATATGCTTTCTGCAGCAGCTTATGATGCTGTAAGGCATGTGTTAGTTTTGCCTAGTGATAGAACACTTCGTGACTACACGCATTTTATCAAGTCTGGCATTGGAATACAGAATGAAGTCACCATGCAATTAATGAAAGAAGCTAATATTGATGCATCAGAGGAATGGCAGAAGTTTGTTGCACTTAGCTTTGATGAAATCAAGATAAAAGAAGGGATTGTGTATGACAAACATGAATGCAGAATTATAGGATTTGTCGATTTAGGGCCAACAAACAACCATCTTGCAGCATTTGACAATGCTACCACAGCGCAATCTAGCACAATTCCTGTTGCCAATCACATGCTAACTATCATGGTGAGAGGAATTTTAACCAACCTTTGTTTTCCCTACACTCATTACTCTACAAATGGAGTGACTGCTGTAGAGCTACAGTGTATACTCAATAATATGGGAAAGCATTAGGACTTTAGAATGTGCAGGGTTTAAAGTTATATCAATAACTGGTGATGGGTGTTCAGCAAATAGGAAATTTTTTCGTATGCACAGATTAGCTGCTGGGAATACTGATTCAACAAAGCCAACACACAAAATAAAAAATCCATACAGCAAAGAAGAGCGCTTCATCTACTTTTTTGTAGATGTTCCACATCTTTTAAAAACAGTACGAAACTGTTGGTCTAACTCATTTGGGCACAGTCACTCCAGAGCTCTTTGGGTAGGTCATTTTTTCCAAATGTGTCTGCTAAATTTTACATTGTGAATTCATATTTTTAGATTAATGGTCAACACATAAGCTGGCAACATTTGAGGAGATTATATAAACGTCGCTGTGATTCTGATAAGTCTTTTTTAACTAAACTGACAATGGAACATGTTAACTTGAATTCTTACTCTCGTATGAAGGTTAACTTAGCAGCTCAAGTATGTGCCACTTTCTGATGTATTACATAGATATAATTGTGTTTCTGTGTATGTAGGTTCTTAGCAAGTCAGTTGCAGATTGCTTCGAGTATTATGATGAAACCGACACCATTGAAACACAAAGATTTGTTAGAAAATTTGACAGATTTTTTGACATGCTGAATACTAGGAACCTGGATGAAGCCTATTACAAATTAAAGCCAGATTTAAGGGCATACAGGAAAAAGGATGATACTCGTTTTGAAGTTAGAAACTATTAATGATGTCAGTTATTTTGTATCTTTTATGCATGTAGTGGCTTAAAGTGGAGTTGCTAGGCTACATTGAGAAGTGGAAGAACTGTGTAAACAAGAGGGAGGGATTTAATGCTACACAAAAGAAAATGATGACCCTTAGTGAAGAAACAATTGAAGGATTACAAATCACAGGTTACCAATGTTTCAAACATATGTATATTTTATTTGTTATGCATATGCAGTTGGCTCATTTTTAGAGGTTGCACCATTTCTACTGGAACAACCAGGGGCAAAATTTCTCTACTCTGTGCGGTTTAACCAGGATAATGTTGAAGCATATTTTGGGCTACAACGATCAAAGGGTGGTCGAAATGATAATCCAACAGTAAAGCAGTTTTGTGATAATGCTGTATCATTGAGACTACAAAGGTTAGGAGCAATTAAAGCCCTTCGACTTAAGGATGGAACCATTGACATCGATGAAACACCACTCCCAAAAAGGAAAAGATCTAGCTAATTATTGAACATTTGACAGTATAATAATAATAATAATAATAATATAATACACTGTAATAATAGAGTACTATGATGTATGGGTAAAAAATTTATTGTCATAATGACTGCTATATATATGTATATATTGCTACATGCATGGCTATATCTCATTTACCCTGAGCAGCACTTTTGCTAAGCTCCTTTCGCAGTCCCTTTACTTTCTTTGTAGATGTGGCTTCCATTTGTTTGTATCTTTCCATCCAGCACTTTGAAACACTAAAACCTCTGATGGTAAGCCATAAGCTCACAATGTGATTCAATAGTTCCATGTGGTCACTGCTGGTATCATCATCCATCTCTAGCAATGTCCATCTAAATAAAACATCTTGATCTTCACATAATGTCTTCACTATCATCTGTTTTGGTTCTCCATCTCTGTCACATGCTAGTGTCTTCCTGCTAGTGTGTTGCAAGTGTTCGTGTATCCTTCCATTTATTGCATGTTCAATAGCCGCAAACAATGCATATGCATTGTCAGATACTTTGAATAATCCTCCTCTATCAAGTTTTGTAATCCACTCCCTTGTATAATCATAAAAAAGATGATTCTGGGCCATCCATGGCCATTTCCATCTTATCAAAGCACTCTAGGAACTTTGCAGCTTTATCAGTAGCTGCTTTTGAAAACTTCTTCTTGAGCTTCATTGCAACGAAGCCATACGCATATCTCAGAATGTTCTCGTCATCTTTGGATAATATTGACTGATTTACAGCCAATGGAGTGGTAAGTACAAATTTTTTCTGAATGATATTTTCGATTAACGTTTCATTTATTAATTCCAATAGCATGGGCTCTTCCAGGAAAGCTTGGCAATCTATCTGTTGCAGAAAGTTGCGCCACATCTCTGGAAATGTTGTAGCTCGGTGGTAAGCGTACTGTATCCACATCCTTTCTTTTTGCTTTGCCATTGTCATGGGCTCTTTCTGTTCTACTAGTGAGCACATTTGCTGGTGGAGTTTGGTGGAAAATACAACAAACGACTGTTGTGCTTCCGGATGGGTTTGCAAATGTAGCATTAATTCATTGGATATACGCTTTATAGTAATAGCCCTGGTCGAGTTCATCTGGAGTTCTTTTCTGTGCTGAACGTTGCATATAGCTTCCCAAACTATGTTTACGCCGAGAGTTTTGCTAAAAGTAGAAGTGGATTTGGACTCAGACGACGTCATCCCAGGATAGCATTTGGAAGGCCACTGTATTGAAAACACGTAACAACAGCACTTTTCTACTTGCAAGAAAGCTTAAACCATACTTCATTAGCAACTGTAATATTGTGCGCGAAAAAGACCATAACGAGGATAGGAAAATAATTTAACTGGCGTTTCCAATCCAGTAGGAACGCATACATTATCTATGTTGGCATACTGCAGTACATATAGGGACATGTACCATGCATTCTTCATGGACTTACCATGTTCTCCTTTGCTGACAGCGAAAAGTGTCGATTTGGCGGTAGAACGTGATGGTTTCCCTACATAACGGAAATCGTCTGTACTTTTCATAGTGGCTATTTTGATTGCAGAAGTGCAGCTGACAACAAAGTGTAACGGATACTTCACTTTTCAGATGATAATTGATACAACTGGGATGTGCGGCACCATTTGTTGCTTTCGGTATGCATGGATTGCAGAGGTGCTTTTCAAACAGCTCTTGATCTGAAATGCTGTTAACAGGTTGAAACATAGCTGACAATGAAGCGTAATGGATACTTCACTTTTCAGACAATAATTGATATACTGTAGCTGGGACACATAGCACCATTTCAGATGCGGTATGCGTGGGTTCACCAGTCATAGTAATTATTTGCAAAAAAAGTTAACACAAAAAATTTGGAATTTTCAACTAGAGTAGGGATCATACATAGCACATCAATAAAAGTACTGAAACAAGCTGGAGCAGCGCTTGATATCAAATCACAGTAAAACAATAAGAAGTATTATATCCCTACTGTGCATTTCTAATATGGTATCTTGAACACAGTAGGCATATAACACTTCTTATTGTTTTACTGTGATTTAATATCATGCACTACTCCAGCTTGTTTCAGTGCTTTTTATTGATGTACTATGTATAGTCCCTACTCTAGTTGAAATTTCCAAATTTTTAGTGTACTTATAGCAACAAGTTAGCCACTGTATGTTATCTTTTGTGTACTTTTTATATTTATTGCTGCTTAAGGTGCATTCCTAGGATACTTTTAGAGGTGGAATTTTGGCGGCTGTATACAATTCAATTTACTGAATATGTACAGTACAAATACTAGAATTCCAGTTTCAGTTCTGATTATATAGTAATGCAACAAAACATACGAATCTGTTCAAAAATTACAGAAGCAGATTAAAATATAGTACAGTCACAAGCTTTACAGTACCTTTTTGGGATGCAGACAGCAAGAAACACAGTGCTCATACAGAGAACAACAGCCAATCGGAAGACAGTTAGAGCAGTCAAAACGTTTTGTATTTGGTGAAGAACTATCACAGCAACCAGATGACCACAAATGAGCTAATGAGCAAACAAAGCCTACAAAAAAAATAAACAAGGGTATAATATAAACACATGTACAGTACCACTTTCATCCCTTACTTCAAAGGGTGTATATAAATACATCTACCGTGTACATCAAAGGGAAGTTGCAATATAGCACCGCTATCAGTGCTCAGGAATATAGTAATGAGAAACAGAGGTAATACAAGTACAAGGAAAAATAATTTCGATTAGTAGTGAAACAAGGGAGGTCGCCTACACCTGAAGATATACTAATGGACATTAAATCCCTACTTCACTCTATACCCACAACTGAATTAGGGGTTAAGCATATCTAATCCAAAACAGCCAAGCTGTAAAAAAAGACTGCGGCCCTCAAAAAGGCTATGGTGAAAAAAGATGTGAAATTCAAGGTGGCGGCCAAGAAATGGCTGTGATGATGGTAAAAATTTTAATAACGACAATTCAGCTGAATTTTGTGCCAAGACCAAGCGGCACCAAATTTCACCTGAATAGTCGTTATTAAAATTTTTACCATTAACCTACCATTACAGCCATTCTTGGCTGCCACCTTCGATTTCACATCTTTTTTCACCATAGCCCTTTTGAGAGCCGCAGTTTTTTTTACAGCTTGGCTGTTTTGGATTAGATTTCACTTCTTTGTATTTGCATACCCCAAAGCCGGCCTACGGCCAGCTTTGGGACTTTTTAAACCTATCTTTTATTCTTTACCACAGGAAGAAGAAAAGATGAAGCAGATGTACTTTAAATATTTCTGATATTATCAGTAAATGTACAAATTATATGTATAATACATATCAAGACACACGGTAGTGTGTCGTGTGGCCTAAGAAGCCGGCGTGCAACACCGGTGAGTATATTGACATGAAGAAAGAAAACGCAATTTTCGCACCTCCATAGCTCTGTGCTTCCTTGATGAAACAAGACACTTTTTGCTGTGGACACTCCCTCCACCTTCAGCACACCACATTCCAAATTAGAGCGAAATTGCTTAAAGCGTTCCCAAGATATACAACTTCAAAAATTGGCTTAGCTTCTTCATTTTTTTTCTTCTTATTTTTCTTCCTCTTTTCGCACACTTACAAAAACTGCTATAAAATTCGAACGCCATATCCGATTGCCTTGAAATTTGGCACACAGAAGGGGGGTATAAAGGCGCATCTCTGTACCAACGTTGGCTAGGATACGATAAACAGGAAAAGAGTTATGATCGATTATTCATGAGAAATAACACCAATATGTTGTCACGCCTACAGGGTAAACCGCGTATGGGAAGAAGCTGAAAATCGGTGGGTGAATAGGTTAACTATTGAACCTCAAACCTTTTGTGGTTTGAAAGAAATCGAGCTAAAAACCAGGAAGATACAACGAAAAAACTAACAGTGTGTAAAAATTATGCAATCGAGATTAGCTAATAAAAAATGACTACTTGCCACGCCTACCAGATAAACCGCTTGGGGTAATGCTTTGAAAATCTCTGTATAGATGGAGTAATCATCTTAGAAAGGCTCTTCAATGGTGTAGAAGAATCAGACTTAAAGCCACGGAGTTATAACACGAAATACAACTTGGTGCAGCAAGTGTGAGATCGAGATACTCTAATAGAGCAGTAATCCTAATAGAGCAGTCACCCTGAAGAGAATTCAAGAGATCAGCTAGAAACAAGTAAACTGTATAGAGATCAGCTACACACAAGTCACCCTGTAGAGAGATCAGCTAGAAGAAGTTACCTTGTAGAGAGTTCAGCAACAAAGAAACCATTCTGTAAAAAGCTCAGTTGCAAACAGGTGATTTGAACTCTCTACAGGTGATTTGTTTGCAGCTGAACTCTCTACATGATGGTTCTTTGTAGCTGAACTCTCTACAAGGTGACTTCTTCTAGCTGATCTTTCTACAGGGTGATTTGTTTGCAGCTGAACTCTCTACATGATGGTTTCTTTGTAACTGAACTCTCTGCAAGGTGACTTCTTCTAGCTGATCTCTCTACAGGGTGATTTGTTTGTAGCTGAACTCTCTACAAGGAATCTTCTTCTGGCTGATCTCTCTACAGGGAGATTTGTTTGTAGCTGAACTCTCTACAGGTGATTTGTTTGCAGCTGAACTCTCTACATGATGGTTTCTTTGTAGCTGAACTCTCTACAAGGTAACTTCTTCTATTGATCTCTCTACAGGGCGATTTGTTTGTAGTTGAACTCTCTACATGGTAGTTTCTTTGTAGCTGAACTCTACAAGCTGATTTCTTCTAGCTGAACTATCTCTTTCCATAGTTGCATTAACTCCCTACGAGGTAACTTCTTCTAGCTGATCTATCTACAGGGTGACTTGTTTGTAGCTGATCTCTATACAGGTTACTTGTTTCTAGCTGATCTCTTGAATTCTTTTCAGGGTGACTGCTCTATTAGGATGACTGCTCTATTAGAGTATCTCGATATCGCACTTGCTACACCAAGTTGGATTTCGTGTTATAACTCTGTGGCTTTAAGTCTGATTCTTCTACACCATTGAAGAGCCTTTCTAAGATGATTACTCCATCTGTACACTGATTCTCAAAGTATTATCCTAAGCGGTTTATCTGGTAGGCATGGAAAGCAGTCATATTTTATTAGCTAATTTTGATTGCATAATTGTTACACACTATTGGTTTTTTCGTTGTATCTTCCTGGTTTTTACAGTAGCTCGATTCAAACCACAAACGGTTTGAGGTTCAATAGTTAACTTATTCACCCACCGATTTTCAGCTTCTTCCCATACGTGGTTTACCCTGTAGGCATGATAACATATTGGTATTATTTTTCGTGAATAATCGCTCATAACTCTTTGCTTGTTTATCGTATTCCAGCTAAAGTTGGTACCTAGATGCGCCTTTATACCCCCCTTCTGTGTGCCAAATTTCAAGGCAATTAGATATAGCGTTTGCATTTTATAGCAGTTTTTGTAAGTGTGCGAAAAGAGGAAGAAAAATTAGAAGAAAAACAAAGAAACTAAGCCAATTTTTGAAGTCACATATCTCGGGAACACTTGAAGCGATTTCACTCAAATTTGGAATGTGGAGTGCTGAAGTAGGAGGGTGTGTCCACAGCAAAAATCGTCTTGTTTCATTAAGGAAGCACAGAGCTACGGAGGTGGGAAAAATGCGTTTTCGTTCTTCCAGTCAATATACTCACAGGTGTTGTGTGCCGGCTTCTTGGGCCACACAACACACTACCGTGTGTGTCGATCTTCAGGTATAGGCAACCTCCCTTGTTTTGCAACTCTTTATCCCCAATCAAACTTATACAATTCTTAATTACTCCTTACAGTATATATTTTGTTTATTTACTTTTTGTAACATTATTGTGACTGGTGAACCCACGCATACTGAATTTGAAATAAAGAATGGCACCAGTCCTAATGCTTTACGGTGAATGCACACTCCCAACTATCAATTACTAAAACAGCAAAGCAACCATTGTGTTTCATTTTCAGCTACAGTATGTTCAGCCTGTTACACAGTGTTATTACAAAAAAAAAGAACATTAGGAGAAGGATTTCTGCAATCAATCCAGGATTTCTGTAATCAATTTAGTTGTAATGAAAAAGTCAGACAAATATTGAAACGTTTGGAAGCCATCATACAGCACTACAGCAAATCGACACCTTGTACTGTCAGCAAAGATAAATGGGACAGAAAGGATTTCACAGGTAAGCTCATCATGCATGCATTGTGGAAACTGCGGTAAGCACCTGTCGGGCTGAAGTAATGTCAAACAGTGAAAATATCAAGCCTGTAGCCTTGCCATTAAACAGTTGAAAAATCAAGTCCGTAGCTTTAGCCATTATCAAGTTACGCTTGTCTGAAGACATCAGTCAGTCATAGTAAGTAAGTAGGCAGTCAGTCAGTCAGTCAATAGAAAATTCCCCTAAACTTTTTTTTTTAATTCCGTAGCAACATTTTGGAAGCATTTCAGGTTTACTGAAGGTACTTTTGGGCATGTACCAATATTGCAAAGTGCAATGCAGGTACTGTGATTTGTGAGGCTGGTTTTAGGATGATATTTTTGGCCAGAAAAACATGATTCCTAACATCGTACTGTACAAGCTTAAAAACATATCCCTCCAAGGAGAGTATATGTGACCCGCTTAGCAAAAACCAACCGTTTTCATACATTCCTCAAATTCCATTTTATTGCTTCTCTGTTACAATATCTATAGTAACAAAGTAGTGGACAGCCAAAGTTTCTTGGAGTTAAAGCAATAGACAGATGGAAGTGGATTTGTACAGCAACAATACGGCAAATAAATTACAGGTACTTACTTAAACTACCATAACTCATGAATGAAACTAGCTACGAAGATGGGATTTGGCTCAGTCTGTTCACCGAGAACTGGCACATCAATCAAGGTATAGTGTTTTCAATCAAGGTATAGTGTTTTTCCCTGTACGCCTCTGTGTGGACAAAGAAGGCCATTTCAGCAAATTAAAATAATGATGATATGTAAGCTTCATTTCTATTGCATCGTAATTAAGCACCCATAGCTCATGTACCGTACACTGTATGAACACAAAACAAGAATTTTCTTACCCCCAATGAACAGGAGAACTTGGTGGTATATAGGTTTTGTTAAATTGAGCTTAACTTCAGTACATAACAAAGCGATTGAAATGTGCATAAAGTTTTTCTGTAATGTGCATATTTTTACCCAGTACAATTTTATAGCAAAAAAAAAATTGTGAAAACAGCTGCTCAGCAGATCACATGTTTTAGTAAAACATGTACTACCTCCATTTCTTATTAATGCATTCCAGGTGTTCCCAGATATCACAAAAATTCTTTGATGAAACTGCTATTTTCTCTGCCATAATACAGTGACACTAACAGTATTGATTGTGGGTTTCAGCTTTGTGATTGAATGTAAAATGGACTTAGAAATAAAGGTAGTTCAGGTTTCATTGAATGTAGCAGGTCATAGGTTGCTCATTTAATTGATAATAGACACCTTGCATAATGTCACATATAGCATGGTACAGGACATATGGTAACTTATTGGATTTAGCCATTTGTGTAGTTACTCAATCATGACTTTAGTTTAATCATGGTTAGTAAAAAGTTCCTTGGTGCACTTACATGTAAAACATTGTTATGAGGTTATGTTTTGACTTTTTGTGCTTAAATGCATATCCACAATCCAAGCATTTGCATGCTTGTGTTGATACCAGTGCTCGAAATAGTGTCAAAATGTGGCACTGTCAGAATGCCTGGACAAAGTCACCAATGACACTGTCATTAATTGTAGTTGTCCGGTTACATTCAAAAATGTACTTCAGCATGTAAAGCACGCTCATTCTAGGAGGGTCTGGGGGCATGCCCCCCCGCCCCTTCCCCCACCAGGAAAATCTTAAAAGAATCACATCTGGAAGCATTTTTAAGGGTAAGTTTAATCTGTGAATCACTAACATTTTACCATATAGGTATATGATTAATTTTCAGTTATTATTGACAGGAAACAAGCAGTTTGCATTATTGTACGATAACAATTTGTATCGTACATACTGTACATATAATATCACAATAAAATGTTACAATAAAATGTCACAATATTGATTGTATTTTTACATTGCGTATAATTACAGTACTGTAAGTGATATGTATGGTCATAAACACAAGCTCCTATCTTAGCCGAGTGAAGACAAGGTTTCCTTTAGCGATTCATTGTGTATGCAATATCCTTTTTTTCTTTTATTTTGAACTTGGCAGCCTCAATAAGGTTGGCTTGAGCCATTGCTCTTGCAATTGGTGTATATTCCATCAGCTACTGGCTACTTCCTTGGCCTCTTGTGCCATTGCTCGATTGTGCATATCAGTTGCCGTATGATCCTTGAAGATCAAAGCACAAATATTGGTCGTGCCCTCAAAAAGGCCAACCTACATGGATAGTTTTGCATCAAGCATACCTTTAAAATAAGGCAAACTTCATATTTTAGCACTTGAATGGTCACATCTTTTTTCATCATAGCCTTTTCAAGGGCCGCACTCCTTTTTTAACAGCTTGGCTGTTTTTGATTAGATTAGTTTTAACATGGACACTTGTGACTAACCTAATATATGCACACTTGCGCTACTTGTGAAGGGAAATCACTTATACTAATGTTATGACTACAGCTGTATTACATGTACAGGTGTACATGGTGGTGTATGTTATACAATGTAGTTACACCCTGTTACGAGGATGATATTATTGTTAATACTTAATACAAGAGTCCAAAGCGAATCTAAATACAAGTAATATCATCCCAGTATGCAGAAAATCATGGAACCACTACCTGCACAGCTGCAGTGGGTACAGTGTATTAGTCTGCTTGAGTGAACAACTGCACTGACTACAGTGTAATAGTCTGCTTTGAGTGAACAGCTACACTGGTTGACCAGTCAACCCAACCAGTAAAACTAGAGCCATTGGATTTAATTAGACAAATTTGAAGATTTCGATGATGGTTTTTCATGTTACTTTGTGAGTTTCTATATGTGACCGTCTTAGCAAAAACCCGACTTGTTCGCACAAGCATTTCGTTTCTGTAGCCCCAACAATATGCATGTCATGTGCGTTCATTTACGATACGGTAAACGTAAGCAAGATCATTGTCATTTCTTCAACTAAACCACCTTCACACCAAAATGCTTAAGTGACTACAGGGCTAACACTATATATTGGCTGATCTGCTAATCCATGGTGAACATTTTAATAACGTTGTAAACTAATCCAAATGTAAGTTATGGCTGCAAATGTAAGCACCTGTAGTTTATTTTCAGTATAGTTACTGTACAAATCAATTATCTTGTTCTTCCTACTGTCTAGTACTATAACTCCAAAATAATTAGCCACGGAATGCTGAAACTTTGGTGGTCCATTCCTTGGATACTGCAGATATTGCAGAGAAAACAAAAAAAAAATTGAAAGTTGTGCGAACAAGTCAGGTTTTTGCTGAGACAGTCACATATTTCTTTCATGCATCTTGTGAATGCTTTAAGTTGACAGTTTTCTACCATACAGTACCGTAGCACTGTATACTATACTAGAAAGCAGCATGAGTAATTTACTTTGATGTTGACACAGTTAATGAGGTTACTCATATACTTAGAGACCTGAGGTGAGAGCTCTAAGTTTCAGTTAGAGACCTGTTGTCACGTGAGACTGCTATGGTAAAATCAACAACACTTCAAAAGAGTTTTCTATGTCACTGACTTAATTAGTGGTTGTATGGTTGGATTTTACCTTCATCAGCCACACCAGCACTTGAACAAGCTAGCTATAAGCTGTCAAACCAAACGAGCCAGCTGCTCGATGCATATTACAGCTACCCCAACAATGTTCCACATTTACAAATAGCTAGCCATCAGTGAAACTACTCATCTGCTTGTCAGCACTGTCGCCATTAGACCATCAACACACTTCAGCTGTGCCATTGCACCTGGTTGTAGCATTTGTTGCTTCGTGGCCAGTTGCAATAAAGCTTATCGCTTCATGGCCAGTTATAATATAGCTTGTCACTTTGTGGCCAGTTGTAATAAAGCTTGTCACTTCGTGGCCAGTTGTAATAAAGCCTGTCACTTTGTAGTATTGGCTAGTAAATTAAGCCTTGGAACTAGAAAACAGCTCACTAAATTGGCCACTGAGCCTGTGGCCATGCAAACACGCTGAAGAGGACCTTACCTGGCATGACTCTGTGCTTCTTTTGTCAGTGTTGGAAACGAGTTGCTTTCTAAATAGGTTAGATACCCACTGTTGGTATTTTAGTAGGTTGGAATCCCCATGCTTGGTTTGGCATCTCGGCAGGCACTAATTAATGCCACGCCTTGGTGATCAAACCGCACCCTCGGGTTGTCAACCTACTAAAAAACCTCCAGTGGGTACCTAACATACATTTAGGGATCATGGAGGGTTGGGTTTTTCTGGCCAAAACTATTACTCAAAAAACCAGCTTCACAATACCATCCTGTTGTCTTAGTATTGGTTAGGTACGTATAACCAAGCCCAAAAGTACCTTCAGTACTTGATTGTTAGAAAATTTTTATTCAATGGAATTTTCTGCCTGCCTGGCTGCCTGTCTGATGCCTTCAGACAAGCATAACTCAATAATGGCTAAGGCTACAGGATTGTTTTTTATTCACTGTTGACGTCAATTCAGCCTGATAGTGCATTTTAGCATACCGCAGTATGTACAGTGTACAATACAAGCGTCATGGACTTATCCATTTCTTTTCACTGACAACCCCAAAGGTGTAGATTCGCGGTAGCACAATGGCTTCCCTATGTTTGCAAATGGGAATCGTCCATATTTTCTGTGGTAACAGAATTGATCACAGAGGTGCTTCTTCTACTGTTCTTCATTGGTAAATGCTGGAAAAGCACTGAACATACAGTAACTGAAAGTGGAGCGTACTGGCCACTTCACTTTTTAAAGTCAGTAATTGATAGTTGGGCTACATATTCAGTCGAAAATATTACCTCTGCTTTCTTTTGATACAGTATGTGCGGATTCATCACTCATAATAATGTTACAAAAAAAAACTAAACAAACAAGTATAAAGAAAAGCTAAGAATTTTAGGAATCACAGCAAAAACAAGGGAGGTCACCTACACCTGCAGATATATTAGTAGTCCCTAATTCAGTTATGGCCATCACAATTGTTTTCTTGCATTTCTCTATCTCCATCCGCTATATTGTAGGTAGCTTTGTATTGTACAGTAGGTACAGGCAACCTTCCTTGTTTCACTACCCTTTAGCTGTTCCCTTGTTTCACTACTTTTCCTTTGATCTTTAATCCAACTTACAGTAAAATTCCTATTTTTCCATCTACCTGCACAGATGTAGCGCAGGTACCAATGCTAGTAAAGGTATATATACAGCACATATTATGTGTATGATAATTCCAAATAAAAAAAATTACTGTAGGGATCAGTCTAAAGGCAGTATGACCAAAACTGTCATAAAGGGAAAGTGTGGATGGCTTTTAGGTGATGTTGTTGGGAAAGGAAAATATGATCCTTACTATACAGTGCTACGTATGTATACTACTACTACTGTATATTTCCTCAAACACAAACCTAATTCATCCACAATTAAAGCACTTCCTTGAGCTGAATTGCGGCAGTTCTCCAAATATGAAATGTTATCTAACGGTAGCCACTCAAAATTAAGTACTTCAGTCCCTTCTTTCTTCTCCAAAGTAGTAACCTAAAGAAACAAAACAAACAAATAATAAAGAAGCTATTGACAAGCTGGGTTGGGCAATATAACGATACATCATTGCTAAATATTGTGATAAAAGCATGAGATGATAGCTGTATCGAGGCTACTTTTACAAATCATGATATATCGTTTAGGGCTCAAACGAATAGCCAAATAGTCAGATTATTAGTCGTTTGCATTGTATTCGAATAATAAAATCAACCAGAGATTATTCGCACATGATTGTTTACACAGTGGCACGTGTCAGCAATTAAGACATGCTAACGAAAGGTAAAGACAGTAGCAATAAATCGAAGAGTAGAAGTAGAATCAGGCAGCCACTAATTGGTGAAGATGTACCAATGGTGAAACAACGTAAGTGCATGGATTTGTGGCTTACTCCAGGTATTTCTACACACTTTCTATCACTATGTTATGTTTTCCTTCTCAATAATATATTCACGGTTATTTATAAGCTTCCTGGTGGTGGCTGCCTTAAATAGTGGATTGTATTCATAGCAATCAAACCTTATACCAAATATCTGAAAAATTTTGTTACGGCTAAGCGAATACCGTATAGCCGGAAATTTTCGAGGGATGAAACTTTCACAAATTTTGCGAGTGATGATAGCTTCGTGAAAATATAATCGTGAAATGTTTGAGTTTATACACATAGTTATTACCTGCTTTCTAGACTTTCGTGAATTTAAAGACATGAACATTGTACTTTGCACAGTTTCACAGTTGCACAGTTTCAGACATGAACATTGTACTTTGCATTGTACTTTGCACAGTTTCATACTCATCAGAACCCCAAAAGGCACATCCAACTTGTGAGTTTGATATTGTGGCGTGAAATGGTAGCAGTGTGCTGCTTCATTTGGCCTCTAGCATCGCAATTTTGGTCAGACAGTCAGTCAGGCTGTGAGACTAAAATTTCAGTTTTGACAATTTTTCACCTGTAAGTCTGGTTGTTGTAGGGAAAAAAATGGTACATATAAATTAGTGTCATTAGATGCAGAATTTCTGGAGAACAACATATCAAAAATCCTCAAAAATCTCTTTTGGGAAAAAAATTGTGATTGTTTGGAGTTTTGTACTAATGTAATATCCATCATAAATATTCATTTTTTGTGTGTTTCTAATTGCTTCACATTGTTGAGTCTTTTGATTTTCAATTATCACATCGTGCTCCAGACAGTGCTAATTCAGGTGTTGATAGTTTCATATTGGTGCCGAAACCCAGGACAAAGAAGTAGCTATGGCAACAGGAGGAGGATTAGCATTACCAGAACCCCTACAGGACGAAGATTCATAGTCTAGGTTCAAAAGATTCTAAGTATGTGCTGCCGCCAATGGTTGGGATGCAGCGTGTTATGCCTTCCCACCCTTCTCAAGGGATGCTCCTGGGCAATATTTGATTCCTTGACCAAAGCGGAAACAGATTCTTACGAACATTTGAAAGCTGCACTTATGAAGCACTTGAACCCAGACACAGAGGAGGACCGTTTGTCAGCCCGCGAGCAATTGTCTCAGAGGAAATTAAGAGAGGGTGGGGAAAGCATAGATGAACTGGCACGTGATCTCGAAAGATTACTCAACAAGGCTTCAACGAGGACTGCCTGCAGCTGTGAGAGACTCCGAGCTACGTTTCCATTCTCTCCCAGAAAGGGTTGCTTTACAATTGAAGTTTCTCCCAAAGGGAACCTTTGTGGAGACAATTTCCAAGGCTAGAGAACTTTGCCTAATTTACAATAGGGCAGATGCCACAAGTACAGCAAAACACATCCACAATGTCACAGAATCCTCGAACCCTCGCTTGGATAGGATGGAGGCTACAATACAGAGCTTGTTTGAACAGCTACTAGCTCTTAACACTCACCAGAAGAAGTCCGTCCACCATTTGTTTTATTTGTGGGAGACGAGGCCACATTGCAAAGAACTGCAGGACACGGGGAACTCCACTTGTTTCAAATGTGGGAACAGAGGACATCTGGCAGCAGGGAAACGGGAGAGGGAGCAGGGAAACGGGAGAGGGAGCATCCAGAACGAGTGAGCGTGGAACGCTCATCCACACAAGTGAGTGCTCACACAACACAATGCACAACACAACACATTCCTGCAATGACACACAATGCAAATAACATAGTTAGACTTGCATACACAACAGGGAATGTAAATGGCCAAGCAATGCAATTACTCTTAGATTCAGGTGCCTCAGTAACAGACAGGTTCAAATTGACCAACTGCCACCAGGATGGTGCACTAAACTGGTCAATGATGATGGCAGAGCATTTCAGCCTTTAGGCACTTCGTCCATGACTGTCACCTTGGAGGAACTCTCAGTAAACCAAAGTTTCATTGTTGTAGAGCAGCTATACTGCAGTACCTGTCATATTAGGCTGTGACTTCTTGTCACAATATGGCTTCATTTTAGACATTCAGGGAGGAACAGTGTACCAGTCAGGTTTTCCAGAATTCAGGCCAAAGTTAGATGTAGAGATGTGTGGACCCTTAGTCATGGATGATGAACTGCCTCAGGCTGTGCCCCGTAGGAGCACTGGCCCTTGTCACCTTGACCTTCCCAACAATGCTCACCCTGCACTTACACCCGCTGTAGACAAATACAGCATGCTTTTCTCACAACAGATACTCCCTGTAGGACGCACTAACATTACACAGAGATGACTCCCAAGCAGTTAAAGTACCACCCCGCCCCATACCCTTCTATTTCATAGACCGTATCCAGCAGCAGCTGGCTGACATGGCCCAAGAAGGAATCATCAGGCCAAGTAGCAGCCCTTGGTGTGCCCCAGCAGTGCATGTACCCAAGTCAAATGGGGAGATACGAATCTGTGTAAACTTCATCCAACTTAACCGCAAGACCAAGAAAGATTCCTACCCAGTCCCTAGGGCTGACAGACCTCACCAGCGCTTGGCAGGCAAGTGGGTCTTCAATCTGAGGAGTGCATACTGGAAATTTCCCATGCACCAGTCTTCTATTGAGAAGACTGCATTTAGTCCAGGGCCTGGATATGGCTTGTGGGAGTTTGTGGTGATGCCATACGGGTTGACAGGAGCCACCCAAACCTGCCAGCAAGGACTTGACAAGATATTCCGTAAGTGCCATGATTGTGTGCATAACTATGTTGATGACATAATTGTCTTTTCTGATGATATAAACTCTCACAAGGCAGATTTGCAACAGGTTCTGGGGAGGCTTAAGACAGCAGGCTTTACATTGAGAGTGCCTCCTGGGGGAGGGCTCTATCACACACTTGGGCTTCACTACTCCGCGCAAGGAGTGACACCCTCCACTGACAAAATTATAACCATAGCTGAATGACCAACACCCAAGACCTCTAAAGAGCTTTGGTCCTTTTTGACTTCTATAGGAACTTTGTCCCCGGCTTTGTAAACATAGCTGCCTCACTCAATGATCTAACTAGCAACAAGGCCCCATTTTCTTGGCCATCCACCCATCAAACCGCATTTGACACCCTCCGTCAATCTCTTATGTCACCTCCTATCTTGAATTACCCCAAGAGACAAGACCACTTCATACTCACCACTGATGCATCTGACAGTGCTGTGCTCTCCACTTCTAGGAAGACTGCAATAAAATTTGCAAGCAGAGCACTAACTTCAACAGAAAAGAAGTACACAACATCACAGAAGGAATGTCTGGCTGTTGTTTGGGCAACCCGCAAATTCCGACACTACTTGCTTCGTACAAACTTTACCTTAGAATCGGGAGTGTATAAACAGTGGAATGGAATACTGGAATGGTGGAATGGAATTTTTTATTAAAGTTCAATATCATTTTTTACATCCAAATAAGTACAACTCCTCCCCTTATGTAAGCAAATAAATAGAATTTCCCTTGAAGTCAGCTTATTTAGCATAATTCACCTCACCATAGACAAAATTTACTAATGTAATGTACTGTAAAGTCAGTTATGAACATGCACAATAACAGTTTATTGGGAATACCAAGAAGACTCCGGACTTAACCCTTGTTCCCCCAAATGATAAAAAGTTAGGTAGCTAGCTGATTACATGAATGCATTGTAAAAGCACATTCACTGTACAATAAAGTGTTCATTTTATTATCAACTTTACCAGTTAGGCACTGGAGGGCGAATACAGAAGGCAGAGCCTGTACGAGGTGTTTACCACTAACCTAGGAGCCTAAACGAAAATCATTGGGAAAAGTGAAATGCGACTATCTTGTAAGCATTTACAATGAGCCTTTTCCACAATTATGTCAGAAAACAAAATTTAAGCCAAAGCTCATCATGGCAGTGCCATGTTGCACACTGAACTGAACCACAGTTAGTTTCACACAAGCAATAAAGTATTGAGTTATAAGTCATACAAGTGTTGTGGTGAGGAAAAGTATGCTGACTTCAAGGGGAATCCTATTAATTTGCTTACATAAGGGGAGGAGTTGTACTTATTTGGATGTAAAAATGATATTGAACTTTAAAAAATTCCATTCCACCATTCCAGTATTCCATTCCACTGTTAATACACTCCCCTTAGAATCTGACCACAAACCCTTAGAATGGTTGGAATCTCACAAGCAGAGCCATACTCGTTCCCAGCGTCTGGAACATTGGTCACTTGAGTTGCGTGCCTTTGAATTCAACGTTGCTTATCACCCATGCAGAGATAACCAATGCGCTGATTCCCTGTCTCGGTTGCCAATATCTGTGGTCGCTTGGAAGGGACCTCTATCCTTACAGCAGATAATCGATGCTCAGGAGCAGGATCCCACATTGTCAGCTGTAAGGGCACAACTATTAGTTGATTCCAATTCAGTACCAGCATCACCCAACTGGAGAAAATTTCCCATGTCGCTACAAGCAATTATGGCCACAGCTGACGATAACAGATTCAATCCTGTACAGAGTGATGAAATCTCCCACTATGGTAGAGAAGAAAAGGCTGGTTGTCATTCTACAACCATTGCAACAACAGTTTTTAAGAGAAGCACATAATCATGTAGGGCACCCAGGTGTGGACAGGACCCTGGCAAGACTCATGCAAACTGCATACTGGGTTGGTATGGCCAATGAGGTAGGCCGTTACTGTAACCACTGCAAGACATGCCAGACTACCAAGGTCCACACCAAGCCGCCAGCCCCACCACAACCAATAATTGCCTCCCGTCCCTAGGAAATGGGGGCAGTGGATATCCTGAAGGTACCAACCCCCTCTCATGGCAAATGAATACCTCCTAGTAGCACAAGACTACAGTATTTCTCCAAGTGGCCCTTTGCAATGCCAATGCCTGACCAAAAGGCAAGAACGAATTGTGAGGATCCTGAGGGATCACATCTTCACATTGGTAGGTCCTCCAAAGAAGCTACATTCTGATCAAGGTCGCAACTTTGAAAGCCACATCCTTGCAGATTTTGCAAAGGCCTTCCAGATCTATACAAGGCCTTCCAGATCACCAAGTCTCATACTACACCCTATAATCCCATGGGAGATGGCTTGGTGGGGAGAATGAATAGAACCTTATTAAACCTGCTTCGTTCCTACACGCAAACTGCAGGGGATTGGGAAGAACATCTCCAACTACTACTGTATGCATACCACACAACAAAACACTCCTCCAAAGGCTTGTCACCCCATGAAGTGCTTTTTGGATACAACCTTCCGTCCCCTCTTGCTCCAAACATGAATATGCCACAGTCAGCAGAACCTGCTAGTTATAGTGAACAACTTCAAAAGAAAGTGTTATAACTCAGAGAGCTAGTGGAGGCCAATATTGTAGAATCAGCAACACGACAACAGAATGGATATAACAGTGGAGAAGCTGCCAAGTTGACAGTGGGACGGAAAGTACTAGTCAGCAACTCTAATCGAGGGAAGTTGGATCCACAATAGACAGGACCATGGGTGGTGGTCAGACAAATTGACATGAGTGTAAAGGTCAGAATGGAAGCCAAAGAACAAATCATCCACATCAATCGAATTCGCCGCTTTCTCCAGGACACAATAACTGTGAAGCCACAGACTTGGACTCCCCCATTATTCTTCAATTCTGATTTGGATGATGACAGTGAGAGAATTGCCAAGAATGACCCTCTTCCAGCAAGTGACTCTCCTGGTGTAAGGACTGCCAGAAGTGGTCAAGCAATACGTCCAGTAGACTACTATGGTTACTGATTGCTTAACTGATTTGTACATCTTTGTAAGAACTCTTTTTAAGGGGGGAAGTGTGTAATATCCATCATTAATATTCATTTTTGTATGTTTCTAATTGTTGCACATTGTTGAGTCTCGTCATTATCAATTATTGCCTCGTGCTCCAGTTAGTATTAATTCGGGTGTTGATAGTTTCACACTAACATAGTGCAACAAGGCATTAACATCCAAAATTTTCAATTTCATGCTTCTGATTATAACTGGAAATGTACAACCACATATCTTACATGTAATTCCGTTATTTTTTATATATATATACATGGTTAAGCTAATGTATCTGTACTTATTTGTACTCAGGTTGCCATGACAGCAACCACCATTATCTTGCAATTTGTATATTACTTTATGATTTTCATATATAGTTTTACAGTACATATAATAGCTAGTTTTGAGTTTGGTAATAATTTTGTGGTACTGTAGATGAAAACTCTCGTTAAACCCAACAGGTCATAGTCAGTAGTCCATTTAAAAAAAAATGTTTAAAAGTAAATTATGGCCATTTTTGTGATTTGTATAAGGTTTCTTAAAAATAATTCAAAACTATTTTGCATATGTTTCAGGAAGAAAATAGACATTGCTATATACAGGGTATTTGTAGAAGTGGTTTTTATAAATTTTGTTTTTAGTATTTTGTTTAACGACATTGCAAACTCACGTTAGAACTTACAGATTCTTCAGTTGAAACCACAATTTATGTATAAAAGTGTGCTCTGACACTGCAAAAGTATATCCGCAGTAATGAATTATGTAAGTCAAGTACTCATAATTTTACTCTAATTGTAATTTTAGGTTAAGTACAAGTAATGTAGTTTTTGGATACTGGCACAGGATGCCAGTATTCCATCCAGCGTTGAAACCGGGTCAGTAAATATTGCAACTTCAGCCTAGCTGTAGGTTGAAGACCAAAAAAAAAAAAAAAAGGTCTTCACCTACTGACAATAGCTACCCCTCACCATAGATACCCTCAGTTTCGTGCTACGTACTACACTTACTAACAAATGGGTGTGGCTGAGCGTATGTTGGTAATGCAATAAGTGGGCGTGGCTCACGAAAGAGCTACGCAATAGCGTTTATAAGCTTCCACGTCGTCAAACGAACAATTTCGTTTCTCACGTGATCCAATCTGGGTCAGACCCGGATAAATTGTAAACCGGGTCAGGCCCGGATGACCCGGAGAAAATGTGACCCGGATGACCCCAACATGAATCGAACGCTCAAAATGTAGACTCGTTTGCTCGCTCAAGACTAGCCGAAACACGTCTCGGCTTTAATTAATCCGGGTCAATCCGGGTTTGCTATCCGGGTCAGTGGGTCATCCGGGTCAGCAGTAGTGACCCGGTTTCAACGTTGATTCCATCAGTGTAATTATTACTAAATGTAGTGTTTATTCCATTGCATAACCTTTTTGTCTGTCACTGCTTTTTAAAGTCTCTAAATAATTAAATAAATGTCAAGTTCCACCCCCTCAGGGGTCCACATACACCTACTGGGAATTGACATCTACACTTGTCCCACCCCTGGGGCTTTTGATGGTGAATGTTTGCTGAACCAAAAATTTATTTTAATAGATAAATAAAATCCCCTATAGAAACCCCTCTATCGAGGTGGGGACATACATGTAGTGGGGTTTTGACAAGCTTCTAAGCCCCCAGTTGTAGGGAATTTGACATTAGACTTTGTCAAATCCTCTGTATTCCACCCGGGGGAGGGGGACATTGATAGGTGCATTAATAGCTTGAAGCCTTTTAATACAAGAAACATGTGCAAAGCTTTCAACTCTTATGCATTCTGCACGAGTCTCATGCATTGAAGCAAAATCTCTCTCACTCACAACACCTCTAAACTCACGCATTAATCTCCCTGACTCACAGAATGAATCTCGAACCAAAGCAGCCGTTTCTTAGCATCAGGTGATCACTCGTAAGGGTGCGCTTAATTATATTGCAGCTTGTATTCATGAGTGTAATTATGTTCACATATGTTTGGGTTGCTCAGCCACCAACCATCAACAGAAGCCATGTAAACAAAAAGTCTCCAATTGCCATTATTGAACTCATTGCACACACTTTATCGCTAGCTAATTACCTCACTTCACATTATTGTTTAACATGCAATTATTTGACAACAAGTCATTTCCATGCTGTGTAGTTATTCTATGTATTCAGGTCATTATGTTATAATCAAAACAGAGCCTTGTCATAAATTCAGTCTTGCAGAAGCGGTGCTCAAATCTGCTAAGAATGCAACGTAAGAATACAATGAATGAAATAATAGCAAGAGTCCATAATTATTATGGACTCTTGATAATAGATATGTATACATTATGCAATATAATCCCTTTCCGTATGTGATTAATTAAAATCTATGATTTTTGTCCAAAAAAATGTCTTGAGTTGCAAACTTTTCTCATACCGTGGCCCAAGACCCTGAAATTCTTTGCATTTAGGAGGGATTCATACATTGCAGGTGAGTCTCCTGCTCTCTACATAATCTCACTCATTTTCACTTATGTTCTCACTCAAAGTGATTTCCACCAGTCGAGAGTTCTGCATGCAGGCGCTTGTTACAACTCAATACTTGTACGTACAGTGACACTTACCTCAAACGTACTATACCACACAAATGTTCCAGTGACCACAAGAGATATCACAAACACGTATAATTTTGGACGCAACAAACACCTTGGCAAAGCTACCATTTAACACCATATATTCGATTATGGTATTCAAAGGACCTGCGTCACGTGTTCAAGCCACTCGTGGGCAAGTTATAATCACTGGAACCGAACGACTAAACTAGGAGAAGAAACCAAAGCTGAACCCGACTAGTCTCGCGTAGCCAGACCTTTTTCAGACTTTCCATCCTTGGAAAAGTTTTGTGCGCGTTAATTAATTTAACCCTCAGCTACCTGTAACCATAACTAGCCAAGTGTATGCAGAGCCCACATTCATGAGGGCTGAAAACAACTATTCATACACAAACTGGTTGTCAAAGTGCATTGCCCCTAGCTAAAAAATATATGCTGCTGTATGGTGTAGTATTAGTGTCAAAATAGTACAGTATTTTGGTAGATACAGTGTAATTTTTTTGTGTGCGGGTGAAGCCAGGTGTTGAAATTACAATAAGTCGCACAATTAATTTTTGATGGGTGATGGAATATTTATGAGGGCAGTATAAATAAATTAAAACTGCACATCGATAGAGCGTTTGCATATCCATGGTAACCGTTAATGACGTTGACTGACACACCTCCGCGCCCATATTGCTGTACCACCTGTTATACGCGTGGTCCTATGATTGTGGTAACCGAAGTGGTAATGACTGTTTAGATAGTGAATATGGTATGAAATCAATGCGAATACATAGTAGTGCTGTTACTATTGCATGGCTGTTGTTGATAGGATTCATCTAGTGATGTTTGTCTTAGTCAGCACGCACAGCTATTGAAAGTGAGTGATAAACGAAGGTACCTGACAAAGATAGCGGATGTTGGCGATCTCTATTGTATACCAAGTGCACAGCTTAGTAAGGAAGTTATCCCGTCGGTCACAGACATCTTCAACTATCTTGTTTTGACTACAAGCTTCTGTACCTCTGAGATGTTTAAAGCTTTGATGCTTACAAGTACTTTATGTGTGGCTTTGTGAACTGTTTGGGATCAAAGAAAATTGGTAGTAAAATAGTTACAGTTGCCAAGGTATGTAAGAAAGATAAGTACCCATATTATGTAGTATAGTAGTTTAATACAATTACAGGTGAGACATTCGCAACGAGCTAATGACCCTCCACTTGAATCATGGGTGATGTGTCTACTTGATGGGACTGTTGATTGTGGACATTGTACCTGCATGGCAGGACTTGGAGAAGTCTGTTCTCATGTAGCAGCAATCCTTTTCTACTTGGAATCTGCAGCTCGATCAAAACTAACTTGCACACAAACTAGTTGTATGTGGAAGGAACCTACCTTTGTTTATGCTATTCCATACTTGCCAATTTCAGAGCTGCCACTGTCCAAACCAAAGCCTAGAATCAGCTGTAACAAAAGGAGAGGGGCTCATCATCTAAGTGACATTACACCACTTGAGGATATGTTTCAGGTAGCAGAAGAATTGTCAGTTTCTGAGCACCCATCCACTAGTTCATCAGCCTGTCAGTCAACAAGTTCCTTGTTGTGTGTTCCTCCATCTGCTGAGGAGCAAATGGTCTTCCTTAGAGATATTGCTCACAACCAACCAGCAATTTGTTCCATAGTACCTCCATTTTCTAATGAATTTAAACCCACAACAAATACTATTCAGCTACCTCCATCACTGCTTGACCTGTACAATCCAGAAAATGAAGAATTGCTTTACACTGAGTTGTTGGAAGTATGTGATGAATTGCAGTTATCGGTTAGACCAGAAGAGGTACAGAATATTGAAGTTTACACTCGAGAGCAAGCCAAGAGTCCAGCTTGGTTTAAACAAAGAGCAGGAAGGATTACTGCATCAAAAATGAAAGCAGTTTGTGCCACAGACCCAAGCCATCCTTCGCAATCATTACTAAGCCAGATCTGTTATCCACATTTGAAAAAGTTCACAACGCCAGCAACCACTTGGGGGTGTGAACATGAAGCAGTTGCAAGATTGGCATACATTGAGATGATGAAACCCATGCATACAAATTTTCAGTACAGAAATAGTGGATTCGTAGTAAGCACAGAATATCCATACATTGGTGCCAGTCCTGATGGAGTGGTGCAGTGTGACTGCTGTGGATGTGGGGTACTGGAAATCAAATGCCCATACTGCGTCAGAGAGAGCACTCCAGATGAAGCACCCTATCTCAATAATGGTAAACTCTCTGAAAAGCATGGATATTATTACCAGGTTCAGACACAACTGCTTGTTTGTTCAGCAAATTATGCTGACTTTGTTATAGCTACATTCAGTGATGCTTCCCCCAATTTGTCATGTGAACGCATCTTTCTAAATGAAAGTTTTATAGAACATGTTAATGCTGCCGAAAAGTTTTTCAAAATTTGTCTTTTACCAGAGTTACTTGCTAAGTGGTACTCTCGGAAGGCAGTTATGCCTGATCAGACTGCTGCAGCTTCAGTGGTATCTGCTGAATATACATACTGTTACTGTAAGGAAGATAAGGGTGGTGAAATGGTTGGATGTGACAATCCTAATTGTTTACATGGCTCATGGTTTCACTCTCAAGATACCTAAACCACGTTCCAGTAAGTGGTATTGCCCAAACTGCAGGACAATGCCTGAGTTTTCCCGTAAACGGCAGCGGTCTAAGCAGTGACTTCACCTTGTGTTATTTTATTATTAACTATTTAAAGTTTGTATAGGTTTTTTAATGAAGTAAATAATAACATGACAAAGTTCATCTATTAATAATAATAATAATTGTTCAATTACATGACTATTCTACTAGTGCAGCGGCATAGTCCAGCATATCAACCCTATTGTGCATTTTTTGATAAAAGCACCAAATTTGGTACACATGTAGGGTAATACCTAATAATCAGTTTTGGATATGGAGGCACTCACAAATGTGCTCATGGTGGCCATAGCAACTGTTTACAAAATGGCTGCTATGAAAACACACTTTCTTGTTGAAACAGCTAAAAAATTTGCCACAACAGTACACAATAACCATATAAACAAGTAAAAAACTACACAATAACCATAGGGAGCTCCAGGATTTTTGGTGGCTGGTTTCTGATCAAGCCTGAGAGCATAGCTAGATTTTTTGGGTGAAAACCAAAGAAAGGTAATCACCTGCTGAGAACAACTGCCCTCCACTAACTATATAAAATATCACTGATAAAGTACATAAAGATCCTTATTTGTAGCTATAAAGCTTGCTACACTGCTGCTCTGAGTACTGTGACTACTTTATAGAGTGATTGACTGTTCTATTAGAGTATCTCGATCTGAACGTAACTGGTTTCTGGAAACCTTAGAAACCTCCCTGGAGCTGCCCCTGATAACAAGCAAACATAAATTATCATATGCATAGAGAACACATGGCTAAATAGAGCACTGTCAAAGCACATGGTACATTTTCTAATTGAACAGCTCAGCAGTATTTGGTTTAGTTTCTTATTGAAAGTTCTAAAGTTAGCAGTTACAGAAAGGTTTGTGTGCATGTGTATATGCATACAGTATTATATTATTGCACCATTGTGTATCACATCATTCTTAAATTAGTTCCATTGGACCCAGTGTTGACTAGCTTGTTAACACAACCATGTCATCCTCTAAGAAGTTTAAACTTATATATTGATATTTTGGAAACATCTTCATCTCAATAGCCAGCTGGTATAAGCCAGGAGTTTTGTGTTATATGTCAGGAAGTGACAGCAGAACCATTTACTTCTCTTTTGAATTCAAAAAAGGAATGGCATTGGAAAGGGATATCAATCACTTGCTGAAAACCTGGACAAATTTGATGAATTGGGAAAGTTACCAAGGACCTTGCAATTAGACAGACTGAACGAAGAACAAGGCATTGAAGCAGCTATGATTACCAATAAGGCTAAGTGACATACGACATGTAGGCTCCATTACAACAACCAAATGCTACAAAGAGCAGGAAAAAGCTAAGCATCAAAGCCCAGAAATAGATGATGTTCCACACGAGTGTAGTATATTGCAGTCTTTACTTAAGTCTGATGGGGAATTGTGTTTTTTCTGTGGTGAAGAAGGCGGACTAGGTACTGATGGCCTACATCAGGTGATAACTTTTCAAGTGGACCAATGTGTACGCAAGTGTGCTAAATAAACTCACTGGAGACAGTTTTCTCTTGAGTTTAGATGATATGGTAGCCATGGAAGCTAAGTACCACACCAAGTGTTTATTGGCTCTGTTCAACCGTGCAAGGAAGGTGCAGGCTGCTCAGTAACAAATAAATAGTAAAGATGATGAAGTATCAGGAATCGTGTTTGCTGAGCTTGTAATGTATATTGAAGAAGCTTGTTTGGAAGCAAGCATTTCACCAGTTTTCAAACTCACTGATTTGGCACAACTATACATGTCTAGAATAATACAGTTTGGAGTCATGATAAACAATGTACATAACTAAATAGTAAGTAATCTCAACTGTACGTATATGCATGTAAATAAGTAGTGTATATAGTGTAATGTAGACAGTGGCTGATGGTATCTGTTACCTTCAGATACATGTACAATGCAATTGAAGCCAATGCTGTTCACACATTTTCCAGATATGCAAGCTCAGAGTAAGGGTAGAGATGTTATTGATAAAGATATTGGTGCTGCGCTTGACAACGTTTGTGAGACCAAGACAGTAACAGTGAAGCTTTTCATCTAGCACGTGCTGCACAGATTGTACGCCGACACATGTTTGACTCCCACACCCTTCACTGGATCATTTTGTCAGGAGAGGTCTGTACCATGTACACTTGCTGCTTTCACTAGTAAGTATGCATGGTGTTGGAAGGCCGAAGTATCAAGGATCAACTTCGTGAATTTTCAACTCCAGCAGCACTTTCCATTGCCCAGATTTTGAAGTATAACAGTGTTGAACATATGCATAAACAGGTAGATGCCATCTCATCTCACCATCACAGTTCTACACAAGAAAACAACATGGCCATCATCAAATACTAATACGAACTGTTGATGCAGATATTGTGATATTGGTAGTAAAGGAGCTGAAACTCTACCAGCTAAAGATGAAGTTAAGGTAGCATTTGGATCAGGAAAAATTTTCCGATATATGGCAGCCCATCAAATTGAAGCTCGTCTGGGATCAGAGAAGTCATGTGCCCTTCCTCTGTTCCATGCACTAACTGGATGTGACACCATTGTCAGTGTTTGTTGGACATGCTGCACGGACTATATGGAATTCGTTCCCGGAACTTACTAATACACTGATGTAGCTAGCACATGCACCAACTGAGATTTCAGAACAAACTATGCATGTCATTGAGGGGTTTGTCATTCTTATCTATGACTGATCAAGCACCTGCACTGACGTTAACCAGGCTAGGAAGAAGCTCTTTGCAAAGACAGCATTTGGAAAGAGAATTCCACCAACATGCGCTGCTCTGGAGCAGAATGTCAAACAAGCGCCTTCCAAGGTAGGTCCCAGACCCTGTGCTTCCTTCTCCAAGTAGTTGGGGTTGGATCAAGACAGATGGTGGCCTATATGAACCACACTGGACCACACTTCAAAAAGCATTGAAAACCTTTTATGAGCTGATCTGTTGTAGCTGTAAGAAGGGGTGTCATACCACCTGCAAGTGCAAAAAGGCCTGGTCTTCAATGCACTACTCTCTGCAAGCATGAGGGAGAATGTCCAATAAACTGAACAAAGTTCAATTTTGTATCACACAGAGAGTTTATAATATATTATTCTAGTATTTATAACTACAATAATTAATCGTACAGTAATAGTCCATTATGAATAAGATAAAATGACTAATAATTATTTGCGTTAATAAAGATTCAGTATGGTTCTACTAGAGGAAATACTTGTACAGAATTGCTGCCATGAACTTTTCATTGGTAGCACTGAAATTCCTAATAGCATATGTTTGAAATCATTTGTGTGACAGCCATTTTGTAAACTGTTGCTATGACTACCATGAGTACAATTGTGAGTGCCTCCATATCCAAAAACGATTGTTAGATAATAATCTACATGTGTACCAATTTTGGTGCTTTTATCAAAAAGTGCACAATAGTTTTGGTATGCCGCTGCACTATACTGGTACAACTGAAACACAAAGATTGTTCAGGGCCGAACACACTAATATTATTTTATCGATTGGTGGTTTGTCGCCAGGGTGTTTAGGCTTTAAAAAATCAATAGGGATACAACTCATCAAAATTGAGTACCTCTGACGGGTAGCTCCAATGACACGTTCTATGTGTATCCGTATATTCACTAACTTCCTTGTTGCCTCAACATCTATGGGTGAGAGTTGGGAACAGCCTCTTGTAAATGATGGTATATGAAGTGTTGCCTGCATTTTGGCCACATCTTCAGCAATATAAAATCCCCGGTCCGCAAGAACACAATCTCCTGGAAGTAATTTGTTTAAAAATCCAGAGTTGACTGTCAAAAGTTTGTCACTGACCCTTCCACCCCAGGAAGGTGAAATGAAACTTGTTACACCTTGTGGACACATTGCAATGAACACTTTTGCTGTATTTGCATGCTTGTATTGAGACCAAGTGGATGATTTTGCCACTAGATGACTAGGGGTTTCAATTTTAATCTCAAAACAATCAATCACTGCAACAACCTTAGTGCCATATGTTGCCCGAAAACAGCTGGGCATAGTCTTCCATAATTCCTCTCTTTCAGGCCACTTGATGAGCCACTCCAAACGACAAGACATTATATCCAACATTTCATGGAAACGCCTACTGACAGTTGATGTACAAATTCCTAACCGGTAAGCAATGTCTTGTAATCCCAAGTTAAGCCTCAATTTCATGAGCACTATCATGAATGACCTCCAATAGTATGAACGTTTATCACCTAGTGCAAAGGAGCCCATCACTAGTTCAAATGTTTTTAACAGGAGAAGGCTAGTAGCTAACCCAGTGTAGTATTGTACCTTGGCATCATCAGACATAATGTTGTTCTCACAGAAAAAAATTATCGTCATCCGTCTGTACAGCTTTGTTACACATTTTAGGTGGCCTTGGAGTTTGAGTTTCACCATCAGCTGTCTGTATTGCATGATCTATCAGCCCACTGTTTGAATTAAGTGACAACTGACTGGACTGTCCTGTTGTTGTACTAGTTGAAGTCAAGGTACCGTTTGTCAAAATAAAGGTTGGGTTAGTGATCAAGGTACTGTTTGTTGTAGAAGTTATGGTTGACATAGTGGTTATTGTAGAGGTACTGGTTGAGGTACTAGTTGTTGTAGTTGAGGTACTAGAGGTAGTTGCCAAGGTAGAGGCTGAGGTACTGCCTGATGTACTAATATTTGAATTCATCTCGAAAACTCTTTTGTTCCTCTCTTTGGCTCGTGCTTCTCTTTCTGAGGCTCTTTCACTAGCTGCATGTGTTACTGCCACATCTAGCTTGCTGTGTCCAAGTTCCAGTGTGGGGAACCAATCAACATTATGCTTATCCATTGTGTCAGCAGGCTTCCCTACAGAGCATTTGACAAATGGTAAACTCATGAGTATCAATGATATCAAATCATGGATTATAAATTTCCTAGCTACTCAGGAAATGTATAATCTGAACTGAAAGCCAACACGCATACAGTGTACAAGTATAACAAATAATACACTATAAAATATTTTGTATATAATCAATGCATGCACTTTCAATAGATACTGTACTCACTAGCCACAAAATGACACTCGCAAACCCAGACATTTGCTAGCTTCTCCTCCGTTAAATCCTCTCTCGACATAGCTTTCAGCCAGGCCCTCCTTCGCTCTCTAGTAATCTCCAACATTTGCTGACCTTGATGCTGAATAATGGCTGGAAGCCTATCAGTAAAATGAACATTTAGTCTTGGATGACTTCTTGGAGCTGTTGATTATCGCACATCCAACCATATTTAAGCAATAAATAAACAAACAATTAATCCTTGAATAAGCCGTAAAACCTTGAATAAACAGTAAACCATGAGATACACCACTCACTAACCACTGTCCACGTGTTTCGTGACACAGGTGGTACAGCAATATGGCGGTGGGGTGTGTCAGCCAACGTCATTTACGGTTACCATGGATATGCAAATGCTTTCCATAGGGCGATGAATATTTAATAGCCCTCGCCAAAATTAATATTGAATCGACCTCTTTAAAAATAATTTTGCAGCCCTTTAATTAATCATACCGCCCTCAGAAATATTCATCGCCCTATGGAAAATAATCAATGTGCAGTTTTAATTTATTTATACTGCCCTCATAAATATTCCATCACCCACCAAAAATTAATTGTGCAACTCATTGTAATTTCAACACCTAGCTGGCTTCACCCACACAAAAAAATTACACTGTATCTACCATAATACTGTACTATTTTGACACTAATACTACACCATACCCATCTGCTATCCTCTGCGATGGGCGAATTTTTTTTTTGGGCACACTTTGGACTTAGAAAATTTACATGAAATATTTTTTCCGGATAATGTTGTGTACGTATCCTGGATACTGACATGTTGAAGACTAGTTAGCAGGGCCAACAACGTCGTGTTCTCCGCCAGGCTGACAGCCGCTAGAAAAGAAGGGTAAAAAAAATTGAGCCAGTTTAGAAGAACTCTTTTCTCCTGCCGTTTTTTCAGAAGGACTGTTCTTACTTTGTTTCTCTCACTGGCTCAGTGCCTTATCACTATGAACTGATCATGATTTGTCAGTGGCGTCTCGCATTACCTGGCAGCATAGGGCTATTCACAGCTATTGGTGAAACTGTTCATGTGAGTGTGAAGCAGCTTCAGCTTGTGTTTTATTCTTGTGACACCACTGTGTTTGTGTGTGTCTCGTTTTGTGCTATATAACTGTTTGTACCTCCTGCAAGGAAGAACAGCTTAAGCTGATTGCATTGAGTTTAAACAATAAATCAAATCTGTGTGAGTAACAATTAAGTGGCTGATATTTGTAGTGACCCAATAGAAAATAACATTTCGCTATTTAGAGATGTTCCTTGCCCTATAGAGATGCTACTGTTTTTATATACGTTAATTCACCTATCAATGTATTACTCCACTATCCCACCCTTGGGCATATATGGGGATTTCAAACAGCTGAATGTCAAATGACCCATAGAAGGGCAAACCTATTGTCTCAAATCCTCACTTATCCACACAGGGATATGACAAGTTACAAGAAAAAGTACTTGTGTGCTTAATGAATGTTTATCAAAATTAATGCCCTATAGTGCGGCAACAGTTTTGTGTCAATTCTCCCTGTAAATACATTGATAGGTGCATTATAGATATTATAATTTTCATAACCACTTTATTATGTGGTAATGTGGTCATGATTTTGTGTGTATTGTGTATGATGTTCTTATTTGTAGGTGGAAACTCAGATATTGCAAGCAACTAGCTGGCTAGGGAATTTAACGTCTAATGAGGTAACCTAACACACTACAGAATGCCAAGAAATGTTTACTGGATCGAAGTCATCTCATCTTTATGCAATCACTATGAGAATAAGGACTCATTGTTCCAACTAGTCTCCATGCCAGACGGTTTGTGTGGGGGTGGCAAATAAGCCTTCTAGTCATTGTTGCACACATTCTGTGACCACTGTGGAATGTTGGCAGAGCCAATCATATTGCCTTGCCTATGATAAAACAAACACCAATTATTCAAATTCTTACTGTAATAAAGGACTGAAGTTTAACAATGCCATAGGCTTAGGATATTTGTTCCCCTTGTACAGAGCTCTTAAAATCATTGGTTCGCTATGGATTTGTGAAGTAGTGGAATTGTCGAGGAAGATCTTCAGCAATGTTTCAAATACATCATGACATTAACAGTACAATTTTCGCCTCAGCTTGCTCAGACGTGACTGGCACGATTCATCCTTGCCACAAAACAATAGCGTGATGTAATCTAATTACATGTCAGATTATCCATGGAAAGTGTACAACAGTGACCAGACAGTTTATTTCCTGCCCCCAGACAAACTTTCTGGCACGTGAGACTAGTTAGGTACCTATATACAAATGTTACAATTGTTTTTAAATGGCTGCATATTCAAGTTTTTTGTTATTCAGACAAAATAATTGTTAAATCTGCAATAACGGGTAAATATGTGGGAGCTGATGAAAACAGAAAAGAAACTCACTGTAGTTCTAATAATATGTTACATACTGTGCAAGAATTGTGATCCACAGATGTGATTACTGTTAACTATTTAATTGAGTGACTGACAGTCTACTTGCTGGCTAATGTAGTACATAGTTCTACGTATATGACTCAACCATACAGTTAAGGTACATCTTTTTTATAAAGGACAAAAATTACCAATCTTTAAGAGGTTTCATTATAGAAAAATTTGTAAATTCTCAGTGCTATCTCTTATACAGGTTCTTTTACAGGAACATTTCTAATATTAATGGTAATTAGAACTGCTCCCGTACAGTATTAGTCAAGCATACTTGACCTGTTGAATGACCTAGTGCATGTATAGTATAATTATGTACGTACATATAGACTTATCTCCATTATGTAACGAACCACTACGTGCGTATGTAAGGAACAGTTTGAGACCAACTGATGAAATCTTACTGAGAGGTTGTCCTTTAAATTGTATTCTATAGGAACCACAGAAATGTTTCTTTATAGTGGAGGGTACTTTAAGAGAGGTTCTACAGTTAGATAATCCATCAATGCTTTTTAAATTCAGGAGTAAGAGTTACATGGTGCAAGTCAAAGTTGTCGACCAACAGGAAGAATTGTATGCAAAAGAAAATGAACAAGTAGCTACAGGTATCAAAACACACATAAAATGATTGATAAGTGGGTGTGGCTCCATGATAGTCTACAGGCTCCCATAAGTCGGCATAGCACTTTTCTTGATGCCATGCAGACTTATTGCCTACAACACAAACCCAATAAGTGGGCATAATACCATAGAGGATGTGGGTGTGGCTCCATATATCACTTAAGACACCAAAAACATTCTCAAATGGTACATGAGTATGGCTCCACATTAAGTCCCTTGAAATGCAACCCAAATGACCTGACACTATTGCACAAATAGACCAATAGACCTTCAGTTCTGGTCACTGTAAAGTGTTAATAACAATAGCACTTCAAGTTCACACATGCATAAAGAAGTACAGTAGATGTACTCTATAAAATTGACGAGTATACATTGATTTTTATTGCAGAAATTTTGCTCTTATATTATAGTACCTGAGAACTGATACCAGTACTATATGGCTATGGGAGAGTAAATTTCACAACTTCGTTTTTTATCCCCTTAATTCTTTAGGCTATCATTAGTTGTACAAGAGATGAAATGGTGACACAATTAGTACACACATAAAGTATCCACCATAGCTATCACAACAATGGATATATCACACCTAATAGAAGTGAATACTTGACTATCTGACCTTTGACTATCAACACACTTACTTACAGTAGATGTGTCTGTTCTATTAGAGTATTTCATCTAAGGCGTGCATTCCATTAGAGTAACTCTGTATATTTCTTTACAGCCGTTAGCCATGCCGGCATTATTTAGATACTAAAGGACAATAACTTTTCAAGTACAACTTCCTTATAAATCATGGAGTAATAAAAGTACTTCTGCAAATTTACCATTGGATAAAATAGCGAATAACTTACACTAAATCTACTACACTAACACTAATGCAGCCTTCAGGTGTGAGGATATGGCTAGCATATTGAGGTGAGCATACACTCTATGTACAGCAAAATACGATTGGCTACACTCCAGCATAAAGAATATACCATTTTCTTAAAGAGGGTGAGAGGGTGATATCAATAACATGTAGCAGCCATCAACAAAAATTAGTTGTGTAAAGGTGCTTTACAATACACACACTGGTGCTATTGTACCATACACCTATATGCAAAACTTCAATCATGTCTTTTGTTGTTGCCATTACCCTTGAATGCTCACAGTCAATTGTTCATCATTAAACATAGATCAATCTCACAAGATCACCATAATACGGACTCATTGTTCCACACCTCATTTAGACGAGAAGTAGCTTCACAATAATAATGTGAATCCACCTACAAATTAAGAACATCACACTTAATCATAGATCATCACACAAAATCATCATCACATAATAAAGTAGTGAATTATTACCGAATATACCTATAACATACATAAAAACAACAACATTTCTGTAGTACAAGGAACATCTGAGTGGAAAATTAGGGAAAAATATTACTTTATATTGAGAATTGTGGTGTAATTCAGTCTTTAAACTTGTAGTCACTTGATATTGCAACAATAAAATAACAAACACATAATTATCATGCAATTGTATGTCTTCATTTAATACTTAATAAGGTTGAGACAGATGGCCGATCAACACATTTTATTTTTATAGTATATCTCACTTAAAATTGTCAACCATTACAACATGTTTCGGTAGAGCATTCCAATGTTCAATTAGTATTCTTTAGAAAGTATGTCTTCACAAATTTTCATGCACTGCATGCTTGTACAATTGAATGTCAATGAGAAATGGTTGATCTAGTAAGCTGCAAGGATTGGTACATGTTACCATGAAACATCTGATATGTGATAATGTCTTCTCTATATTTTCTGTATACTAAGGTGGGTGGTTGTAAACAATGGAGTCTTTCATAACGATGAAAGTCACTAACTAGTTTTGAAGCTCTGTGTTTAAGTGATTCAACTCTGTTAATATCACCCTAATAATGAGGCCCATAGATTATAGCAGCATAGTCGTAGAACTGGTTGAATCAAAGTTATCTCCAATACAACAAATATCATAGCGTCCAAGGACCAAAACATCTCTTTATTAAACCCATTAAAAGCACAACTGCTTGTTCTCACATATATAATACTCCTGTAAAACTATCCACGACTGCGATCAACAAAGAGATCAACACTGTGACGTTAGTTTCTACTGTCTTAAAAGAGGCAATCAAGTGGCTTGTATTAGCAAAGCAGTAAATTAAGCTTTGTCCCCTTTTCCTGAGATGAAATCAAGGTTGATCAAATATCTTTATCACAGTCACAGATGGTTTTACAGGACCACACATAGGTAGTGACCATCCCTTGTTCAGTTATAACTGGTAAAGCAGATAAAAACAAACAAGCTATCTAATGTCAGATTTTTTTTTAATTTAAACTCAACACATTCGGCAGAGCCGTTCTTCCATGAGAGAATTCATAACACCTATAGACACACACACACATGCACACGCACAGATTTGATTTATTGTTTAAACTCAATGCAATCGGCTTAAGCTTTTCTTCCTTGCAGGAGGTACAAACAGTTATATAGTACAAAACGAGACACACACACACACAGTGGTGTCACAAGAATAAAACACAAGCTACTTCACACTCACATGATCAGTTTCGCCAATACCTGTGAATAGCCCTGTGCTGCCAGATAATGCGAGACGCCACTGACAAATCAGTTCAGTCATAGTGATGAGGCACTGATCCAGTGAGAGAAACAAAGTAAGAACAGTCCTTCTGAAAAAACGGCAGGAGAAAAGAGTTCTTCTAAACTGGCTCAATGTTTTCGCCCTTCTTTTCTAGCGGCTGCCAGCCTGGCGGAGAACACGAAGTTGTTGGCCCTGCTAACTAGTCTTCAACATGTCAGTATCCAGGATACGTACACAACATTATCCGGAAAAAATATTTCATGTAAATTTTCTAAGTCCAAAGTGTGCCCAAAAAAAAAATTCGCCCGCGGCGGTCCCGTTCTATATCACGTGATGCAAAAGTCCGAATCGTACAACAGGTAGTAGTCCTTTTATGTTTTACACTATGAATCGTCTTTTAACTCTTCAACAGGTAGTATTCCTTTTATGTAATGCACTCTGGAGACTCTGTTAAGATTCATAACTGTACTTTCTCAATCAATGCCTCCCAAATTTAGTGCTCATACGTTACAATATCATTATATCAACTCAGAATTAGAATAATCATCTGTGAACTAGCGTTGATCCAATGAAATGGTTGAATATCATCGCCAAAGCCATCAGCATACTTTTAAAAATCCTCTCACGTGATTTAATTTAAACCCACACTCATATTAGTTGTGTCTCACGTGATGCCAATTCAGATCCTGATTGTGTAAGTGAAAGCATTAGCGATTTCTGGCTGGAAATTATTTTTATGCCGGGGATGAATGTGAAAAGCCTTAAATTCGGGTGAGTTGGAAGGTCTGCTTTTTCTCTCTTTTGTGCATGTGGGGGCGGGAACTAACCCTTTTCTTTCCCGCCCCCACACAAAAGAAAGAAAAGGGTCTGGCTCCGCGAGACTAGAACCCGACCTGCATGCTCGACATGCTCTATTAGAAATGATATGTAGAGTTAAACTTTTTAAAATACTTCCAAATGGTGAACAACTGCCGCTTATAAACACATAAAACCAAGGGGCCACTCACGCTATGAAATTTCGTGTTGTACATATAAGGCATCTTAGAAAAACCACAATTCTGTAGTGTCTTCATTTTTTTTTAGAAATTTACAGCTTAGATTTCAGTCTTTATAGGCATAGCAGATTTCAGTGGACCTCACAAGGAGCAACTGATTTGTTTGCAGCTTTAGTAGCTAATATTCATTCAAGAGGTATGTAAGCTATATAAATTTAGCTATACTGGATTTTGTATCTGTGTATGGTAGCTTTCACCTAGGGAAGTACATCGACTGTTAGATATTAATTTTAGTCCTGCAATAATTAACTCTGGGTGGTCTAAAAGTAGCGATTTCCAACCTACCAATTTTTCACACATATTATTGCTACTTAAATTATACACCTTCAATAAATGTTTCACAAGCTGCCGTACTTTGTAATGCACTTTACTGGATTAAAATCCATGCGGTATTTATTGAAATACAGCAAATCAAAATTTGAGAAATATAAATCCCCATAGGGAGCCCATACAAATAATTGCGTACGTAATTCTAATTGGAAGAATGTGGCACCTGTGATAGCCGAAGTTTCCGAGTGTTTCCGCGTGAATCTGCTGCTGATGAGGACGAAGAAAGTGGTTCTGGGCAAACCGTATATGCTGATTTCGATTTTTCCATGTGTTTTTTGATTGGAGGACGATTAATGTTGGATTACGATGGAAATATGGCCCTTTTAAAGGTAAATCGCCATCTAGCACTACTCAGAATTCAGCATTACAATCACCCTGGGCTTCAAGGCATCCCCCTGCATCTATGCAAGTATAGTTTGAAGGTGAGCAGTTTGTTGTCCTGTGCGGAATTGCAAAATAAGGTTCAAGGTTGAGCATAATCTTTTCAAAAGTGGAGACTGGCATGTGATACCAACCTTACATGGCTTCACACTTACCTGTTGTTATATTCTGGTGTATTTACTGCTGTTTTGATCCATTTTATAGCAGCTTCAGTAATTGTAATTTTGATCAGAAACTATTTATAATTTCTCTTTGTAGTACAGTGATGTCATTGTGTTATATAATAATTATCATCCTTAGTGCTTACAATGTGATGAATAAAGCTGAGTAGTGTCCAAAGAAATCTATTTTAAAAATAATGTTGCTCTTACATTGTGTTATCTGATTGTCATGTTTCCGAAGTATGTGTTAATTGTGACTTGTGATGCCAGTACTTGCCATGTTATAAAATATTACTGATTTTTCTAGTTAGTTATCCCTGAAAATGCATTAGGTACCAGTGTATACTTAGTATTACACAGTACACACAGTTTTATCTGTGAATCACTTGCTTTATTCATGTAATATTCTGAGTGGTCAGTCTACAAAGGAGTGGTCACTTTTGAGAGGTTTTACTTAGTTCATATGCTGTTCTTCATAAAATAGATATGTGGTGAAAATTTCATGTCGTTATTAGTTTCCTATCTAGATTTATGATACTCTGAATATTGTGTTTGGTGCCATGCAATATACATAAAAAGCACTGAAAATGCTGTACACAAAAATCATCACACTGTCAACTTCTTTTCCTTATACCTTTTGATAGGAACCACCGATTGAGGTGGGGTTTACACTAAAATGACCCTGAAAAAATGCACAATATTTGTCATACTAATGAATGTATGGAATGTTAATTATTTAATTTAGTTGGAAATCTCTACTAAAAGTACAAGGGGATGACCAGGGTGTACACTTGTATCCATTAGGTACTAGGAGACAATACACACTTACAGTGTGCCTGCCTGCTGAACCTAAGCTGGCAAAACTCAAAGGTTAGACAACACATTTGTGGTCAAATATGGCAGAATAAAAACTGAAGTTATATAGCTATGTAGACTTCTTCTATTTTACATCCAGCAGCAGAGCCTAGTGATGATGTCTTTCCTATAATTCCACCAGAGGAACTCCCTGAATCTGTGCAAAATCTTGCAATACTTGAAGAGAAGAAAATAATCAAACAAGGTGTGAAACAAAAGCTAGTCAAATCACAGGATGCTTCCACACATTCCATTCCATTATACCTGTATGAAGAAAGTGGTACTTCAAAGTGTACCAAAGTAGACAGAAAGTTTGTGGAAGTAATTCATAATAATGAAAAACTCTTCATAAGAAAAACATTAGTATGGCTCTTTCAGGAAAATGAGAGAATATCAAGTGATCATTTGTTTAGAGTCCGAGCACACCAGCCGTTTAATAGCAGTGGTAAAATCATTATGTCACAATGTGATAATTCAAAATTACCTACAGTAAAGGATTCTGTGTGCTTAGGAGATATATGCACAATTATTTTACTTTGCTAAACCAGCAGAGGCAAACTGTGTACCTTGGGCAGCAGGAAAAATTACACAATTCACATTTTACAAGCAAAAATCAAAAAGGAACACAAAAAATCTGACGCAGCAGTTGAATCTCCTGTAGGAGTGCCATGCTCATGGTTTAAACAATGTGGTAACAAGTTTTTATTGTTGGCTGAACTATGCAGAAATAGTCCATGCAGATTACCTCCCTCTGCAGCAGTCTTATATATGTACACTTTCACTAGGATGCATGAAGGATGTAAAGAGCTCTGAAGTACAATCTAGCTCTATTTATCAAGTATCATCAATATCAACACTACACACGGCCAGTGAGTTTTGCCTTGATCATGATGTATTACAATTTATAGATATTTGTATTGCTGAGAAAAAGCAGAAGCAGACTGGTGACTCATGCAGTGCACAATCTGAGAGCACAGAAGTTATGGGTGATATGCAATGGGTTTCATCTCACAATGAAGGAAAAAACAGTTATTAGAAAGGGTGGAGAGTTAACAGACAAGATAATAAATGCAGCATGTTCCCTTCTAAAGAAGCAGTTTCCTGATTTTGGAGGATTGCAGACAATCTTATTACAACAAAGTAGTAGAGCACTCTCCCAATGCAACAATGCAATCCAAGTCATACATTTACCTACAATAAATACTTTAGGATTAAGGAAGAAAATCCATCCCTCCTGGAGGAGACTGAGTGTGGCCCCGACTAGACATTGGGTGACCTGCAGTTCGATTCCTGGGGCTGGAGGGATTTTTTTCCTTACTTTGGCCCCTTTTCAGTTACACCTTTTCAGCTATAAGTCACTAAGTCTAAGTCCTTGAAATTAGGTTAGGTAATCCTAAGGCTGCAGCACATGTTGCTGCAGACCCTCAGTGCTGGTCACTGTAAAGCATTAATACAATACAAAAACCTGATAGAAAGCATTGGGTTGTAATTTCTACAGTTGACTGTGATAACAACACAATTAAATATTATGATTCTCTATTCAAATATATTTCTATTCAAACAATTCAAACAATTGTTAATTTGTTGAGGCCTTGCAAGTCCATGACTTCACAGATCATGGATATGCAACCACAAAAAGGAGCTGCAGACTGTGGAATCTATTGCCTTAGTTATTGTGTGTCCTTAGCTTGTAAAAAGATTTTTGTTTATATGTATACAGACAGAATGAAATGAGAGCACATTTAATATCGTGCCTATAAAGTGGAATTTTGACTGAGTTTCCAGTGGTTAGAAGAAGAAGATTGACGAGTAATATGAGAACACAGGTGAAGTTATTTATATGTCCGGTCTGTTTACAACCAGACGATGGAGGAACAATGGTGTTTTGTGAGCAATGTCAAGAATGGTTCCACCAAGACAAATGCTTATCTCCACATGATGAAGTTAAAGAAGATGATGACTGGTTCTGTGAACAATGTAGACAATAATGTATTGTACTATATATAGCTAATGCTGTTTGTCACTTACCTGCATGTAATGCTGTTTGTCACTTACCTGCATGCGCTGATATCTTTCACTGCCTGGATTTACATAATTGCAACACAAAAAGGTAGTATTAAGTTTCTTTGAAATTTCAGAAATTAATTTTGAAATTTCAGAAATTCATTCAAATTTTGAAATTTCAAGTTCAAACCTTGAAATTTTTAAGAAAATCTGAGAAATTTCAAATTTTGTATGCAATTTTGAGCGTGAATGGCACCTTGCATAAAACAAAGCAATACAAACTTAATGTCCGTATTGTTCACCCTTTAGAAAGCTTCTGAATGGTGATTCACTGTATGCTCTATTAGAGATGATATGAAGAGTTAACTTTTTTTTAAATACATCCAGATGGTGAACAACTTGGATTATTGCCGTGTATCATTAAGAACATGAAATAGAGTAATCCACATATGATTTTAGCACTGTTCACCCTTTAGAAAGCTTCGGAATGGAGATGCACTGTATGCTCTATTAGACATGACATGTAGCGTTAATCTTTGAAATTGGTGAACAACTTGGTGTATCATTAAGAACATGAAATAGAGTAATCCACATATGATTTTAACACTGTTCACCCTTTAGAAAGCTTCTGAATTGAGAATCACTGTATGCTCTATTCAACATGATATGTAGAGTTAAACTTTTTTAAAATAGTTACAGATGGTGAACAACTTAGATTATTGCTGTATACAAGTAAAGACACAGAATAGAGTAATTCTCATATGATATCAGCACTGTTCACCCTTTAGAAAGCTTCTGAACGGAGTATGCTCTAATAAAGACGATATGTAGAGTTAAACTTTTTAAAATAGTTCCAGATGGTGAACAACTTAGATTATTGCTGTATATAAGTAAAGACACAGAATAGAGTAATTTACATATGATTTTAGGACTGTTCACCCTTTAGAAAGCGTCTGAATGGAGATTCACTGTATGCTGTTCGACATAATTATGTAGTTTAACTTTTTAAAATAGTTCCAGATGATGAACAACTTGGATTATAGCCGTGTATCGTTAAGAATATGAAATAGAGTAATCCACATATGATTTTAGCACTGTTCACCCTTTAGAAACCTTCTGAACGGAGATTCACTGTATGCTCTAATAGAGACGATATGCAGCGTTAATCTTTTAAAATACTTCCAGGTGGTGAACAAGTTAGATTTTTGCTGTGTATCATTAAAGACACAGAACAGAGTAATTTACATATGATTTTAGCACTGTTCATCCTTTAGAAAGCTTCTGAATGGAGAATCATTGTATGCTCTATTAGACATGATATGTAGCATTAATCTTTTAAAATACTTTCACATGATGAACAAGTTCGATAATTGCCGTGTATCATTAAGGACATGAAATAGAGTCATCCACATATGATTTTAGAACTGTTCATGCTTTAGAAAGCGTCTGAATGGAGATCACTGTATGTTCTATTCGATATGATATTTAGAGTTAAACTTTTTATAATACTTCCAGATGATGAATAACTTGGGTTTATTGCTGTATAACATTAAAGACACAGAACAGAGTAATCTACATATGATTTTAGCACTGTTCACCCTTTAGAAAGCTTCTGAATGGAGATTCACTGTATGCTCTATTAGAGACAATATGTAGAGTTAAACTTTTTATAATAGTTCCAGATGGTGAACAACTTAGATTATTGCTGTATATCATTAAAGACACAGAGCAGAGTATGCTATATTAGAAATGATATGTAGAGTTAAACTTTTTAAAATACTTCCCGACACTGAACAACTTGGATATATAATTAGACACAGAACAGAGTAATCCACATATGATTTTAGCTATGTTCACCCTTTAGAAAGCTTCTCAATGGAGATTAACTGTATGCTTTATTAGAGACGATATTTAGAATTAACCTTTTTAAAATCTGATGGTGAACAACTTGGATTATTGCTGTTTATAAGTAGGCACAGAACAGAGTAATCCACATATCATTTCAGCATTGTTCACCCTTTAGAAAGATTCTAAATGGAGATTCACAGTATGCTCTATTAGACATGATATGCAGCGTTAATCTTTTAAAATACTTCCAGATAGTGAACAACTTGGATTATTGTCGTGTATCAACAATCAAATAAAATAGTGTAATACACATATGATATTAGCAATGTTCAATCTTTAGAAAGCTTCTGAACGGAGATTCACTGTATGCTCTAATAGAGATGATATGTAGAGTTAAACTTTTAAAGATAGTTCCAGATGGTGCACAACTTGGATTATCGCCGTGTATCATCAATCAAATAAAATAGAGTATTACACATACGATATTAGCACTGTTCACCCTTTAGAAAGCTTCTGAATGGAGGTTCACAGTATGCTCTATTAGGTTAGATATGCAGCGTTTAACTTTTAAATTACTTCCAGATTGTGAACAACTTGGATTATTGCCGTGTATCATTAAGAACATGAAATAGAGTAATCCACATATGATTTTAGCACTGTTCACTCTTTATAAAGCTTACCAATGAAGATTCACTGTATGCTCAATTAGAGATGATAAGTAGACTTAACCTTTTTAAAATACTTCTAGATGGTGTATAACTTTGTTTATTGCTGTATATCATTAAAGACACAGAACAGAGTAATCTACATATGATTATAGCACTGTTCACCCTTTGGAAAGCTTCTGAATTGAGAATCACTGTATGCTCTATTCAACATGATATGTAGATTTAAACTTTTTAAAATAGTTCCAGACAGTGAACAACTTAAATTATTGCTGTATACAAGTAGACACAGAATAGAGTAATTCACATATGATATCAGCACTGTTCACACTTGAGTAGAAAGCTTCTGAACGGAGATTTACTGTATGCTTTAATAGAGACGATATGTAGAGTTAAACTTTTTAAAATAGTTGCAGATGGTGAACAACTTAGATTATTGCTGTATATGATTAAAGATACAGAACAGAGTAATCTAAATATGATTTTAGCACTGTTCACCCTTTGGAAAGCTTCTGAATTGAGAATCACTGTATGCTCTATTCAACATGATATGTAGAGTTAAACTTTTTAAAATAGTTCCAGATGGTGCACAACTTAGATTATTGCTGTATATCATTAAAGACACAGAACAGAGAAATTCACATATAATTTCAGCATTGTTCACCATTTAGAAACTTCTGAATTGAGATTCACTGTATGCTCTATTAGAGACGATATGTAGAGTTAACCTTTTTAAAATAGTTCCAGGTGGTGAACAACTTGGATTATTGCTGTTTATAGGTAATGACACAGAACAGCGTACTCCACATATAATTTCAGCATCGTTCATTCTTTAGGAAGCTTCTGAATGGAGATTAACAGTATGCTCTTTGAGACATGATTTGTGGCATTAATATTTTTAAATACTTAACAACTTGGATTATTGCCGTGTATCATTAAGAAAATGAAATAGACACATGATTTTAGCACTGTTCACCCTCTGGAAAGCTTACCAATGGAAATTCACTATATGCTCTACTAAAGATGATAAGTAGACTTAACCGTTTTAAAATACTTCTAGATGGTGTATAACTTTGTTTATTACTGTATATCATTAAAGACACAGAACAGAGTAATCTACATATGATTATAGCACTGTTCACCCTTTAGTAAGCTTCAGAATTGAAATTCACTGTATGCTTTATTAGAGACAATATGTAGAATTAACCTTTTTAAAATACTTTCAGAAGGTGAACAACTTGGATTATTGCTGTTTATAGGCAAAGACACAGAACAGAGTAATCCACATATCATTTCAGCATTGTTCACCCTTTAGAAAGATTCTGAATGGAGATTCACAGTATGCTCTATTAGACATGATATGCAGCATTAATCTTTTAAAATACTTCCAGATGGTGAAATACTTGGATCATTGTCGTGTATCAACAATCAAATAAAATAGAGTAGTACACATACGATACTAGCAATGTTCACCCTTTAGAAAGCTTCTGAACGGAGATTCACTGTATGCTCTAATAAAGACGATATGTAGAGATAAACTTTTTAAAATACCGTATTTCTATAAATATAAGCTGCGAGAAATTTTCGCGAGTTAAATTTTCGTGTAAAAAAAATTCAACTGTGTCCTCAAGCGATGAAAAAATTTTAACAATGAATTATGTAGCTTTATTATATTAATTCGTTAAAATTGTACTGTCCTTTTTGTGTATAGGAGAAGTAGAATGACAAGCTGAGTGAAACTTCAAGTGTGGCATCTCCGTGGCATCTCCGTTCCATGGAGGCTGCACCCCAGATCGAGCCAGAATTGTCCGTCACGAACTCAAGCAGTGGACTGGAGTGGAATTGCTGTAGTTATAATCATATTTGTATATATACTTCATTTATTAATGTGTCCTGTACTAGTAGATGTCTATCATGGCATGGCGTCATTGCCAACACTATCGCTGGCGGTGAAATATATGAGGACAGCTCTCTCCGAGGCCATTCTTGTTTTATTAATATACTGCAACAAAGATATACTATTGAAATTCCAACAGCTAAGCTTCAATCCAGGTGACCAGAAAGCAGTTAACCGAATTCATTCAACGTCTCCAATATTACGTTGGCAAAAATATTTCGCGTAATTAATTTTCGAGAGTAATCTACATAATATGATTTTAGCACTGTTCACCCTTTGGAAAGCTTCTGAATTGAGAATCACTGTATGTTCTATTCAACATGATATGTAGTTAAACTTTTTAAAATAGTTCCAGATGGTGAACAATTTAGATTATTGCTGTATATAAGTAAAGACACAGGATAGAGTAATTCACATATTATTTTAACACTGTTCACTCTTTAAAAAGCTTCTCAAAGGAGATTTACTGCATACTCTAATTGACACGATATGTAGAGTTAACCTTTTTAAAATACTTCTAGATGGTATATAACTTGGTTTATTGCAGTATATCATTAAAGACACAGAACAGAGTAATCTATATATGATTTTAACACTGTTCACCCTTTATAAAGCATCTCAAAGGAGATTTACTGCATGCTCTAATAGACACGATATGTAGAGTTAACATTTAAAAAATACTTCTAGATGGTATATAACTTGGTTTATTGCAGTACTGTATATCATTAAAGACACAGAACAGAGTAATCTACATATGATTTTAGCACTGTTCACCCTTTAGAAAGCTTCTGAATTAAGATTTACTGTATGCTCTATTAGAGACGATATGTAGAGTTAAACTTTTTATAATAGTACCAGATGGTGAACAACTTAAATTATTGCTGTATATCATTAAAGACACAGAACAGAGTATGCTATATTAGAAATGATATGTAGAGTTAAACTTTTTAAAATACTTCCCGACGCTGAACAACTTGGATTAATGCTGTATACAATTAAAGACACAGAACAGAGTAATCCACATATGATTTTAGAAAAGTTTACCCTTTAGAAAGCTTCTCAACGGAGATTAACTGTATGCTCTATTAGAGACAATATGTAGAGTTAACCTTTTTAAAATACTTCCAGATGTTGTATAACTTGGTTTATTGCAGTATTTCATTAGACACAGAACAGAGTAATCTACATATGTATGAGTTTAGCACTGTTCACCCTTTAGAAAGCTTCTGAATTGAGATTCACTGTATGCTCTATTAGAGACGATATGTAGAGTTAACCTTTTTTAAAATACTTTCAGGTGGTGAACAACTTGGATTATTGCTATTTATAGGTAATGACACAGAACAGAGTGCTCCACATATTATTTCAGCATTGTTCACAATTAACACTGTGAAAAAAGCTCAGAATAATAAGGTCTATAACAGTCTTATTATGTTAGTATTAGAATGAAATAGTACAGTATATATTAATAGATTAGGACTTTACTACAACAAGCTTATTGAATACATTTAAGATGGTCATATATTAGAGATTAAATTACTGGTATAGTGCGTTGTATTATCAGACTATACTAAGCCTATTTCAACCATATATTGGCTACTATACTACTGTACTTTTTTACTTTCCTATAATCTGTGGCTACCTTAATTAAATAATTTCTATAATTATATTTGTAATGAATTTAATTCTGTAAATATGTTAAAACCACAATAGGTACAGCTAGTAAATCAATGTCTCCTTGGCCATGACAGTCTCAAATCAATTTCGTCATTTATCAGTCTTTATTCAACTGCAGCAGGTAATCTGTTAGTTGTCTGGTAGAACTGTCCCACAGCTCTAATACAAAGATGGTAAATATAATGTTTATTCTGGACAATCGGACTTTGTCTGGAAACCTAGCTTTACCATGTAGAACGGCGGCTAGGTCCCACAACTCTATTAAAGATGGTAAATATAATGCGTATACTGAACAATCATTGTACTTACAGTTTGTAACAATCTTTTAAACTGAGACCGACAATCTATGTACAACTAAGACAAGTCTGATAAGACCAGGTCTCACAACCCTAAACGGAGGCAAACATAATTCATATTCTGGATTACTTGGTGTACTTACAGGTGTTATCAGTGAGTCTAACCAGACATAAAACGGCCGCTTAGTATGTGACTTTGTTGGGCTAACGTGTTACGTAAGCTCACAAGAAGCATCTGATACACTGATAACCAAGTCCAAGAATCTTGTAATCACTAAGTGCAACTGAAACAATATAATATAATTTGCATACTCTCAGTGAACTTACTTTTGTTAGCAATGCGAGCATGATCAGTGAAATAAGGACAAACAAGATGGAACAGGTTCTTGAAAGCACTCAACTCATTTACAGAGTCAGACGATGTAGCAGCCATCAGCTGTTGATAAAAAGTAGTGAAAAACATGAAGAAATGAGACCGGTTCCCAAAAGAAATGAGACCAATTTCCACAAACCTAAACGAAGGTAAATATAAATTGTATACTGGACACTCTCAGTGTACTTACTTACAGATGTTAGCAATACGAAGAATCTCCTAGAACCGAGACCAAGTCTGTAATTCCTACCCTATTGAAAAGAAAATGAATAAAAACATAATCAGGCTTAATGCACTTACAGCTGTAAGTAATTAGAAGAGGACGTTGAACAACTCCGTGAAAAAAGAACCAAAAGTCCACACATGGTCGCTACCAGGTTCTTTAACGGAAGCAGCTGCCATTGAAAGAAACTAACACTGCAGATGTTGTACATTGACAGCCTGTAGAATCAAGAGGTTCGAAAAGAAACTACCTCTGAAGAGATAATATACAAAATCATAAGAGCAGACCATGCATACTCTTGCAGTTGATGGCTGATGAACTGTGTCCACTCGTCATCTGCTAGAAGCTGAGATAACAGGATATAAAACATGTAATACGTGCACAGCAACACCAAAGTTGAATCATTTGCAGGCCATTGTCATATAATACACAATAAACAATTTAATACGGCTAAACCTATCGTACAAGCTATCATTTTAGTCTATTACTTACTCATCTAGAGCTATTTTTGATGGCTGCCATTGAAGGAATTGTCCACTAGGCCACACCACTTAACCACTACCGTGACAGGCCAGCAGGGACAAGCAGGGATGTACAGTTGTGGTCCATAACTATCATCGTGGCTCATTGGACGATGGCGCCGATCGCACACACTCTCTCCACGAGATACACCGTCCAAGCGACACCACCATATCACTCACATTTACAACCTATGATACAACAATAGCGACAAATATGGCGACTAAATTGCATCTAATACGCATGCGCGCACCACTGACCCCTTCAATTTTAGACAAGCATTACTACAAAGTTTTGCAGGTGTGCTAACTGTGCAAGAAAATCTAGATTTGTATGACTCTTAGATTGAATAATTAATTTTTCTGGTATTATATGCTTTGCCATATGAAAATGTGTGCGTATGAAATTATCACAACAAAATAAAGCTAGTTAGCTAGATGTAGTGATTAACAGAAGTGTAGCTACTTATTGTAAAATCATGACTGTTCGGTTCAGTAAAAAAATCTTAAGTCACATGGGATAGTGTTAATGAGTTGGTGAAGAAAAATAAGACAATAATGAGATCTGATGGTGAAGCTAAAAAGTTATCAAATTTAGTTAAGTAAACAAAACCATACAAAGAGTGTGTATTAAACTAAAGTATAATCTGTTTCCCATAATATAAGATGGGGTTTATACTAAAGTATAAGATAGTTAGTATAATGCAAGACTATACTGAGATTATTTGTATAGTTAAGCCATTAGATATACCATCTTATATTCCTCTTTTTTCAGTGTTAGAAAGCTTCTGAATGGAGATTCACAGTATGCTCTATTAGACATGATTTGTAGCGTTAATCTTTTAAAATATTTCCAGATGGTGAACAACTTGGATTATTGCCGTGTATCATTAGGGACATGAAATAGGGTATTTCACATATGATTTTAACACTGTTCACCCTTTAGAAAGCGTCTGAATGGAGATCCACTGTATGCTATGTTCAACATGATGTGTAGAGTTAAACTTTTTAAAATAGTTCCAGATGGTGAACAACTTAGACTATTGCTGTATTTAAGTAAAGATACAGAACAGAGTAATTCACATACAATTTCAGCATTGTTCACCCTTTAGAAAGCATCGGAATGGAGATTCACTGTATGCTCTATTAGACATGACATGTAGCGTTATACTTTTAAAGTAATTCTTGTATGCTCTATTGGACATGATATGTAGCGTTATACTTTTAAAATAAATCTAGATGGTGTACAACTTGGATTATTGCTGTATATAAGTAAAGACACAGAACAGAGTAATTCACATATAATTTCAGCATTGTTCACCCATTAGAAAGCTTCTGAAAGGAGATTCAGTGTATGCTCTATTAGACATGATATGTAAAGTTAATCTTTTAAAATAGTTCCAGTTGGTGAACAACTTGGATTATTGCTGTATATCATTAAGAGCATGAAATAGAGTAATCCACATATGATTTTAGCACTGTTCACCCTTTCTTTTGAAAAGTTTCTGAATTGAAATTAACTGTATGCTCTATTAGAGACGATATGTAGAGTTAACCTTTTTAAAATACTTTCAGATGGTGAACAACTTAGATTATTGGTGTGTATAATTAAACACATAACACAGAGCAATACAAACTTGATGTCTGCATTGTTCACCCTTTACAAAGCTTCTGAATGGTGATTCACTATAATGCTCTATTAGACATAACATGTAGAGTTAAACTTTTTAAAATACTTCAAGATGGTGAACAACTTGGATTAATGCTGTATATAATTAGACACAAAACAGAGTAATCCACATATGACTTTAGCACTGTTCACCCTTTAGAAAGCTTCAGAATGGAGATTCACTGTATGCTCTATTAGACATGATATGTAGAGTTAAGCTTTTTAAAACACTTCCAGATGGTGAACAACTTGGATTATTGCTGTGTATAATTAAACACATAAAACAGAGCAATACAAACATGATTTCTGCATTGTTCACCCTATAGAAAGCTTCTGAATGGAGATTAACTGTATTCTCTATTAGAAATATGTAGAACTAAACTTTTTAAAATACTTCCAGATGGTGAACAACTTGGATTATTGCTGTATATAATTAAAGATACAGAACAGAGTAATCCACATATGATTTCAGCATTGTTCACACTTTTAGAAAGCTTGTGAATGGTGATTCAATGAATGCTCTAGTAGAAATGATATATAATTGAAATTTTTAAATTACTTCCATATGGTGAACAACTTGGATTATTGCTATATGCAATTAAACACAAAGAACAAAGCAATCCACAATTGATTTCAGAGCTGATCACACTTTGGTAAGTTTCACTCTGGTGATTCTTCACAATCCTAATTATAATTGTTCAGCATATGGAAGTATTTAAGAAAATCTACACATGCAGTACCATGTAGAGCATTCTGTAATAGTACAACCTGTAGACTGCAATAAGGACAATAGCGAAACGTACTGTATATAAGGGTGATTCTTATATTAATAGCTCTTCTTAACCTGTTGATTATTCACAACAATGATTATAATTGTTCATCATCAGGAAGTATAAATTTCAAATTAATCATCTAACAATAAAGTACAATGCAGGCTATACTGTACGGTACATTGCGTTACGAAAAGTTACCAAAGCAAAGTTTTTAATTCACATATTATCTTCTGAACATGTCCACACCAATAATTATAATTGTTTAGCATTAAGGTTACGATTATAGTCACGGAAAATCATTCAAAATTTTTAATGCCTATCGATACTTTTTGAGAAGCCCATAAAACAAGTCTAGCAGCGTGAAAAGTTTTAAATGAAGGTGAAACTATTCATATTTAATGTTTTTATGTAGCTACAGTGTAGTTTGAGGCAGGTGAACACTACAATTTGTTGTGATAACACAAGCCAGCCACAATGCTCAGCTCCAGCTGTCACTACCATGTTTTTCCACCGCCAAATACAGCAAAAGCTGTAAGCTCTATTGGCTTTTCTGGGTGATAGTGATATTGTATATTAAATTTGTTAGGTCCTTTGGAAGCGTTTTTGGCGTGTTTCTCCCAAGTGACTTGGATACAAGCCTTCCAAGAGCTCGTTTCACCTGAAAAAATTACTAAAAGTTAAATAAAACGTCTATACTACCAGTAACTTTATATATTGCTTCCACAGGACCTACATATTTTAGTTATTTAGCCACTTGTGTTGAAATTATAAGGATTTAGTCTGGTTTTTATCGGCACATTTTTAAAAAACATCGCTTTATTGTAGACCACACACACAAGAACAGTGTAGTAAAAACAAACAAGCATAATTAGTTGCATTGCTAACACAACACAGTTGTTGAAATTATTTATCCCTGCTTGGTTTTGTAATTTGTTCCGCCCACGTAATTTAAACTATTCCGTAACCTTAAAGAGAAAAAAGAAAATTTATTTACTCTCCGGGGCGTACCTACCATGTAGGCAGGTAAGGCAGCTGCCTCACCAAATATAAGTAATTGAAGTGAAAAGCTGGTAGTGGACTTTTTGATACTTGAAACGTAATGTTACAACATTTAGTGCCACTTACAATGGAAAGTACAAATCCATCCATAGCAGATTACCCTCTCTACTGCTTCGTTACAAACAACAGTTGGCACTTATTAGAATTTTTTGTATAGTTAGGCGATTATTTGTTGCTAAAAATGGATGATCAGAATGAGGACCACTTTGCACCCGATTCTCGTAATATATTCAGGTAGTTATCTGAGGAAAAGTCACGTGTTATATCAGGTAATACCTGAATAGTATCACAGTGTATAGTCGCACGTTTGGGTAGCGCTGCTGTTCTATACCATATGCGTATTTTGTACCGTACGCGTATGGTATGTACCATACGCGTATGGTACATACCATACGTGTACGGTACGATTTTCCGTACCATACTGGTACGTACCATATGCGTATAATGCCTTTTCTCGGTGTCTTTTAGCCTAGCTATAATGGGTCTACCTTTACAAGTAAACTTAGAACACAGCATAATAGCTAATCTACTTAGCTGTACTTATAAATTTATTCATCAGCACATTGAACACATGCATTTGCATTTCCCACTATAGTCCTACTGATGTATCTAAATCTTATGTAAATGATCACATGTTGTCTGCAGAACTTCACATGCATGGTACTGTGTATGCTACTATAGCTATCAGGTGGTCTTATTTACTAAAATTATAAGTATGGATATAACTGACAATTTACAACACAATTGGGTAAAAAAGCAATGAGAACAATTACAACATGCATGGTCTAACTGAATTATACATAATTATACTGCTTGTGCAAAGCTAACAACTTAAATGAACACCGTAAGTGTCATCAGTTGTGCAGCATGGCCCCTTACTGTCTTTGTATCTTCATATGAAGGATTCATCTTGGTAATGCAACTTGATTCAGAAAGCAACAAAACTCTTCTCCATCCAAATCCACATGGTTGTGTTGACCTTGCTCAGTACAGCTGATAAACTTGAATACCCATACTCAATACAGTACTGCTTACACTCTTTGTCATGCGATAAGTTAACATTACAATACCATGACTAGGATGTAGAAATAGAACTACAATTCAGTTACTCAAATTGACTACATAAATGTACAAAATGAATGTGACAAATGCAAGTTGAATTAGAACATAGATCATTGTGGTGATGCACCGACTATTGGTAAATTGATCCTCATATCACACTCAAAGACTTTGTTAGTTCATGCAACATCATCAAAATTAAGATGAGTACATCCCTGCCATGTATGTGCATGATTGTAATGGGACACATCTTGATACGCCACCTTCATGAGAATTGTGTTCTGCATGAGTACTGTACAGATGTGCAGAAATTCCAGTGCACAAGGCCGCCAACATTACACACAATTGAGGAAATTATGTATGCACATCTGTAGCTATGCGTAATCATGTTTTGTTGATATGTAATGATGTGAAGTAATGTTCAAATTTAAGTTTATTCACACAACAGGGCATAACAATTGTCTTAGTATCACGCGCATTTTGCACGGGTACCACTAGTATTAATTAATCATTTTAGCAGAGCAATTTTATGGTACTACAGGTACAATAGGCAATAGAGTGTAAAACAGATACTTTTTTATCACAAAAAGGAGATATTGTACTTGTTAGACAAAACTGACTCAACCCAATGACCATCTTTCACACTGCATGCACCAACCACACACACACACATCCACACACAAACTGAATATGCAAAGTGTTAGCCACTAGAGTTCACTTTTACAAGAACTACACCATGTATATGGTTTTGAAAGTATATATTCATAGCTGTGTAATACAGCTATGTAAATTTCTGCTTGGTGCACCATTATTTTAGGTACAGCATCATTTATTGTCATGTGTCCGGCACACATAAAAAATGTAGCCTCTCAGTTTGCCTTGTATTGGAGAGTAACAGTAGACCCTGACATTACCTCAACTCATTAAAATTCATTTCATAAATTTTGAACTTTAATATGATAGTTACAGAGTGCACAACTGCGTCCATGCTTACATGTATAGTATATAACATCAAGTGAGATTATAATGTGTTATTCATTGTATTTGCTACTATTGGCACAGGTTAGCTTTTGAACCCAACCTTATCTACTGACAAAGCAGATAGTACAGGTGTGTAGTGTGTCTACTGTCCACTCAGCTGTTACATCAATGGCCACCTGGTATAAACCAGGAAGGTATACTTAAATGCCAACTGTCCATGTATCGCAGAGAGTGTGAATGGGACTTTAGGTGTCCATACCTTCACCTGTGAGACAAGATACAGTCTCCTGTGAGTAACTTGTCCTGTATCAGGATATTTGCTGGTGTTGACTCATATCACCTGGGTAATGTACAGGTGTTCCAAAGCTGGTTCACTGCGTGCATGTGTGGATGTGTGTGCATTAGAGAGAGAGGGGCAGAATAGTTAAATGGCTAGAACATCATCCTGTTAATCAAAAGGGTCATGCCCGGTTATGCTAAGTTGGTGTTGTTGTTGTTGTTGCTTTCTTAAAACAAAAATCTTGATCTATATTTCTCCTGAATACTTGGCTGTAAAATGACCTGATGACTGTGTAAACTGGGGAAGCAGCTATAACATTAATGGATACCTGGTGTTTTCTGGGGAAGCTAATACACAACTGTTCTTTGGGGTGTAAGGGTCATTATGGAACTTTAAGTTCTGTGACTTCTCTCTGTGAGACATGGGCAATCCTTGTGTAGCTTACGAATGCTGCACCAAGAGAATTTTCCTGCACCAAACTCAAGTAACTGAGGCTTCCAAGTGATAATTCGCTTGGGAGCAACAGCTGTATTTCACTTGGCTGCTGTGTTTTGCTTAGCAGCTGGTGACCTTTTATTTTCTGTAGAGTGTATGTGTGTGTGTGTGTGTGTGTGTTTGGGTGTGTGTGTATGTGTATTTGAAGTAAGTAATTAGAATAATCAAAACAATTTGTGCATTGTATATACTCACCTAGTTATTTGAAGAACATTACGGTATTAGGAGAAATAATTCGGTATCACTAAATACCTTTAAACATGGGTAAGCTATGATTTGCACTTATACCCACATTTTTTAATAATAAACAAATAAAACAACAATAATATTGTGCCACAAAGTAAGTTTTGAACAATGGTACGGTATTAAGAGAAATACTTCGGTATCACTAAATACCTTTTAAACTTGGGTAAGCTATGATTTGCACTTATACCCACATTTTTTAAAAAAGAAACAAATATAACAACAATAATATTGTGCCACAAAGTTAGTTTTGAAGTATCCCAAAAAGTAAAAACTATTGTGAATACTTCAACATGCAATCAAAGCTCTGTGCTTGTACACAGCATAATTATGGTTGTATGAGGCTTGAATTGATGTACGTATGGTCAGTACTAAATCTAAAAAATTTAATTACATCAAATTCGGTATTTAGTATTTTAGAGAATCAATTTGGTATCTGAAAAATACCTTTTAAACTACAAATACTTAAAAACCTCCCAACCCTATACTCACTATCCACAAAGTGCGCATTATTCCCATTAGGTCCAGTCCATTGCTTGTCTGATTTGCATAACAATAGTTCTGTCATATAATAATTATTCGATACATTTTGAGATTTTTCTGCAATGAGTTGTTTATGTATGTAGTGGCTATATTTTTCTTTTGTGTTTGGGCAGGATTCCTAGCAATGGAGTAAGCCCAATATAATTTTCAAATCAAACCACGATAAGGTGCTCAGCTGAGGGGTACACTGGTGAACCCAATCCTCATGCATCATCTATTGTCACCCTAATCACTCATTCACTTGGTGTGGTGTATTTTGCTTACAAACTGGATGACAGGACACAGACTGAGCTTTAAACATAATCCATACGGTATCTACATAGTTCTTGCAATGCATATTATTGTTTCAAAATTTTTGCTATTATGTCTTCAAAAAGTCATGCACGGAGTATTTGATTGGACAATACAGTAATGCTGTAGTATTCATAAATTTGTATATTTGATTTCTTCATTACTACAGCACTTGGTATAATAGTAGATGTTTAGCATTGGTGATAGAGAAATTAGGGGCTTAGCCAGGATTTTTTGAAGGGGTTTGGATGTAAAGTGGAATGCCTTAAGGGGAAGGCCTGGGTGCTTTCCCTAGACCATGTTTGAGCGAAAATGAAGTATACATAAAATGTGCCCTTAAGCAGTAACATCGAAAGGTGTGGTTTGCGCATCTAACTAAAAACTACACACTGCTGTTTATGCAGCTTATGAAACTATAAACCAATTGTAAAACTAACTAATCTTCACTTCCAGACAGCATACTGACAGCCAACTTCAATTTCATAGCACATGGAAGCGATCCACACTCAAGTTCCGTAGCAGTTGGCAATATTTCTTTACAGACATACATTATTCTCTGTCAGTCCTACTCTTGATGGTCTTGGCTTGTACTCCTATATGTTCAAACATCACGTGCCAACAACATGTAACAAAATAAACAAACCATTTTTCTGTTAAATATTGTTTAGCAGCAACTGCCTTGTAATATGTCTCAACACAGTCCTTCACAATTTCACTCACACCATTTCAAATTTGCATCACGTTCGCAATTAATCACGTGCGCAATTGATCACGTGATGTAAAAGATAAAATTTGCAATGGTTCAGCATTAATGTGATGTAACCCTCAAGAGTAGTACAGAGGAGCCGGTTGGGTAAGTAGCTACCAGAGAGCTCCAGGGCTTTAGTAAGACTTGGTATGATTTTTCAAAATTAGGCCTCTGAAAGGGGGGTTCGTCTGAACTCCCCTGCCTACGCCCGTGGAAGTAGGTACTTTTAGCTACAAGTGCATTTGTTATAGTTGTAGTTTAAATCGATGGCAACTGTATACCCTAACTAAGATTTTTATCATCATCTTTTGAAAATATTGGTGCGCATATAGTATTCGTGAAAACAGTCTCCAACATTTCCTGTTTCACGCCCTGTCCATCAGTGAGTCCATGGGTCTAGTCCATGAGATGCATTATGCTCATTCACTTATAAGTTAATGGTCAGCCGGTTCATTCGTTGTCATTCTCATGATTAACCGTAGCTTTCCTCTGGCCTTTATTCAATGCCAGGTATTACCATATGTATGTATGGTGATGATAGTTTCAATCGGATGAAGATTGGGACAGCTGTGTGATATGTGTTAGCACAAGCACAGCTAAGAACAAACTACTTTTGTTCTATAACCTTTATTTTGTTGAGTACATTACAATAACTGTTTTTTTGGTTGCCAGAAGATAAATTGTTGCTGACATGAATGCATGTAGGATATGAGTATCATTGCATAAAATTACCATGAAATATTTCCCTTTGAATCCCTGTGAAGGTGTGAGTGTAGTTTTTACTTTTTGTCAAAGCTGGGTCTATTGGAAGCTTTGTCATGTGATAAGTATGAAATGGAGGATAAGCAGCCTCCAGAGAAGACAGCACTGCAAATAACAAAGTGATGAATGCCAAGAGAGTCTTAATTATAATCTTTCATACTCCATTAAAACATACTTTCCATAATTTAAAAATTCAAGAATGCAATTAGCATTAATTCTTTATGATGGTGCTGATTTAAGTTCAGTATGGATTACCCTATAATCCATACTGAACTGTAATCACTTGCAAGTCCTTGTAGGTGTTTTGTCAAAGTTGTTCAAGTTGGGCCCTAAATAATAGTTATACGGGCACAATGTGGACTATGAAATTTATAAACCCGAAGTCCCAGGTTACATGTAGTGCACGAGCGAAGCGAGGGTGCTACTATTGGCCTCAGGGTTTATAAATTTTATAAACTCAGAATTGTGCCTGTATACAGTAACTTCTATAGGCTCTATTTCACGTTACACTCTAAATAGATTATTTTGTCACTTGAGGATGCATAGTTGCCATGGTGCCAGTATTACCACAATAAAAACAGCCACTTTTGCCAAGCCTACAGCAGAAACATCCAGTGGATGAGATAAGTAATCTTGTAATGTTAAATGGAATCTAAAACAGTTACACGGGCACAATTCGAAGACAATGAAATTTATAAACCTGAATGCCTGGGGTGTAGCGCACGAATTAAGCATGGGCGTTACTGAGGACTTTTTCTAACTCTATTTATATTATTATTCATTTCACGGCTGTTTCTGTTGTAGTTTCGGCAAAAGCAGCTGGTTTTCTTGCAATAATACTAGCGCCATGGCTACTATGCATACTCACGTGACAATTTAATTGCACTTGCTAAATCATGCACGTGAACAATGTTTAGCGATTGGATAAACCTAGATTTTGAGCATGTTATATTGTGCCTGAAGGCGTGGAGTATAATAGAAAACAAGGTGGAGTATATGAGATTTATTACCCACTCAAAACAGCCTAAAAAGAGTATAATAGAAAGTTTGTTCACTGCTGTAGGCTTGGCAAAAGCGGCTCGTTTTCTTGCGATAACACTGGCGCCATGGCAACTATGTGACAAAATAATATTGCTCGTTGAATCACTGTACGTGAACAATGCATAGCGATTGGATAAACTTTGAGCATGTTATATTGTGCATGAAGGCGTGGTAAGCTGTTTGACATGCAGTAATCTATTTAATGGCAGTGTAGCCGTATATATATACACTAGTCAGTGTGTTACAGTACATAATATGCTGTTGTTTATGTAGGTGGATTGTGGTATTTCAGTGAGTGTAAGTAAGGAAAATGAAGGAAGGAATCAGTCATCAGGTATGACATAAAATTAACAATGTGTATCAGTCCCCTGTCACTATCTGGCATTTGCCTGCAAGTTATGAAATTCGATCATTGATTTCTACAAAGCAGTTATCATACATAGCAATAAAATTAATTCCTCTGTAAAACATTATAAAGTTTGTTTAGTAACTCTAACCCGATGCGCTTTTAAGCTGTAGGCCAGCTTTGGGCATGACCCTGGTTTCCTGAAATTGGATATAGGAAAACCACATGTTTCTGTGTAGTATGATTGTATGTTTTCCAGTCCACATCCTGTCCACATCAACCTTCATTCTCATTGTTATAACTTGAAAGAGGATGGCTAATCTCTGAGAGCGAAGCACTTTAACTGGGTGGACACACCCATCACAAAATTGCTTTGTAATGAAACGTTTGCTGGCTAAAGAATTTGCTTTAGAAAACATGTTATGTAGTACACCTTTCCTGTGATTGGAACTACTTGAGTTGGCCAGTATAGAGAAGTGGTTAAGGAGGTGGCCACTACATACAGAGAGGTGATTAAGGGGGTGGCTGCTGAGTGAGTCATTCATGTCAATGTCTGTCAATACATCTCATATCCAGCTAACAAGTAAAATTAGGCAGTAGGTGCATATGTGGTGGCTACAGCTCTTCTATGTAAACATGAGTTCACTTTTCGTTGAAATTTTTTTTACTACTACAGTACTTTGCTAATTTAACAGTAAAGGGATTATTCATTGAAGGTTTAGATGACTTAATATTTTCAACGTTTAAAATTTACTGTAATGGTACTGTGTGGTTTGCTACATACATATTTCACTTTGCATGAACAATGTATAAGATCAGTGTTTCTACATTAGACGTAAAATTATTCTGATGGGACTGCAGACAAAATGCTTATACGTATAGGAGAAACAGAAAATGGTGATTCAATGTTGCTGTATACATCTGAGAACAATTATAGTGCTACTTTGACATTTACAGTGTGAATGTTGTGTCTGTATTGTGTAATTGTAAACTGTTTACACATCATGTATACATTTAATTTTCCATTGTGATTGTTTTAATCTTCACATTAGTCATAAGTCAGTACATTATGTTTATGTGTACACAGTAAGGATCCAAAGGCAGTGTATGTGCTTACTGGAGATCCAGGCCTAAGGCTTGTTTGGAGAATCGGTATGATGAATTTCAACTGCTATCACTGATGACCTTTCTACTTGTGTCAGCATAAAAGTGCCATGCATGTGTAGTCAGTGGTAGTAAGTGGCATTGTTGTGACTATGGAAAGGTGGAATGATGTGATTGTTGCAAGAAATCTAGTAACCACATACCAAATGTACAAATGTGACCGGATTTGCAAAAGGGGGTCTTCACACACATCCAGTTTGCCATTTTTGGCAATTCATATCTTTAGAATGGAAAGAGCTATTGACTTGAAATTGGTCAGAAATGAGCACCAACATAGCTGAATATATGGTGAAAGTTTAAGGATAATAATTATGTTACTTGAACACTATGGAATGGTCTCCCAAGTTTATGGAATTGGATGTGTGGAAGTCACTTTTTCATAAATTCAGTCACAAATAGGGTTCTTTGTAACTCTTTCACAAAGATCGCTGAAATAATGTTGAAGATGTGCACAATTATGCACACAACTGAAAATTACGTTATTCTTAAAATTAAATACATTATAGCTAACTTTAACAGATCTAGGTATGGATAATCTCAAGGGAAGTATCATCATTTAAATGTATAAAGATAATTACATATACACTATCTGTATCCTGGCCTTTCATTTTCAGTATAAGGCCGGTAGTTTATATAGGAGCATGTATGGATCATTAACCAACTGGTCCAAAGCATTTTTTTAATCTTACATTTTTGGTTATAACTTTTATTTCATTAAAGTATACAATTAACCACCTTCCCCTAGCAGCATACTATTAGCATACTTAGGTTGAAGAGATGGATGACTCATTGTAATACATGGCTTACTGATATGATAGCTAGATAATAATATATAGGCCAGTATGCATATCACCGACCTGATTGCGATAGAATAGTCTCAAGCATATTAAATTTCTTCAATTGTATAATATTTAATTTAACTTTGTTTACTCTTTCTATATATGCATGTTTTGATTTACATACCTGGATAGACTCCATCAATAGCATACATGAAGTGATACAAGCAATCAAAAAAACGATTGTTTTATTAAGCTAAAGTACATAATGACACAGATTCCCAAACACATGGACTCTTCCGTTATAACCATTGATTTCTTTAACAGATATATAATAATAATTGTATATAGACCAAAATTATAATATTACAGTTCGTATAATACCGGTAATGCATTATAGTTTGCAACTACTGTAACCATGCTTGCAAAAGTACATGTAAAGAGTTATATAGGTTATAAAGCTATATACATTATAATATATGCACATGCATATGCAGCAATAAACCCATGCATGCACGGTTGCTACAGTATGCAATTACACACTTGTGCATGCATCAGTGTTACTTTGTTTTATTTAAGATACATATTATTACTATGAAGTTCACCATAGATCGATAACAATATAATACAGTAAAGATCTGCCAATGATGCAATTGCAGAATGCATGTATAGTAATTATAATGCTTAATACCTTAAGATAAAATAATACTATATACACTTAAGTGATTACACAAAGATTATAACCATAGGTAATATACACTAGTTATCTGCATATTATGTTTTACTGTGCATGAAATAATTGAACACAGTACATGCTGTTGAACTTGCAATCGCTCTTATAAAGCACATATAATATTATCTGCCCACACTGTTGGGCTAGTATATTACAGCATAAAAAATCTATTATATTTGAAAAGGTACAACTACGGCATGTATTGGTTTAATTTGCATCAATAAAAATACACTTTTATCACATGTACACTGAACATGTATACATAGAATGGTTAAATATGCAACATCGTAACTGCTGTATTGCTGTTTGATGCAATACTGCAGTAAGAGTTCCTTTCCATGTCTCCTTACAATGACCTGTTCGTTATACTTTATGGCATACTCAACTGCACTGTATATAAACTATGGCTTATCTATGTAAAACAAGAATCAATGACCTGCATCACTAAATTGTTGAAATCCAATCATGTCACTTTAATCTATTAAATAAAATCATGTTGGTCATTAACATCCTCCACCATGAATAAATTTAATATAGACATGCAGTTACTACATATGAACAAAATACATGTACAGATGTACATGCACAGTACACAACATTTGTGTAACATTTGACTTTCAGAATAGAAACATCACGCAGGATTTTAAAAGTATGAGTTGTCTATATATGCAGTTCGTTGGGATAACTTTATAGTTACTTATCTCTGTACTGTAACTATGTTACAACAATGGCTACATAGTATCTAGTAATCATGCATTAAAACAAAACACCTACTTGGGAATTGGAAGCAGTGGAAATGGAAACTGGAAACAGGACTTGAAAATTTTCTATTAGTTCAATTCTTTTTACCATGTACCATATTTCCATAAATATAAGTAGCGAGAAATTTTCATGAGTTAAATTTTCGTGTTAAAAATTTTTCACCGGTCTTCTCAAGCGACGAAATTTTTTTTAACAATCAATTATATAGCTTTATTAATTCGTTAAAATTATACTGTTCTTTTTGTATATAGGAGAGGCAGAATAACAAGCAGTGAATCCATGGAGGCTGCACCCTGAGAGCTGTCCGCCAGTCACAAACTCAAGCCGAGTGGACTACAGTGGAATTGCTGTACTTAGAAGCTCATTCCATGCAATTTACAAATTCGTATATATATAAATACTTCGTTTAATAGGTCCTGTAGTACCTGTCTATTATATGCCATGGCATCATTGCCAACGCTATCGCTAGCGGCGAAATCCCCAGGCGAGGACCAAGTGGAAGCTCTCGCCTGGGATGCAGGAGGCCATTCTTGTTTTATTAAAATACTGCATCAAAGTCATACTCTTGAAACGTCAACGGCCAAGCTTTGATCCAGGTGGCCAGAAAGTAATTTATTCAACTTCTTTAATATTACATTGGTAAAAAAATTTTCGCATAATTAATTTTCATCGGATGCTAGCTTCGACTAAATATTTTTAACGGTTTATAAATATAGAAATATGGTACGTATTATTAGTAACAAAGTGTGCAGCCTAATGATGATATATTTTTAAGTTGTCCACTTGCATTGCGAATGCATCAATGGTCACTACTATAAAATAGTGAGTCAATGATCAATGAAACAGTTTTAGGCCCAAACTATACATAACTGGAATCAAGCTTACAGAATTATATATAGCTCACAAGATCTCCAAGATGTTTCAAACTAAGCATAACCAGACATTTCATTGTGCATTTAGTTTGCTAGAAAATGTAGGTCACATCAATATAATATGTACAATTTTATACAGATTACATGACACAGTGGACCGTTAACATGTTATTATGAAGTTGATGGATAATAATTTACATGGCACAAGTTCTCTATGTCAAGCAAGGAATATGACTCATATTCATTACCAGGGTCTATTGCATGTTAGTATAGCAGATTGGTGAAAGAATTGTGCTTTTGATGATAAAAGCATAAAATTTGGCACAATAGTAGATTTTACCCTTATAAAAATTTTTAGCTATAGGAGCATCTCAGATTTGACCTTTAGTGACCTTTATGGCCATATTTATGTTGCAAAATAATGTTATTTGCCAATATATTATGTAGGATTAATCTAGCATGTAAAAGTAAGGTACCAAATTATAGGTCGCATTGAGCAAAAAAATTCAAAGCTTGTTCCAAGTCCGTAGCTTAATCTGTTCCTGAGTTATGGACCATTTATTACTTTAAAAATTACACGCCCATGCAGTTATTAATAAATATGTTCTATATACAGTGCTGTGTTATACATGTAATGTATTCCTGTACTATTTAATTAAGGAAATTGATATAAAGGCATTGTTTATTTCTCTAACTAATTAACAAAGGCAAATGTAAACAATCATAGTAAAAAGGTAATATCATTCGCCACATAGTCTACCACAAAAACAAAGTGTAGTACACTGTAATGCACATCGTCCCTGACATCGTCCACAGCATAGAAGTTCCCTACACAGTTGTCATGCCTCTGGTAATGATGTCCAGTATACTTCCCAGTCTTCTCCTACAGTTCTGCACCATCCCCAGGTAATTGGTGATGGACACAGTGGTGATGCAATCATTGCTTGGCTCCAACAGTGTCTTGTTGGTATACAGCTCTTTTGATGTGCTGTATAAGGCAGCCTGTGTTGGAGGAAGGGCATCTATTGCTCTACCATTGCAAGTAAAGAGCTTCCTTTCTGGATTCATTGAATTGCTCCTTATCACTAGTGAGGTCATACAATAACACATCAAATCGTTCTAATAAACGCAAATAATTTTCTATGGTTTCTACACTTGGACAGGAAATTAAAGTACAAAATGCTGGAGTGAAGTCTTCATATACTTTCATAATTTCCCATGTAGTCTTCTTTCCTCTTCCCCCAAAGATTGACACTGTGTCACAACCGGTAAAGGCATGGAACATTAGTAAAGCAAGACAATGTTGTGGTCCAAGTGCATTAGCCATCTCACGATGGCAAAATACCGGAAATTCTTGCCAATACCAAATACAATCCACAATTCTGAAATGTCAAGATGATCAACTGCTGCAATAGCTACAACTACAAAATCAGTGTCAACCGTACGTATCAATACTGTTTTGTATTCTTTTCTTGCTGCTTCCTCTAGATGAAGAATGATTCTAGTATCAGCCTCTTCATGTGTGCATGGAGATAAATCTGAAACATCAGGATGATTTATGCACAGCACTCCAGAATTTGAGTTGTGATAAATTCTTTGATGGTTTTAATGCAAGCTACACTTGACATTGCAAGAAATGAAAATAGTTCAATTTTGTTGTCATCGATTTGAAGAAGTTCCTTCCAGTTACCGGGATGTGCTAGAATGCTCAACGCGCCTCCTTATACCTTTCCCTCTCTTGTTTCGAGAATCTGTTATCAAGCTATCTGATCGGTAAACATCCCAGATGATGTCTAATCTGAGCAAATTCTGAAGTTGTGTTGTGACATGGTATAAAAACACATGAATAATCATCAAATGTCCTTGCAGTACCATGGTTGCGGCATGTTAACTATAGCTGCACCATCAAAAATGCTGACTTGTACTGTAAGTGATAAACAATGATTATTTACAGTTGGCTTCTTCTAAACAGTGCAACAGATCTGACTTCTTTCCAGTTCTCAATTTACCCATTTGTGATAGTTATGGTGGATAAGACTGGTTTTAATGCTTAAAAAATTCATCCAAATCACCATTGCTTATTTGAGAGGCTACATACAGTCTAGAAAAAAGAGAACAATCATTTCGAAGAGATTTTAGTTGCAGCTGTTTCTGTGATTACTTTTTGGCTGGAAGTTTGTTGAAGAGATAGAGTTTGTTACGTTTAATAGGATCTGGTATTGGTAAATTTTGATTAACTAACCTTTCAGTTACACACAATTCATGCTAGTCACCTCCCAGTGTCTCAATACAGTGCACTGTGTCTACCACTGTACAGTTTACGCTGTTTGTTCTATCCAAAACAAGATCATCACTACATTCAAAAAAAGGGTTCCCCATTTGCTGTATGACTTTCTTCAAGAATTTCACATCTTGTGCAAAAACTACCTGCAGATGTTTCTTCTGTTCGTGATGACAAAATTCTGAACTCTGCGACTTTTGAATAGAAAATTCAAATTCATCAATTAAACGAACCATTTATGGACCAAATACCATCCATCAATGTAAAGCAGCTGGAATCTCTGTTAATCTCACTGCACCACTATCACCTTTTACTGATGCATTATTTCCTGATCAATAGCAATAGCTGAGAATACCCTCCTGGATTTGCTCACAGTGAAATTGCCTTTCACAAACTCTGTATAGACATCTGGATGGTGCTCTAATCGTGAAATTAAATCACATAAATGAATTGGTATCCATCTGGCATAGTGGGTATGGTCTAAAGCAAAAAACCAAGGAACAATTTCTGTCAATATCCTATTGAATTCCCTTGCAATAATCACTGTATGCATCCTCAAGAAGTAGGTATAGACTACTAACAGCCACTTGATGTGCTCGTCTAGTGCGTGTGAGATGGGAAACCTTCAAAAAATGAATCTGCTGTCCCAGATATGGTAACTCTAGCCTGAACAAGTGCCTCTGTCCATCCACTGCATTCCAACAGATTACCAAAAGCCTTAAAAGCTGCCATCTCAATATGCATTCCACCAAACATCACAAAGATATGCTCCTCACCATATGTTGTTGGCCAGTTCCATTGGATTTGTTTTGCTAGTGCATACAAGGGTTGGTCACATGTTATGATTGGTATTTGACCAGGATTGAACCTGTTGAATGCTGCTTTCACAACATCCATAGAATGTCAGATCATGGCAAATGAGTTAGCCTGGTAATGAAACAAAGGTAGTAGAGAGGTGAGTGACACACCTTTGCTTCCTGTTGGATCTATATAGCTAGCATGATATGCAGCCCAAGAGATGTACTCATCATCATTGTTACCCAACACCCACCTACAAAATTAAAAAGTTCCAAAAGTTAATAAACACTACACATACTACACATATTTTTTCTCAACAGCTTTTGGTATAAGTTGACAGGTTGCTTTGTTAGGACCACTGTGCTTTGAAATAGGTGGGACATGCCTAATATTAGCAATAGGAGCAATGTTGGTGTAGGCCTCTGGTAAATGTGCTACTGTCACCTCAAATGTGGTGTAATCTCTATCAACATCTTGCATAACTCCATAAAAATTTTCATCTGGATGCTGAAACAAGGATATTCCAGTTCCATATAAAGAATAATGTGCAGTGGTATAACTGGGGTTATGGTCAATGTTATCTACTGCACCAGTTGTAAAGAGACCATGTTTGAGCTTTGGAGGACAGATGGCTTTCTCCATCATGTAGTAATGACAAATCTTATTGCCTACCTCAGTTGAGATTTCCACGATGCAGTCATAGGATATACGTAACCCCAATTCATAGAGGTTATCTACAAGCTGACGTTTTCGGATTTTAGTTTGGGTCATCACACCTAAGTAGACAGGCAATGGTGTTTCTCTTTCTTTGCAGTGATATGGGATACTTATCAGTTCCTTACGACGACGAACTGAGCTGTTGAACATTAGCAGCTGTGATATGGTGAGAACAGGCTGGTAAGTAGCTGAATCTGACTGAGCTTTAATATTTGGCCTTTTGAGTACCACAGCTACCAGTTCTAGAAGAGATGCTGGCACAGACTTATCCTGGCAATTGTTTTCAAGTGAGCAATTGAATTGGTTATTCATTTTAAGCATATCTCTTACTATATCTATATATTAGCAGCCCGTGCAAGAATAAGTGCATTATCTTCAACATCATGTTCACATGCTTTCTTAAATGCTGAGCCAACATCTTCATTGAAAATCAGAACTACATCTCGGTATTGCTTGTGAGCTTCTATGTCTTGAAAGTAGCCTAAAATGTTGTCTTTGAGCTTGGTAGAGTGAATTAGTTGTTCTACATCAGTTCCAAGCTGTTTCAATCTAGTGCTATACAGATTTACTAAGTCTGCAAGTTTGAAGATGGGTGCAACTGAATTATCATTTTGGATTTCTTCAATATAGGATACTAATTCTGCAAATGCAACACCACGGTTCACTGCATGTACATCATACTCTTCACATGCTTTTCCTTATCTAGCTCTATTGTACAAGGCTATAAGGTATTGTCGGTGATACACAGCATCTTGAGCAATTGAATCTCCTGCACTTGATTTAGAAAGCAACTGCTTGTATTGCAAGTTTATTGCACATTGCCAAACTCTAGAATCAAGTTGAAATGTTGATGCTTTTGATAAAAACTCCGCAGATATTGCAGGTTTATCACAGAAAAAGTATATTTCTGTGGAGTTGGTTTTCTTTTGACAATTCTGGCGAGTGAATTTACCACTATGACAGTCTCCAGAATCTTCTGCGGACGTCTTTCTCTTTCGAGCACGCTGTAATTCTGTTTTGTTGTACTTAAGTCTACAAGAACCGTGCCATTTAGCTTTGTGCTTCCGCAGTGTTAACTCAATGCCTTCTCCATCATTAAGCCGAGATAGGGGTATATATAGAATCTGGTAAACAACCAACTGCACTAATACTCTCAAGTAAATCTACAGTAGTTTTGTAACCTGTCCCATCAGAAGTGCGCTTAGACTCAGCTGGACAATGAAGGACTTCAGATGTATTTCCTGACACAATATGCATAGGCTCCAGTCTGTTTGATTAGGATCTGATGATATGCTAGTTTGCCGAGGATCTACAATCTTATAAATTTTAGCCATTTTATCATAACTGCAACATTAAAAATACAAACAATCACTACTAGTTCATTATAATTAATGCACTTTTGTTTGACAGTGATGGATCAAGAAATACGGATAACTATCTTCATAAAAAAGTTCATATTCTCTCTTATACCCTCTGAAATCCCTTCAATTGTTCTCTTCACTAACATTTTGTGACAATATAGAACACAAAATGTAAGTAATTCAAACTGGAGTATATCAAAAACATCATGGAGCTACTATATGAGATTTTGTACAGGAAATTATGACACTGTTGCTGTACTATAAATTATACCAGGCATTTAAATAACTCCAGCATGATCTGCACCTCCAAATAGCCATGGAATCAGGTAATATGATTATGTATGCATTTCACTACTACACCAGTCTAAGATGAATTTACTGCTGATTTAAGAGATATAGTGTGCTAGTATTATGTACTTGTAGCGACTGACCTCATGAGTATTGCTTGCATGATATCGCCTGTTAAAGTGTAATTATGAACAGAGTAGACGGAATGCAGGAGGATGCTCATGAATTTTTAGTTGGTATGTTAGAACTGATAGAATCATCACAATCCTCAAAGTACTGCACCTTCAAACTTAGTATCTTATGCATTATTCAACTTATAGGCAGCACAAGAAGTTTATTGCAAGGACCATGCATATCACTACAGAAAAACAGGTATACTAGCTGTATATAAGCTGAATGTATGGAGCATATGACTGGCTGTATGCATGTATTGTATAGAATTTGGTATACCAGTGGCTAAAAAAACTATTTTTTGCAACTAGCCCAAACCTTAGACCTAGGGAGGTAGTAGTTTTATGAACAAAATTTTCTGTGTTTGAATTACTTACATTTTGTGTTCTATATTGTTACAAAATGTTAGTGAAGAGAACAATTGAAGGGATTTCAGAGGGTATAAGAGAGCATAATTATTTACCTAGTTGAAACACAATTGTAGTAAGATTCAATCTGGAAGCAATTTGAGATGACTTGGACTAGGAAATAGTAAACAAACTTGCAGTGACGTTCTTTAGATCAAAATATTGATTTTTAAGGCAATTATTTTATATCAATAGTGGACTGTAAAAATGACATAATTCTTTAAGTTGTAATTTTAATTAGTGGACAAAACAAGGAAAATTTTTTAAAATGGCAATCTCAAGACTGGATTTTGAGGAACTTTTAGTCAAATTCCTGTAAACATGTACAGCACATGTATGTAATTCTGTATTGCAGCTTGCTATTTAGCCTGACTTTTACAACTAGCCAAATCACTATTTACTAGCCAAAGTCATTTACAGCCAGCTTTTTGGCCACAACTAGCCCCTTTTTTAGCCCCTTATGTATACTTCAACTTATATAGTTATGAGCTATATGCATCAATCAACTGTGATTTCTAATTACCATCATATGGTATTGTTTTGATGGCTGATACTTTTACTACACAGATTAATTCTTTGAACTTTCAGCTTACTCCTATTTACCTATAACAACCACACTGTGTTTTATTGAAGTGGTCCATTCAGTTGCTGCTCTCTTGCACCATGCAGAGCCTGTATTATATTTTGCATTACTAATTTTAAAAGCAAGTTATACCTTGTGAAATTATTGCAGATACAGTATGACTATCAATAATTCATATATATGAATATTGTAGTGACCTGTCTGAAGTGTTCATCATGTCACACACAGTATGAAACTCATAATCACCTTCAGCTAGTTGCAAAGGTACTAATTGTTTAATCAGCTGCTAACTAAAATACATATTACATACTAAATGTTAAGTTTTTAGCAAATTCATGGTAATAGACATATAATGTTCCTGATGTTATGTTGTATAAGGTGAACCTAATACCTAGCTTGAACCAACACATTGAAATCATCGCAAAACTTTTCAATTAACAGTATACACACAATTCATAATATAGGGGAGAAACAAATGCAAAACAACTGTAATGCAAAATGCAAAGCACAAAATAAGACATACTATATATGATACGTATATGCATACATTCATTCAGATCAACATTATGGAGCAGATGTAGATCTAGAATTTCATGGCATGAATAATCAAGACTTGCCATTGTAGGTTAAAGATGTAGAAGATGCCATCAGACTCACAATGCAGGATGAATTGACAACAAAGGACAATATGCTACATTGCAATAAGTTGGTGTTGATTTATTTATAACTTAATAATTGTGGTGTTATCAACTTTGTCATGCAACTTTATGTGCAGATATTTACATCAACTACGAGAACATTTAACAACCATAGATAATATTTAATTTCAAAAAGAAACGAAGTTGTTTAATTCTTACTCAGGTTAATTTTTGAACTATTAAGCATGAAACATCTGAATTATGTTTTATGTGCATATAGACTTCTGCAGATGGAAAGATGAATTTGAAGAATGCAGTGGGATAAACTATATAAAATCAACTGGAAGTAAAGTGATAAACAATGAAAGTGTTGAGTACTATTATTGTAACAGAACCGGATTCTTTAATACAGTTAGTAGTGGAAAAAGGTCATTAAAATCTCAAGGCGCTTGTAAACTGAATGCCTACTACACAGCTAGCTTAACTGTAAGGAAAACAGGTGAAGGAGCCGTTGAGGTGGAAATCTGTAGTACACACTATAAGCACACAGTATACCTTGGACATCTACGTATTCCTAAATCAAAATGCATTGAAATAGCTAAAAAAAAACTATCAGTCCTGGTTACAGTCAGTCCTGTTGAAAGACATTCAGATGATGCTAGAAGTGTAACAATGCTGGTGGAAGAAATGAAACAGAATGACAAAGAGTCTCCTGTGTTGTTTTACAAGCAACAGGGAGTAGTTCTAACAGCATATAATTATCTAAACAAAAACGACTTTGTGATGGTATTACAAACACCATACCAAGCACACATAATGAAGGAGTTTTGCAATAACATAGTGTGCATTTATTCCACCATCAAAACAACATGATTTTATTTTACATTAATCACTATCATGGTAATTGATGAATTTTGTGAATGCTATCCAACTGGATGGTGCTTGACCACTAGGGAAGATCATGTGGTACATCTGTTCTTTGAAACTCTCAAACAGAGGGTTGGAATAATTAATACACGTTGGATAATGACAGATGATGCATACCAGTTCTATAATTCATGGAAATCCACATTTTCAGATAGTCCACACAAGTTACTGTGTACTTGGCATGTAGACAGAGCATGCAGTGGGGCTAGTGCTAGCAAAATTGCTAATGCAGAGCTACAATGTGAGGTATATAATTCACTGCACACATTAGCACAGGAAACAGACATAAACACATTCAACACAATGTTGTTAAACTTTGAACAGCAACTACAAGAGCATCCTGACAGGTATATTTGAGGAATACTTTATAGAACTTTGCGTGGGCGAGATCAAAGGAAAAAGTGTACTTTAAATCTCATAAAGTACACTCTCAGCCGGCCAACTGCTTCATCGGCAAAGACTGCTTTATTCTTTCAATAAAGCACTCTTTGTGGCGCAATAAAGCACAGTAGCCCACGTGCCTTATTGTAGGCTACTAGCCTACTGGGCTCGCGCCAGTACGACTAATCACCCAAGCCGGTGAAGGCTGATAGCCTCGCCGCGCTAAGTGATCAATCACCCCAGCCAATACGAGTTCCACCACTGGATTGCTTTTATAGACATTCATAAATTCTTCGATGATGGGTGGGAGAAGGTAACATTGCTGTTACGTTTGTTAATGTAAACGGACAAGTCCTGGAGATATCACGGAAATACTTCACCATGTGACTCACAATAGAATCGTTTGTGGGTTGCGAGCAAAACCTGCCAAAGGACGCGATGAACTTCTACTATGCCAAACTATGGTGTAATACGCTTGAGTTATTTTGTTAAACTAGTGTGTGCGTTCAGACTGCTAATAGTTCGTGCAACGCTTGTTAATTACGAGTCCTAGTGTATGGTGAAGCTACATGATTAGAAAGTTCCATGAATCATTTAAAGCATAGCCTTGTTAGTGCTATATGAAAAATATAGTACTTGGCGCTTGGCCTCGATGCTATACTTATACTTACAGTGCAAGGAAGAAACAGTGGGCCTTGTACTATAGAAGAAAAGCAGGCATAAATACAAACATGTATGTTGAAAGTTTTCATCAATTGCTTAAGTATGTATATATGAAGGGAATAATTAACAAAAGAGTAGACAAATGCATCCGTTTGTTACTTAAGATAGCTAGGGATAAAGGATTTGAATGCCTCATCAAGCTTGAAAAGGGATAAGTATCTCATAGGATCAGTTGCATTTGCCAGAGACATAAATCCAGTTTTGAATTATCAACAGATTTAATACAGGACAATGGACTTGATTTGTGGACTGTACTATAATGTTCGTAAGAAAGATGCAAGATGCTCACCAAATTGTCCTTTACGGTGTACTGAATGTGATATTTATCCACCAATATAGCTGTACATGTCCTGATTTATTGGTACATTTAACAAAATGCAAGCACATTCACTTGCTAATAAGAAAACTTTATAAGAGTAATATATATAATGTACACAATACCTCTCATACTATCACAAGTGATGTATATGTATAATATGTATAATGTACACAATACCTCTCATTCTATCACAAGTGATGTATATGTAAAAAATGTATAATGTACACAATACCTCTCATACTATCACAAGTGATGTATATGTATAATATGTATAATGTACACAATACCTCTCATACTATCACAAGTGATGTATATGTATAATATGTATAATGTACATAATACCTCTCATACTATCACAAGTGATGTATATGTAATATGTATAAAATGTATACTGTACACAATACCTCTCATACTATCACAAGTGATGTATATGTATAATATGTATAATGTACGCATTACCTCTCATACTATCAAAAGTGATGTATATGTATAATATGTACTAGTGGTACCCGCGCAAAATGCGCGTGATACTAAGACAATTGTAATGTCCAATTGTGTGAATACACTTAAATTTGAACATTACTTCACATCATTACATATCAACAAACAAGATTACGCATAGCTACTGATGTGCATACATAATTTCCTCAATTGTGTGTAATGTTGGTGGCCTTGTGCACTGGAATTTCTGCACATCTGTACAGTACTCATGAAGGTGGCGTATCAAGATGTGTCCCATTACAATCATGCACATATATGAAAAAGATTAGATTTGAATGGCAGGGATGTACTCAACTTCATTTTGATGATGTTGCATGAACTAACAAAGTCTTTGAGTGTGATATGAGGATCAATTAACCAATAGTTGGTGCATCACCACAATGAGCTATGTTCTAATTCAACTTGCATTTGGCACATTCATTTTGTATATTTATGTAGTCAATTTTAGTAGTTGTAGTTTTATTTCTACATCCTAGTCATGGTAGTGTAATGTTAACTTATCGCATGACCAAGTGTGTATGCAGTACAGTATTGAGTATGGGTATTCAAGTTTATCAGCTGTACTGAGCAAGGTCAACACAACCATGTGGATTTGGATAGAGGAGTTAATTTATTTCTTTCTGAATCAAGGTGCACTACCAAGATGAATCCTTCATATGAAGAGTGGTTACTCTAGAGAGGTTGAGAGAGAGATTGACTGAAGTTTAATTTTAGATGCTGGCGGGCGGAATTCATCAACAAAGCAATACTGAAGTGACTGCTCAATTAGAGTATTTTTTGCGATTTTCTGACTTTTATTAGAGTATATCGATTCGTACTAAGCACTATGCTCATTTTTTGCAGGTTTTTACTGATAAAAGACGTAAGACGTAAGCAGTTAGATTTAGCATGTTAATAGCAGCACAATATTTGTTTCTGAAATCCAGCTTTGTCGAAAATCTGATGCGGGCATATTACCCATGCATTTCTGAAATTTTACTTTCTGTAAAAAAGAATGCGGGCGGTGGACCAGAAACATAATTACCAATTGGAGTGGCCTAAGTAATAGAATAAGTATAGAGCTTCTAGAAGTTTCAGCTGTCCCTGTGGAGTTACCAAGGATCTTATGTCTCCCTACACATTGAAGACTGCAACAGTCACTTCATTATGTTGTCCAAGTTTCGTAGTCTGGTAAGGTAGATGTATGTTTTATTAGAGTAGTTGAACGTAATCTTCCGTTTTACATCTCTCATAATGGCGAATCTTCCTTGTGTAGACTGTAAGGTAGCCTGATTGGAGTGATCATAGCTCATTAAATTGCCACCCCTACTACGACTGTTTCCTTCTCCCTTACAGTTGTGTTGATGGTAATCCTCCCTTTTAGGTGTAGTCCCTGACCTGCTTATATTATTGAATCTTCCCTCTGTAGACTGTCAAGTAGCCCGATCATAGCTCGTAGACTTGCCACACCCACTACGAAACTCTCCTTTTATACTGGTGGGTGGGATAAAAAAATTTTTTTTTTTAGTTGCCGGATGATAGCGTACACACCAGATCACATGATCAAATTAGCTGATGTGATTGGTTAAATCATGAAAAAGTGATTTATCCTATTTCATTGTAAGCTTTTAGACCTATATGTCATCTGATTTTTTATTGGCAATGCGTGTATACCGGAACGCCGTACACGTGTATACCGGAACACCTTATGACACATTGATTTGGACGGGTAGTGGGTCTAGCGAGTTTGAAGCTAATCGGGGAAAAAACCAGGGAGAAGTTTTTGTTTAAAAATTTTATGGCCTCGATTTTCTGTTTTTCGCTGTCGTCAACACTGGGAGAGAAACGTAAGGTGTAAGCTGGGATGGGGAAGGCTGGTAACACGATAAAGGTCTCCAGAAAGTTTTGGACACATTCGTGTCTTCCTCGGGTAGCTACGGTGGTTTAAAGGATATTTCCCGAAGTTTAACGAATTGCCACCAATCCCGGATCAAACGATTCGCCTCAAATTTTAGATTTGAATGGTACCAATCCGATTGGAATCCGACCAAGAAAGACGGGACAGTGCCGGAAAAGAGTTATAGAATTATTATATAGATAATGTACACAATACCTTTCATACTATCACATGTGATGCACAACTGAAGCAGTATGAGACCATAAAAATATTACTATAAATGACTTCTCTGTCACATCAGACTTCATCATCAGCATCACATGTTCATAAGAATATTACCACTTTACAGTCACTTGCATCACATTGCAATGATACTAACATATTGAAGACCGTTAATAGCTTTGTTTGCTGAGCTATTAATATTATTCATATGAAATCTCTAACTACTATGCACTACATCAATAATACTCCAGTAACAGAAAAAATGTGACTGAGCCTGAGAAAATAAGGCATGTGGGCACATGATTTTTGCCTAATTCTTCAAACTTCTTTGACTCATAACTTTTCATACCATTGTGCTATGGCAATGAAAGTTTCAGTCCTTAGTAAACATTTATTCTTTATGATGCAAGTTACATAATGCAAATATTCTGTTTCTACACTGAAATATAACCTATAGTGTGATGGGGTGTAGTTTGTTCTCACATGCCCTGTTTTCGCAGGCCCGGTCACAAATTATCCCCACAAAATACATTTCATTCAATACGCAAACGTCCCAGGAAGTCTACTGTTTAACTAGCTAAACCCAGTTCAATTAAGAAAATGTTAATACAACAGTCTTTATTTGTCAATAGTGAGATAACATCAGAAGAAAAATACAAGCAATGAAGCCTGTTAATTCCTTCTAAACCATGCAATATTATAGCATATGCATGGATGCAATCAGTACTGAAAACTCAGTGAACTCACTGTTGTATACATATGCAACCATGATTATCTGATACTTTGCCTCCTATATTATATTAGCCCACTTGTGAACTGTTACTTGTACTCTTCAGTGAAGACAAACTACTGTAGATGCATGTATGTACATAATAAAACCCATGTGTGTATACATAGTTTTCAATAATACTCATACAATAATGGTGGTTGTATAGCTTTGTGGATTTGTATACACATAAATGTAAGGGTGGGTATAATATGCATGCAACACAAATAGTCAACCGTGTGTGTCTTACAGATGTCCTAGAGTTGATCTTAAATAAAAAGCCAACTAAAGATATCAATGAAATTCAGCTGCAAGATCTGAAGATTTATATACCAGACTATATCATTGACCCATTGTGCTGGATTAGTATTGTTGAAATCTTTGTGCTCAGTCGAAGCTTGGCAACATCTGGAAATGATAGGTAACTATCAGCCAGCTTATCACTTCTTGTGTTGACTGTTATATACAGTCACGGAAATATTGGTCCTTGTAAAATCGGTCCGGCCGGACCGATTTTGGATACCAAAACTGGTCCGGCCGGACCAAATTTGGTTGACCAAGTTTAGTCCAGCCGGACCAATTTTGGCATCCAAAATTGGTCTGGCCTGACTAAAATTGGTCCGGCCCAAACTTTGTTGGCCACATGCACCCCCTGACCACCTGGACCAATTTTGGTTGGTCTGCGGGTGTACCCGGCATTGTGTGGACAGGTCGGTCCGTGCTAAGTATATTGTGATGGATCACTGCAGCCGATTTAGCCTGGAAACTATATAAATGAGTAGCGTAGTTTAATTTCCCGAGTTGATTTACGGAAAATGCATATAGTAGCTAGAAACTAAATTCCATGTCATATAGCTATATATGCAGCGATGAACAGTCAAAAAATTAATGCTGTTTTAATTTAAAGCAGTGTGGTATGATAAAAGTCCTGCATTCTTCTCCATGTCAATAGCTAGCTGGGAAGTAGAGGTTTTCTTCCGGCATACATCAACTCAAATGCATGGTCAATGCTGGATTCATGGTGGTCAATGTTGCATGCAAAAACACAGGTATCAAAATATTCTTCCCAAGTACGTTTTTATATGTTCAACCACTGTTTGAATGTGAAAACCTTTTCTTGTATTATTGATATAAATTACCAATTAAATTTTTTTTTAAATGTTCAATAAACTTCACAAGCATCATCAGCTCTGCAGTGTTTGGTTGAATCACCAGTCTATGCTGGATCACTTATACTTGAGGATGGTAGACAATATGTAAAATCTATAATTAAAACATGTCTTATCTTCAACTTCTGCATACATAGCTCAGAATTTACTTTGTTAATTCTGACCCTTGGTCAGTTTTTTCATTAATCTGGGAATACCCATACACGCATTGTCATAAACAGATACACATATTATTTCAGGGACTGATCCAGAGGGGTGGATGAGTAGGGACCCGCCAATTATGCCGGCATAATAATGAGCATAATAGATTCCTGAAAGCATTGAGCATAATGCTAGCATAATAGGCAGAACACTTGTGCATTACCATAATTCTTTCTTATCAAAATACCTTCAGTGCTGGTCACTGTAAAGCATTAATACAATAATACAATAATACAATACACATCACAGAAAAAATCGATATACTCTAATAGAACAGTCAGATAGCTGACTGAACTATTAGAGTATATTGATCTTTTCTGTGACATACACTTTGACAAGCAAGATTTAGAGTCTGTGCTTCAGCAACTTACTGTTTTCCCATAAAGTGCAAATTTACTAGGAACTTAGGAATAAATATTGAGCATAATCTGAGCATAATAGGTAAATATGGAGCATTAATTTAAGCATAATAGGAAAAATTTTGAGCGGTGAGTCCCTATATATGGATGAGGTGGCTAGCCACCCACCATGCATGGCCTTGAAGCCACTCAAGCTCAGACATGCATTATTTAATAAGGAATATTACTGATCATGAATACTCTTTTGTTATATCAATATGAACTAAATCCCTACATTGCATCAGATTCCAATGCTAGCTGGCTATAACCTTACAGTAGATGGTAGCAGTATACATGAATTTATCTATGATCATGGGCAGTATTAACTATCACCAGGCAGATGACTTCTTGAAGGAAAATATGGGGTCTGTTTTAGGATTGAGTCAAATTTACTTTTATGTCTGCAGCAACTCACCCTAAGGCTGTGGAATAATGCGACTGCATGCCTCAAAATTTTAAGTTGGTTAAGTAGTAAAAAACATACTGAGAATATTATAGCTATAACCTTTATAAGGTGATGTTTCTTCCTGTGGGGCATGTCATTAGTAGGAGATGATAGTTCACATTTAGTTATTCAATGGAGTAAACCTAAACTATATCATCTACATATAATCACATACAAGAGAGGAATGTGCAGTATGTACACATGTGAGTGTTACAGGTGTGTTGTTCTAACCATTAGTGTTAACTCATGATCAGAAATTATATGTGCATAAGAGAACAGTACACATGCTACTGTGCATGCACTTCACTGTACAAGCCAAACAATAACATGCAGTGTCAGCTTTTCCTGATGTATATAAATATTAAGACATTTAGGACTCTCAACTTAAAATCTGGGCCAGACTGGGTAGCCACCTACCTTCATTTATTTCTGGATCAGTGCCTGGTGATGAATGTTATAGGTGACTGCTCTATTAGAGTATCTCGATCTTAAGCACCTCCAATGCGGCTAGCTGATCCTGTGCATGCAATGATCCGTGCCCTTGTTGGATAACCTTTTAAGCACAAATCCATGCAGTGATAATGCCTGCAATGCTCATTATTCGAGATTGATAAATGAGAATAGCTATAGCTAAGTCGGCTGCAGTGTTCCAACAGAAACAATTTATAGCTATGCATCATTGTCTACCAATATTGGCCGAGTGGTCAGGAGTGCATGTGGCCAACTAGTTTTGGGCCGGACCAATTTTGGTCAGGTCGGACCAATTTAGGATGCTAAAAATGGTCCGGGCGGACTAAATTTAGTCGACTGAAAATAGTCCGGCCGGACTGATTTTTGCCCCGGACCAAAATTTTCGTTACAGCACTCGTATAGTTTATAGGAAAAGGATAGAGTGGTTTAGTAATCCTTCCACTTTTGTCTGTATAAATTTTGACATGATTTGCTGTGAAAAATGTAATCTGTGGTATCAATGGTAAGGACAATAAGAATTTATTTGTATTACAGGTTTTTGCAATTGAATTCGTCGGTATTGCAATTGAATTCGTCCCATTTGCAATTGAATTCATCGGTATTGCAATTGAATTCGTCGGTATTGCAATTGAATTTGTCCCGTTTGCAATTGAATTCGTCGGTTTTACAATTGAATTCGTCGCTTTTGCAGTTGAATTAGTCGGTTTTGCAATAGAATTCGTCGCGTTTGCATTATAATTCGTCATAAACAAAACGGCTCCAAGAAACCTACTATTTATGCCTTGGAGAGTTACACTTGAGACACTAGAAGGTAATTGAAGCTGTTAGTACGCGAAGTTGATAGCTGTCTGACAAGTTAATTAGCTTGCTCGCGAGTGACCACACCCATCGCGAATGGGGTAGTAGAGTTTGGAATGTTGTTGGAGAGGCTGTCGAGGAAGAATTATTGCCTTATAAAGAGTTGTTTACTACTGTTGTACTTAAATAAGTTCTTGTAGCAGCTGCTACATCATGTTTTCATGTTTGTTCCAGCTGCCATTCTTGTTATGGACGAATTTAACTGCAAAAGCGACGAATTCAATTGCAAAAGCGACGAATTCAATTGCAAATGGGACGAATGCAATTGCAAAACCGACGAATTCAATTGCAAATGGGACGAATTCAATTGCATACTGGACGAATTCAATTGCAAAAGCGACATGCTCAATTGCAAATGGGACAAATTCAATTGCAAAGTCGCCGAATTCGATTGCAAAAACCTGTATCATATACATTCAAATTACATTAGGAATTGTGTTGGGATTACCACTGCACCTGATGATGAATGGTATTGCAGTACCTGCTCAAATGACAGTACAATATATAGGGTCACTAACTGTGTACTAAAATTGTACATTATACTTTGTATAATTATTCCCTTTCAATTAGCTGATTGCACCCAATATTAGATGTGTACATACAGTGGCTGTTGTGCATAATTTTGTAAAAAAATCACAATTTAATACCAGTTCTCCTGTTAAACAAATGAATGTTGTAATGTTCTTATAATTGTGACTAGTTAACTCCTACGTACCATCCTATTGCATTGTATGTGTAAAAGCCAAGGCAACCAATGACCTGAAATATGCACTACAATTATGATTCAGTGAAGGGAATGATTAAAGGGATTTCAGGGAAGTGTGGAAGCATATTTACCTAGTTAAAACATAACTGTGGAAAGATCAAATCTGGAAGCAACTAGAGATACGTGACTGAGACCTGAAACTAGGAAATAGCAAACAAATTTACAGTGACGTATACAAGCCAATTCTTTAGGTCAAACTACTGTTTAATAAGATTTTAAGGCTATGATTTTATATCAGTAGTGGACTGGGAAAATTAATGACCATAACTATAAGTTGCAATTTATTGGACCACAAGTGGAAAGTTTAGAAAATGGCAACCTCAAGACTGGATCTTGAGGTACTTTTAGTCAAATCCCTGTAGCTAAAAATGCACAGCACATGTATGTAATTTTTGACTTTAACACAGCTTGCTATTTTAGTCTGACTTTTACAACTAGTCAAATCACTATTTACAACTAGCCAAAAGTCATTTACAACTAGCTTTTTAGTCACAACTAGCCTCTTTTTAAGCCCCTGAAATAGCTTGAATAGTGCCATGCTCTCATTAACAATTAACAATTTTTAGCAACATCTTTCAGCCTTTTACAATTTTCTTCCCACAAGCTATATAAGAGTCCATGATTGACTAACCACTGTCATGAAATAATTAAACTTTTAAAAACTGCCAAATGTATACAATAATCATGACAGTTCTTGCTTTTAGAATGAACTGTGTACATGTCTACTACTTCAATGCCTTAAAGCGTGGCACAGTGTGTAACCTGCAAGTGAACCTGTCAATTAAATACCTCAATATCTCAATATTTTCATGCTTCCACCATATTTAGCGAGTCCCCAGCAACCAGCTTATATATGACTACCTTTAGGGATTATACACTTAGCTTGCTTCTTCTTTGTGAGGTTGATCACAAGTTAACATACATAAGGGGAAATTTCAATTATCATACTTGATTGCTTTGTCAGATTTAGAGAAAAATAATGTAAAATATTGATTAGACTTATTAGGCCATTATTAATTTTTGTGATATTCTGTTTTTTTTTCATCACAAATCGGCATGCTGGTCAATATGGCTATATATAGCTATAGGCTTATTTTCATACCTCAACTTTCTGTACCACTAGTAGTTAGCTATATAGATACAGAACTGATCTATATCACTGGTAGTTATCTGTTTAGATATACACAGAATTTATCTTATAGCAGCCTATATGTAGCTACATCTAAAGTTCCTCATCAGATGTAGCTACATTATATAGTTGTCCTTTGTGATTGCAGAATTTTACTAACATAAATAATAGAATGTTCAATGCACAATCTGTAAGGAGTTTGTGACTACTGTGAACAAGGTAGCTGGTATATAAGAGCAGGTATTGCTATTGAATAGTCTTGATCATCTAGGTGAGAATCATACCTTGTCCATTATAACCTAATGACAAAACGTTTTAGCTCTGTACCCGCACTTTTTATTCTATAATATAATTATATGCACGTCACTAATTTGTTCATTGTGCCTTTTTGTGGTGCACTGTAGTGTTATTCCAGTTCTCAGTACTGGAACTAATTCCAGTACCAGCAATTTAATTTAGTTCCAGTTCTAGAACTAGAAGTAGAACTGGAACAATAATTTTACTTTTCTCAATACTGGAAATGGAACAATAATTAATTTTGCTAAATACTGGAACTAGAACTGGAACTAAAATGAAAATTTATCAAGTACTGGAGCTAATACTGGAACTGAAATTGGTCATAAACATTAAGTCATTATCAATAAAAATAGCAAATACAATACTCATTACATGACTACAGTTCGTGTGCTGATAAAAACAAGAACTGATAAGTATTCAATAGAATGATGCAAAAGGTTATATAGCTAGAAACACTGGGATGAACTGGAGGATTGAACAACTGGACTCATGCCTTATATAGTATTCAGGCTTGATGAAACCATTGCATTGTTAGAGTTAATTCTTTCTTGTTTCTGAAGACAATTTTGGCTTTAAACTTTCATGCTTTTGAGATATTGAACTTAGTTATACTGCTATAAAAGAGCTACACATGTGTAGAATATGCAAATGAACCTATGAACTTTGCCCACCTTCATTGTTTGTTCATTTTTCTAGGGATGTTTATAAATAACAACTTGTGTTTATGTTTTTAGCAGGAATTGTTTGGTAGTCAATCTTGAAAAACATGCAAAATAGCTCTTAAAAATTAAAGCATTAAATACTCTATTTACAGTTAAACTCTTAACTCTGTGTGTGTGTGCATCCACCATCCTTCTTATTCTTAACATTTAATATTATAGTAGTGACATACATCCTTTATCACAAACTATGGGCATTTGAGTAAGCAAAATTAAGTAGCTGTAGTTTATCTGTCGATCTTGCTTTTCCATATACAAGTTGACAGTTCCACCTACATGTATAGCCTAAATTTATTGTTTCTGTGGAAAAATGCTGTAGTTATATACAACCAGTTTCCTAAATACTTGCAATAAAAAGAAAGAAACTTGTCCAGTCCTTGGTCTATCCAATATCCATCCATTGCTTGTCCACTGGTCCAGTCCATGATCCAGTCCACTGAATGCATACACCCAATGCAACACTGAAGTGAAACAAATAATTCTCACTACTTAGGTGATTCTGTATTTCTGAAATGTGTTTACATTTAGTTTAATGTTTGATAATTAACTTCAAATCACCCTATAATCAAAGCCTTGGAGCATCAATGCCTTGCATGTACCGTTAGTTTTGTAGTAGTTGTTCTGCCTAGATACATAACACAATCAAATCAAAATCCATAGTTTAGTGTACACTGTACATTGTTTTAGATATGGAGCATTAAACTAACTATGCAGAACTAAAAACAGAACTGTAATCTTAAAGTTTGTAGTTCTAGAACTAGAAATGGTACTGTAAAAGCTACAGTTCCAGAACTGGAACTGGAACTATAATTCTAAAGGTTATGGTTCCACAACTGGAACTGTAATTCTAACCGTTATAGTTTTAGGCTGGAACTGGAACTGTAATTCCAAAGGTTTATGTTTCTAGAACTGGAACTGGAACTGAAATAAAAAGCTAGTAATGGAACAACACTAGTGCACTGACCATAGACCGTATTCCAAAAGACGTCATGAAATAAAATCGCTGTGGCTACTTGGGGTATTCTAACAATTTCGAGTGAGAGTTCCAATGTTGCTTAATAAGATTCAATTCACTATTCAATCCAGGAAGAAGATATTAAAAACAGGTATAGTTATAAGGGTATAAAACCTATTTTCTAACGCCGGGTTATAATTTTCAGCTGGTTTTCAAGAAATACTACTATTTCTTTGCTGTAATAACCAAACCTGGTAGTTTCGCCTCAATATCTTATTTGTTAGCCTTTACATCAAGATTAGAAATCTCAATCACCATTGGTTATCGATAATACTGGAAACTATAAGGAATACGATCTATTAGTATTGCATCATTTGCAGCTTTACTGTGTATATACATTTGCAGTGTCAAAGCACTCTTTTATACTTAAAATGTGAAATTTCACTGTTTTCTTCCAGAAACATATGCATTTTTTTTTGAAGTATGTGAAATTAGCAATATTTCAATGAAATCACAAAAATGGCTCTAACTCATTTTAAAAATATTTTTAAAATGGGTTACTGACTTGTTGGGAGTTTTCGTCTGCCACAAAACTCAAAAGTTAATTATTTTTTTAATTTTAATTTTTTTTAATTATAAGGCTTTGCAGCACAAGTGCTGAAGGTCTGCAGGACACCTGGTCGTACAGCCTGTTTAAAGTTGTTACATGAAGTGTGTTTGAAAAGGTAGAGAAAGGAGAAAAAAATCCATGACTGGACCTAGGCGGCCTCAAACCTGCAGCCATCCGATTAACGCTCAAACACTTGCAGGAGTCGGCCTTGTGGTCAGGATATTTTCTCCTTGTCAATTTCAAGTATATATATATCCATAGGAACTCTAAAGAGTGACTTATTATCTCAAAGTAGCTATTATAAAACTGGATATGAAACCCATAAATTAATATACAAATCGTGAGATAATCGTGGTTGTTATCATGGCAACCTGCGTACAAATAAGTACAGATAATGAGAATAATTATGTACAAAAATCAGAATTAAGATATGTGATGTACGTATGGGAGTGTATAAACAGTGGAATGGACTACTGGAATGGTGGAATACTGGAATGGGATTTTTTAAAGTTCAATATCAGTTTTTATATCCAAATAAGTACAACCCCTCACCTTAAGTAAGCAAATAAATAGGATTCCCCTTGAAGTAAGTCAGCTCTTTTAACATAATTCACCTCACAAAGTTTACCAATGTATTGTACTGTAGACAGTGCATAAGCAATTTATTGGGAATACTGATCATGACTTAACGCTTGTTTCCAAATGATAAAAAGTTAGCTAGCTATCTGATTACATGTTTGCATTGTAAAAAGTACATTCACTGTATAATGAAGTATTCATTTATTTATTATCAACTTTACCAGTTAGGCACTGGAGGGCGAACACAGGAGTCGTACAAGGTGTTTACCACTAACCTAGGAGCCTAAGCGTAAATCTTTGGGTAAAGTGAAACGGGACTATCTTGTAAGCATTTACAATGAGCCTTTTCCACAATTAGCTGTCAGAAAAAATTTAAGCCAAAGTTTGTTGTGGTAGTGCCACATTGTACACAACTGAACCACATTTAGATGCAGACGAGTACTGAGTTTTAAGTCGTACAAGTGTTGCGGTGAGGAAAGGTATGCTAAAAGAGCTGACTTCAAGGGGAATCCTATTTATTTGCTTACTTAAAAAGAGGAGTTGCAGATGTAAAAAATGATATTAAACTTTAAAAAATTCCTTTTTACTATTCCAGTATTCCACCATTCCAGTAGTTCATTCTACTGTTTATACACTCCCTGTACACAATTAGTCAAGTCAATTTATGAAAAAAAGGGGTCAACCTTAAACTAATTGCAACACAAGTGGTTTCAACAGTTTCTGGCACAGAAAAATGTGTTCTATAACATCAAAAAGTCGCGGAAAATCCCATTGGGGGAAAGTACCCTTTTAGCATGACCTTTTTAGCAAAACAAATGTGTATTTATTCTTCTATTTCAGCTGTACATTATCCAAACTATTTACATTTGGTATCAAATGATTGCTCTCACTATAAGCAACAAGATGATACTTGTTTGGTATCCACAGCTTAATTTATTCTAAAGTTATCATCATTGTATTGGATAAAACTGACACTGTAAGCCCCGCCCGCGCACTTAATTAAATTTTAGTTTAAGCTATTCATTGCTCGTCTAATGATAGTTTTCCTATAGCAAGGAACAATTTTTATGACAGTGTCATAATGAAGACTATAAGGTGCATGTGTTACCATGGAAACTGATGTTTACAGATACATATATAGTTATCACGTTAAACCCACTCCAGTAAATTTGCAGTTTCTGATTTGGGTCCTACAAATAAAAGAAGTGCAAAAAAATTCTATTAAAATTATAAAAGAACATGAAATTAATTTGTTCATGTTGGTGTTCAGCAAATTACACACCGCTGACTTTAGAAATATTATCTTGCTAACTTTTGAGGAAGATTTTTACACATCTCAATTACCTTATTATATGCACACTAGAGAGCTAACTGCATTTATTCTAGAGTAATGTCTGTAACTTTACTTTTCCTATGTTCCTGTAGCTAGTAGATAAGATTATTAACAGATTATCACAGTTGACTTTAGCAAAGCATGCCATTTGTCTACAATTATTGCATTACATCAAAAAGAAAAACTGTGCATGATCTCTTTAGTACTACTTTGGTTTATGTTGAGGACATTATCATTGTTATAGAATACAGGTATGAATCACATAAACTCTGCACTCTTTTCAATGGTATAGTAGTATATACAATGTACTAAGAAATAGCTAGCAAAAAAAAATAGTCTCATGGTGGTGCATTATTAAGAAACCAAGAACCTCAGAGTTTGGTTGTAATTCTTCAATATGACTGAATGTCTGTGACTCTATTGTATAGTCTTGGAAAACAGTTGAGGTAGTGTGACCATTTGTGGGATACTCTTAATGATGGAGCTATCAGAAGAGTGTGCCATTTGCAGCCAAACCATAGGAACATTACCTAAAGCTACCCTAGGGGAAAGGGAAGTGCAAGCATTAACAAGGCCAGTGAGGAAAGAAATGAGACAGTACACTGTGTTCCTGGGCAGCTGGTACATCAGGAATGCCGTCGTAAGTATTGGAAACCAAGTCATACTTCTCAAACCATTAAGAGAACAGCAAGATATAAAAGGCAACATTATGCTAAGGTCAACACAGAGAATTTGATTTCAGTACTGACTGCTTCTTTTGTGGTAAACCAGCACTTGTTGCAAAGAAGAGGAAAAGTTCAGAGGTTGTTCCTGACAGGACAGTTGAAATAAAGGACACCATTCTGGCAATTCGTCATGAAAGAGCAGATGATTGGGAAAATGATGTACAAGAAAGAATTTTGCATGTTCATGATTTACAATCAGCAGATGCTGTCTATCAGAATGTGTCGTGTCAATTTTCGTACCATGAAGCTAGTACTCAAAAAAAGGTGAAGGTAGGTCATCCACAAGAGAAGCAACGTGCAGATGCATTTCTTGAGGCTGTTAGATTCTTTGAAGAGAATGATGATGAGCAAATTACCATTTATGACTTGATTCAATGTATGGAAAGAAATCTGGCTGACAGTGAATTAAGTGCTTACAGCAATCCACATATGCAGCAAAAGTTAGAACATTTTGGAGACAAGATTATTCTGACAGAAATCAATGGTAAACCGAATGTAGTCACTTTTAGAAACAAAGTTAAGAATGTCTTACATGACTTTTACAATCATCGTGATCTTGATACAGAAAAAGAGAAAATGAGAATAATAGAAACTGCTACCAAGTTAATCAGGGATGACATTAAGGAGGTCAAAACGTCTCACAGTCACTATCCAGGTTTTGAAGCGCTAGTGTCTGAAGAAAGTATCAACTTTTGACCAGCATCTTTAAGATTGCTCCTTACAGGTTCGATTGTGGGAAAAGAACTGGAAATTAAAATTGCTTCAATAGGGCAGGCAATAATACAGGAAGATCGACCTAGAGTTTTATTTGCCCCATTACAGGTTGCTTTGGGGGTGCAGCTGCATCAACATGGTTTCTGTTGCTCCTACAATTAAGTTCACCAATTTGAGCAAAATACAATTTTGAATTATGGAACTGATATTCCTAATCATTCATCACAGTTTGTCCATTATGTTGCAGACAATGTTGATCATAACATTAAACCCTTAATGGAAACAATACGTTTCATGGTATGGGGAGACAGCTGCTGTAACCCCTGAAACCAAAGCAAGCAACCCAATCAGCCGAGTTAAAGTCCTTCCTAATGAAATATCATCTGTTGGTAGAGTGCCAATCTTACACTACAAAGATCACAGATTTGGAATGACTGCAGTGAGATATCAGAAGCTCAACAGTTTCATAGCTAAGGATCCCACAGCTCTACTGGATATACTGTGGAAGACCTCAATTATGTTTGGATCACCAAGGCCAGCATGGTCTCGGATGATGCAGCTTGTTCACCATGGTACACACCCTGGTAAATCATCTGTGATGTTTCTTCCAATGATTGATATCAATCCCAGTGACACTACATGTGTATACTCTACACTGAGGTGCATTCAACAGCATACAAGTCGTCATAATGTCACACCTATAATCACTTTTGATCAACACCTATGGTGGAAAGCCTTGGTGATCATTGTCAGTGAGCCACTTGGAAGTCAGCTGAAAAATATAGTTCTTCGTTTAGGATTTTCCACACTGAAATGAGTTTTCTTGCCTCATGGCAGCATCTGGTTTGCAGGATTTACTAGAGCAAATATATGCACCCAATACTGTTGTTCACATGCTAAGTGGTAAAGCTATTTCTAGAGCACTGCGAGGACATTTTCTAGTTGATGCTGCACTTAATGGTTTGATCATAGCTGATATATTCAATGTGGCTATACCTCAATGCTCAGAAATCACTTATGAAGAAACCAAAGAGACCACACAAACATCACAGTACCAAAATAATTCCTCTGAACATCCTGAATTGAAAGAAGCTGCTATCCTCTATGAGAACTTAATGCAAGGATCAGTAACCACAGATCACGTTTGCCAACATGCTACAATAGTCAAGATTAATGATTCTGTTCAAAGAAAGAGAATGTTTGAAATCTTACAGAACAGCAGCACTGGCTACAATACATGGATATGATTGATATTCTTTACAAACACATACGAGCAGAGCATATTGGCAACTGGGATTTGCATCTCCAAACCATTTCAGAGATGTTGCCTTACATGGCAGCCTCAGGGCACAACAATTATACCAAATGCTTGCATTTGTATTTGCAGCAGATGTCTAACCTTCAGAATGATCATCCAGAAGTGCACCAACACTTTCAAGATGGTTTACATGTGATCAGATGTAGTTATCGTTACTGGGCAGGTCTCTCTTCAGATCTTGTCATTAAACAAGTGTTGATGAGAAGCATGAAGACAAATGGTGTTCTCACTAGAGGACGAGGCATGACTGAGCAAGAACGATTGATTTGGTTATTGTCAATGCCAGGTGAATCGAGCAATGCAAGAGCTCACTGGTGTATCCTATGATTCAGGTGAACAGAACAAGGAGGTTACACAGGCTAGGCTAGTTCGTGACTGGAAGGATACCCAAACACTTCTCAGTTCCCTCCAAGAAAGGAATCCCTTTTCTACTTCTGACACCACCCTGCGCAATATATACTCCGGATTGCATGCAAAAGGCACCGTTAACATTGACAAAGCACAGGATGTTGGTAATGCTATTTTGGATAGAATGGATGGTGCAGCAGTTACCGAGTACATTTTCAAGAAGAATAACCAAGCAGTCACATTAGACACAAAATCCATTATAAAGATTAAAGGTGTTGCAGTCCAGATTTATCCTCAACTGCTTTTTCAGAGATTAACCCTAGCTGCGAAAGCAACTAGTAACACTGAGGATGTGTTCAAGTACGAACTCTGCAGTTATCCGCCAACTCTCTTTGATACCTCACTAATGCTTAGACAACCACAGAAGACTGCACTAGCTAGTGCAGTTTGGAACACACTGGAATTTTATACTCCTGAAGTACCTGGAGAAGTTCAATTTGTATTAGATTGTAGTTCCCTTCTACAGCGAATACCATGGACTCAAGGGAGAACTTATGGAGAAATATGCACAGTATATGCAGATTATGTAACCAAGAAATATGGAGAAGCTATTGTTGTTTTTGATGGCTATGAGAAGTCATCAACAAAAGATATGGTACATCTGAGAAGGGCTAAAGGATGTTCTGGAGTGGCTGTGTCATTCACCAAAGATACGAAGATAAACATGAAGAAGGAAACTTCTTTATCAAACAGCACCAACAAGCAGCAGTTCATTAATACTCTTAGCTTCTTGGAAATAAATTTTTATATAGTATGCCATGCTTCAGGAGATGCTGATTTGATGATTGTACAAAAAGCAGTAGAATTAGCCATAGTAGCAGACACTTAGCTAGTTAGTGATGACAACGATCTTCTTATATTGTTGTGCTATCATGCCTGCTTGTAATCACACAACATATTTTTCAAACCATAGCCAAAGAAAGCCACTATGAAACCCAGGGTGTGGAACATAACTGCTATCAAAGAGAAACTTGGCCTAGGAATATGCAACAACATTCTCTTCCTTCATGCAATACTTGGATGTGACACAACATCACAGCTATATGGCATTGGGAGAGGTACTTCCCTTAAGAAGTTCAAGTCCAGTAAACACTTTCAAATGCAGGCCAAAGTGTTCAGTACAACAACTTCTACGCCACATGACATCATGGCTGCAGGAGAGCAGGTACTAGTGGATTTATACAGTAGAAATCCAAAGGAAGGATTAAACTGTCTCCGTTACAAGTGTTTCTGTGAAAAGGTAGCTAAAATACTACATTTGTTCTACCACAAACTTTGCCACCTACTTCAGATGCTGCTAAATATCATAGTTTCCATGCATATTTCCAAATACAAGAGTGGAAAGGTGATGCCAGTGAAATGCAGCCAACTGCATGGGGATGGAAAGACTATGATGGAAAACTGATGCCTGTACTTACTGATTTACCACCTGCTCCAGATGAACTATTAAAAAATGGTTAGATGTAACTGCCACACTGACTGCAGCAGCATGAGATGCATTTGCAAGAAATACAATGTGAAATGCTCTTCTGTTTGTGGTAACTGCAAGGGAACAGGCTGCACCAAACTCAGATACTTCAAACCATGAAGATGATACTGATACCAACACTGAATAAGTGAATCTTAAACCATCTGTATACATACAGTAAGACAGTTTTCCAGAATAGATTTTTCACTACAATAATACTAGCCATGGTTGAAGTATAAATTTTATTATAATGAATATCATTGTGTATGTACCTAACTGAATTTGTACAATGTCAGGTTTGGAATTGTAAAGAATTAGATCCATCTTCTTGACAATAGAGAATGAAAACAACCGAATTGTATATAGAGCTATGCTATTTATTGGTTTCCATGGTAACACATGCATCTTATAGTCTTCATTATGACACTGTTATAAAAAGTGTTCCTTGTTATGGGAAAACTATCATTAGACAAGCAATAAATAGTTTAAACTAAAATTTAATTAAACGCGTGGGCGGGACTTATAATGCCAGTTTTATCCAGAATAATGATGATAACTAGAACAAATTAAGCTGTGGATACCAAACAAGTATCATCTTGTTGCTTATAGTGAGAGCAATCATTTGATACCAAATGTAAATAGTTTGGATAATGTACAGCTGAAATAGAAGAATAAATACACATTTTTGCTAAAAATGGCTAAAAAGGTCATGCAAAAAGGGTACTTTCCTCCAATAGGATTTTCGGGGACTTTTGATGTTATAGAGCACATTTTTCTGTGCCTGAAACTTGAAACCATTTGTGTTGCAATTAATAGTTTAAGGTCAAACCATAAAATGACTGGACTAATTGAGTTATAATCAGCAACACAAATTTTAAATTTAATGCCTTGTTGCACTTCAAACATCCATAACTTATTTCCTGAGGATTTTAGAGGATTTTGGATATGTAGTCCTCCAGAAAATTCTGCAATAATGATATGAAATTTATCTTGGTACCATTATTTTTCCAAGTATCACCCTTCAACATCCAGACTAATACCTACACTAATTTAAAAAAACAAAAAAAAAAACTAGAAAGGAACCCAACTGGAGATTACAGAAGAGTGGCTGTTTTTCTACCTATCATGATCAATTACCTAAAAATATACTCAAATTTGTAAACATACACCATTTTCTGTTTTACTACCATTTTCTGTCAACAAAGTCTCTGAGATTCAAGCAACTGTGAACCAACAGGATTTCTGTTGTGCATAATATTGATTATGAAGTGTACCTCAAGAATTATGTTTTGTAATGTTTGGCCTTTTGGTGTTGAAGGTAGTGTGATTATTCAGTTGACATCCACACCTATTTATATTACACCCTTTATACATGATTTCATTTGAAAAAACTTCACACAGCCTGATTACAATGTAACTATAAGCTCCTTATAGGATCCGGAGTCATACATATTGTGCTCCATTCTCAGCAGAACTATGCATGAATCTGTTAAAATTTCATTTATTTTGGTAAGATGATTAAAAGTTTCTCATAGAGGCAGAAGTGCCTGAAGGTCTTTTACTTCCTGGACATCAAATTCAATAGTGACATGACATTGATGGCTTTATGGTGTCAAAATCATACATATTTATTGTGTGGAGTGCTCATTGAAAGCCTTAAAGGACTAATATTTTTGAGATATCATTATTGGATACAGATACAATCAAAGGCCCAAGCCTAGTTAAACTTCAGTTTTGTTCCTACTGGGGAATCCTAACGTGATCATGTACTTCAAGTGAATCACTCAATACTTGAATCGTTGTTGAATACTTTACAATGCATCTTAGCAGGTTTACATTTACCGTTAACTAAATTTAACCACAATCACTTAGTCCCCTTTCATTGAATAGCCTGTATGTATTTATTGCAAATAATAACTAGCTAATAAACATTTTCATTTACATAGAGATGTCAACTTTAGAATACCCTAAAGGTGAATTTACATATATCAGTTATGTACAGGAGAAACATCAAGGGGCCAAGGACTGTCTCTTGAGGGACCCTAGATACTGCATCAGAACAAGTACATCTAAAGCTACCCGTTGTGATCATCTGGTGAGCCAATTAAGTATTGACCTACTGACAGATGTGATTGCCGATACCACATAGTGTTGTAATTTAACTAATAATCTTTTATGTGAAACATGATCAAATGCACCTACTGTACCTTGCTGAGTGCAGATGAGTGCTGAATAGAATTACAAAGTTGACAAATGGAGCTGGCCAAAGTTGTAAATTCATTGGAGTCGGAAGAGTGTCAGAGGAGGCCTAGGCTAAGGATGTGTGGATGATAATTAATGGTAGTTGGCCAGGATGAAGCCCAAGTAACAGCTGGTCTCAGTGTTTGATATTTCAAGGTGAAGCAACATCTTGATGTACATAGTACACTAAGCTAACACCATTTGATATTTATTCTGCATATAGTGAATTTTCTGTGAGGCTTACTAATGTACTAAATGAATGTGCTCCCTTTGAAGCTGTTATTAAAGACAACATCCAGGAATACTTGCAGGCTAATAATGTAATACCACCCTAACAACACAGCTTCACTTCTGGAAAATCCTGCTCAACTCAACTACTGCTGGCTATGAATGATTGGACGAAAGCATTAGACATTGGACACTCAGTTGATATCCTGTATTTTGACTTCGCTAAAGTTTTTGATTCTGCTAACACAAACAATTAATCTCAAAGTTGCAAGACTGGTATATCCGGTAAACTTCTCAGATGGGTTAAGAACTTTCTCATGTGAAGGAAGCACAAAGTTGTTCTTAACAACCACAAATCAGAATGGTCAGATGTACTTAGTGGAATGCCTCAAGGCTCAGTCTTAGGCCCTACACTGTTCAATATCTATGTTAGTGACATGCCTTTAATTGTTAACAGCTCTGTTGTTAAATTTGCTTATTATGTTAAAATGTTTTGAACTATTAAGTCAATTGATTTCCATCAAATTCAGCAAAACATAAATGTCCTTTCTGAGTGGGCTAAGAAATGGCAGTTGTATTTTAACATTAGTGAAGTAAATGTAACTGGTTACATCTGGGACAACCATATAAATTTGGTGAATATACGATTGACGGCATTACTATCACCTCTTGTAATGTTGTTAAAGATTTGGGAGTACAAATAGATAGTCAACTGAAGTTTCATGATCACACCTCCACAATTACTAAGAAGACCAATCGTCTTTTAGCAACTGTTCAAAAACCTTCCAACATTTTAACAAAACCACAGTTGTTAACCTCTATAAATCATATATCCGGCCTGTGTTGGAATATGGTAATATTGTCTGTTGACCTCAGTATATCCTTGATCAGCAAAATATAGAGAAAGTGCAGAGAAGAGCAACCAAGTTGGTCACTTCTCACACGTTGGTCACTTCTCACAAGTTGGTCACTTCCCACACGTTGGTCACTTCTCGCCACCAATAATATATTGCACTATATTTATAAATACTTTTCTAATTACAATTACGATGCTTCCTTCCTGTTACTAACCTCGCTGGAGAGCCAGCCACTATCCGTTACTAGTATGCACGTTTCAGCATCCAACGTATACTAAGTTACGAATAACCTCTACAATGAGTATACTGGGGCGCGCTACCAGTTGTCAGGTATTATCTGAATATAGCATACCTTTAAAGCCAGATAATCACCTGATGATAACGTGTGAACCGCTTGCACATTGAGTCACAATCATAGGCCAGAGGAGGGTGGACACGCGCACGTGAGCGCATACATTTGTATTAAAAGTATAACTAAGCCTTCAACGGAGTTTGGATAAGTACCATTCGAAAGTGTGCTGGATGTTTAGTATATTTTGCCGGTCTGCCCCACTCTTCCCCGTTATTCCCGGCACGTAAATCGCTCTTGAATTTATAGTGGATCACGTGTGCAGTAAGTTTGTCGGTAGAATCCATGCGTTGCACTCTAGAGACATCTTATAAACTTGTATTCGAGCCCAAAAATCGTCGAAGAAGCTAGGTATTATGTGCCTCCTATGCTCGCTCCCATGGAATTAAAGAAAGAAAAGTGGACGCCGATAGCGAGTCCTCATGGAGAATCAAACAGGAAATAAGACACCTTCGTACTCATTTTCTTCCTTTGTCACAAGAAGCACAAAATAAATTAGTGTGGCTGTTGCTAAACAGTTTTAATCACTTCATTTTAGTCTTGGTATTAGAAATATTCAATTAAGGGTAATAGTTTTGGGTTTCGTTATGTACAGACATCCTACGGATCACTTAAACCACAAAAATGACGTTACACTAGTGTTGGGCAATATATCGATATTATATCGTATCGTTTGATTTTTTGCTGATATCGAAAAGTCGATATATTTTTCAGAATCCTATATTTCGATACAATAGATCACGTGATCTGAATTTAATTTTAAAATGTATTTTAGCTTATTTAATTGTTAATTGTAGCTTTCCATTACCTTCAGCAATTTTTAAATCACTATTACTCTTGCGTATGTGGGCGGGGAATCTCCATTGTGTATAGCTATAGCTACCCACTATCAAATTATGTAAGAAAACTGGCAATTTACATGAACAAATAATGTTACAATATCGTATGGAAAAGTATCAATATCGGTCAATTTTAGTCAATATCGTATCGATATCGTATCGTTCTGAAAATCCTGATATCGCCCATCACTACGTTACACCGGAAACGCTGGTCGAGTCCTTAAGCGCCTATAGGCATTTTTTGCGTTCTTATTACTGTGTTACTGTTTAAAGTAGTCTCGCGCAGCCAGACCACTATTTCTCCCCACGGCGCTTATCGATTAGAGATTATAAGTGCCTGCTGAAAATAGTTTTCGAGCAGGCGCTCGATAAGCGCCGTGGGAAGAAATAGTGGTCTGGCTGCGCAATATTGTTTTAAGAATAGGAAGCGTCTGAAACTCAAGCTGAAACTTCTGTCTGACACGGTGAAATGGTTGATTAAGGCAAGGATGAAGGCATATGACAGATAAACTTTAAAGATATTAAATGTGTACACTCACACACCAATTACATACACCACAGACTGCAATTTCTACACCTTTGAACAGAGCATGTTCAGCCTTGACATCCTGGTGGCCAACACTGAGACTTAGTGCAATGCCATGTAATAGAGAGCGTGCATTGATTTTGGGATTATGCAGTTGGCAATGTAATTTTGTGCAAAAGGAAACAACTGTATGAGCCATTTACAAGATACAAGTTCCAGCACTGGTTTTAAGGATACTGGGGGGCTTTCACGAGTAGTAGGTGGTGTGTATTTGAGAAGTCGTGTGATTTTGTAACAACTGTATACTTATTGTATAGTCTTGTAAATCTAGGATACAGTCAAATTAAGCCTCTGGGATGAAGTCATCTCACACTTGAATTATGCTATGGGTGTGAAAGTATTGCTGATGGTTTATAAATCAGATATTAAATTGTTACCATTACAGATATTTCTATTAAATATTTGATTGCTCAATAATGACATACTGTGAAAGATTAACATGATGAAATGGTATCCAATTATGTAGAATAGTCAAACTACAGTGGTTGTTTCCTGTGCTAAAGTGACAGTGAATGATTGGATTAAAGGATTAACAAATAAATGCTGCTTTTAAAGTTTCTGTGGGGGCATGCCAACATCAATCTCCTTAGAAATAGTATAGTATGCTTTTTGAATCAACCAGAAAATGCCATTTATCCTTAGCAAATTTTCATTGCCAACGACTGACCAAGCCTGCAAGAATATAACATGTCAGCACAAACTACATCCAGCATCAGGATAACCCTACATCACAACAATCAGCCCGTAGGGTCCTCCCCCAACACACGCACACACTTTGAAAAGCTACCCCAGACGGCCGAGATATTAGAAACGGTATTAGACAACATGTCCAATGATGATCTCCACAAGCCAATCACACCGAATGATGGTTGCCAAGTTGGTAAGTTCCCCAAACAGAAGCCACTACTCCCAGCAACCAGCCAACTGTATCTCTGGTCAATGCCACCCATATTACACTACAACACAATTCAGCTCCAATAAATATTGAAATATAGACTACCAAAATAATAGAAACTGTAGAAGATATATATTTGATAAATTTCAGGTGTCTTGCCATGCATTACAAAACTAATGCACGGATGCAAAAACAACTGTATGAAAATTATCCATAGTATGGACAAGTCACTCTCTGACGACCTCCAAAATGTGTGTAAACACCACTCCACCGGATCATCAATGAGCACTACAAGAAATTAAATACAAACACACATCAAATTGATATGCATATACATCCTCAATACAAACGTACAACTAACAAAATTGGGACAACAAATCACTGAACAATCTGAGCCATTTTGTACTGACATCTCAAATACCAGAAAAGGAGAATGCAAACACAACATGAGAGTACAAATTATACATGAGATAGACCCCAGCAACGAATAGATCTAACAATAGAATTTATGGATCAACAGACTAAAATGTGTCTACCCACAAGGTCTCAACTGGATAGAAAGGGACAAGACATCTACTCTACCAACAGCACTGATAACAGTAACCCCTCATCACCACGGAATGATAACAAAAACAAAAAATCTGTAATTACACATGAGCTCACCTGATCCTCAAATATTCCATGCAAAATCCAACACCACTCCACGGATGACAAGTGAGCTGTAGTAATCCCACCCCAGTGGTTGACGCCAGCATTGACACGCATAGCTAGAGAAAAAGAGGAACAATAACATTGAGCTAGTTATCCAACCAATTAGTTAACCATTCAACCTTAAGCACAAGAGTAACAACTATTGGAAGCATACAAATTACAACATGTGACACTGACATACACACACTTACGTACGTACATACATTCCATTCACGTAGCTACAGTGTATAGACACCATAGGATCAGACCATATTTTTTAAAGCCACAATTGATACATTCCTGAATAATGCAGAAGAAAAATTAATAGAAACTTACAAATTCACTAATGTGCATGTACAAAAAAATACAAACTGATTTAACTTGTTTTAACTGAGTGTAATGGACAGAGTCAGATCAAGACCAACAGTCAGGATGAGGATGTCTCTGACAACGACATAGAGGTCCAGCCTGTTACAACTGACACGCCAGCTGCCACTAACAATTTGATGTCATCATCCCTTGGAGGGTGAAGGTAACTGATATATAATGGTGGAGCCTCTTCATCAGCAGCAGCCATTGCTACTGCTGTCACCAACCCCACATTGGATACAGCCACTCCTACAACATTATCAAATGGCAGCAGTAGCCAGATGACAAGTGGGAATGGCAGAGATAATGATGATGATGATCTATTATTAACACAACTCATTGCTGATGAGCAGCCAACAACCAACTCAACATCTATTGAACAGCTCCAGCTGGAGAAAGAACTAGATTTCAACTAGACAGGTCAACAAGGCAAAGAGACATACAGTAGTGAGGCAAACAGGATGGCACTGGCCCGTGGCAGTGTACCACCTGGAAAAATTGAGCCAATTATCATGTACAAAGACCACAGGGAATTCACTCCCAAGTGGATACAAAAACTGACTACGGCTGAACAAGATCTAGCCGCAACTATCATGGAGCATCTAACCAAACTAATCAAAAAATGTGATAGTCACATCAGGAAGCTCACCAGTGAATCCCTGGCCACAATGAAGAGACTTGATCCAGCCAATGTCATCACCCACTTCAGGGAGACACTGACTATGGCCAATGAGGAAAGACTAAAGTAAAACAGAGACATAAAAAAAGAGGAAACTACAGTTGAACAGAACAACAGGTGGCACCCCACCCCCCAAAAAGCACAGGCCGGATAAGAAGGCCATCAACATTTTGCACTATTATAATGTACTAGTGGTACCCGCGCAAAATGCGCTTAATACTAAGACCATTGTGTGTATACACTTACAATAGAGCATAGTAATCAGACATTCAATGCACGGTAATTGTATGTAAATGCATTGTCTTTGTGTGTTTGTGTGTGTGTGTATGTGATATTATTATACAAAACTGAAACATTAATCCGTCATAATTCATAATCACAATTTCATACATACATAATATAGCAAAATGTGTCATAATAATCAATTCAATATCTGAGAATATACTACATTGGATGTAAATGTGCCACCACGATGTCTGCCGTGTGATGTCGACTTCACAATTTCCACACTAACATCAGCAAACCGACGGGCTCTTGAAAATGCAACATATAATTGCCCATGGGAAAAACATGGCTGCTCCATATAAATACCCACTTTATCGAATGTTTGTCCCTGAGCCTTATTTATTGTCATTGAATATGAAAGGCGCAACGGGAATTGACATCTTGAAAGCACAAATGGCATATCACAATCTGATGGTGCAAGTTGCAGTCTTGGTATTAGCACTCTGCTCTGCCAGTGAGAACTTCTGTATCAATGCAATTATCATGCAAATGGCATATGAACATGCGTGTCCCATTGCATAAACCTTCACGCAAGTTCAGGTTTCGCAGTAGCATTACAACAGCATCGACCTTCAGCCTAAGCTTATGGGGAGGCATTCCACATGGTGTAAGACTATTTAGAAATTCATCTGGATATTGAGCTCGTTCATCAACATGATCACATACAATGTCATCAATACTGAAATAAGTTCTGGATTCACCTGGAAGGAGATCGAGTATTATTTCATTCAACTGCAGTGATTCATCATTTGTAGGACTCAAAATCACACGGTCAGCAAATGTGTACTTGCTAAACCTATAACCAAATACAGAAGTTACAACTGACTCAGTTACACATTCGTCTGGTATCCTGATGCATCCCTGAAATGGTTGATCACTCTTGACTGGTAAATCATTATTACCAAGTTGAAGTAGCCAATGGGAAAAATCAGCTTCCTCTGGATGAACTCTCATGTTGGTAGTAAGTTTGAACTTTTTCACAGATGACCATTCGGCAGATCGTTTAATGCAGTTCTCAATGATTACAGATGGATGTCCATGTCGTATTACTGGAAGTACTTGTCGGAAATCGCCTCCCCATAAAAATGGTTTCCCTCCAAATGAAGTGTCGATTCCCGTTATGTCACGTAATAGCCTATCAATTGCATTGAAAGCATGTAGTGGCACCATGGATGCCTCATCCACAATGAAAAGTGACACGTTCCGAAGCATTGCAGCATAATTAGATGTAGGAGTGATGTTGCATGAACTATTATCAAGCAAAGGAACTGGTAATTTGAACATACTGTGCACAGTTCTACCTCCATTCAATAGTGTAGCAGCGATACCAGTCCATGCTGATGTACCCATAACCACTAAGTTCTGCAACTAAATAGTTGTATGTGAAAGTTTTACCACTCCCACCTGGTCCATCCAAGTAAAAAACTTTGGACTTAGATGTCATGGGTGACATAACCACATCAATCACAGATTTGACAATGGCACTCTGCTGAGTATTAAGCATGCCTCGTAACTCTGCAGTAAGTTCATGTCCATGTACATTATAATTACCCATACTGTTATCAATGCCTGTAGTTGTATTTGGCATTGGAATATTATAATCAAATAAACATTTCCCATTATGTGCAAGCAGTAAAGTTAGCTCACGTAGGCATTGTTCAATGGACTCATCATATGTGAAATGTAACATGTAATCCTCAATCATGCCTGACTTATGATCAGTCCATAGCTGTAATGGATTAGCAGGATTACAATGGGTCAAAATTATTGCAAACATTCTTCTAAGTTGGTATGGCATTTGAAATGATGCAGCTTCAGCCATTGCTTTGTGCCACTGCATGTCATCCTTAAGTAGACCTAACATAATGCATGCCTCCTTGAATGTGTCACACTGTATTCCGTCAACTATTCGCAGTTCCTCAAAACTCTTGGCCCCAGGAATATGTAACAATAGTATTCGTAAATAATATAATTCCTGATCACTTGGAGTAATTGCATATATTCGACTAATGACTTTATTGCCTCCTCTCTTTCGCTTCTGCCATTTACGTGTATTAATGTCAAATATGTAACTTTTTGGTATTTCAGTGTACATTAGTCCATTTGCACTTTCATCAGACTCATTTAATTTAAACCACGCTGTTAAATGTGTGTCACGATCACATGCATTATGCAATGCCTGTACTTCCTGTCCTTCACGGAAGTATATTTTCTGTTCATTAGGCAAATGGATGGCTAATCGCACAATTGTGTGTGATTGATGGTGCATAGGAAACTCAAATAGTCTCCAAGCAGCTTCTGGTGCACTGACATATCTAGCATCCACAAATGTATGTATCTCATCATGTTCCAGATGTTCACTGAATTCCAACTGGGCACAGTCATGTCCCTTGTATACATACTTGTATAGGTATTTCACTGATTTTATTGACATACACGCCTCCACATTAATGTGTGCAGCATATTTCAGCAGCAGCCAGGGATTGTATGGTACGACCCATTGATTGTCCAACTCAACATCCATCAACTTGATGGTTCTACCATTATCCCTTCGCCGATATCGTGGGTACCCATCCACAGATTCCAATGTATGTGCACTGTATTCCTTTGGGTATCCCTTAGTACAAACTCCTTCATCCATGCAAATTGAATTAGGTCGCACATGTCCACACGGCCCATGTATCATGCAAGATTTGACGATTGCATGTAACCTCGGGCTCTCATTTACATCTGGTAACTCTGCAGATATTATTCTATCAATGTCATCCCTATTCCGTAATTTATTGTCAGGATGAAAGTGTATTAGTAAATGGCAGTGTGGCAATCCCCGCTTTTGAAATTCGATTACATGAACTTTAGCAACTGCTTTACCCAGGACATGATGCACTGTGATGTCATCAAGTAATTCATTCAATTTCAATTTAAACACCCTGGCTAACAAATCCGGTCTGTTAAATGGCTGTTCACCATTTGAAAGGTTATCAGTGATTTCGCGCCACTTGGGATTGCATGTGAAAGTCAGAAATAAATCAGGTTTGCCAAACTTCGCAATTATAGCCATTGCATCTTGGTAATTCTGTTGAAGTGATCTTGGGCTGCCCTGAAAGGTAGATGGTAGAATCACTATTTTACCAGGATGCAAGTTTGAATCATTTGACCTATTGCTTAGTTCATCCATCAGACCTTGATAGCGTTCCACACGAAGTTGTTGCTGATTTCTTCGTATGAAATCCAAGCGCTGACTTTCAACCTTCACATATGCATCAACCAAGTACTGTTGGAATAGCTTTCTGCTATGATGTATCGCACTAAAACCATCATGTATAGCCAATCGATATGTGTAGAATTGAAGCATTGTAACATGATTTCGCTTAGATGTGGAATATTCATGAATGTGTTGTAAATCACAATGCCAACCTGAATCACCACGTGGAAACAGAAGGGGATATATCATTGGATCGCAATTGGCACTCATGTAGGATATTTTATGTAAAGGGCGATCTCTGGGGTAGACAACAACATCACGATGAATTGGTGGTGCACCATCATCACCAACAAATATCATGGCTACTTCATCATGGTGTGGTACATTGTACCTTCGCCGGTCATTGCCAGTTCTGAAATGCAGTTGTATTGATGGAATTCAACATTCCCCAATTCCATTAGACTTTGTCATTTCATATTTCTCTATGTCAGCCATGTGCCTATATGCCTTTATATATGGACTGCATTCCTCCATTACTTGTTGAATTGATCTCATCACATCATCACGACATGATTTATTTGCGGTCTGACACATTCGATGATTTAGGGCAGTGTTGGTCTCAATTATATAAAGTTGACTAAATACAGGCACTTCCCCATCAGGTGGATATAGGGTACCACTTCGATGATAAATTTGGCCACATATTCGAAAGCATGGTGGTCCATGTCCAGGTGGTGTTGCTAGAGTAGCTCCCATGGAAGCAAAGGCGAATGCACTGTTGTACTGTCTAATGTTCTTCTGAAAGTTTAATGCTTGTGTGGAATCACCAACCATAAGTTGTATCATTTCATCTGGATAGTGACTTAAATGGTCTAACTTCACCTTACCATTGTGGCAACATTTAAATAATTCATTGGTGAAACTTATGGATGCACAATGATCGCATTTCCTGACCATCATGCCCAGATAATGTAAATCAGAAGGTGGCTCTACTTTTTTGCCCATTTGATTTGTAATTAGTTGTTCCTCAAGTGAATGTTGAATATTGTAGGTGCTATTGTATGATACTGTATGGGATCGTAGTTTCATATGATGTAGATTATCATGTAAATTCATAGTCTGTACATCAGTTTGCAAACGCAACAGATGACTGCCCATGGTAGGGGCAACTTCAGTGGGTAATAGGGATTGAAAATGTACACCGGATATATTACCAATCATCAATGGTGGTGAATTGAAGGTAGGAGTACCATCCCACACAGCAGTAATTATATTGAATTTATGCTCCCTAGTACATAATTCAGATGTAATATGAATGTCAATGCCAATCATTACAGCTGTGGCCTTAATGAACAATTCAGTAGCATATGTCCCATTGCAACTCTGTTCATTGATAAAATCACTCCATGTAATGTGGTTGTGATCGATATGCAAAGTCTGGTTATACAATGTACGATAGTCGCGAATGTATTCAATTTCATTCTGATGTAGCCGTATGTACTGACATACCATACCTCTTAATTCTGAGTGTGATGTTGTTAATAATGATGTTACCTCATCTCTTATTACAGGTTGATGCACTTGTTGCACTATCGCATGATAGAAGCAGTTACCATCACCTGGTGTTATCTCATCAGCACATACATCTAATCCAATTCCTCGTGCATTTTGCACAATAATATCTGCCATTGATGAAACTACACTCACACATTTCACCTTACATTCAACATCATTGGAGTACCTAATGGCACGTGTGAATTGTCTCTTTCGGTTGGCAAGGCGTGGCATTATTCTGTCTTCACTCTATTGTGTATACATAAAGTGTCTAATAGTGTATACTATATCGTATGCATGTGTATGTATTCACAACACTATTGTTATAACCAACAAAGTATACTTTAATGCACATTATGCATGTAACACTACATTGGTGGACAAATTTATGAAATGGGGCAGTGTTGCATGAAGTCAACTACTCTGTAAAACTACCAATTGTATTACCTCCTGCCAGTGATGTGTGCAACTACTCTAATAGAACATTCATTATACTCTAATACAATGCACACTGACTACCATATATTATTATGGAATAGCAGGGACCGATCTAGATTTATTTTAAAGGGATTTCCACTCTGCTTATACATATTGCTACACTACTCTGAACAATATTGCGACTGCTCTATTAGAGTATCTCCATCTCCCTGCACCTGACCCTGAATAGCTACAGTATAGACTAAATATTTCTAGGGGCAAATTATTATTCTGAGCAATGTTGCCAAGAATTAAATTTTTGAGGATTTAAATGTGATGGGAACTGTGAAAACAGGATATAATCGCATATTGTGCGAATTCCTGGTTATTAAATTAATAGATTTGGGGAGTTACAACCCTACAAAGTAGCAACGTCAGAAAAATCGATTAGCTCAGCAAGTATAGGGAAAATAAATCACATGCGCTTACAAAAATGGTTGTAACTCACCAATGGAATGAGGTATGGAGGTAAACTTTTCACCATCATGTTTGCCATGAACAGGGGAATCAATTACTGGGTAAGTTATTCCTTTATTCGACCTTCATCACTGCATACAAAGGCTAAATTCATGAAGCAAAATAGATCGAGTACGATCACTTCGACATGACGTAAACAAATGCTCATAACGTATGTATCCTTGGGTCTACTGCAATGAAACAAACTACTCTTGAGTAGGCGAAAAAGATGATATCATGGTTTATATTGTTAATCCCTTTCTCCAATAAGATACAGTGGTAAATAGGAAATTACGGAATTATTTCAATAATACGCAAAAGCTTGTACGATTATGTCCCTTTTAATGGCAGATTTTCGATGATAGATAACACCCAAAATAGAGAAGACATTCAGAAATTCACACCTCTAAATATTTTAGTCAATAATATGGTATGTGTGTTATGTATTAATTCAATGTACCTCTCAGCAAGTGAGTGATGCCTGTGGAGTGTCCCCGCTAGCAATAGTGAAGCAGAAACTTGTATGGGTATATAATTACTTTGCCGGGTGGATCATCTCTCTTACAGTAGTGTAAGCAGAGACTTCATTGTGATTCCTTAGACGGATATAGCCTGCATCTACTTCTCAGAGTCTTGTTACGTGTAGGGGTGCAGAGTGTGTATTCCTGGCGAGTCTGTAGACTGCCAAGTAGCCCGATCATAGCTCGTAGACTTGCCACACCCACTACGAAACTCTCCTTTTATACTGGTGGGTGTGTTAAAAAAAATTTTTTTTTAGTTGCCGGATGATAGCGTACACACCAGATCACATGATCAAATTAGCTGATTTGATTGGTTAAATCATGAAAAAGTGATTGATCCTATTTCATTGTAAGCTTTTAGACCAATACGTCATCTGATTTTCTATTGGCAACGCGTGTATACCGGAACGCCGTACACGCGTATCGTAAACTTATAATGGCCATTGAAAGTGATAAGTATCTCGCAACCAAGGTTAGCACGTAATGAGACACGAAAACCACCTTATGACACATTGATTTGGACGGGTAGTTGATTTAGCGAGTTTGAAGCTAATCGGGGGAAAAACCTGGGAGGAGTTTGTGTTTGAAAATTTTATGGCCTCGATTTTAACGTTTCTCGTTCTGTCGGCCACAGGGGAGTGAAAAGTCTAGTGTAGGCTGGGGGATGGGGAAGGCTGGTAACACGATGAGGGTCTCAAGAAAGTTATGGACGAATTCGTGTCTTCCTTGGGTAGCTACGGTGGTTTAAAGGGTATTTTCTGTAGTTTAACGAATCGCCACCAATCACGAATCATAAGATTTGTCTCAAATTCTAGAATTGAATGGTACCGATCCGATTGAAATCCGACCAAGAATGACGGAGCAGTGCTCGAAAAACACGTGCGTGGGCGAAGAGAATTAATATATAGATTTGCACAATTAATTTTCACTTTAATGTAATACCTAATGTCCGCACAATTATTCGCTAAATTCACAGCTAATAATTATTAATCGTGAACTTCTAAACACCGGTATATATCCAAAAATAATTTGGGACATATCCTCAAATACTTGGAAATACGATGACCAGTGGAACTCTATTGGAACATAATTCAAAGGCGTCCACATCAGAAAAATGTTAAATACTTACAAAGGTCACAAAAGGTTTCATAGCAACCAATCTACACTTGGATGAAAGGACCACTATGTTCAGAGCTTTCCAACCCCTCTCCCCCCCCAAATCTGTGCTACGGTAACCAAGTCAAGGGTGATTCCGGCGAAAGGCCTATGGAGCGGCTGGTAGTGTTAAAGCATTTCCAAAAAATCCCTAATACAACTTATATTCACCAGGATCTTAATAAATATTACAATAGGATCACAATACTGCTATCCTATAAATTTAAATTACATGGATTATACCACCTGTGCGTCGAGCCTGTACAGGTAAATCCTTCTGGAACAGTACTTGGGGCTGTCTAAGAGTCACAGATATAGAGGCAGTGGCACTTGTAATTATAACGACCAAAGCACACTAGGCCCCATTTAACAGTTGAGTAAACTACAGCAATGTGAGAAGTTTCTTGTTTAAGGAAGCAACAGCAATTGGAACCATTCGATATTTAACCACTTGTGTATGCTGCCTCTATCTCACACACATGCACCCACAAACACACACACACGCACGCACGCACACACACACACGCACGCACGCACACACACACACGCACGCACGCACACACACGCACGCACACACACTACACAAAGCAAAGTTGGCTACCATGCTGGTATGGTCACCCCTACCCAGAGTGCATTACTCAGGTGCTAGGAGTCAGTGCTGGCATATCCTCCAGGGGATTGCAGGAGGCTACACCATGTCTCACAAGTGAAGGTGCATGCATGCATGAAGTCCCACCTTGGCCTTCACCTGTATGTGAGGCATGAATGGTTGGTATTTGCTTCCCCAGGTACCCATTGATGTTACAGCTGGGTAGGCTACTTCTCCAGTTGACACCAGGTCCCCTATTATACAGTTGGATATACTGAAGCAATGTGAGTTAACTTTCTTGCTGAAGGAAACAACAACAGAAACTGGGAATAACCAAGCAATGAACCTGCAACCCTTCGATTGCGTGCACACCCTGAACAGCCTGTCAGTTGACAATATCTGTGTAATGGATCTGAAGAACTGGACCTGGCACAACCATAACCTGACACAGTATCACTGGTGCAGGACGAAATCCCTTGCGATGGAAAAGTCTGCCACACTCGCAGTGGAACTCCCACACAAATGTCTAACAGAGGGGTAGGACATGATGTCATGACGCATGTGATTTCAGTGAAAAGTTACATAATTTAATTGAATTCTGATGATAATTATATAACGGAAAACTAATGTACCAAGCTTCTAGCATCATTGTAGACACCGAGGTCGATTACATTAACTCTTAACGGTAACTAGTATAATGAGCAATTACACAAGTCTGAATGATGCACTATTGCAAAACTCACCATAAGATCACTGGAGCTTAATAAAGCTCAGTAGATAAAACAATTTCTACATTAGTAAATTATCATTTTTGACAATTACAGCACTAAACTTTAAGGTGAACTAGAACTACATTCTATTGACAAAATGTACAGTATGGCCCACATCACGCAATTATCATGATGTCGTGTCCTACCTCCTCTGCATATCCAATACCCAGTGGCCAGTTATGCATAAAATATATGGTCCAGCCACTCAGCACGTAGACTTTACAAATAGGGTGTACAGGTGCTGAGTGCATATTCAAATTAACTTGGCCATTTGCTAATCCCTAAAGTGACAATTGGCTTGTTGTGGGTGAACTGATAAACTGACATTTGGATCAGTATTGAACTGTTAGACTAGCTGATTGCAATTAAACATCACCTTATCGTTAAGTGGCCATGCAAAATCACACGACTTCTCAAATGAACTCAACCTACTACACATGTAAGCCCCCCCAGTATCCTGAAACCAGTGCTGGTACTAGAATTAATTGCATGTTGAATGGCCCGATTAATTTATTTTGTGAGCACAGTTGTTTGTTATTCCTGTTAAAGTTTTTGCCTGTACAAAATTACATTGCCAACTGCATAATCCCAAAATCAATGCACGTTCTGTATTACATGGCATTGCACTAATAGTTGCTAAGCCTCAGTGTTGGCCACCAGGATGTCAAGGCTGAACATGCTCTGTTCAAAGGTGTAGAAATTGCAGTCTGTGCTGTATGTATTTGGTGTGTGAGTGTACACATTTAATATCTTTAAAGTTTACCTGTCATATGCCTTCATCCTTGCCTTAATCAACCATTTCACCGTGTCAGACAGAAGTTTCAGCTCGAGTTTCAGACGCTTCCTATTCTTTAAACAGTGCACAGTAATAAGAATGCAAAAAACGCCTATAGGCGCTTAAGGACTCGACCAGCGTTTCCGGTGTAACGTCATTTTTGTGATTTAAAAGTGATCACGTGTTCCGTAGGATGTCTGTACATAACGAAACCCAATAGTTTTTAGTAGTGCTTATATCGTGTCCACCCTCCTCTGATCATAGGCGTAGCAACCGGGGATGATGTTATGATTGTACATTCAAAAAAGATCGAGATACTCTAATAGAGCAGTCACAGTGTTCAGAGAAGCAGTGTAGCAAACTATATGAAGTTATGAATAAGGATCTTTATGTGCTTTATCAGTGATACATTATTTAGCAGAAGGCAGCCATTCTTAGTAGGTTTTGACCTTTTTTTTTGCTCTTCAACACTAAACTAGAGCCCCACTAGCTATCTAAAAATATCTTGCTATGCCTATGCTCACAACAACCAAAAAAGAAGCACCAAAGACCATTCTACATTTATGGGGTGAGTTTAGTTAATTCTAGGTATTAACTTTATTACAATGAATTCCAAAGTATTGCATTATAAGCACACCGGCAATGCTAGTTTGCATATAATAGGCTAGTAATAACTAACTAATCTAGAGAATAGCTAGTTTATGCTTGTAGGGTCTGAGTCGACACCTGAGCTTGAACCAAGTGCTTCTTTGACGGTTCAAAACTCCAAGGGGGTTACAGAAGGTATATAAGCTATTGTACATCCAGCTATTGTATATAATAATTGTATTAATTTTTATTGTATTATTTTCCAGTGCACATTCTTTGCAATAATTATTACCATACTATGACTAAAATTGCCTCCAGATTCAAACTTGAAACACCTAATTTTAAAAATTAGTACAATGCAGGCTATACCGTACGGTACATTGCACTACGATAAGTTACCAAAGCGAAGTTTTTAATTCACATATTATCTTCTGAACATGTCCACACCAATAATTATAATTGTTTAGCATTAAAGAGAAAAAAAAGAAAACTTATTTACTCCTATAGTACAATTTTCACACAAGCAAATATAACTAAGCCATTCTTCATACCAGAAGCCGTACAAGAGTATCTAACGGTACTGGAAGCTGTCCAAGTGTTACAAGAGCTGTTCAGTATTGGACAGGGAGTCCACTGAAATGCTAAATTGACGTCTCGGTCTTTAATACGGCATGGACGTACATAGCACGTAGGATAGAAATATACTAATTCTTTTCCATTAACAATGTGGACTAGATCGTTAAATGGTTACTGCGTTGGGCTGCTAATCGGGAGGTCAAGGGTACAGATCCACAGCGGGGAACATTTTTCTGTTCACTTTTTTTTATGTTCACTTCAACTGTGATGTTTAAATAGCACATAAAATACTACTCCATCAGTGCCTAGCTGATGGACCAGAGTGGTTGAAGGAGACCGCTTGGGAAACCCTGTGGGTGGTGCTGGCATCAGGGGTCCGATCCCCGGACCAGGAGCAGCCAGCCTCCCCCCCCATCCTAACAGCTTTCTTCTGGTAGGTTAGCTTGGCCAAGTCACTAGCAAAGCCGATGACCAAGTCCGCGTGTGGGCCATGCGGTGCCCCACCGGCTGCCCACTGCATCTATGACCAAGCCCGTGTGTAGCTGGGGGGCAATCAGGATTGGGCCAACCTCCCAAGGTGAAATGGCACCCATTATAGTGACATTTTTTTGTTTACATTTTCTGGACCTTTTGGTAGCACCTTTTGTTTAATTACTATTTTTTCACATTTTTTGGACTTTATGATAGCACCTTTTTGTTCAATTACTTTTTTTTTCACATTTTCTGGACATTTTGGCAGCACCTTTTTGTTTAATTACATTTTTTCACATTTTCTGTACTTCTTGGTAACACTTTACTTTTTTTCACATTTTCTGTACTTTTTGGTAACACTTTTCATTTAATTACTTTTTTTTCACATTTTCTGTTCTTTTTGGTAGCACCTTTTTGTTTTAATTACTTTTTTTCACATTTTCTGTACATTTTGGTAGCATCTTTTTGTTTAATTACATTTTTTCACATTTTCTGTACTTTTTGGTAACACTTTTTGTCTAATTACTTTTTAAAAACATTTTCTGTACATTTTGGTAGCACCTTTTTGTTTTAATTACTTTTTTTCACATTTTCTGGATTTTTGGTAGCATTTTTTTTGTTTAATTACTTTTTTCACATTTTCTGTACTTTTTGGTAACACTTTTCATTTAATTACTGTTTTTTTTTTCACATTTTCTGTTCTTTTTGGTAGCACCTTTTTGTTTTAATTACTTTTTTTCACATTTTCTGTACATTTTGGTAGCATCTTTTTGTTTAATTACATTTTTTCACATTTTCTGTACTTTTTGGTAATACTTTTGTCTAATTACTTTTTTTAACATTTTCTGTACATTTTGGTAGCACCTTTTTTTCACATTTTCTGGATTTTTGGTAGCATTTTTTTTGTTTAGTTACTTTTTTTCACATTTTCTGGACATTTTGGTAACACCTTTTTGTTTACTTACATTTTTTTTCACATTTTCTGTACTTTTTGGTAACAAATTTTGTTTAATAACTTTTTTCACATTTCCTGTACATTTTGGTAGCACCTTTTTGTTTTAATTAATTTTTTTCACATTTTCTGGATTTTTGGTAACACCTTTTTTTGTTTAATTACATTTTTTTCACATTTTCTGACTTTTTGGTAGCACATTTTTGTTGTACTTTATTTTTTTACATTTTCTGGACATTTTTGTATGACCTTTTTGTTTAACTTTATCTCTTTTTACATTTTCTGTACTTCTTTGTATCATTTTTTTGTTTTACTTTGTTATTTTTTACATTATCTGTAATGTTTTATATCACTTTTTTGTTAAGTTAATGTTTTTATATTTACTGGACTTTTTTGCATCACCTTTCTGTTTCACTGTATTTTTATTTATTATTTTACATTTTGTGGAATTTTTGTATTGCCTTTTTGTATCAGTTTATTTTATTGTTACATTTTCTGTACATTTTTATCGATAACCTTCTTGTTGTATTTATATTTCCTACAGCAATTGTAAATAAGAATGTGGTATTTATAACCAAAGAATGTAAGTAAGATTTCTCTCAGTTCCACTCCTCTACTTTATTCCTTCCTCACTATCCTTAAAATGTTCATGGACCACACCAATAACTACCGTATTTCTATAAATATAAGCTGCGAGAAATTTTCACGAGATAAATTTTCGTGTTAAAAAATTTTCACCGGTGTCCTCAAGCGACGAAAATTTTTTAACAATGAATTACGTAACTTTATTAATTCTATACGGCCATTATTTGAGAACCAGAACGACAAGCAGCGAAACTGAAGTGTGGCATCTCCGTTCCATGGAGGCTGCGCCCCAGATTTAGAAGTTGTCCGTCACAAATCAAGCAATGGACTGGAGTGGTAGAAGTTCATTCCATGCAACTTGCACATTTGTACATATATACTTTATTTAATGTGTCCTGTAGTAGCTGTCTATCACAGAAAGGCATCATTACCAATGTGCAGCGAAATAGACGAAGCGAGACGAACCCTCTCTTCTAGGATCAGGGAGAACTTTGTTTTTAAAAGACTGCAGCAAAGACATATGCTTGACACGCCAATAGCCAAGCCTCGATCCAGGTGGCCAGAAAGTAGTTTACCGAATTCATTCAACTTCTCGAATATTACACTGGTAAAATTTTTTCGCGTAATTAATTTTCGTCGGATGCTACCTTCGACGAAATATTTTTAACAGTTTATAATTACAGAAATACGGTATAATTGTTGAGTATCAGGAAGTATTTAAAAAAATATCTACACATACAGAACCACGTAGAGCATTCTGTAATAGTACAACCTGTAGACTGCGATAAGGACAATAGCAAAACGTATAATAGGGTGATTCTTACATTAATAACTCTACTTAACCTGTTGATTCTTCACAATAATAATTATAGTTGCTCAGCATAAGGAAGTATTTTAAAAAATTATCTATACATATAGTAGCGTGTAGAGCATTCTGTAATAGTACAACCATTAGACTACGATAAGGACACTTGCAAAAGGGATATAAGCGTGACTCTTCCATTAATAAGTCATCTTAACCTGTTGATTCTTCACAACAATGATTACAATTGTTCAGCATCAGGAAGTATAAATTTCAAATTAATCATTTACCAATATAGTACAATGCAGGCTATACCGTACGGTACATTGCACTACGAAAAGTTACCAAAGCGAAGTTTTTATTTCACATATTATCTTCTGAACATGTCCACACCAATAATTATAATTGTTTAGCATTAAAGAGAAAAAAAAGAAAAGTTATTTACTCCTATAGCAGAATTTTCTGGATTCTTGGTTAACTGCATTAAAGAAATGACTGCTCTATTAGAGTAGTGACTGTTCTATTAGGGTAGTTGAAAGTACTGATATTCCAAAACATTTTTTTTGATTATGCTATTTTATATACAGTTTCAGAGATATGGACTTTTCAGACTTATGGACCATGCCCTGGTCCCAAGGGGTTCGGATTACTGAGGTTCCACTCTATGTAACTGAATGTAACTGTAACCTGGAATTTATACATTAAGTATAGGAATTTACTAGAATGTAGACATTTTTGTCAGTGCAAGCATAAAAGAATTGTGGCTTTATTTTGCAAAGGGAAATTCAGCTGTACGTACAGTATTATATTATTAAATTTTTTGTATACGTTCCACTATGCAATATAATAATACTTTTAAATTGCAGGCCCAATGTATTAAATTACTACAGAGAGAAATACACACTATATATGCAGCCTAAAATGTAATGGCAGAACAATTATATGTTAGCAGTTTGCCTTGTTGTTGATCACATTATCTATCCACTGTTTGGCGTTGTCAGTAGAAAGATCAGTAAATTGTCCAGTGTGACAGTAAGTATTATCAGTGATATTATTATACACTGGTACACATGGATGATCATTGAAGATATTGACAAGGAAAGGATAGTGCTGGGACCATGGAGGCTGCTGGTAATTTACAGAATTTAACTGCTGTTCAAATTCTCCTCCCTGTGTAGGTACATTAATGATTATCATCATTTACTGCATGCATATTGCAGCAACAACAAAGTATGTACACATAAATATATAGGATGGCGGTGTGAGGACAAATGAACTTCACTACATATACCCCAACTCTAATTATTATATACAAGAGAGTAAGTTCTATCATGCAGGCCCAAAATGGACTGCCAAGAGCTTTAATACCATTTAACAGACAGAAACATATGTGTTACTCATTTGGAGATCTTGGGAGGAGAGAAAATAAGCTAAGCTAGTACAGCATCCCATCTTGGGTGACTAAAATAAGGCCATCATGGCACATGAAATAATTTGGTATATGGGTTTCAACTATCACACTAGAGGTTTTGACTGTGCAACTCTGAACAAATCAGGAATGGCATATTAGTAAAGATGCAGGTTAAGGATGTTCTCAAATTTATATTCACGATGGATAACAGATAAGGCCCCAAAAAAACTAAGTATTTCAGAAATATGTACATGTATGCCACATGAACACTACACAATTTCAGGTTTTCATAAGTTAGTAGGGATCATTACAGCAATAAAGTGATGAAATCATCACCTGAAGTGCAAATCTAATTCTGATTTATTGTAGGGCTGCAACAAATATTCAATTCATTCAGATATTCTATTCATTTGTTAAGATTTTATCCGGATGTCAATTTACTATCTAGATATTCATTTACTAGTAAATTACAAGTGTGGAAATGGTGTTGGTTACTAACTATATGTCTACAAGATTAACTGTTCTTATAAATACAATTAACTAGTATTATTTGCATATATTTCAAAGAGGAAGTGGCCATGTATGTGGCAATATGTAGCTGAAATGTAGCACTTTTGCATTAATCAAAATGTTACCAAATAGCTTGGTATTCATTCATTAAGACATCCAAATATCCAGATACTAATTTTACATTTGTTGCAGCCCTAGTGTATTGTGGGATAAAATAGAGTTTATGTATATTTGCAAGTTTGGTGATAATTTCCCATGCTTCAGCACTGTTTTCCTTGCTACTTGCTAGCTTACACATGTTTGTTAATATTTTGTCCATCAATGTGCATTATATACACTAGACATAAACGGAAAAATTTTCATCATGCAAACAATCCACCTTCACTTATCTCAGACTCAGTACTAAAACCCACAATCAGGGCCGCCCAGAGAAATTAAGGGGCCCAGGGAAAAGAGTTAAAGTGAGGCCCGAGGGGCAAGGAGGTTTCCATTCTGAATCACAACTTCACCCAAGCTGTAAGTTAAAGACCAAAAAGAAAAAAAAGGCCATTACATACTGACAATGACAATAGCTACCCCTCACCAACCATATCTCCTTATTTATAAGCTTGCTACACTGCTTCTCTGAAGAATACTGTGACTGCTCTATTAGAGTATTTAGATCTGACTGCTCTATTAGAGTATATCGATATTTTAAACAGGTATTCAAGGGGCCCTTCATGGAGCCTCCTGGGGCCCCTTTCAAGCTAGGGCCCGGGACAAAGGGCGGCCCTGCCCACTGTCGATCCTGTAAAGTGCCACCAATGCACTGTAGCAATATAAAATATTAGAAGATTGAAAGCCTATATAACAGCATCTAAACATCTAAATTTCACTAGGTTTTCAGTGATGTTCTGCCTGTTACACATGTTGTGTTTTGAGAATAGTATGCAAACCATGTACACATTTCTGTAAATTGAGCATAATTATATACAGTGCGTTTACCTTCTAGTTTTTGCGTAGACTACAAGTGCAATAATTTTGTGTCATGCACTGTATACAAGTGAACTGTTTATAGAGATAAGTTGAAAATCAATGGTGCAGTTGGCGCATGATCCCTACTATAAAAATTATTGACATTAGCATTTGATTTCACTATATTTCAATCTGACATAATTACAAAGACTGCACCCTTTGTCTGTTTTAATGTATTATACAGAAACGTACTGGACTACAATCACTCTTTTGCCAATTCATTCCTCTATTATCCACGTGTACAGCAGTATTACAATCATAATAATGATTGTGATGAACATGGTTATGCCGTCCACCCCCAATAAATGTTCCAACATAACAATTCTTGAAAGTGTTGTTGTATATTTCATATCCACTCATCTGCATGTTGAAGGATATTAAACAATGCACATCACTATAGCTAAAATATGCACATACCCTTAAGCACATTCATTACCTGATCATCAAGGTAGATTGCTTGTACAGACATTGCTCCAAGAACAGTTTTTTCTGTCATCTTGATATTTTCAAAAGTTGAATATCTGATAACGTTTCCTCTATCAATCCAATTACGACCAGTGTAAAATGCACCAGTGTCTGTAGCTTCATAGCAGAGACCAGAAATTGTGTTATACTCAAACAGACAATCATTTCCTAAAATTGTACAACATTTGAAAATATGAACTGATATTGACTATGCAAATATGAATAATAAATTTGCTGATTTGTGGTGCTAGCCAATATCCATGCAAGGTTTGATGTAAGCCCTCAAAACCTTATAAGTTGCATACAATGTGCAATTTGATGCACAGTGGAGGAAGCAATGGGAATTATGTCTTCGAAGTAATAAGATAAGCATGCAGCAGCAGCAGCAAGGAATCAACAGAGTCAACAGAGTAATAACAGAGCTGGCCTTAACCTTAGGCAGAGTAGACAGCCTGCCTAGGGCCTCAGAGCTTCAAACGGCTTCAGATTGCATGTACATCTATATGTTAAAATTCTATGCAGCCATATACCAGAGGCCAGTTTATTCCCAGACTATGCAATAGCCTTCTATCCATGTCACTTATAAGAACAAGATCGTAAGTATTTGAAAGATAATAAATGGAGAACAGTGCAGTGACTAGTTTAGAGTCCAGAGAGACGTGATTTCTTAACGTCTACTTGTACTGACCAACTGCACGTGAGTTATACATTAATTTGAAACTGTGTGCACCAAATTAGCTATGATTTGTTGTAGTTTGGTTGTTTGCCATTTCCGCCCTTTTGCCGCTTTCTTGACTAGGACTATCCTTTGGCACCTGTCATTCCCTCTGGTTTGGTACAGCTGAGTGCTCCTGTAGGAAGATTACAGTAAAGCATCGTTCGTGATGAAGATGATCAGGCGACTGACTCTCGAGGTAGTGCTGATTTTTCAGATGTAAAGGTCTCACGATCAGCAGCTGAAAAGCTGGAAGACTGCCGTACAGTGCTAGGAAAAGCTGTATAGAGTGGGAAGATACATGTATAGTTTACACAAACACTTCTAGGATAGCATTAAGCTGCAAACAGTAGCCAAACATACGTATAGCTAGTGTTGCTCCATGCTATTCGCATTAAAAGCAAATAAATGTATATTGAAGGCCCTATAAATGGGCAATACTTTGCTATTTAGGGGGCCTCCAAGTTTAGCTTTGCCTAGGCCCTATACAGAATGCTAAGCCGGCCCTGGAAGATAACACAAGATTAATGATAGTGTGGAGGTTTTTAACTACATAGCTGAGAATTACTTAGAATTATGCGTATAGTCACAAATAATGTAGAGTACTTTGCAGTGAATGAAATAGAGTAAATGTTAGGTCTATGAGGCAATACAGAATGAGAAGACTACTGAGATACACTAGATCTGTGACATGTAACAATGTTGTAATAGTTAGTACAGTAGTGTCTGTTACAATGTCACTTACCTCCTCCCAATATTCCAGTATGAGGAGCATCAGAAATATAATTGAAAGTGAAATTATTTCCCACACCACTCCACCCAATAGCAGGCTGGTAAGTTCGTTTCCAATTAGCATAGTGCGATATACTACACTTGGTTAAAAGATTGTTACCTCTGGTGAGTGATTTCTAATCAGATAGAGTAAAGAAAATTTTGTAAACTGCAGCAATAAAGTTAAAAACTAAGAATTTTACAAGTCAATAGGGATTATTACAATAAAAAGTTTAAACATGCATGCGGTAATAAAGGAATTAAAAGTTCAGGGGTGGGTCCAGAGCTTGGCAAGGGAGGGTGGTAGGTACTTGGAGCAAGGAGTCTGGGGGGAACAGCCAGAAGCCATAGGTATTTTATATTATTTGGGACTGAATTTGTACAGTACACTGTAGTTTTATGCAAAATAGTATGCTTTCTTTTCTAAGTGGCCTACACTGATCAAGAGCTGTAGGGATCAGTGGCAGTCAGTTATGAGCATGTTGTCATATAGAATGGCATACAAAGGACCATGTATAATCATAGCAGGCACAATATAGCTAAGTGTGATGGTGGTGCAGTTGAAAGTTTTCAAACTTAGTGTTACATGTGGTGACTGCTCTATTAGAGTATCCCAACCTTGTATGGATTTTTTTTTTGGGGGGGGGGGGGACTTCCCCTAATCTGTTGAAGTGCACTCCTGATGATGATTATTCTGGTTTAAGCACTATTTATTGTACAGTAGGAGCCATTAAAAAGTTTACAATCTGTTTGGTTTTAATAACAGTTAAATCGTTATAATAGTACAATTAGTTTAATGTAACTATCCTTTTAACAAAGCCAAAGATATGCAGTAAGTAGCACATCACAAATCATTAAAATTATTGTTTTAACAATACAAATTGTTAAAACGATTGCTTTAACTATTGTTTTAATAATAACTATTGTTTTAACGATATGACTTGTTCAAATTATTGTTTTAACAATCATTAAAAATGTTGTATTAAGAACTGTGACAGTTAAAAATAGTTCATATCAATATTAATGTAGTTGTAATAATGCAAACTGTTATGACAAATTATGCAAGTGTTTTGTTAAAATGCATTTTTGTGACAATGTTTCACTATCATTTTAACAACTGTTAAAACCAAACAGAGTGTAAACTTTTTAATGGTCCCTACTGTAAATATAGAATGGTCCCAGAAGTGTTATGAGGCTGTAATTGTACAACACAATTCCTCTACCAGTTACAATGTAACCGTTTCACTTTAACTATGTTCTGGCTTTTACACAGCTACAAACATAAAGAATGGTACATGAAGTCGACCTATTACCAATCTACTGTTGCAAAAATTACGAAAAATATTCAATACAAAGCAATTAATGCACTACCGTGAATCATTGTCAGCAAAAAAAGTGGGACACAAAGGAGGACAAAGGTAAGTCCATTATGTGTATATTCAGTATGCTAAAAGGAAGCTTGATTATGTCTAACTAATACTGCCAGGCTGTCCTGAAGGAAAAACAAGGGTGGTTTTTGGCAACATTCTTGGGCAGGAAAACCTTCATTACTCCTACTATATAGTGCGGTAACAATATACATTATTATGCTAGGAACTGACAGCAATAGACGTTTTGCTATCAGTAATCAAGTAGTACATACTGTATGTATACTTATACATATAGACATACATACCTGATCACCTCCAGATACATCAATGCCACCACAACCATTACGATATGCTCTAATGCCTTGCACTACACAGTCAGTTCCATGTAGTGAAATAGAACTGGTACCATGTAGACTAATATCACAGTCCATAATTTGAACATTAGAAGCTGTAAGCAACAATGAATCATGATAAAGCTACAGTACATCTGTATTAATAATAGCTTTGTGGGACGTATGTGCACATACATAGTACCATAATACCTTCAGATACTTGAACTGCTGTAGTACGTGAGTACCACATTCGTAATCCTTTGATGGTTACATATGATACTTGGTTGATTGTAAGCAAAGATTCCCCAACAGAAACAAATGCCTGTTATACAGTGATCAAACTTGTGATGTTCAGTTCTCTATTACTTACTTTACTTGTTTTCCAATTCTTGGGTGGATAAAAGTATAGGGTTCCAGAAGTGCGGTTCACATAGTACTGTAAAAAATTGAAACATACAGTTACTTTACATACAAGTGCTTACTTACTTCTGTTGGGACATCTAGTTCTTCTAGAATGTTGACACAATAAAATCTGGCCTTTTCATGTACACCTGAATAATGTGCATTGCATAGCACTAGCATAATATGAATAAATTACATGTATATGCATATAATAGTATGATTTTACAATATAACAGACACATAATCACACTTTGATCAGTTTCGATGTGGAGCTTCTCTAAATACCATAGCAGTGTTGTCACTGATACGTACATAGCAATATTATTAATTAATGACATCACCTGGTAGTTTTCATTTTTTGTTTTCATAGCAACTAAAGTTGGCATCATTATTAATGTTGCAAATGGCCTAAGGTCAACAAAACAAACTTTTATATGCAGTCTGGTTGACTCCTTTGCACTATGTACATATATCCTGCTATTTCCTTAGAGGTGTTTCCCCATCTTTTTTATCCTGCAGCAAACCTTATGAGTTGTAAATCTAATCCCACACCAATAATCTTGGTGAATCATATTTGGACACTATCATTGATTTGTAATATTGTCTATTGCTAGCTATTTATGGACAGTGTGTAATAGCTCTAGCTAAAATATTCAGTATCTATAGCTACCCTAGACTGAAGTAGGGATTAAATAAGTACTAGTACATACATGTGGAGGTATACAGTAATGCTCAAATGTAATGTCGTCTCTTGTGAGTGCAAGTGATGAAGAAACAAGCGATATCAAAAGGCATGGCACTCATTTTACTTGCAAGTGTTCATCCCAAACAAAATTAGATGAATACTCACAAGAAAAATGGGTGTGTGTCATGCCCTTTAATTTGTTCTTTATGATTGCTCGTACTCTTATTATTATAAGACAATGTTACATTTGAGCAGTACCATAGGTGACATCCCTTGTTTCATTTCTATGATCCCTAATCAAACTTGCGCCTATTAGTTCATTTTTTGTGATATAATTATGATTAAAAAAGAATGCCACCTGGTTTATCATAAAAAATTAATTATATGTCTGAGTACGTGCCACAACTATCAAGTACTGAAAAGTGAAGAGGCTATAATGTTTTGCTTTCAACTGTGTTCAGTCCATTTCACAGTGTTGCAAACAAAGAACAGTACAAAAAGTCTCTGCAATCTATCCAGTCACTACAAAAAAATACAGATAATTCCTGTTATAAAATTTAATGTGATAGTCAGAGGGAAGCCATTACGCACTACTGTGAATCAATCCCTTGCACTGTTAGCAAAGAGATATGGAGCACAAAAAAAAGGAGAACAAATGGAAGTCCATGATGCGTATACTGGTATGCCAAAAGGCACCTGAAGCAAATTTAACTGTGGCAAAATCAGCCCTGTAGGCTTCACCATTATTGAGTTAATACTGGTTAGAAGGTATCAGTTAGTTAGCCAAACAGTCAGTCATTAGAAAATTCCACTGAATATATTTAGAATTTAGTAGCAACCCATACATGCCATTTGAAGCATTTCAGGACTTAATATACCAAACCAATACTGTCAAGGTATCGTGAGAATCATAGAAATAAAAAGCAATAAAAAGGAAGGTCATCTACACCTGCAACTATACTAGTTGAGAATTAATTCCTACTCGAGTCATATACAGCTTGCGATGGCTGAAGTAGGAATTAAATGTCAACCAGTGTCACTGTACATAGGCGTAGATAACCTCCCTTGTTTCACTGCCTAGTCAGCTGGCAGTTAATCAGTATAGGTTTGGCATTGCTCTGAAGATATTGATGGGTTTGGTTATGGCTAACCAATACTCCCAAGCTGTTATGAAGGAAAAAGTGAGGTTGGGTTTTGGGTAATATTTTTGGGCAAACTTGTGTGACCTCTACACAGTATAACTGTACAGTGTATTTCATAACACTACGAATATATTTTAATAACATACTGTAAAGTGTGGGAGTCTTAGAGTCAATAATAATCTCATTAGATGCATGGTTAACTGATAAAACCTTCACATAATTGTCAGCCCAGTCATACTCCCAGTAACCATGTAGCCACATAGTAGATGTGTCCTTCCATTGGTTAATCCTGTTAATACATGTATACAAACAGTTATCATGATAGTGTATCATCTACCTTGTGTCACTGAACTGAAATGTTTCATTGTTAATCACCTTAGCAACTTGTATGAAATTCCATGAGCCATTTTGGTTAATATTGGGATATCTGGCTAAAGTCATACGCTAGCATATAGAAAATAAATTGTGATAACACTTGCAATACGTAGATAATTCTTCATATCTGTGATCTATTCAGCAAAAAAAAAACAAAAAAAACTTTCATAGTTCACGCTAGTGGTGATGCTATAATATGGGTGCATGGTGGGTGAAATGAAGATGATGGAAGATACAAGACCAAAGGCCAATCTTCCAGATGGTAAACAGCTGTCAAAAACCCACTGTATGATAATTCACAGATATTATGGTTATTCCCACCTCACTGGGCCTTAAGCACCACTTATCAAATAGTACAATAGTATTAGCTGTTTCAGTATAGATCTCCCCAAAAATGATGCATGCCACCTAAAATGTCACCTTAAAAATCATCCTAAAAAATCTTACATGATGAAAATTACCTTTTTGGAACAATACTAACATCAAATACAGCATTAAAAACAAATGACCGGATATAGAATTTTTTAAAAATCACTAAAACTCGAATTTTTGTCTGCTTGCAGTCACAAGGCTGGAGGCCAAACGAAGCAATGCACAACCACAATAGCACACTCACTGGTAGGATGTGGTATTTGGGGTTCAGACAGGTGTACATATGATCTGCACCTTGTCTTTCCCTTTTTCCTTTGTTCTTCTTCATGCAATGAAACTATATTGAGGTGTTTATTATTTCCCTATGTATCAACAGTATCCTTGAGTAGCATATTTAGACACTGCAAACTTATTTAAGTGCTTACGCTTGGTAGATACCTGTAGCTTCACGATACTCACTTCTTAAAAACTATTTACTCGATCATGATGACAACTCCATTATTATTGGTCTAGCTGTATTCATAATGCTAGCACAATAAAAATATAAAATAGTGTCACACCTTCTGGTAGCTGAAGGCTGACTTGAGATACTCTAATACAGTAGTCACCCTAATAGAACAGTCACATGTGTGTAGCTGTATGCTATAACAAAATCCGTATAAAACAGTCAAGCTGTGGCCTTACAAGTCTGGGTGAAAAAGTTGTGAAATCAAAGATGGCAGCCAAGAAATGGCTGCAATGATGTTCTTGCTGATAAATTTTAACAATGCACACAGCCATTATTAAAATTAGCATTCACAACTTTTTTCACAAAGGCACTTATAGGCTTTTTTTACAGTTTTGCTGTTTTTGTGCAGATATCACTTCTTTTTGTAATTGTACATTCCAAAGCCAACCTATGGTTGGCCTTGATACTTCCTTTTCCTTTTTTTCCCCTATACTACAGGAATTGTTGAAGATTGCATGGCTACAAAGAACTGAAATAAGATGAATTTTGAAGTTGCGAAGATAGCTGGGCACATTCAATTCAAATTAGGAAGGAATGGGAGACGCCCTACCCTGAGGAAGTTTCCTCAGCAGAAATGGTTAATTACCATTCAAACACTATCGAGCTACAGATACATGAAAACGGCATTTTCTTGGTTCCATAAAATAAGTATGTCAACTGCACTGGCTGTGCTTGGCCACATGACACACTTGACATAGGCTATTTTTTGCAATACTCTAATAGAGCACACATTTTTCTGCGCACTTTGATACAATGCATATAGAATTTCCACTGATAGATCTATGAGTTATCATGCTAGTGTACTAATCCAGAAGTTTCATTTATAAGATAAATGGAAATTAAGTGAGTGTTGTAATGAGATCATTATGATGTAACGCACTGATGCATGCGCACGCACCTCGTGCATCAATTCGATTAAGAGCACACTGATTGCTAATATCGAACTGTGTTTCTCCGGGTTTACTTTGGGCTACCTTGGGAAGATACCACATATTGGCGACAAGGATTTTCGTACCCATGATGGCTACTTCTTTTGGGAAACTGGAGGAATTCGACCCTACATCGGGTGAACACTGGATCCAATACGTCAAAAGAATAGAGTTCTATTTTCTAGCGAATAGTGTTACGGACACTGGCAAGCAGCGGGCAATATTGTTAAGCACAATTGGCACACAGGCGTACAAAATTCTAAGGAATTTGATCTCCCCGAGCACCCCAAGTGAGAAATCCTTCAAGCAATTAGTGGAGGCGATGACAAAACATTTCTGCCCTCTGAAATCGTGCAAAGATTTAAGTTTAATACAAGAGTAAGGAAACTAGGAGAGTTGGTGGCAACCTTTATAGTGGAACTACATGCTTTATCGCAGTACTGTAACTTTGGGGAGACATTGGAGTTGATGCTGAGAGATAGAATCATGTGTGGTATCAATGATGCATAGACTCAAAAGCGCTTGCTGGCAGAGAAGAACCTCACATATGCCAAAGCTAGGGAAATCACTTTAGCCCTAGAGTCAGCAGTACAAGGCACCAAATATATTCAAAGCTCTCTACCACAGAACCCAGTGCACACAGTGTCACAGCAACAAGCAGCCATAGGCAGTTCTGTTAAATGTTTTCGTTGTGGTAGAGCTAACCATAAAGCACCACAGTGCTGATTCAAGGATTCAGTTTGCTCAAATTGTAACAAGACAAGCCACCTGGCAAAAGTTTGTTGCAGCAGACAGTCAGTGTCAAAGGACAAGTTGCCAATGAATGTAGTAGCTGAAGAGCCAGAAGAGCATGATGAGTACCCCTTGTTTACTATTCAGGATACAAGAGCCACTACTACTAGCACCGATCCCCTACATGTTACTATGAGTCTGAACGGGAAACCAGCAGTGATGGAAATTGGTACTGGTGTTGCAGTTTCCACTATGGCTGAAGCCAAATTCAGTGAGATATCAGAGGATCTACAGGCGTCAGAAATGAACTTGTGTACTTACTCAGGAGAGAAACTCAGTGTTAAGGTGAGGCCATGTGCAATGTAGAGTATGCTGGTAAACTACATGTGTTGCCCCTGGTAATAATTGCAGGAAATGGCCCAACATTAGTCGGTAGGAATTGATTGCGACATATTCCACTAAACTGGTTAAACCTTTTCCAGCCAATTCACATGGTCGATGACCAACTTTCTCAAGTTTTACAACCCTTTAGTGAAATGTTTGCAGATGAGTTGGGTACCCTGCAAGGTAGCAAAGCTAGCTAGTATACCACCTAAATTTTGTAAAGTTCGCTCCTTGCTGTATGCCATGAAAGAAAAAGTAGAGAAGGAGTTCAAAAGTTGGAATATCAAGGAATCATCTCACCCATAAAACATTTCAAATGGGCTGCACCTATCATGCCTGTCCTTAAACAGGACAAGCAGTCAGTGAGAATATGTGGGGATTATAAATTAACAGCAAACCGTGCTTCTCGTGTTGAGCATTACCCACTTCCGAAAGTCGATGATCTGTTTGCTACACTGGGTGGTGGTACATTGTTTACCAAGCTGGATATGAGCCAGGCGTATCTGCAAGTATTAGTCGATGACCAGTCAAGAGAGCTACTCACGATCAATACACATAAGGGCTTATTTGCTTACAATAGGTAACCCTTGGGAGTATCGTCAGCGCCAGGCATATTCCAGTGCACTATGGAATCACTGCTGCAAGGTATTCCTCGTGTTTTGGTATACCTTGATGACATTTTAATTACCGGCCCGTCATAGTCTGAGCGTCTCAAAACACTTAAAGAAGTACTCTTGCATTTTAAACAAGCTGGCTTGCGCTTGAAGAACAGAAATGTCAATTCTTAATGAAATCAGTCGAGTACTTCGGTTATGCCATAGACTAGCACGGTATATACCCATCTGGCACAAAAGTTGAGGCTGTAAAGGCTGCTCCTAAACCACGAAATATCTCCGAACTCGGGTCATACCTTGGCTTGCTCACTTATTATGGGAAGTTTCTCCCAAACGTATCAACTGTTCTAGCTCCCCTGTTACGCAAAGATGTTAAGTGGTCTTGGGGTGAACCACAGCAGCAATCTTTTGTTAAATCTAAGGATATGTTGACATCATCAGCATTGCTTGTACATTATAACCCAGCCCAACCTCTGATACTTTCATGCAATGCCTCAAAGTATGGTATTGGGGCAGTGTTATCTCAAGTCTGCAATGGCGATGAGAAACCTGTGGTGTACACTTCTAGAGCACTCAATACTGCTGAAAGGAATTATAGCCAGTTGGAAAAAGAGGCCCTTGCCTTGATTTTTGGAGTGAAAAAGTTTCACACATACTTGTTTGGCACAAGTTTACGCTTAACATTGACCATAAGCCCCTGCAAAGCCTTTTCAGTGAAAATAAACCTATACCAGCTATGGCGTTCGGTCGAATACAACGGTGGGCACTTACGCTGGCTTCGTATGAGTACACCATTAAGTTTAAGAAAGGGCCATCTAATACCAATGCAGATGCCTTGAGCCATCTTCCAGTGCCTACGCCTGATGTTGCTGTTCCTGTACCAGCAGAATTAGTACTGCTAATGGAGCACATATCAACAGGATCGCTCACTGCAACACAAATCAAGAGCCTGACTCATCGAGATCCAGTATTGCCACGAGTTCACGCTTATGTTCTTCGGGGTTGGCCAACATCAGTTGATCTGTCATTAAACCCCTACTCTTCACGTCGACATGAGCTATCTGTTTGTTATGGTTGTGTACTATGGGGAAATTGTGTCATTATTCCCAAAGCTGGTCGTAAATGTATTCTGGAATAGCTAAACAATTCCCATCAAGGAATGTCGCGTATGAAGGAGAGAGCACGAATGGTAGTCTGGTGGCCAAGTATAGATAGGGACATAGAAGCTCTGGCTAGTTGTTGTGTTGCATGTCAAGCCTCCAGGAATTTGCCCCAGTGGCTCCCCTACACCCTTGGTCATTTCCAGAGAGACAGGCTACACATGGACTATGCTGGCCCCATTGACAACCATATGCTCCTAGTAGTTATTGACGCTTACTCTAAATGATATTTCCTGTTAAGTCAGCTTCATCACCAGCCACCATTACCAAGTTGCGAGCATTATTCGCCACTCACGGCATCACTCAATTGTGTCAGACAATGGTTCACCCTTTGTAAGTGCCGAAATGAAAGATTTCTTGTCTGCCAATGGAGTTAGGCAGATCACTTCATCACCATATCACCCAGCCAATAATGGGCTTGCAGAAAGAGCTGTCCAAACATGTAAAGCTGCAATAAAGAAAATAAATGGTACTTCATTGGACACCAAGCTGCAACGTTTTTTACTCAACTACCACCGTACAACACCCCAAGGCACTACAGGGGTACCTCCATGTCAATTGCCAATGGGAAGACAGCTTAAAACACGCTTGGATCTTGTTCTTCCTGACATTAATAAGCATGTGGAGTGTGCTCAGACTAGTCAGAAGCAATATCATGATTGCCATTCTAAACCCAGGAGTTTTCAACAAGGTGACAAAGTTCTTGTCCGTAACTACCGTGGTCATCCTTCATGGTTATCAGGCATTGTCAAAGGTATATTAGGACCAGTGTCGTATCAAGTTGAATTGACTGATGGGAAATTATGGAAGCTAAAAGACACTTCTCAATGTTCTGACTCAGATATTGTTGAACATGACAACCAAGAAGTTACTGACATTGACTTTCCAGTTACTGACACATCAACAGAGGAAGATCCAATTCCGAGGCATTCTTGTAGAATGAGACGCCCACCAAACAGACTTACTTTATAATTAGTCATTATTGTAAATTGTAAACACTTTCTGATTTATTTATTTTTTATAAATTTAATTTTCCCACTTCCTTTTGGTTTCTGTATGATTTTTTTTTTAGGGAGAGGGTGTTATGATGTAACGCACTGTTGTATGCACACGCACCTCGTGCATCAATTCGATTAAGAGCACACTGATTGCTAATATCGAACTGTGTTTGTGCGGGTTTACTTTGGGCTACCTCAGGAAGATACCACAGTGAGGTGAGCAGCAACTGACAGCATTGGCAGAGTGAGTAAAGGGCTTGGGTAAATAGGTGTGGAGGTCCCTGGTTCGAAACCTGGAGAATTCTTTTCAGACTTTTTTTTTCTTTCTTTAACTTCTCAGTGACTGTTCTATTAGAGTATCTTGATCTCACTTTTCAATCTGTACAAATATTTTTGGCTGTAAATGTGTAAATTATTGTCTTATATATATTACTCTTCAAATTTGAAGTCAATCGACTAAAGCATGCACAAGCTATAGCAAGTGGAGCAAAAAGGAAAAAGAAAGACAAATTTTAAAGGTGCATATCTCAGTGATGGCTGGGCAGATTCAACTAAAATTTGTAATAGGAGGTCCCTACCCAGAGGGAGTTTTCACAGCAAAACTGGGTAATTTCTGTTTAGGCACTATTGAGCTACAAGTGAGTGAAAAAAGCATTTTCTTGGTTTCTGTAAATACACACTTGTTTGCCGCGTATCTGCACTAGCTGTACTTGGCCACACGACACACTATCCAGTGTCCTGAAAACCAAATGAACTAGTATATTAAAATTTCAAACATGAAGTAGGGACCCAAGCAATAAAAAACAGTGAAACAAGTGATAAATGATAGTACTAGAGCATAGCTTGGTGGGAAAATTCCTACTTAAACACTGAACAAAATCACTGTTATAACATTGACAATGTTGGGGATTTTCCCACCAACCTATGCTGTAATGCCATCATTCATCTCTTGTTTCATTACTTTTTATTGCTTGGATCCCTACTTCATTATTAATAATTTTAATATAGTAGTAATAATAATTTATAACCCTTCCAGCAATTACTGTAATAAGCATAATTATTCACAAAGCCATGCATTATTGTAAAGATACACTTGTACAGTAATTTAAATTTTGAACAGTGTCATACAGTATCATAGTACTGTATAGTAGGGACCACAAAGGTAACATCACCCAAAATCAACCTCACTTTTCCCTGACACCGATGAAGCAGTATCGGTTTACTAAAACTAAGCCCAAACAAGCCTTCATATCGACCCAAAACGTTTTTAACAGGTTGCTATGGATTTTCTAAATGGAATTTTCTACTGACTGACTGACTGACTGACTGGTTCCTTCAGACAAGCACAACTCAATAACGGGTGAGGCTATGGGCTCGATTTTTTTACTGCTTGACGTCACCTTTGCTGGACATGTGCCTTTTGGCATATCACAGTATGTACAATGCATTCTTCATGGACTCACCGGTGTCCTCCTTTGTGTCCCATTCATCTTTTTCTGACAGCAAAAGGTGTCAATTTTGGTAGTAGCATGTGATGACTTCCCTTTGTAATGGAAATTGTCTGAATTTTTCATAGTGGCTACTTTGATTGCAGAGGCGCTTTTTGAATAGTTCTTGATTCATAATACTGTGTAACGGGTTGAAAATAGATGACAACCAAGCGTAATGGATATATCACTTTTCAGATGATAATTGACAGCTGGATTACATAGCGCAATTTTTTCTTTTGATGTGGTATGCATGGGTTCACTAGTTACAATAAATTGATTTTCCAAAAAAAAATTAACAAACAAGTATACAAAAAAATTGTGGAATTTTCAACTAGAGTAGGGACTATGGCACATTGATAAAAAGTACTGAAATAAGTTGGAATGGTAGGGTAGTACCGTTTAAGTAGGGATTGTGGTGAAAATTTCATGTGCTTCCCAAAATTCCACCTTTAAAATCATCCTAGAGACATTTCACGCAGCAAAAATCATCTTTACGGAATAGTATAATATACAAAACAGCATTAAACATAACAAAATAGAATTTTAAAAGATATTGAATTTTAATCTCACTGCCTCACTAACTGACCACAGTTGCAAAGCTAGAGGCCAAACAAAGAAGCACCAGCCTATTGGGGTTCTGACAAGTGTAGGCCCTCTGTGCCTTGTCTTTTCTTTCATCTTCAATCAGGCTGCTTGTCTTCTTCATCCAACGAAACCATATTGAGGCATTATTTTTCTGCATCAACACTTTCTTTCAACAACATATATAGATGCCACAGAATTATTTCCAAAATTATTTCAGAACTGGATTTCAGAAGCGCTTCATTTCTAGTGCTACTATAAGACTAGATACACTGTATGTAGAAGTTCGCGATTGGGATCCCGTTTGCAATAGGTTTGTGACCTGCCCATCAATTAAAGATCTAGGTGGACTACTAGTGATAGAGTATGGAGATCACACCTCTTAACAATCTAGCTGTTTCCTTAACTCTAATACAACAGTCACTCTAATACAACATTCATGTATGATATTCTAATAGAACAATCACAAGTTACATTGTACTACAACAAAAACTAAATAAACTAGTATTTAAAAAAATTGTAAACTTAAAATGAAGTAGGGATCTATGCAACAAAAAGTAGTGAAGCAAGAGATGAGTGATGGTATTACAGCATAGCTCAGTGGGAAAGTCCCTATTTTGGTACATTAGCTATATTTTGCTCAATGCCAAAGTAGGGACTTTCCCACTGAGCTATGCTGTAATACCATCATTCATCTCTTGTTTCATCACTTTTGTTGCATAGATCTCTACTTCATTTTTAAATTTACAATTTTTTAAAATACTAGTATATAACACTTCTTATTGTTGTATGCACTATTATTTAATATCGTGCACTACTCCATCTTGTTTCAGTACTTTTTTTATTGATGTGCTACAGTCCCTACTCTAGTAGTAAATTTCAATTTTTTGTGTACTTGTTAAATATCAACAGTTATATAATGCATGCACTATATTCCTAGGACAGGTATCAATGTTAAATTTTTTTTATCGTGCATTATAATATGGAAACAATTACCACACCAAGACTCATAATATATACATAGCCACATATGAATAATAACTTACAAACTCATCAACAAATAATTCAAGTTTGTCATTTGCACAATTACCCAGCTGACCAGTTTCAAGGTCACCGTAGTTACTAATACCCAACTTCTTTAAATCAGCCTGTATAAATGTGTGTATACAGTGTACATGTATATGTACTGTACATAAAATCACAGAAAAATTGAGCAAAATTGGCCATTTTTGCACATTCCACTGCTTCTCCGTTGTAGCAAAGGTGTGGGCAGTCAAAGTTTCAGCTGAATAGTTTTGGAGTCATAGCACTAGATAGTTGGAACATCAATAAATTTGATTCATACACCAATAACACGGCAAATAAATTACATGCGCTTAATTATCAATCATAACTCATGACTATAACAAGCTTCATGGATTGGCTTAACTTGTTTCCCATGAACTAAAAAATCCATCAAGGTATATTTTTTTTCTGTACTATTCCAAAGCCATAATTGTAACACAATAAATGGAAATTGTAAACTTTATTTCTACTGCATTGTAAATTGGCTCTCATAACTTATGTGAATAGTTTTGGAGTCATTGCTGTACAAATACCAAACAAATATTTACCATGAACAGGCAAATGTGATGGTGCATATATTTTACTGATGTGGGTTTGTTTCAGTGCATACTGAGTGATTAAAACATGAATTATGTAGCACATGTACGTATTTTTACCTATTACGTTTTCATAGCAACATAGAATTTTGCAAGAATGACCAGTTTTTGCTCAGCTGGTAACAGTTATTACAGACTTAATACTCCTTACTTTTTACATACCAATATATCCATGCCAAAACAGCCAAGTTGTAAAAAAGATGCGGCCTTCAAAAGCCTGGGTGAAAAATCTTAGCCTTTCACTACTAAGGTGTATTATATTTTATAATTTACTATACAGAAACCTCCATACGGAGCATATAGCACAAAAATGATCATACTATAATTACATTATAATTAATTAATATATTGCTTAAAGCAGATAATGTTGGGTGAAATCAAAAGTGGCGGCCAAGAAATGGCTACAGTGATGTTATATTGTTAATGCTACTAAATTGCAATAATGTGCGCAGTCATTCTTAAAACTGATCATTGGTATGCACATCATTTCAGCTGCCACCTTCAATTCACAGCTTTTTACCCAGAGTTGTAAAGGCCATACCCTTTTTCCCTACATGGATTTCACTTGTTTCTGTGTTTGAAATACCCCCTAGCCAGTGGGATTTTGGAAACTATGTCTTATCCAATTTCTTCTTATCTACGGATACAGTGCTGATTACAGAAAACGGAAGTTGGAATAGTATTTTATTGCAGACTTACATTGAATTATTCACTCATTTTTTGAGGGCTTCTAAGCTTAGTGCATTTGTGGTAGCAAAGTAACGGTTACAGATTTTATATATAGTGCAAAAGCCAAACAGTATAGATATTCTAATAAAAAAGCAGTCACACTAATAGAACATTCATAAAGAAAGTGTAAACCACTTATAAAAATAACTTGAAAATTGGTCTGTGTTTACTTTACTGTAAGTTAACCATCATTGCTCAAACCTTTTGTGGTATAAAACAAATTGCAGTGATAGCTACAGAGTTACAAGGAGAAACCAACCTGGTATAAAATTGTGGGTTCATAATAGTGAAAATACTGAAATAAAATAACCACTGAAATTTTTAAAAAAGTTCACTAACATTTGGAAATAAAGAACTTGCATAGCATCCAAACCAGGGACCTACATTCCTATCTTCCCGAACCTTCACTACTGAACTGCTGTTGTCAGCGGATCAGTTCACTCAATTTCTACCTTAATAATGAAAATTCTAGAGAGTATTTAGAGCTATCTATGTGTGTTTTATTTGATCAACTGATTTTTAAAACTCAGTTGCAAAAGCTGTTTGTCCTGTAGGTGTGGTGATCACAATCAATCTAAACCTTTACCAATGTTTGGTTTGTGCATTATAACTACATAGCTATTACTTTCGAACTACATAAGATTTGTGCTATCATGGTTAACCTATTTACATACATTATTCACATAAGCAGTTAACCCTGCGAAGGCTCACTAATTGAGAATGCCTGGGGTGATTACATAGGGCTAAAGAAGGGCACATGATTCCACAGCAAAAATTGTCTCATCTTGTAAAGTTAGCATGGACTTGATATATACATAATTGTGTATTAATTGTTCTTGTTATATGCAACACACTGTTGTGACCTGCCAGCTATTTTGGCCGCATGACACACTACCATGTGTCTTTTGATACAGTACATACGTATGCTTAGAACATACTTGAATAATGTTATCCTGGACATGTGATGGCAGCAGACCCAACACATTCTGATCAGTGACAGGTATAAACTGATCATTTGGTATTTGCTTTCCACCAAGTAATATAACTTTCTCCTGTTCGTAACCTTGATAGCTACAATACAAATATTATAATTATTGATATTCATTAAACTTTGATCAAGTAATTACAAAGCTCTTTTTTTAAGAATAAATGCATATATATACAATGGAGGTGCTTTAATATTAATAAACCGAACAAATTTTCAGATTTGCACATTATAACAAAAAGCCATGAAACAAGGATGACTGAAGTAAGCATTAAATATCCACTAGTGTATAGCTGCAGATGTAGGTGATCTCCCTTGTTCATGGCTTTTCATTTCTATAATCTCTAAAACTTTTAATTATTTTTTGTTTGTTTACTTTCTGTAACATGATTTATGACTGGTGAACCAGTGTATACCATATAAAAGGAAAGAATAATGCTGAAAATTAATTGCAGAGTTGCCCAGCTATTAAAAGCAAAATGGCTATTCCACTTTGCTTGCCAGCATTACAAAGAACAGTCTTTGCAATCAATCCACTCACTATCAAACAGTAAACCATTTCACAAAAATAATCATCTTCACAATAGCTTCATGGTGTCTTTGTAGTATTGGTTAGGTAGAGTCAAACTCCAAAAATATCTACAGAATCAATGGGCAAAAATGCTTCAGATAGGTTGCTGCAGAATCTTAATATTTTTTTATTCAGTGGAATTTTCTGCTGACTGACTGACTGACTAACTAACTAATGCCTTCAGACAAGTATAACTCAATAATGGCTAAGGCTACAAGCTAGATTTTTCACTGTTTGGCATCGCTTCAGTTCAACAGGTGCCTTTTGGTATACCACAGTACATACAATGGTAGTGGATAAAGAAAGGGACACAACGGAGGACAAAGAGGGGTCCATGATGCATACCCTGTAGCTGCTATAGTTGGAAAAATGTACATCTTGAGTCATAGGCTCAAGATCATAGGATCTAGGAGACGCTGTCAGAAGGGTTGAAGGGGCAAGAAGTTTTAAGGTAAAACGTGTTTATTCCACTAATAGAAGAAGAATGGAACTCGCTTATATTCATTTGCATAACTTCATTTGGTTTAACTGAATGAATGAAGGGGATGTACTTTCTAGTAAGACTCTAGTTGGATATCTTCTAAGAAAATTTTCAAAATTAGACCTCCTAGGTTTGAATTTGGGAGCATTTTTGATAACAACTAGCTAACAAAGTGTATGTTTTGAAAACCGTAGCATATATAGTTAGCCTATCTGAGATACCTGTTTGATGGTAAAGTGTACTAAATCAAAATAAAGTAGTATTGTTATAATTTGCAAAATATATACATTGATGAATTGCGATTGTTCTATTAGAGTAGTGAATGCTCTATTAGAGTATCTCAATCTTAGCTCAACTATTCAAACTTATTTGCCTCACTTTTACAGTTTCTAATATAACTGCAAAGTGCGTTTATAACTGTTGTCTTGTATTTGCCCATTGGCTTTCTGTACTGCTAAATACAGCACGAATGCATGATTCCAGTTTCTGGTGTCAGTATAGTCCTGTAGGTCCAAGGGGCAAGAGAAGGGCCAAGGGGGGCTTACTTTCCCTCCTTGGCTCCCCCTTAGATCCGCCTATGCCTTGAGCCAAATTGACCTCAAACACAGTTAGAAATCAAGCCCATAAACCTTGAGCGAAGACCCACTGTATGACTAATAATAGTTAATTTGTGTAAATGTATTGCTTTGTATGTGTCATGTCTTGTATGTTTTTCAGTTTTGTACTTGTGTATTTGTATGTGTCTCAGTGTACTCTGACATGGAAGAACGGCTATGCCGAACATCATGAGTTTAAACAAAAAATCAAATCAAATCAAATTGAGCAAAGTTGAAGTATACTTGGCCGAAAGCATCCGTCGCAGTCAGTCACACAGTCAATTAGTAGAAATTTCAGTTAAATAAAACAATTAAATTTCATAAGTACTTGTTGGAAGGGTTTATGGTTGCTCTAGACATTTTTGGGCTTGATTATGCTAACTAATGCTGCCACACTAGTGTTAAAAAGTGAGGCTGGTTTTTGGGCGGTACTTCTAGATCTGGACAGAAAATCCCAAATCTTCATGATTCCTACCACACAGCACTACTGTAGTGTATGGTTAATCTTTAAGGAGTTTGACAGAACAATAGGTGCAATAGTAGAATAAAGACAATACCAAATACCACACCTATTTTAAATTTGTTTACTATTTATTGTTTATTGCAGTGTGTACATGTTTACATAACTCACACAATAGGTGAGCCAGACTGTCCAGAGTCTCCTTGTGTTAGTTCCAATGGCCCAGATGTGAAGTCATAGTTCCCTTCTCTAATGTTCACTACAACTCCACCTGCTGGTAACTTGGATGTGTTCTTCATGTGTCTAATATAGTCTCTTGCATAAGTGATAGTTTTGAAAGGTTTGTCAATACTTCCAGGATTAGAATCACTACCATTACGTCCTGTATGGGTGTTGTATGATCATAATTTAGTCAGACTCTTCATCACCAGATATTACATTCAAAGTTGTAATATCTTGACATTAAAATAATGTTTGCTATATACTCAGTTTAACATTACAGGTTACATACTCTTATAGCCAGAAATGATGTGCAAGATTCGCAAGCAAGATTCTTGCAAGGAAAATGACCCTTGTCTTGCAAGATTATTGCAAGCACACTGTAGTGTCATGCAGCATAGAAAGCCATTGCACCACACCATGTGTGTATTGCCAGGAAGAAAGGAACACGGTACAATGGCGGATCCAAGATTGGGAATTTGGGGCAAATGCCCCCCCTCCCCCTTGTGGAGTAGCCATAGCTAGCTACTTCTTTTGATTAAAATATTTAACTTTATGCCAGGCCATAATCAACTTATAAATCATGAATATATGCACAATTCACTAGCATTTATTATTACTAATTCAAGCGAATCAGTAAAACTAGCTGCAAAATTGTCAGTCAGTACCTTTGTACGTACTAAGCACCTCTAAAAATAATTATTGTGCTGCTGCTTTTAAAGACTTTTAAGACTTCAAAACCATCTGCAAAGGCCAAAATGGCAAAAATCCAACAGTGAGACACTACAAAGAGGTGATTATTTGCTGCTTCAAAAATGCAGCAACTAATAAGAAGATTTGGCTCTCCCCAACCACCAACAACTTAGTCTGTTTGTGCCCCTCCCCTTGCCAACTCCTGGATCCGCTCCTGCGGTATTCACACATGCACAGCTCTGTGGTCCCTTCTCCAAAGCATGTCACTTTGCATTATAACTGTCTGCCACTTATTTAGGGCACCAGGTTTATGCAATTCTTATAATCAGCTGCCATTCCTGAGACACTGTGATTTTTTTTCTTCTTGAGGGGTTTACAAGGACCATAATTTTCATTTTGCACACTTTGCAAAATTGTTATAAAACGCAGACACTTAACAGGATGTCTTGAAATTTAAAATAGATAAAGAACATATAAAGGTAGCTATAGATTTACATACTATAGGTTTGCTATTAATATGATACATATTTAGTGTGATGGACACTCATTCATGTAAACAATACTGAATTTTTGTTATTACCATAGATAATTACTGGTATTTAGCTATACATATAATCCTGGGGTTGGAGGAATTTTTTTCCTTACTTTGGCCCCTTTTCTGTTACACCTTATCAGTCAGTCAGTAAGTCAAGTCATTAGGTCTAAGTTCCTGAAATTAGGTTAGGTAATCCTAAGGCTGCAGTACATGTTGTTGTCAGACCTTCAGTGCTGGTCACTGTAAAGTGCTAATAATAACAAAATATCGGCATAGCAGTGCCTTTTGATGGGTTGAAAAGTAAAGGAGTAAAAGCAACAGAACAGTGTAAAATTGTCAAGATACTCTAATAGAGCAATGGGTGTGGGAGTAAAAAGGTTACCGACATTAAACCAGGGACCTTCATACCTGACATTCAAATCCTAGTTACTGAGCCACTGCTATGGTGCTGTCACAGCTGTTCACCTCTACCTTAAGAAATAGTCTACTGACAGGTTTAAGCTTTCGATAAAACCATGCGAGCTTATTGTTGACTGGACTCGGGACCATGCAGTGACCCATTCAACCATAGATATACTCAAACTATGTGTATATCTATGATTCAACCTCACACCCATCTTCACTATGATATGATGTAAAGCAACAACAGAAAGTAACTTACCATCTACAAACAGGTTTTTCTGGGCGTGCACTGATGTCTTCGCTACGAAAACAAAAAGAAGAGTGACGACGATTCTCATTTTAGGGCTTGGCTAACGAATCGAACACAAGGCAGTCACGTGACTTTCACTGTGCAAAAGATACTCGTAAATCGCTGTAGTGTTTCTGTCGAAATGGCTGCTGAGAAGTTAAGGAACATCCTGGGATCTATGGAGTTTGGTCGACGAAATTTGACTGTGGATGCACCGGTATGTGGACATGATACGTTGGATTTTATGGTGTGCATTAATTTGGATTAGACTGAATTGTCAGTCTTTTCTGCACCAGAAAGGATACAGGACTGGTGTACAGGTGAATAAGGTTGCAAGTTACTTTATAGCAGCTAGAGGATTGCATTCTATGCATGCAAAATAGTTCATGCAGTCATGGAAAGTCACTGTGCACATGAGCATGTACCATGGTGATTACATTATTGGCACGGGAAGAATGCATTACATATAGGCATGGGAAGAATGCATTACATGGGAAGAATGCATTACATAGAGGCACGGGAAGAATGCATTACATATTGGCACGGGAAGAATGCATTACCTTTTGTAACTGTTATATAATTTTTTTAGCTCTGTGATATAGCATGTTTTATTATTAGCAATGATATAAGGTGCTTGGTCAATGCCTTCATGCTTAAGCACATGTAAATGGTCGAAAGGCAGGGCAAGTGTACTGAATGTTCTACAATACTAGAGCTCTGTTAAGTGAGTTAAAAGCATTACTGTCATCAACAAGTAAGAAACCTTCAGAATTCTCATCACAGAAAATGGTCCTCATGGAATGGATTGCAGCTTGTAAATAGCTCTGTTAGTCTCTTGTGTTTTGCTCTATTGGTTAGCCAGTTATTCTGTTATACATTTGTGTAACTTGTTAACTGACCTCTACTCATAAATGACTGCTGACTCTCATTCTGCATGGTACATCAATATTAAGCATGCTGTAATAATTGCAGAGAATTTTTTACTGGCTTTCAATACTAAATTTGTGTATGACGGGCTGTGATATTTGCCTTACATAAACGTATGTTTCAATCTTATGCAACTGGTGTAGATAGTAATTTTGTATGCCATGTATAAATTGTTGTTTGTTCATTATGGCATACTTTGTGTTCCCACAGTGTCATGAGATCATAGATTCCTTCCTATCCAGAGGGTACAAGGAAGTAGACACAGCTATCATGTGAGTATGGTCGTGTGGTATGTTATTATGTATCACTTATTTATTGCATTCCCTCTGAAATGATGTGAAGTGCATTATGGAGGAACCTGTCTATTGTAAATGGTTACAAACGTAGCAAAAATAGGTCATAAGGACTGAAACATAGCTGCACTCTTGTACTACTTCTCCACTGAATAGCAAGTCAATGTCAAGTAGACTGACAACTAACAAGAGTTGATCATACAATATTAAGCAGTGATACGAACTCTTGTAACTGCTTACTTATGATCTAGTTTGTGCACACGTATTGTGTTTCATGGTCATTTGTTTGGTCCACATATTTCAAGTTTGGTGCTTTACAACGCTAGTGTACACAGTCTTGCATACAGCTATAACAGCTAATATAGTTTGACATATGTGAGTTTAAGAGTTACAAATCTAAAAATGCACCCTTTATTATACATACATGTGGCCCTCACTATAACATGCATGTCACTGGTTCATTTAGATAACATGCACCTCACATACATGTAACACTCATGTATCACTAAATATTCATGTAGGTGTATGGTCACACGTTAACATACACAACATTTCAAGTAGGGTAAGCACATTTATCAAGTTTATAGTTGATTATGTTGTTAGTTTAACTTGTTGTTACATTAGGTATACTGGAGGTGAAGCAGAGAAGATCTTGGGCCGATTTGCTCCATGCAGAGACCCTGAAAAGGTTAAACGCTAAAGTGAATTATGCCAGTTTCACGTTATTACTATATGTAACTGGATCTACAAGAATCCCACATGTTTGTGAGGTTAAAAATTCCAGAATAATTTCCTGAACATCTACTCTGCAATGGAGGAATGTGCTAATAGCAAATATATAGCTTGGTACCATTGTGTTAGCCAAAGCAAGAGGAGTTCAATGATCTTTGTTTCATATCAGTGCTGTCGAGATGTGAGCATTAGTTTCGGACATGTACTGTAGTTCACTCTTATCTTTTCTCAAGACTTTTGCTTTTGGTCTGATTGCAGAAAGAATCTTCAAGGCTTAACGTACCCAGCAATGTTTTTCCCTGTTTTATATGGAAGATGGAATTTTAATCATATGAACATGTGGGGTTTTGCAGTCCAATTTCAAAATACTAACACATGTGTACACAAATTGTCTCAGCAAAAGTCTGTCTAGTTTGCAGTTAGGTTGTTGTAAATTAATTAAAATAGTAGCCGCGCCTGCAGCTGCACACCTATATCAGTGTTGTAGTGTGGGTTAATGGGAGTATGAGGAGGGAGTTAATTCTCCTAGCATTATCTCTATTGTCCAAGGAATGGATCACCAAAGTTTCAGCCTATATATTGTGGTGAGAAGTTTCGGAATTATAGCACCTAGACAGTAGGAAGAACAAGGGAATCAATTTGTACAGCAATTATGCTGAAGAATAAACTACGTACAGGTGCTTACATTTGCAGTCATAACTAGTGAGCAGCATTGGGGTTTGCTTATAATCTGTTCACCATGGATTGGCAAATCAACCAAGGTATGGTTTTAACCCTGTAGTTACTTATCATGAACCACGATAGTGGGTTCATAATAGGGATCGCCCATGTTTTTTGCAAAAATCCTAATAGAACGCACACCTAAAAACCACCTTGAAAAGCATCCTTCAACTCAAAACACCCTCTGGTGGTTCTTTGCAATGAGTATAGGTCCAGTAGTAAGCATCAAGTGAAAAGGAAACAGTATGTGTATTTCAGACAAAACTGAAATATGCCCGTTTGTTCATCATGAACCACGATAGTGGGTTCATAATAGGGATCGCCCATGTTTTTTGCAAAAACTCCAATAGAACGCACGCCTAAAAACTACCTTGGAAAGCATCCTTCAACTCAAAACCACCCTCTGGTGGTTATTTGCAATGAGTATTGGTCCACTAGTAAGTATCAAGTGAAAAGGAAACAGTATGTGTATTTGGGACAAAACTGAATTTTGCCGTTTTGTTCATATTATTATCATGAACCACGATAGTGGGTTCATAATAGGAATCGCAGTGGAATTTTTGAAAATCCTAATAGAGCAGTCACCTAAAACCAGCCTTAGAAAGCAGACTCAAGCATAAAGCAACCCTCAGAAGGCTTATTATCAAACACTGAACTCAGAAAAATTCTGATATAGCAGTAAAAATGGTCTAGACGAAATTTGAAAACATTCAAAAATTGCTAATTTTATGCGAATTGTTCATATTATTATTCATAATATCATGAACCACGATAGTGGGTTCATAATAGGGATCGCCCATGTTTTTTGCAAAAATCCTAATAGAACGCACACCTAAAAACCACCTTTAAAAGCATCCTTCAACTCAAAATGACCCTCTGGTGGTTCTTTGCAATGGGTATATAGGTCCACTAGTAAGTATCAAGTGAAAAGGAAATGGTATGCGTATTTCAGACAACACTGTAATTTGCCAGTTTGTTCATATTATTATTATTCTTTTACAGGCATAGCGAAGTTTACAAGGAGAATCCTGGGATAAAAAGTTGCAAGGCTTTCTGAATGGATCATTGTGCGTGTCCATGACCTATTTTTGATTTCGTTTTCAGATGGAAACAGCCCAAACCGGGCCATTTCTTCTTGCCAAAACGACATTACGCCCGAGAAGCCATACAAGATCACGCTCAGAGTTCAGTTTTTTGGTGTGCACTTCTTGTGGCTATCTTTATTAAACTCAGTATAGGCCAGGAAGCTTAATCTGGGCTGATGACTTTGTTGCAAGGTGGTTTTTTCGCTCCGTGATTATTGTACATGGGCGGGTTATCCAGATTAAATACTCTAATAGAGCAGTCACTTAAACACTCTAATAATGCAGTCAAGTGTATAACTACAATCCTTGCAATGAATTTGACAGCTATGAGCATGTAACTAAAGATTTATGACAGAGTCAAAATAGGGATTTGTGGTTTACATTACCACCCCCAGCGATGCCTTCTTGTTTTGTGGCTTTTTTCAGCGATCCCTATTCCCATTTTAAAATTTCCAATTTTTAATTCATCTAGTATTATTATTATTATTATTATTTTGTTTCACTCGTGTACAGCCCAAGGCTTCCATTTTTTTGCAATAAACACTACACAGCCTTACTCACTGAGTCCTTCCACGTGTCCATGACCCATTAATTAACCCGTACTCCACAGATCGCTAACCGGCCTCCACCTCGATAAATTTCTAATTCTTCTTCGTCATTGCCTGCTGTTCCGTATACGGAAGAAGCCGTAGAAGAACAAAATTACGAGATCTTGTGTGCACAGGGATGCGTGTTGTTCGACTATAGTCTTCATAACGTTAATAGATGGCAGATTGAAGTTGTGCAGCACTCTTTTACCTTACAAGATCGCCATAATAGGGCCTCTAGTGAGCTGCCCATCTTCGCTACGAGAAGTCGTTCAAGCGCGCATGCAAGGCATCCGTTTATTCTTCTTCCTAGCCATCACAGTGAGTGCTTTGTTTCTCCATTATAGGTGGAAGATAAATGGTAGCGCTGATATCATGGCTGCTTTTCACACGCAAAAAAGGTTGGGTGGGGTGTTTATTACAACCCTACCTTTTAAAAATATTTTGTGGTCAAACCATATATCATCAACTCTCCCATATGGTATCCATGTCATAAACAACTTAAGGGTGTGAAGCCTGACAATCTTATATGGGAGGATTGTGTGCTACTGTGCTTATGTCACTGTAACTAGCTACTGTGTACTTTAGCACATTCTCTGATCAGCTAGTGACATTATCAGTTGCAAGCATTTATGAACAAATGCTAACCAGACTTAAATTTGCTGACTATACCTATTGTGTTCCACTTTATGACACACTGCTGCTAGCAGGCTACACCTAGGCTTTCCAGGGCTAAAGCCCAGTCTAAGTCCTGGCAATTGGAACTCAATATGCCAGTTTAAAGTAGTCTTGCATGGGTATGACTGCCAAATCCCTGGTAATCATGTAAGACTGGCTACGCCACTGGCCACTAGTATAGTGACATTGTGATTTGTACATGCAGACACCGGCATAGGAAGACTTCGGCCAAGCCTAGCCATCTCCTCCTATTTAGCTTGATTAACACCAACTCACACGGTTGCTGCTGCATGCAGCCTTGCATGTTCATATGTGCAACTCGTACATTTATACAAAGGTGTTGTAAGCGTCATCACTACAATAATAGCACTACAGCTACAATGTATAGCTATCTCTTCACTACCTATTCTGCTAGACAACTCTTCTACACCTGTAATGCACATGCTTGATGTATGCATCGTTCTTCTCTTTTTTTTAAGATGGACTCTACAGGAATTATAACACTAATAGTTACCATTCTTATAACTTGTATCATAGAGTTTCATTCTTTTCCTTCTTTTACAATAAACACCTAAGACATCTTGTTCTTCTTCAAGTCTCCTGTGCTGTTATCAACACTGTCTCCTGTATGATAGGTGCACAATCAGTAATTCTTCTGACAGGTAGCTAGCTCGTATAGCAGTGTGTTTTCAGCAATGGCACAAAGTGTGACAATGGTGGCTGAAACACTGAGTAGACTAGGAATTAATATATCCTATCTTTTTATTTTGTGCGTGTACAAATCAGAATGAAAATACAGTCTTTATCATAGATTACAAATTAATATTGCATTAAGATATCTAGTTAATGAGTTAACATTTTAAACTAAGGAATCTCTGTTAGCTTAGGCTACACTATAATGTGCCAATTAACTTATAATCCATAAATGGATTTGGAAAAAAGTACACAAACTAGACATACTGTATTAAAAATTAAAAATAAGAAATAGGGATCGCTAAAAAAAGCCACAAAACAAGAAGGGATCGCTGGGGTGGTAATGTAAACCACAAATCCCTATTTTGACTCTTTATACTATGGACTATATGGATTATGAGTTAATTGGCACATTATAGTGTAGCCTAAGCTAACAGAGATTCCTCAGTTTAAAAGGTTAACTCATTAACTAGATATCTTTATGCAATATTAATTTGTAATCAGCGATCCCTTCTTGTTTCGTGGCTTTTTTTAGCGATCCCTATTTCTTATTTAATATGTCTAATTATCATGAACCACGATAGTGGGTTCATAATAGGGATCGCAGTGGAATTTTTGAAAATCCTAATAGAGCAGTCACCTAAAACCAGCCTTAGAAAGCAGACTCGAGCACAAAACAACACTCAGATGGCTTATTATCAAACACTGAACTCATACAAATGGTGATATAGCAGTAAAAATGGTTTAGACGAAATTTAGAAACATTCAAAAATTGCGAATTTTACGCGAATTGTTCATATTATTCATATTATTATTATTTTGTTTCACTCGTGTACAGCCCAAGGCTTCCATTTTTTCGCGATAAAAACTACACAGCCTTACTTACTGAGTCCTTCCGCGTGTCCATGACTCATTAATTAATCCGTACTCCACAGATCACTAACCGGCCGCCACCTTGATAAATTTCTAAGTTCTTCTTCGCCATTTCCTGCTGTTCCGTAACAGAAGAAGCCATAGAAGAACAAAATTACAGGATCTTGTGTGCTCAGGGATGCGTCTTGTTCGACTATAGTCTTTATAACGTTAATAGATGGCAGATTGAAGTTGTGCAGCACTCTTTTATCTTACAAGATTGCCGTAATAGGGTCTCTAGTGAGCTGCCTGTCTTCGCTACGAGAAGTCGTTCAAACGCGCATGCAAGGCATTCAGTTTATTCTTCTTCCTAGCCATCACAGTGAGTGCTTTGTTTGTCCATTATAGGTGGAAGATAAATGGTAGCGCTGATATCATGGCTGCTTTTCACACGCAAAAAGGTATGGTGGTAGACTAGGAATTAATGTATCCTGCCTTATATTTTGTGTGTGTACAAATGAATCAGGATGAAAATACAGTCTTTATCATATATTACAAAATTAATATTGCATTAACGTATCTAATGAGTTAGCCTTTTAAACCAAGGAGTCTCTGTTAGCTTACTACACTAATGTGCCAATTAACTTATAATCCATAAATGGATTTGGGAAAAAGTACACAAACTAGACATATTAAAAATTTAAAATAAGAAATAGGGATCGCTGAAGAAAGCCACAAAACAAGAAGGGATCGCTGGGGTGGTAATGTAAACCACAAATCCCTATTTTGACTCACTATAAATGCTCCATTTGAGTATAAAAGGTCAAAATAGGGATTTGTGGTTTACATTACCACCCCAGCAATCCCTTCTTGTTTTGTGGCTTTTTTCAGCGATCCCTATTTCTTATTTTAAATTTTTAATATGTCTAGTTATTATTATTCATAATATTATTTTGTTTCACTCATGTACAGCAAAAGTTATCCACTTTTTCGCCCTAAAAACTATATAGCCATGCTTACCGAGTCCTTCCGCGTGTCCATGACCTATTAATAAGCCCGTATTCCACAGATCTCCAACCACCCTACACTTTGAAAATTTTCTAAGTTCTCTTCGCCGTTACACTATTGGCAGCAGCTCCGTATACTAAAGAAGCCGTATAACATTAAAATTACAGGATTCCATTGTGTGAGCTTCTTTGGGTTTTGGTGCAGAGTTAATCAAGTAATCAACAGCACTTCTTAGACTTAGAAGATCGCGCATAGCGTCTCTGCGTGGTAAGTATAGTCTACTTCTTCCTGTAAGCGCACGGTTGCGATTCGCTACGAGCGACCATACAAGCGCTCTCTCAGAGACATAAAGAAGTGATAGCATGCTGACACCAGAGTTTATTCATTGTTATGAATATAGTTTCTATAAACCATATTTCCTTTCCATGCAAAACCTAAAGTTGGGTGGAGTCAGTATTAGTGTTAATTAAATATTCGTGAGTGCCATAATTGTCTGACCACATTGTGTAAACAACATGGCTTGTGTAAACAACATGGCTTCATGCTGTTGATAACCCATGGTTTACAATAGGCATTGCAGCTATACACAGTACCTGACTGTTGTTATGAATGATGTGTGTGCATGCACATTAGCTTCAGACCTTCAGTGCTGGTCATTGTAAAGTGTTAATAACACATAACGTTTATGGGAAGTCATGCATTCATATACATTTCAACATAGATTTCTTTACTGTGGTATACTCAATGAATACAATACTCACATGAACAACAAACTCTAGCTACACAAACTATATTGTATGTAGTATTATATTATCATTTATACTACTGTGCACCAGTGAGCCAATGTTGTAGTCCATGCACCCATGGAAAATCTGTATACGATTCTTCTATTGTGTACGGTCTTGGCTGAAATAATAAATGCACAGCCACTGACTATTTTAACTTATAATTATATGCTTGTCAGAGTTCCATGTCTTCAATTGTCTTATGACAGGTAGCTATAGCTCAGTATCATACCATTTGGTGTGTGTATATTCATGAACACTGCATTAGGATGCTAATGTGAGTAAGAGACTAGAGTCCTGATACATGTAGTAAGACAAGTTAGACAACAGCTGCTCACTGTTGTGTGTAATGTATAGTCTCGTCCACAGTCAAGAGCAGTCAGGTAAATACTCTAATAATGCAGTCAAGTGTGTCTGATAAGCTTACACTGAACTTGACAGCCATAAACTGCTCTACTGTACGTATATTATCATTATCAGTAAAACAAATCCATTACTGGGTTAATAAAAAGTACACAAACTAGATGAATGAAAATTGGAAATTTTAAAATGGGAATAGGGATTGCTAAAAAAAGCCACCAAACAAGAAGGGATCGCTGGGGTGGTAATGTAAACCACAAATCCCTATTTTGACTCATTTTAAAATGACTCAGGAGAGCATGTAACTAAATATTTATGACAGAGCCAAAATAGGGATTTGTGGTTTACATTGCCACCCCAGCGATCCCTTCTTGTTTGGTGGCTTTTTTAGCGATCCCTATTCCCATTTTTATTCATCTAGTCATGAACCACGATAGTGGGTTCATAATAGGGATCGCCCATGTTTTTTTTGCAAAAATCCTAATAGAACGCACACCTAAAAACACCTTAAAAAGCATCCTTCAACTCAAAACAACCCTCTGGTGGTTCTGTGCAATGAGTATAGGTCCACTAGTAAGTATCAAGTGAAAAGGAAACAGTATGTGTATTTCAGACAAAACTTAAATATGCCCGTTTGTTCATATTACTATTCTTATTATTCATAATATTATTCTTTCACAGGCATAGCGAAGTTTACAAGGAGAATCCTGGGATAAAAAGTTGCAAGGCTTGCTGAATGAATCATTGTGCGTGTCCATGACCTATTTTTGATTTTGTTTCTGGATGGAAACAGCCCAAACTGGGCCATTTCTTCTTGCCAAATTGTCATTACGCTCGAGAAGCCATACAAGATCACACTCAAAGTTAGGTTATTTGATGTGCGCTGCTTGTGGCTAATAGAATCTGTCTTTATTAAACTCAGTATAGACCAGGAAGCTGATGACTTTGTTGCAAGGTGGCTTCTTTCGCTCCGTGATTATTGTACGTGGGCGGGTTATCCAGATTAAATACTCTAATAGAGCAGTCATGTAAATGCTCTAATAATGCAGTCCAGTGTATAACAACAATCCTTGCACTAAACTTGACAGCTATTAAAGGCACCAGTTATGTAAATTATAGCTCATATTAAGAGACTCTCAGTCTGTATGCACATTACAATATGATATGTTTCATGTTTGTACTGAAACGTTTACGGCGTTACTGTGCAGAATACAAAATTACACTATTCACCACAGTCTTCATTCTCAATTTGTACACATGAAATTGTAGTCAGTAGTGTGAGAAGATATTGCTGAGGCGATGATATTTTCCAACAGCTTGCAGCAAATACTATTCAATGATATAGGTCTATAGTTCGATGGATTAGTACACGGGCCTTTCTTGTATACTGTTGTTACATATGCCCTCTTCCAGTCTGAAGGGAGTTCACCCTGATGTATAATGCAGTCAAGTGTATAACAACAATCCTTGTACTGAATTTGACAGCTATTAAAGGCACCAGTAATGTAAATTGTAGCTCATATTTGGAGACTCTCAGTCTGTATAAACATTGCAATTTGATCAGTTTCATGTGTGTACTGAAATGTTGATGGTGTTACTATGTAGAATGCAAAATTACACTATTCACAACAGTCTTCTTCATAATCCATTAGTGGATTAATAAAAAGTACACAAACTAGATGAATAAAAAATTGGAAATTTTAAAATGGGAATAGGGATGGCTGAAAAAAGCCACAAAACAAGAAGGGATCGCTGGGGTGGTAATGTAAACCACAAATCCCTATTTTGACTCTGTCGGTGGTAATGTAAACCACAAATCCTTATTTTGACTCATCTCAAAATGACAGAGCATGTAACTAAATATTTATGACAGAGTCAAAATAGGGATTTGTGGTTTACATTACCACCCCAGCGATCCCTTCTTGTTTTGTGGCTTTTTTCAAAGATCCCTATTCCCATTTTAAAATTTCTAATTTTTATTCATCTTGTATATATGAGAGCAGTTTTATTGAAGAAATGACAACAATTTTGTTTACATCTACCATTGGGGCTATAGGAATGAAACAAAGATTTTTGAACTCAGGCAAATAAGTGTATAGTTTTAATCAATTTGAGTCTTGCTTCTCTGAGTAATGGCTCAATTAAAACTTGTGTATTTTTTTTCTTTGTAGCATGCATAATTTTACAATTTTATTTAAAATTTTGATTTTCTTAAAGGACATGCTTGACATAAGACAGGTTTTTGTTGAGAAAGTCACATATAGTACTATTAAGTATGCTATGACATATGTAGTGGTTATCAAAGTAATACAAAGCCACAGTATTATATTTGCTAATGCAAAACAAATACTGAAATATGCATTAAACTGTCATTTACATACAGTACAGTACAATGGAATCAATAGGTTCCATCATCAAGCTACTGTAGACTATTACGTATTGGTAGGTAGGCTTACTATATAATAAAAAAATTGTATCTGTAATGGGCTAAGGTGTGCATTTATAGTTGACATTTTATATTATATGTCTGCTTTAAAATTTACAAACAAAATTACCTAGGTTAATGTGAATAAGACCATTCCACCAACCCTGAATTTTAGGCATATACTGTATGCTAGGTATAGCCAGGGCCATTTAGGTCAACACAAAAGGCTCTGTGATAGCGTAACTGTTGTATTAGTACAAGTGTGCAACCAAGAGTTAATAATAGACAAGAGTTAAACAGTAGTGTTAACTCGACACAATTGTTTCCAATTTTTAATGCTTTATTCCTTGGCCAGGTAACCAGTATTCCTTGCAAAACACTGGATATTTCCTGATTACAGAATGTTACCTTTTTGTGTTGGCACATGTAGTACATACTGTACACACTCAAGTTGCCATAAGTGGCTAATTGTTTATTTTGGTCACTGCTTGAACTATAGGTCTCGTTAGCTACTAAGGCTAATACCTCTCATCCAAAACGTAAGACAGCATTGTCTATCATGCGCTTGTCTATGTGCTAATTCTCAGGGATGACACGTGATGGTGTCATTGATCAGTTGGAGAAATCTCTGGAAAGTTTACAGGTGCCATCAGTTGATCTGTTTTACCTTCACTGGCCAGACCATGAGACTCCAATTGAAGAGACACTGTCAGCTGTACAAGAATTGTATTCCAGTATGTTATTTTTTGTATTTGTTTTGCTCACATAAAAGCGTTATATCAAATTGTGAAAATGCTGCTGGTGTAAGACTTTTCAAAGAATGACACAAATAGAAAATTTTGTAATTTTGTTACATGTATAATATAGAATTTTGTTTTGCCTAAAATGGCTACTGTATAGTCCATATAGGCTGCTTTAATCCCCGGTTTACAATGTCTTTTACCAATGTTTTTATTTACAAGTACATATTAATTTTTTCTTGTAGAAGGGAAATTTAAGGAACTCGGTCTATCCAACTTCAAGTCATGGGAAGTGGTATGTACAGTGTACGCCATTTTACAAATATGTAACATCATTATATATACAGGCTGAAATATATTACATTTGCAAACAGAATGGTTGGGTACTACCAACTGTTTATCAAGGAATGTACAATGCTGTTACAAGGTACACAAGTAGTCATTGATTTTTTGCACATTACAGAACACATGTACATATGTATGTGTGTATGTACAGTGCTCCCGATAAGAATTCTTAAGCGCCAGGACACAATGTCCTGACAAATCCAAACTTGTCCGGACAAATTTATACTTTGTAAGGACACAAGTGACTTATAAAACACTGCCTGTAGTAAGCATTCTCTGATGTAAGGCACTCTAGCTGTAGGCATTCCCTTTGTTGTGCTGAGGATAGACATTCTTTTATGTCTAAGAAGTGATTTTGTAAGGTTTCTGTACAGCAGAGGGGTTGGCATTGGTACGTACGTTAGTGGTCACTCTCTTGGGTGGCTTGAATGTTTAATCTCCTAGCAACCAAGAGACAGCTATTAGTAAAATAAACAGTAAACCAAATATGCATACCCTGGGCTTTTGGGCTCCTTTGATAGGACATTATGTCCTACCAAATACAATTATGGTCAGACATTTGCTAATTTGTCCGTTGTCCGATCGTTATCGGGAGCACTGATGTACATACAGGGCCGCCCAGAGAAATTGAGGGGCCCAGGGCAGAGGGTTAAAGTGTGGCCCCAAGAGCAAGGAGGTTTCCATTCTGAATCACAACTTCACCCAAGCTGTAAGTCGAAGACCAAAAAAAAAAAGGTCATTACATGCTGACAATGATAATAGTTACCCCTCACCAACCATATCTCCTTATTTATAAGCTTACTACACTGTTCCTCTGAAGAATATTGTGACTGCTCTATTAGAGTATCTAGATCTGACAGCTCTATCAGAGTATATTGATCTTTTTAAACAGGTGTATAAGGGCCCTTCATGGGGTCTCCTGGGGCCCCTTTCAGGCTGGGGCCCGGGGCGTGGGCGGCCCTGTGTACATACAACAAAGAATGGCAATTTTATAATAATGCATTGTAAATGACTAGTATAAAAATGAAATAGGAATTCAAAGAAGGAAGGGGCTATTCATACAGTTCTGTATATAATGAAAAAAAGCTTAGACGAAAAAGGTTGGCAAACAAAAAAGGGAAAAAAAACTATGGGGTTTGAACCTTAACCACCGGTATGAAAGGCTGGTTGGTACTAGCTGTGCTACCGCTGTTAGCTACCCAACTCTCTTACTTTTCTATCTTAGAAATGTGATTCAATAAGTAACCTGTATACTAACTACTAAGAAGGCTAGGTGAAGAAAAAAACTAAGGCTGAACCTGACCCTAACCCTTCTGCTAATCTTAAGTTTGCCTGTTAAGCGTAATGATGTTCTTCACTGTCTGTTTTGTAGGTAAGCTTTTGGTGGTGAGTTTGAGGGTTGGAGCTCATATGAATGATGGCATTACAACATACAAACCTTTTTTTAGAGAAAGATGCTTTGCCACTGTTAGTAGTACATAGTGCTTGTGTTATTGCTCAGGGGCGTAAGGAGGGGGGTTCCAAGGGGTTCAGGAACCCCAACCCCCCCTCACTCCGTAAATTTAGACTTCTGCTGCAAGCAGGACCCTAACACCATTTAGGACAAAATTAGTGAGTAATATAGTGTAATGGCATAGCACAACAATTGATAAAGCTTGCATTCATCTCTCAGGAAAGGATTTACTGAGGTAACATGAGCCTTCTTCAAAACTTGTTAATAAAGATCAATATGCTCTAATAGAGCAGTCAGGTATATACTCTAATAGTATTTTTTTTAATTGTTAATTTAAAAGTGAAGTAGGGATCTATGCAACGAAAGTAGTAAAACAAGAGATGAATGATATTACAGCATAACTCAGTGGGAATGTCCCTACTTTGGCATTGAGCAAAATAATTGTTATAGCTAATGTGTCAAAGTAGGGACATTCCCACTGAGCTATGCTGTAATATCATCATTGATCTCTTGTTTTACTACTTTTGGTGCATGGATCCCTACTTTATTTTTAAATTAGCAATTTTTAATTTGTTTAATTTTTGTGCTGTAGCACAGCTAGCTATAATGTAACTTGTGACTCTTCTATTTGAATACATGACTGTTGTATTAGCGTGACTGTCTTATTAGAGTATATATCGAGTCAGCCAAGAGAGGTCATCTTGTTTACTTTTAAGGAAACAGCTAGATTGTTAAGAGGTGTAGTCCCTGTACTCTGTCGCTATTAGTCCATGTAGATCTTTAATTGATGGGTATGGTCGTAAATCTATCACAAACGGGATCCAATTGCGAACTTGCAGGTATCTATAGCTAGTATATCTCTTATAGTGCCAGGACTGAAGTGCTTCTGAAATCCAACTGTGAAATAATTCTCTGGTGTCTATATATGTTGCTGAAAGAAAGTGTTGATACGGAAAATAGACACCTCGATATGGTTTTATTGGGTGAAGAAGACAAGCAGCCTGATTGAAGATAAAAGAAAAGATAAGGCGTAGAGGGCCTATACTCATCGGAATCCCAAAAGGCACATCCCACTGGTGAGTTTCTTAGTGTGGTTGTAAAATGGTGGCCGTGCGCTGCTTTGTTTAACCTCTAGCCTTGCAACTGTGGTCAGTGAGTGAGGCAGTAAGACTAAATTCGAGTTTTGACGGTTTTTAAAATTCTATATCCGACCACCTATAAGTGTTTTGTTATATTTTATGTATATGTATATGCTAGCATTGGTACCTGCTCAATGTGCAGGGACCACATTATAGCAATAAACATCAGTGCCATTCATGCCCTGCAGCATACATGGTGATATCATTTTTAATACCACCATCTTGCAAAGTATACTGGAATGATGGGAAGCATGCAAGTACTCCTGAACCTGCAGAATTGCAGTAGCTAAGCTAAAAGTACTGTAGTAATGTGTATGCTTATAACACAAAGGTGTGAACAATGTGGATGGTTTAGTCCTATTATATACATGTAAGCTATACATGTAGCATCATTTGATAATATATTGACCAAAAAAGACATTAATTTACTGTCCTACAATGCAGAAGTTACTATATTGTGTATTATTATGTTGGGCACATAATGTAATAGAAACCATGCATTAAAATTCATGTAACTATGTTGCATGTGTAATGAATGTTACTTTTAAAAATCATAAGGCCATCCTGCAAGTACACTGGAATGATGTGAACATATATACAGATAATTTTAAACAGCAGATCTGTGTGTAGCTACATAAGCAAAGACAACTGCAGGCACAAACTATATTATGTGATGTTAGTATAGTACCTGTTATGTAGGCCATACATTAATGCTGTGTGATAATCGTGAATAATTGATAATCGTGAAAACTCATTATCGTTATCATGAAAATTTTCATTATCACATTATTGTGATAATAGGAGAGTTCTGGCAGATACACTGTACTTCTGTAAACTGCATGTGGCCAACCTGAAATGAGAAATTTTACAATTCCAGGTGTAATTTTGACGAATACAATAATTTTTTGTCATAATACTGGTTTCCATATATAGCTATAAACTGCATAATGAGTGGCACCATGATAATTTATTAGAGACATTTACAGTATCTAATTAATATTTAAATGTGTAGTCAAGTATCGTGATAATCGTGATAATGAGGTACATTATTGCAATAATAAAATCTAATCCAAAACAGCCAAGCTGTAAAAAAACAGTGCGGCCCTCAAAAAGGATATGGTGAAAAACCAAGGTGGCGGCCAAGAAATGGCTGTGATGGAAGGTTAATGGTAAAAATTTTAATAACGACAATTCAGGTAAATTTTTGTGCCGCTTGGTCCTGGCAAAAAATTTACTTAAATTGCCGTTATTAAAATTTTTACCATTAACCTACCATCACAGCCATTTCTTGGCCGCCACCTTGGATTTCACATCTTTTTCACCATAGCCTATTTGAGGGCCGCATGTTTTTCTACAGCTTGGCTGTTTTGGATTAGATTTCATTTCTTTTTGTATTTGTATACCACAAAGCCCTTTTTTAACCTGTTTTTTTTTTCTTTACCACAGGAAGAAAAAAAGATGAAGCAGATGTACTTTAAATATTTCTGATTTTATCAGTAAATGTACAAATTATATATATATAATACATATATTTATTACAGAACTCTCCATGGTGGTTTCTTTGTAACTGAACACTCTACAAGGTGAATTATTCTTGCTGCCCTCTCTACAGGGTGAATTGTTAGTAGCTGAACAATCTACAAGGTAACTTCTTCTAGCTGATCTCTTTACAGGGTGATTTGTTTGTAGCTGAATTCTGTGCAGGTGATTTGTCTGCAGCTGAACTCTTTACAGAATGGTTTCTTTGTAGCTGAACTCTCTACAAGGTAACTGATCTTTCTACAGGGCAATTTGTTTGTAGCTGAATTTTCTACAGGGTGATTTCCTTGAAGCTGAACTCTCTACGTGGTGGTTTCTTTGTAACTGAACTCTCTACAAGGTGAATTCTTCTAGCTGATATTTCTACAGGGAGATTTGTTTGCAGCTGAACTCTCTACATGATGGTTTCTTTGTAATTGAACTCTCTACAAGGTGACTTCTTCTAGCTGATATTTCTAGAGGGTGATTTGTTTGTAGCTGAATTCTCTACAAGGAAACTTCTTCTAGCTGATCTCTCTACAGGGAGATTTGCTTGTAGTTGAACTCTCTACAGGTGATTGGTATGCAGCTGAACTCTCTACATGGTGGTTTCTGTGTAGCTGAACTCTCTACAAGGTAATTTCTTTTAGCTGATGTCTCTACAAGGTCACTAGTTTGTAGCTGAATTCTCTACATGATGGTTTCTTTGTAACTGAACTCTCTACAAGGTGACTCCTTCTAGCTGATCTTTCTACAGGGTGATTTGTTTGTACAGTAGCTGAACTCTCTGCAAGGAGACTTCTTCTAGCTGATCTCTCTACAGGGAGATTTGTTTGTAGCTGAACTCTCTACAAGTGTTTTGTTTGCAGCTGAACTCTCTACATGATGGTTTCTTTGTGGCTGAACTCTCTACAAGGTAATTTCTTCTAGCTGATCTTTCTACAGGGTGATTTGTTTGTAGCTGAACTCTCTACAAGGAAACTTATTCTGGCTGATCTCTCTACAGGGAGATTTGTTTGTAGCTGAACTCTCTACAGGTGATTTGTTTGCAGCTAAACTCTCTACATGGTGGTTTCTTTGTAGCTGAACTCTCTACAAGGTAACTTCTTCTATTGATCTCTCTACAGGGCGATTTATTTGTAGTTGAACTCTCTACATGGTAGTTTCTTTGTAGCTGAACTCTACAAGTTGATTTCTTCTAGCTGAACTATCCCTTTCCATAGTTGCATGAACTCCCTATAAGGTAACTTTTTCTAACTGATCTCTCTACAGGGTGAATTGTTTGTAGCTGATCTCTATACAGGTTACTTGTTTCTAGTTGATCTCTTGAATTCTCTTCAGGGTGACTGCTCTATTAGAAAGACTGCTCTATTAGAGTATCTCGATCTCGCACTTGCTACACCAAGTTGGATTTCGTGTTATAACTCCGTGGCTTTAAGTCTGATTCTTCTACACCATTGAAGAGCCTTTCTAAGATGATTACTCCATCTGTACAGTGATTTTCAAGGCATTACCCCAAGCGGTCTATCTGGTAGGCGTGGCAAGCAGTCGTTTTTAATAGCTAATCTCGATTGCATAATTGTTACACACTGTTGGTTGTTTCGTTGTATCTTCCTGGTTTTTAGCTCGATTTCTTTCAAACCACAAAAGGTTTGAGGTTCAATAGTTAATCTATTTACCCACCGATTTTCAGCTTCTTCCCATACGCGGTTTACCCTGTAGGCGTGACAACATATTGGTGTTATTTTTCGTGAATAATTGCTCATAACTCTTTGCCTGTTTATCGTATTCCAACCAAAGTTGGTACCGAGATGTGCCTTTATACCCCCCTTCTGTGTGCAAAATTTCAAGGCAATCGGATATGGCGTTAGCATTTTATAGCAGTTTTTGTAAGTGTGCGAAAAGAGGAATAAAAATAAGAAGAAAAAACGAAGAAACTAAGCCAATTTTTGAAGTCGCATATCTCGGGAACGCGTTAAGCGATTGTGCTCAAATTTGGAATGTGGAGTGCTGAAGTTGGTGGGAGTGTCCACAGCAAAAATCGTCTTGTTTCATCAAGGCAGCACAGAGCTACGGAGATGAGAAAATTGCGTTTTCTTTCTTCCTGTCAATATACTCACGGGTGTTGCGTGCCGGCTTTTTGGGCCGCACGACATACTACCGTGTGTCTTGATCACCTGTTGTCATCACCTTTGTACAGTAAAAGTAACTATTATCAACCAATACAGAGGAACCTGTTATTCAGGACACTTGAAAATGAGGACACCTGCATAATCCAGACAGGTAATGCTCCTAAGGTATCCCTTACCATGTACACTGACCTGAAAAATCAGGAAATCCTGATAATCAGGACACTTTTGGTCAGTCCCAAGGTGTCCTTAATACATAGGTTTCACAGTAGCCTGAGAAAAAGGACTCATAACAGAAAAATCTGTTACCAAAAATGGCTACCAAAATGATTTTAAAAGTATTAGCACAAAATACAACTTGGATTTGAACTCACACCCTACCAGTTTCATCAAACCCCATGCTCTACCACTTACGCTAAATGTCACTTGTAGTGACAGTGTATTTAAAGGTTGTTTATGAAGGCATGCTTGATAGGTGTTTACTTGTGGTTTGCTTGCAGTTTGCAGAAAGAATTCAAGCAAAATTTTGTCTACACCCTTGTGCTAATCGCACTGTAATGACAGACGATGGCAGTTAGAAGCTTCATTTAAAAGTGAGGTAATTCTTAGATTATGAACACTTTGTTTGGCACAAAACATGCTTCGATATGTGCATCAGGTGGCGATAAAATTGTTGGATGCCATCGGAATTGTAGACGGTCAGACAGACAGCTTTTCAGCTTTATATATATATATATATATATATATCTATCTAATCCAAAACAGCCAAGCTGTAAAAAAAGTGTGCGGCGCTCAAAAAGGCTATGGTGAAAAAAGATGTGAAATCCAAGGTGGCGGCCAAGAAATGGCTGTGATGGTAGTAAAAATTTTAATAACAACAATTCAGGTGAATTTTGGTGCCGCTTGGTCAATTGGCACAAAATTCACCTGAATTGTCGTTATTAAAATTTTTACCATTAACCTACCATCACAGCCATTTCTTGGCCGCCACCTTGGATTTCACATCTTTTTTCACCATAGCCTTTTTGAGGGCCGCACACTTTTTTTACAGCTTGGCTGTTTTGGATTAGATTTCACTTCTTTTTGTATTTGTATATCCCAAAGCCGGCCTATGGCCTGCTTTGGGACTTTTTTAACCTATCTTTTTTTCTTTACCACAGGAAGAAGAAAAGATGAAGCAGATGTACCTTAAATATTTTTGATTTAATCAGTAAATGTACAAATTATATATGTAATACATATATTTATTACAGAACTGTCCATGGTGGTTTCTGTGTAACTGAACACTCTTCAAGGCAACTTCTTCTAGCTGATCTCTCTACAGGGTGATTTGTTTGTAGCTGAACTATCAACAAGGTAACTTCTTCTAGCTGTTCTCTCTACAGGGTGATTTATTTGTAGCTGGATTCTGTACAGGTGATTTTTTTGCTGCTGAGCTCTTTACAGAATGGTTTCTTTGTAGCTGAACTCTCTACAAGGTAACTTCTTCTAACTGATCTCTCTACAGGGAAATTTGTTTGTAGCTGAACTCTCTACATGTGATTTGTTTGCAGCTGAACTATCTAGATGATGGTTTCTTTGTAGCTCAACTCTCTACAAGGTAATTTCTTCTAGCTGAACTCTCTACATGGTGGTTTCTTTGTAGCTGAACTCTCTACAAGGTAACTTCTTCTAACTGATCTTTCTACAGGCCAATTTGTTCGTGGCAGAATTTTCTACAGGGTGATTTCTTTGCAGCTGAACTCTCTACATGGTGGTTTCTTTTTACTGTAGCTGAACTCCCTACAAGGTAATTTCTTCTAGCTGATCTCTCTACAGGGTGAATTGTTTGTGGCTGATCTCTCTACAGGGTGGCTTGTTTGTAGCTGATCTCTATACAGGTTACTTGTTTCTAACTGATCTCTTGAATTCTGATCGGGTGACTGCTCTATTAGGATGACTGCTCTATTAGGATGACTGCTCTATTAGAGTATCTCGATCTCGCACTTGCTACACCAATTTGGATTTCGTGTTATAACTCCGTGGCTTTAAGTCTGATTCTTCTACACCATTGAAGAGCCTTTCTAAGATGATAACTCCATTTGTACAGCGATTTTCAAAGCATTACCCCAAGCGGTTTACCTGGTAGGCGTGGCAAGCAGTCGTTTTTTTATTAGCTAATCTCGATTGCGTAATTGTTACACACTGTTGGTTTTTTCGTTGTATCTTCCTGGTTTTTAGCTCGATTTCTTTCAAACCACAAAAGGTTTGAGGTTCAATAGTTAACCTATTCACCCACCGATTTTCAGCTTCTTCCCATACGCGGTTTACCCTGTAGGCGTGACAACATATTGGTATTATTTTTCGTGATTAATCGCTCATAACTCTTTGCCTGTTTATCGTATTCCAGCCAAAGTTGGTACAGAGATGCATCTTTATACCCCCCCTTCTGTGTACCAAATTTCAAGGCAATCGGATATGGCATTCGTGTTTTATAGCAGTTTTTGTAAGTGTACGAAAAGAGGAAGAACAATAAGAAGAAAAAAAAAACGAAGAAACTAAGCCAATATTTGAAGTCGCATATCTCGGGAACGCTTGAAGCGATTTCGCTCAAATTTGGAATGTGTAGTGCTGAAGGTGGAGGGAGTGTCCACAGCAAAAATCGTCTTGTTTCATCAAGGCAGCACAGAGCTACGGAGGTGCGAAAATTGCGTTTTCTTTCTTCCTGTCAATATACTCACGGGTGTTACGCGCCGGCTTCTTGGGCCGCACGACACACTACCGTGTGTCTTGATATATAGATTATATGGACTAGTACTATTCTGTAAAGGTGATTTTTGTCGTGTAAATTGTCTCTGGGGTGACTTTTAAGGGCGGAATTTTGGGTGGCGCACGAAATTCCCTACTTAAACGGTACTACCATACCGTTTGATAGAGCAGTCAGGTATACAGTGTAATAGAACAGTCAGGCATACTCTAATAGAACATGCAAGAAAATATCCATATCCAAAGTAAATATTTTCAGGCATTCTAACATTAAATTGCTGTAGCTTTGGTGTGTAGTGTTTAAAGATATAGAACTCCAGTAATTTATCACTTGTGATATGCAAAATGAATTCATGCTATCCATATATAGTTATAATGTTTTGATTATAAGTCATGATATTATAATTAGTATCAGTGGATTTATGGTTTCTATACCAGCGAGATAACTATCACTTTTAGATTACTGTATGTATCTCTATGTGTTGTGCTGTCTGTTTCCACTGGGTAGCTTTATCTAGTACTAGCTTCATCCCAGGACACTTATATGCATTGTACTTCATAAAACATATCAATTTGCTGAGTTTCGATTCATTAAAGGTGACCGGGCCTGCGAAAACAGGGCATGTGGGCACAAACTACACCCCATCACTCTATAGGTCATATCTCAGTATTGGAAATGTATATATCCATTCTGTAACTTGCATCATGATGCCAATTAAATGCTTACTAAGAACTGAAAATTGCAATGCCATAGCATAATGGTACAAAATGTTATGAGTGATGAAAGTGTGAAAAAGTAGGCAAAAATCATGTGCCCACATGCCCTATTATCGCAGGCCCGATCACAAATATTGAAAGTCTCTCAGCAGCTGGAGGCTGTACCCCCAGACCCCTGCTTCTGGTAACTCAATACTGCTGTTGGAACCCCCCTTCAAAAAATCCTGGCAACTCCCCTGATTCTAGCAGCAGGCTAAGGAACTTCACCTGAGGTTTTAGTGCCATTTTTGTTGTCAATAATAGCATGTTTTATATCTTATGATGAATCAATGTTCTTATTCATGAAGATCGATGCACTGTAAATGACCATAACTTTTCCTGGAAATTATTTTAGAAGTCTGCTGAAAATGGTTTACTGTAAACTGTACATAGATATGTTCATTCAAGAGTTTATAATATACAATATTAAGGACTCTTGGTCCATTCTTATATCAAGACCAACAGCATATAATAGAAACCAAGAGTATCGAACGAGTGTATTACCCTGTGATTAATCATTGCGTAATGTAACACAGATATTTCAGTAATTGTTCGTTTTCATTGCCATTAAGGGTTGCTGTATTTAGCCCAATTCGGCCACTAAACCAAGCGAAAACATGATAGCGTTAAAGGGAATTGGCTAATGTTAAAGTTCTGGCACTGCCAAGCGGATCCCTGAAGGCCTGACAACATTCTCGTTTGTGCAACCGTTGTTTTAGCGAGCTGGAGTTATCTTGGGTCCTTACTACACTTTCTTTGTACAATAACTGTTGAATACTTGGCTGAATAACATGGAAAGCTGGCGAACAAAGACCCGTTGCCACGTACTCATGTCAAATTACCATTTCACATATTACTGAAATATCCATGTTACTTTACGCAATGATTAATCACAGGCTAATACACCGTTCGCCACTCTTGGTTTCTATTATATACTCTTGTCAAGACCTTAAATATGTTTTGGAAATGATCTGACTACTTATGTTATGTGGTCAGATATACTCAATAGTATTGTACAAACACTTTCTAAATATGTTCAGTCATTATAGTCACAAATGGTAGATGTCTGACCATAATTTCAGACTTTGTATATTGAGTAGTATTTGTTACAAGTGTTGTGAACTCATTATAGGATGGTGGAAGGAGAGTTGTTTCCTTGTTTGAGAAGATTTAACATGAGATTCTATGCCTATAATATAGTGAGTTTATATTAGGTGTTTGCATCTGAGTGAAACATATAATCAATGTGGTGCAGTATAATATTTCAGTGAAATTGAATTGAGAAGTCTTATTACAGTGTATTTATTTCAGTTTTAACATCCTTGCAACATCCATATATCAATACAGTTACTGTAGTAGCTGGCCCACTGGTCTATCAAACTCTTGACTGCAGTACCTTAGCATAAGTCACCAATTATCGACTGGTAGGTGCCAATTATCGGCACCTATAAAATACACAGACTACATAGTGCCTATAAGTAACACTGGGTTGTTACAATCATTTTCATTCAGTAATTATTGACCTAAAGCGCTTGCTCTATAAACTATGTTGGCTAACCATGAAGTTGCGTAAAATATTTTTGTATTGGAAACCAGTATGCTTTTGCATGTAACCTGAATATATCTCAAACAGCTGGCTGGCCTGATCTTTGTAAAGCTTCTGTGAAACCGAGTTATCCAAGGGCTGTATGTATCCCACAAATATTTCACAAAGAACCAACAAGACACCAGAGCTTTAGTCACAAATTCACACAGTTTGCCAATCACAATCACTGAAATATAGGTGCCGATAATACAGGGTGCCTATTATCGATACAGGGTGATAATAGGTACCCCATGTAGATTATTAGGACACATTAGGCTTTGTAATTTTACTATGCTCACTCATATGAGCTCATTAAAGTTTGGTGCACTAGGAGACTAAGGACTGCTCTATTGAATAGTTTAAACCGAAAGTGCATACATTATTGCAGTAAAGAATTACAATCACTTGATGAGAAGATGCCAACAATTGGTAGCTTACACTATTGTAGTGTGACTGTTCTGTTAGAGTGTATTGTTTTGGATCAAAAACTTGTAGTACATACACTCTAGATCTAGCAACCATTTATTTTGAAGTAGTGCTAGCTATGTATAAGTCCCTATATTGCAGCTGTAGTTGATAACACAAGTGTCTTTCATAATCAATTTTTTGGCTACACTACATGCTATTTAATTGTGTACCTCATAGAAACTAGCAGAGATCATGCCTTGTGAAACATTCCAATTTTGTCTTCTTTTTATTGTATTTATTTATTTATTTTGCTGTTACTTTTGTAGCTGGCTGGAGGTATCTTGACAGACAATTACAAGTTTAACACATCAGCTGAACAGCAGAGGGTTGGAAGATTTTGGGGTGGAGGCCAGTCCTGGGAAAAAGCGTAAGTGGCTTTACGTGTGATATTTTGATTTGCCTGTTAATTTGATCTAAACCAAAACAGCCAAGCTGTAAAAAAAAGAGTGCGGCCCCCAAAAAGGCCAAGGTGAATAAAGATGTGAAATCCAAGGTGGCAGCCAAGAAATGGCTGTGATGGTAGGTTAATGGCTAAAAATTTAATTACGACAATTTAGGTTAATTTGTGTTGCCTCCTCTTTGCGTTGACTTGTTGTAGCTGAACTCTCTACAGGGTGACTTGTTTATAGCTGAACTCTCTTCAGTGTGGCTTATAATGTTCTGGATTTCTATAGCTCTCTACAGGGTGACTTGCTTGTAGCTTAATTGTCTATAAGATTAACTGTTTGTAGCTGAACTCCCTACAGAATAACTTGTAATGTAATATAATTCTATAATGGAGTAAGTTTTAAATGTAGCATGAATGCTCTATTAAGGTGACTGTTCTATTAGAGACGTATCTCGATCTCGCATTTGCTACACATACTTGGCTTTCAAATCATAGCTCAGTGGTTTGTAATCTGATTTTCTGTAATACTTCAAGGACTTTCTATGATAATTATTCCAGCTACACACCAATTTTTGGCTTCGGTTTGCCTGGTAGACGTGAAAACTAACAGTTTTTTTTATTCAGAAAAAATCGATCGCGTAATTGTGACACAGGTTGGGTTTTGTGTCATATCTCGATGGCCTTTAACTGGATTTCTTTCAAAACCACAAATAGGCACTCCTGCGATAGTTACTCCATTTACATAGCAATTTTCAGGTCATTCCTTCAAGGGGTTTACCCTTTGGACATGACAGACCTTCGACCTTATTTTATGCCAATAATTGATAATAACTCCATGAATGTTCATCGGATTCTTACCAAACGTGGTACTGAGATTTTCCTTAATGAGCCCTTTAAGTGTGCCAAATTTCAGCCTGATTGGAGCACGCATTTGTGTTTTATGGTGGATTTTGCGAAGTGTGCAAAAAGTAGAAGAAAAAATGAAGAAAAAACCCCAAACTTTGGCTGCTTGTATCTCGGAAATGGCTGGAGTGATTTTCTTCACATTTGGAATGTGGGCTCCCCTACCTAGCCGGCACTTCTGTAGCAAATTTGGTGTCAATCGGATAAGGGATCACTCACGGTGTGGCATGCCGGCTTCTTGGGCCGCACGACATGTGTGTCTTGATATTGAAAATTTTATGTGTATTACGCTAAAAACAAGAGTAAATAATAGTATTTACTCTAAAAGCAAGATACAATAAAGCAAACAATAAAGCAAAACAATACAGCAATCATCCAATCCTGTGCGTTATGTTAAACTATTAGTAATTGTACTGTACTGTTGAAGTGCACATGTACACAACCCATACAAATGAGACCTAAACCAAAACAGATGAGCTACGGTACCACTCAAATGCAACATTGTCTCGCGAGAGTGCAAGTGATTAAAAACTTGCTAATTAAAAGGAGTTGCACCCATTTTGCTTACAAGTATTCATCCCAATGAAATATAATGACGGATGGGTGCCACTCCCTTTAATTAGCAAGTATTTTAATCGTTTGCATACTTGCGAGATTACTCGTGAGCAAAATGGGTGCCACTTCCTTTAATTAGCAAGTTTTTAATTACTTGTGCTCTCGCAAGATGACATTGCATTTGAGCGGTATGTACCATGTGAAATATCAGAGTGTGACCTTCACATATCTCAGCTGTAGTTGTTATAAAGAGTTCACAGTATTGAGTCAAGTGTTGACACTATGGCTAATGCATAGTTACAAAAAAATGTCAATAGAGTCTGCAGCTAAATTTGGTTTAAATCTAAAAAGTTTAAGTTGACAGAAAGTGGCTCTCATGCGTAGTGATAACTAATCTTTATCAGCTCTGTTGTTTTCCAGACAGAGGAATTTGTTGCCCTCAAAGGACCTGCTCATGTATTGCCGTGATTCCACAGTCCCCATAGGTTGCCCAGAGAAGCATGAGAGATAGGAAAGGGTACAAGATCTTCTAAAATTTGTGTTGCTGATTTAAAGCATGACCAGTGCATTATGATGCGTTCATGTGTATACATTCTTTATTTATTTTTTTAACTGTATCTGATCACATTTGTAGTATGCTTAAATAATGTAATTTTTTTTAGTACTATTGTGTTGCATTTTCCACTGCTCACCAATAATTTTAATTGTTTATTGTTTAGCTATAGAGATCGTTTCTGGAGGGAGTCAGTGTTTACTGGTGTTGATGGTATTAAGGAATCACTGGCTAGTGTATATGGTAGTGGTAAAGTATCTGTAGCTAATGCTGCTATGAGATGGATGGTGCATCACTCTCAACTGGACCCTAAATATAGAGGTATGTACCCCCTGTATATAGAGTATTGGTACTAGTAATAGCATGAGTTGCATTGAAAATAGAAATTTCATTCGGCTTTGCCTCGTGAAATTTTACCCATTTTCAATGCAACATTCGTGGTATTTATCCCAAATTTCACTGCTACCCATGCTATTCTGAGTTGATACCATACTTGTACTTTGGTTGTCAAGCAACAGTTGTTAGGGTCTGGTTGCTATGGCTAAAATGGAAAATCAAATCAAAAGAGCTCATAGCAACCATTGCTAGGCAACCTTAACAACCATTGCCATGGAGACCAATTCTAAGGCAATAAACATTTTGGGCCATAGCAACCGTTACTAAGCAACTGTACTACACAATGGAACAACTTTTTACTGCTACCAGTGAAATTTGGGATAAATTTCACTGCTGCTATTGAGACTTTTGTATGGCAGTGAAACAGGTATGGTATTATAATGGTTATTGTGTTAGGGTGACTGGTTTGTTATGAGTATCTTGATTGAGCCTTTAGCCTACATGATGCACTGTATTTCAAGGGTTTGGTCACCAAGCAACATTCTTATAAGTACAGCCAGATCATTAAAGGGAGTGGTCATCATGTTCAATCACTGTACTTAATGCACTTATTGAGGAGCATGGTTGCTGTGCTGGACTGCTTTAATCATATAAGCAGTGTGGTCACCATGTTCAATTGTTGTATGTGTAAGTAGACGGGGTGAAGTTGCCATGCTAGATCATTATAAGCTAGTCCAGCTAGATCATTAAGGGGTGTGATTCTCATACACTGTTTTAGTGGCAAACTGATTGTGTAGCTACAGGTATCTTATCTATTGGGAACTTTTCAGAAATGCGTGTTTACACAAAATGGGCTTATAAAGCCATGCAACTTGACCTCAAATATCAAAAGAATTTTATTCATTAAAGTACTAGGGGAAGGCAAAATAACCACTGTAACAACAGAAGCATAAACTTGTTATAAAGCAGTGAAGAACAGCAAGTGGTTTTTTTGCACATCCACATTCCATGCTTTGTCTGCATGCCATGTCAATTAAGGTTTTTGAGCCACACGAGCTGTATATGGCCTTGAGGCAATGGTTATTTGGGATAAATGAGATCACCTGGAACAAGTTATGGGTCTTTTAAAGGTATATGAAGAATATTTGTAGTTGAAAGTTAGCTGTTGCTGTTGTTTTTATTTTGGATTGGTACCATCATAGTGCTAAATAGTAGGTTCCCCGAAAACAAAGGGTGCCCACCAAAATGCTGCTGTTGCTAATATACCATCATAGAAACATCTTACAAGGCACAAAATATTTTTACACATCAAATGTAGTGTTAAATGAAAACTTCTATAGAAGTTGCAAATATTGAATTGTAAAAAAGAATTATCAAAACATGATTTTTGATTACCTGGCTCATCATCATAGTCACAAGGCTAACATATGTACAGCTACCGTTTTATTCCACAATACCTATCTCATGTCTGACATGTGCCTCTTGGGATTCCACTGCTCTATGTAGGTTGTTAGTTCATGCAATGAAACCACAGCTAGATCATTAAGGAACATGGTCATACTACTTAATCAACTGGATCATTAAGGTGCGTGGTTGTTGTGCTCTTTTTTCAGTGGTGAAGCTATTGTGCAGCTACACATTTCTACTGGGTGTCCACTACTTCTTACAGTAGCGTAAATGTTTCAAACAATGTAGAGTCTAAATATGTTCCTCAAGGAAAGTGTCATTGAAGAAAATTAATACTTCTAAACAATCAAGCTAGCAACCACACTCTGTATATATATGATGTAGCTTACTTAGAGATCAAGCATAGTGACCCCATCAATGAATGATTGAGCTTATCACTTATTGCAATTGAACGAGGTGACCATACCCTCTTATTGGTACAGAGCTGAACTTATGATAATAAGGTGAAAGAAAACAAGGCATGGTGACCATGCCCATTGAAATATCACGTAGGCCAAAGATTCATTACATTGATTGGATAGCCGCAATTAAATTTGTCTAATATGTATAATTTAAACTGTGCCTCTCTTGTCTTGTTTACATACTTTTAATTTATTACATGACAGATGGAGTTATTACTGGTGGTAGTTCACTGAAACACATCAATGATAATTTGGATGCTTTTAATGATGGTCCATTGGATCCAAGTAAGACTGATCATCACTCATCCTTAAGTGGTATTATGAATTGTGTACTTTCAGATGTAGTGAAGGCTTTTGATCAGGCATGGCAGTGGGATAAGGCCAATTGTGCTAATTATTATCGTTAGGTTGGAGATATACATGGAATGTATGGGTGACTGATTTGTGACAAATGTAGTTATTTTATGCAGTCTTACACTACATTTTACATGTAATAAAAGAATTTACAAGCATTGCATGCCTGTACTTCCCTGGATAGTAATAGTTTGTAAGGTGTTCTTACAAATTCAAAACAATGTGTGATACACAAAGAATTCCAGCAAGTTTTGCTCTAACTGCTTCGATATGCACAGTGGTTAATGAGATAGCTAACCGACCCGAAGAGGACTGTATATGGACAGATGGAATTTTAGACAGAAGATAGGTAGATATAATTATACATACAGCAAATGGCTACAAATATTTTCTAAATACTCGCAAAGTTGTTATTTGGCTATTACAGTATATGTTTTTGAGTTTCTGCTACATAGTTCACATGCCGTAGTCACAAAAATCCTGTTTAGGAACAGGTTTATTGCTTTCATTGGTGTAATAAAACTGATACGCAGCTCGTAACCCAGATTCAAGTGCACCTTGTATCCATCCAGCAGCAAAAGAAATTCCATCTCCTGCAAAATACATGTTCAAGCATGGTTTTACCATAAGTGTTCGGACATTTTTGTACTGGTAAGGTTTAAGCAATGCATATGCTCCTTGAGCTGAAGGGTCATTAGTCCATGCCTGTACTGCACCGACCTCAAATTGATCTCTGATTTGTGGGTGAATTTCTTCCACTTGACGAACTGCTTCTTGGATTGCAATGTGTGGCTGAAATGCAGCAAACGCAAGGGCTTCTGCCTTCCATGTATAACACATAAGGATTCCTCGATTACTTTTAGGATGGGCAGTATAAGTTGGATAATGAATCTGGCCTACAGGCAAGTTGGTTTTAGAACATCCTCCTTTGATTCCTTCCTTCTCCCAAAACCTGGTTTTGCACTGAAGCATTATCTTTGTTGCTGGTCCTTGCCATATGTCTTCAACAGCCTTGTAGATTTTGGTTAACCAGCTAGGAGGAGTAGTGTTACTTTCAGAAACAAATTTAATGCTTCGAATGTTGTACAAAGGAACAGCAATGATAACAGCATCTCCATCAATTTCAAATGGTGTTCCAGACGATGTGTGATACCCTTTTACCTTAACCTTCCAAGTGTGAGGGTTGTTATGATCCTTTGCATCATAAATGACCTCATTAACTGTAACATTGTAGGTAATCTTATTTTGTAGGTTGACCGCTTTTACACTCCAGTTATCCAACTTTCTCTCTTTAGCAAAAGCCTCTGGTAACCTTGAGGCACCACCATCAATTTTATGCATTTCATTTGACCACCATTGACCCAGTTGATCACGAAGATACTGCACAAGACTTTGATCAAGTTGCTCAGTGTAAGAAAACACTGAGTAAGCTGTTATAGCCTCTTCTGGCCATGGAATAAGTTCATCTAACATTTCTGACTCAGCAGCAGATAATTGATGTTCTTTATCAAGTAGTTGCAAGACACCATCCAGCGTGTTTCGTAAAAAACTTGCCAAAGAAAATTTACTCCAGTTCTCAATCCACTGTTCCCATACAATTGCTTCTCTTTTGTTAGTATCACCAACTACTAACAGCCTCTTCTTGAGCTGGTTTGCCGCAATGTTAGTTGTCAAAGCATAGTAGGTATCTAACAAGGTAAAAGAACATGCATAGTAACATTTAAATACAACACAAGTGTGTATATTATCCCAGTGCATGAGAGTATCAAAGTTCCATGCTGGGTTATATTTGACCAATAATGAGATTGGAATTGAATCGGAGCAGCTGTTTTGGCATCAGTCAGTACCAGTTATGTAATAAGATACCAATACTGATTAATACCCACTCGTGTCCATTGTCACAATAGCATAGAATCACTGTGTAAACTAAAATTATTTACACCTTTACCTTTGGGAGTAAGTCACTACACAGTAAAAGAGCAGTCACTCATTTCTAACTTTGAAGGTACAGTGTGCATATCTATTTTGTTATAAAGTACTATTTTAAATAATAATTACAAGCAGTTCAGTAACACTGGTGCAAGCGTATACAAATAGCTAGTGTAATACAATGCAGCTGATATTTTGTGTATCAGTGGAACACTAGTTATAACTACCATGCAGTTCTACAAAACAGCTCTGCTACTGGGTGATAAGTATTGCCCAGGCTTAGCAGAACTACTCTGACTAGCTTAACAACTATGAATATATGCAATATTAATATTACCAATGATGTGAATAATCAAATATGGAAATGTTATTATAAAAACACAAGAAGACTAGCTACATTCGTATTCTTCAGTCTTTAACCCTTGTATACCACTTCTATTCAGCAACATCAAAAAGACAAATTGTAGCATTGCTCTGCCATTGCGAGTTATATTAGCTTGCATACACTGCTGATTTGTAAAGTTAAGTCTGTACACAATTTATATAATTACCTGAAATTCCAAACAGGAATTAAGCTAATATCCGTAAAACTCCTATGCACTTACAGCCATGCACTCTATTACCACCACTAAATGGCATTCATAACAGCACAAAGTACCTTGCAATGAGTGTTATATATAAATGTGTACCATGACTACCATCATCAGTCTGCATGCTTGTATAACAAATAATTTTTAAACTGTACTGTTATGTAAGTGAACTTATCATTGTTATTACAGGCGACTGAGGTCAAATCAATACTATTACTCATGCATCACCATTCAATCTATTACTCAGGCAGTTAGTAATTCATACAAGAGGTTTGCATTAATTACAGAAACTTAACCCTTCTATGTTGTTGTGCTTTCTGCTTATTTAGAACCGACCATTCAGTACTACCATACCAGATAGATTATTAGGGCATTTTGGCTTATTTCTTCGCTGTAGCAGAAACAATAATTATGACAACTTGTTTCACCAAATAAAAGTAAATAATGTTTCTATACACCTAGACAATTTAGCTTTCTAACTACTTGTATTGAAATTATAAGGATTCAACACTTTATTACCCTGGCTTTCTGTAGTAGTAAATGTGTCATTTTATCATGGACTAAGCATTCAAGAATAGTTACTGTTCTGTAAAATCAAGTACAAATAGTTTTATTATTACTGTTCACTCACAGCAGTTAAAATACATGCTTTATCATTACAGTTTCATATGTAGCCATGCCATGTATACAAGTAGAAAGGAATTAGGAAACAAAGAATAAAAAGTGAGGGAATACCAAAAAGTTGTGAATCCAACATAAAATTTCTAATTTTCCTTCTATTTGTTTACTTTCTTTTATAACATAGTTATGACTAATGAAACCACGTATACTGTATCAAAGGAAAGAATAGCACTAGACATACCATAAATAAATTTTGCGTCTAAACACATGCACCAACAATCAATTGCAGTGGCCCTTTGTCTTCAGCTATGTTGTGCCCGTTACACATTGACAGTGATACAAATAAAAAACAGTACAGGAAGTGTCTTTGTCATCACATACGGGCAATAAGCATAATAGCTTCCACCACAGTCACAGGAAAGCCATATCATGCTACTGTGAATCAACACCTTGCATTGTCAGCAAAAAGAGCTGGGACACAAGGTAAGTCCATGATACGTGCGTGTACTGTACATACTGCAGTTTGTGAAAAGGCATGTCTTGGGATGAAGCGACACATCAAACAGTGAAAAATTAAGCCCGACTCCTTATGCATTGTTGAGTTATGCTTGGCTGAAGGCATCAGTTCGTTAGTTAGTTAGTAGAAAATTCAGTTAATAAGATTTTTAAAATTCCATAGAAACTTGTGGAAAGATTTGTGGGTACTCTGAAGGAATTTTGCAGAGGCTTGGTTGTGCTTAACCAATACTGCCAAGCTGTTTTGAAGGCTGTCTATCTGGTGATTTTGAAGGGCAACGAAGCCCAAAACTCCATAATTCCTAAATGATATTATACAGTACTACCGTATTGTATGATAATTACGTACTATACTGGAACCTGATAAATTTAAAAGTTGACCTTAGGGTTGGGAGGTATTTAGGTATTAGTAGTTAAAAAGGTATTTTTCAGATACCGAAGTAGTTTTCTAAAAAATACCGAATACCGAATTTGATGTAGTAATTAATTTTTGGTGGTTTAGTGATGACCATACGCACATGAAGTCAAGCCTCATACAACCATGTTTACGCTGTGGACAAGCACAGAGCAATGAGTGCATGTTGAAGTATTCACAATGGTTTTTACTTTTTGGGATACTTCAAAACTTACTTTGTGGCACAATATTATTGTTGTTTCATTTGTTTCTTTTTAAAAAATGTGGGTATAAGTGCAAATCATAGCTTACCCAAGTTTAAAAGGTATTTAGTGATACCGAGGTATTTCTCCTAATACCGTACCATTCTTCAAAAATGCAATACCGCCCATCCCTAGTTGACCTTTCAACAACTTTAATAATATACCTATGTCCTGTATCCTGTACTTCTCCTTTGCTCCAGTACCACAAATCCTTTTGTCCCAACCTGGCCAGTAGTAATTAAAATTTGCTTCTGGATCTTTATTCCAGTCTATAACAACATGCAGTACTTGAAAACTACAGCTTTACATTGAATTAAAGTTACAGAATTCACAGTATAGCTTGAGCAAACATTTAAGTTTTAGGATTGGCTAGACTGCTCTGCTGGGACAAATCCTGCAGGTAGCACCAAACATACATAAAGAGCCCAAAGTAATTCAGTGGTTTATACACAGAGGGAAAAACCAACAAAACTGTTAATGCAAACAAAGGAAACAATTGTACTTATTCCAATGTTGTTGTAACTACTGTTAACAATGTTCTAAATGATGAAAAAATTTTAATATGTTGAATTTGGAGTTGAGCCAGTATCAAATTAAACTTCTCAAAGAACAGTTTAATCTTTGGCATGGTGATGTGTGTGATATTGAGAGTTTGATTTTAGTGGTAATATTGAAGATAGGTGTGATGTTGATACTTTATAAGCTATCACTTATTATTAACTACATGGGTGTTGTATACATATAAACAAAACTTTAACTACACTGAAAAGCTATGTTAGGTGGGTGTATTGCATATCACTAGTAGACTGTGTCTTGGAGTGAGTGCAAGCAAAGTATGTAAACATGTAATATAATCTCAACTGGTATAAATGTAGAAGAGAGCTAGTAACTAAATTTACCTGAGATCTGAATTTTCTTGTTGCCATAAAACTTTAACCAGGCATGGTCATCTGCATTGTTGAAGGGCAGTGTCTTCAAGCCAAATTCAGTTGTGACATAGTAGTCAGTAAGATAGTGAATCTTTTCTTCACTGTCTGCTTGGTCAGGTAGACGCATAGCCCCACCTAATTATAGCTGATGTGTTGACAGTCCCCACATGAAAAAAATTCATACCTTCAGCATAACAGTGCTTTGCAAAACCCTCTTTTTCTCCAAATGTTTTCACTCGTCCACCCAATCTAGTTTGCATTTCCAAAATCTCAATATCATGGCCAACTTTGGATAATTCATAACCAGCTGACAGGCCTGCTATTCCAGCCCCAACAATGATAACCTTTTTAGGATTCCTTGTTGATGTGAACTTGTCCGCCTCATCAACATCATCAGGCCTGAGAAATTTCTTGTAAGCATAGTTAAGACCAAACTGAGCAATATCCATTAGCAATGGCTTCAGTAAATCACTCTGTTGAACTCTAAGTTTGTCTAGGTCAATAACATCTGGAATTAAAAGGGTAGCTTTTCTGATGCTGGTTCCAAGCATTTTTTCAAGTAACAAGTAGCTGCCCAAGTTGCCAGTAACCCAGTCAGGTGTAATTCTTTCACTTGTTTCAGTTTCTTTTTGCTCTGCTGCCATTTTAGCTAGATTACACAAACATATAATAAAGTACAGTAAATGTCCTCTAGTAATACATAATACAATAATTCATGATTCTATTAGATTTTATTGATCCCTTGTTTTAGGCACAGAAAGGGAGAAATTGGTATATCAATAACATTAAAAACTTAATAGCATTGGTATATTTTTCACTTTACGTTTGGTTGTCAGTAATTTTCATATGCATATAGTAACATATAATGTACTTTTGTGCTTATAGTTACATAATGAATTTTATTCTGGCATGATGTAATGAGTTAGAAATGTAACAAATTAAAATGATACCCTGCATGACTTATCCATGCATGAATGGTAGTACACCGGACAAGACACATTGTAAAACCCCTATAACATCTTGACTGGATTTGGGAAAACCAGTGTATCACCCACAACAGCAGATTTTAGATTTTTCACCAAGAACATAAAGCCACATAAATAAACTATTGAATTACACCATCAAAGTCAGCTAGACTTGAGTGGTCTACTTTTGCTGGCTGCTTTTCCCAGCACAGTGGTGATCAGTGTGTGCAGTCTGGGGCCTTATTTGAGCGTGTATGTGGCTTTACAGCTCGGTGGTGTTAAATAAAGATCTGTGCTGTAAGTTTCCTTTCATTTTAACTAATTTTTAGACCTAAATGACCCATAACTTGGCCTAATTCATCCCTACACCTTCATCTTTAATATTTTTGAAGAGCTTCTTGCCCTCCTTGGGCCCTGCCATCCACCCCTTTTGGAGCTCCCTGATAGTCAACTAAAAACTATCCAAAATGGTGGAAACCTTAGCTGTTGGTGTGGATACTTGGCAGGTAAGGAATATGCCTTAAAAGTGTGAAAATTTGGTACACATAGCTTCAACCATTGGCGAGCTACAATGCACTAAATGCTTAAAACCGGCATTTCTCAATGCTTTTAAATAGGCAATAAGATTGGTTTTCCCAGACTAGGTCACAAAATAAGCATGGATGCTAATTACATTTTAAAAATGAATCTACAATAAAAAGTAGTGAAACAAAAGATGAATGATATATAGCTCTGTGAGAAAGTTCCTACAATGATTGTAATTTGTTCAATGCCAAGGTAGGGATTTTCCAACTGAGCTATGCTGTTACACCATCATTCATCCCTTGTTTCATTGTTTGGATTCCTACTTTATTAATCATACTAGTTTGTTTACTGTGTTTTTGTAGCATACAGCTATACACGTGTGACTGTTATAGTAGGGTATTAGAGTATCTGGAGTTAGCCTCTAACCTACCAAAACTGAGGATGTCCAATCTGGAACTTGATGTGCACTTTTGTTTTGACTACATACATGCTGGAATTTTAGGTACTTTGGTCCCCAAGCAGCAATTATGCAACTGAGAGCAGTTATCAGTCTCCATACACTCTATAAACCTATGATGTACCTGAAGTTATCTCCTGACTATGCTTCAGTCCTATAGGGCAACTCATGATGAGCAAAAGCTCCAAATGCTCACTATATTTTGTATTGCATTGGGCGAGAAGTGTGACACCTTTGCAATCTGTACATGATTTGAAATCATTTTGTGGTTTGAAACTTGATTTGAATCTTTGTGCGTGATTGCCATAGTTTTAATTGTAAGGTTATTACTGGGTTCTGAAGGACAATAGTTCAAGATGTCATAATGGAATTGCACAGTAGGGATACAATGACGGATCCAGGATGGGGCAAATTCCCCCCCTCCCCCACTCTGTAGAAGGACCATACTTCTTTAGATAGAAATACTGTACACCTTGTCAGACCAAAATCAATTTAGAAAACTGTATATTACTGCTAACTCACCTGAAACCAAAGTTAAAACAGCTGTCAAACTGTCATCTAGTACCTTTGTACGTACTAAACAACTCTATCGTGTTGCTGGTATTAAGACTTTCATAGCCTTTTAAACAGATTTTTTAAGACATCACTACCATCTGCAAAGGCCACAATGACAAAAATCAACCTACTAAGGAATGGTTATTGCTAGAATGGTTATTGCTACTCAAAATCACATCAGAATCTGCTCTCCCCCTTCAACTTAGCCTGTTTGTGCCCCTTCCCTTACCAGCTCCTGGATCCGCCTCTGGCATATATATATATATATAACACTTCTTATCGTTTTACTGTGATTTAAATATCGTGCACTACTCCAGCTTGTTTCAGTACTTTTTATCAATGTGCTATGGCCCTTATTATACTCCAGTTGAAAATTCCATTTTTTAATGTACTTGTTCTTTGTAAAATAAATTATTATGACTGGTGAACCCACACATACTGCATCAAAACAAAGAAATGGCACCCCTGTGTCCCCAGCTACCAATTATCGTCTGAAAAGTGAAGTATCCATTATGCTACATTACATTGCATTGTCAGCTATGTTCAACCCATTACACAGCATTATGAATCAAGAATTATTCGAAAAGCACCTCTGCAATCAAAGTAGCCACTATGAACAATACGGAAGATTTCTGTTACAAAAGGAAGCCATCACGCGCTACTGCCAAATCAACACCTAGCTTTTCCTGTCAGCAAACATGAATGGGAAACAAAGGAGAACACTGGTAAGTCCATGAAGAATGCATTGTACATACTGTGGTATGCCAAAAGGCACATGCCCGCCTGAAGTGACATTGAACAGTGCAAAAATCAAGCCCGTAGCCTTAGCCGTTATCAGGTTATGCTTGTTTGAAGGCATCAGTCAGTCAGCCAGTCAGTAGAAAATTTCCTTTAATATAATTATATATATGCTATATATTTAAATTCCAATTTTTTGAAAGCGTTTTGGGTCAACCTAAAGGCTTGTTTGGGCTTAGTCTTACCTAAATCAATCCTTTTTTTCCCGGGCTTGATGGATTGCTTCATCGTTGTCAGGGAAAAGTGAGGCTGGCTTTTAGGTGATGTTTTTCATAAACCTTTGTGGTCCCTACTATACTGTACGATGGATGTGATCTCCTTTCATTGTGACTCACTGGACTAGCTCTACTAGTCTCGCGTGTCCAGACCGATTTTTCTCCGTCACGTCGCTTCAGTATCGATTAGAGAATATAAGCGCCTACCTTTTTCGGAGTAGTAGGCACTTATAATCTCTAATCGATAAGCGCCGTGACGGAGAAAAAGCGGTCTGGCCACGCAAGACTATAGCTCTACATAATTATACTACTCACCTGAAATAGTACTAGTTTGCTGTTGTTGAAGCTGTAGTTGGTGCTGTTCAATGCTCGAAGGACGTTCTTCTGGTTTAATGTCAGCTCGAAGACGAGTGTCCGCCATTCCTTCAGTAATAGTAGTTTCGATTTGTTATCAGACCTGTATATCTACAATTTTTTATATAACGTGACTTGGGTGGGAAACTCTGAGACTCGATGAGTAGCTAGCTAATACAAGGTATAGCTAAACTGAATAGCTAAGTTACGAAAATCTAGTCCAACTGGTTTAGCCAGATCTACTAAAATACGCACGGGAGCTCAAAGGTCACCGCATGATAGACAGCTGACCTGATCGATCATGACCGAAATGACGTCACACAAGATTTGGGTCACCACATGATCGACAGTTGAACTGATCGATCATGACCTCAATAACGTCACACAAGTTTTGGGAATTTGTTCAATATTCCCAACAATGAACTTTGCACTCGGCTTTGTTCTGGAACCTACTATAACGTTACCAGTCTATTTTACTGGTATATAAAGAATCATGGTTTCGCGTTATAAACATTAATGGCCATATAATGCACTTGTCCCACCCCCGGGCGTCCCCACACCCCAAGTGGGGATTTTACATTGCTTCTTGTCCCCACCCCTGGGGCAATTGATAGTTGTCCCCAGATCACTGACCGATTTTCAGTAGTTGCATTTCTAAACAATAAAATCGCACTCGCTATAAACTTACTAGCTACAGGTGACCAGGTAATCACTAATCGCATGCATGAAATATCCGCTAGTCTTCCTTGAGGTGTTGTCAAATCCCCTACTAGGGGGTGGGGAAATAGTGGGGATTTGACAACTGATTTTGCCCCAGTAGTGAGGAATTTGACACCACGATTTGTCAAATCCCCTGTATTCCCCCACCCTCCCTCGGGGTGGGTGGGGCATGAAATTGACAAGTGCATTGGCAGTGGTTACTGAACCGAAAGTCGGTTCAATAACGCCGGGGCTATTGAACCGTCAATCACGTGAAACCCACAGAATTGACTAATATGGGCTATAAGAAGGGCAAGATAATTCAAAACAGCAAAACAAACACTATAGAATGGATGATCATTGAATCTAGTCTACTTTAATAATCACGTGATTCGTGCACTTCATTGTTCTGTGAATTTGATTGTGGGACTCGACATGAGGCTCCTCCACGAAATCCAGTGGAACTGTTCTATACTGTGACCATATGCGTATTTTGTACCATACGCGTATGGTACATACCATATGCGTATACGCGTACGGTACAACCATACGCGTATGGTACGGAAAATCGTACCATCTGAGTATAGCTAACCTGGTAGCTATGCGTATAATATCAAGCAGAAGGTTTTTGCACTGCCGTACCTATTGACTACACCTGATGGTACTCTGCTTTCATTTCTGTTCGGGGAAGAGGGAGGGGGGAGGGGCTAGTCTTTCTGTTCATTTCATTTCATCAAAGTATCTGACATTTCATCACAGAATCGACAGTTCCACAAAATACATGCAATAGAGCCATCACCCATATAATTATGATGGTTTATGTAAGCACCTGTGGATTATTTTCTTGATGTCTTCTGACTTTTGTACATATTGATTTATTGCCTCGTCCTGCTGTCTACTGCCTTATTTGTCATGGATTTCCATCTTGCATTTTTATAATAAATGACTTCATTTATCCACAGTGTAATTGATTTGAAAGTACACAAGCTGGTATACTGTATGCGTTCTTTAGAATAGTTGAGTTAAAATGACCAGATTTGTGAAAAGGTACCTTTTCCACACATTTTACATACCAGCAAACAAAATGATGTAACACTTGACTCCTTACACTGATAAACTTGCTCTTAGTATCAAAATGCAGATAGATACTAGTAGCTACTGTACACTCATGGATAATTGCATGCAGGCATGCGCAATTATACGGTATATGTTCAAAAACTTATGAAACCCCGAATTTCAAAATCTGCATGGGTCAAATTTTGTCTGTGAAAAAGGTACCTTTTTGCAAATCCAGTCACAAATTATCTAGCTGTTGCATAGCAACTGCACACACTGACAACATGTGGTAAATTTTAATTTTTGTTTCTTCTTCCATACAGTACATTGTGGCTGCAATTGCTACACATATATTGCTTCTTATTGGATTCATGATCCATTGTTGATACAATGAAAATTCAAAAACTAGGCCATTATTACAAATGCTACTCCTCCTTCATATCTATAATAGAGTTAATGATGTAATGTAATGATGTGACATGATGCAATATAATGTAATTTATGCATACCTGTAACATTAATATTGTGTACTGTAGTTGTAACAGTTAGTTGTTATTGTGTACTATCAGTTATTGATTAATAATATTATATACAGTAGTCTGTTTTGCCTATAAATGGTCTGCCTACACTTCCCTACAATTAGAACAATACCCACACATAATATTTATGTGTTTACAAATACTCCTGAAGATAGTCAAAGATTAGTACAATAATTAAAAGCTATATAGAGCGATATTACCCAAGGGGTTTCTCTATACTTGTATATATGAACTTTGTAAAAATGTATTTGGGTTTAAAGGTGCCCAATTATCCCTTCAACATAAAACAAGAGCAGTATGTCCCTTGTCTTACTCAGAAACTGAAATTTGAAGTTTGATCTTCTAAAGCATTATTTAGGACAAAAGACATTCATTTCTTTTAGGCTGTGGAATTGTGCCAGCATATTGATATTCACGATTTTTCAATGAATATAACTGGAATGCATAGTGATATAAACGCTAAGCCAGTATAGAGGTAGCATTGCATGTAGCTAAATATAAACATAAGATTTTGATATAATTATCCATATACTGCGTTCTGATTGGTTACAACATAGCAACCATATTAAATAATTTGCATCCATTGGCAAATGGAGCCAATTTTTTCAGGCATATATATATATATATTATTTCATTTAATATTTTATTCTATTGTTACTACATATAATCTATTGTTTACCTTTAATTTGTTAGTACACTAGCTTCCACTTAAAAATGGATATTTATGCCTGGTGGCACTAAAGGTGTGTTGAACAGACAATTTTAATCAGACGAGCTCGAGAAGTACAATGTATAATGATTGCTCAAACAGAGGAAGACCTGGACAATGCTGATACAATAACATTGAGGGAGGTAGCAAAGAGATATAACTGTAGAGAAAGTAATGTTTTTAGTTTGCAAATTAATGTAAATCTGCATGGCTGTAGCTTAATATAGCAATATTAGACATGCTATACTCTAAGACTGATGTGCATAGTAATTAATTGTGCAATAAATTTTTTTAAACTGTAGTTCGCTTAATCTTTGCTATTGAATGGGGCATGTACATTGCCTGCTGAGATGAAGTAGGAAAACATAACACGGCAGAGATTTTATGGTAATGAATGTATATTAAGTAGCATTGTTTTATTATTGTTAAGTGCGTTGTATAGCTACTTGCTACTTGCTGTCATGCTTGTGGATGGGAAGACAATGTGTTTAGCTTCTCTTATCAGAATGTACTCTTTAAAGTTAACAACATCCACATTAATTTGTGCTTGTAGGTCCAGTGTGATGAATATACTATTTACAGTATGTATAAACAAGAAAAGTACGTAAACAAGACATTGGATCTTCAAAAGAAGAAGAGTGTACATAGTATATAAAAATGCAAATACAGTGAGGAGCCATGCTGCACAACTGACGACACTTACGAAGTTCATTTTTCCAGTTATTAGCTTTGCACAAGCAGTATATGCATATATGTATAATTCAGTTAGAACTTACTAGCTACCATGCATGTTGTAATTGCTATCCTTGCTTATTTACCCAATTCTGTTGTAAATTGTCAGTTATCCACACTTATAATTGAGTATATATAAGACCATCTGCATGCTTCTGATAGCTACTGTATAAAGTAGCATACGTGCACAGTACCATTTATGTAAAGTTCTGCAGACAAAGTGAGATCATGTAGCTACATAAGATTTAGGTACATTAGTATAGGACTATAGTAGGAAATGCATGGGCATGCATGGCAAGGATAAAATGCATGCAGTGTGCTGATGAATAAATATTTATAGTTACAGCTCAGTAGTAAGCAGATTATTGTGTTGTGTTAATTCTAAGTTTGCTCAGCTAGAAATGCTTGTAAAGACAGCCCATTGTAGCTAGGTGATGGCAAGGCTAGAAGATACTGAGAAAAGGCATAATACGCATATGGTACGTACCATACGCGTATGTCTATACCGTACGCGTATGGTACGGAAAATCGTACCGTACGCGTATGGTATGTACCATACGCGCATGGTACATACCATACGCGTACGGTACAAAATACGCATATGGTATAGAACAGAACCATGGATGGTCACGTCAAACGTTGCTAGTCAAGAAGCCTGGCCACTGATTAGTCTGGCGCGGCCGCCCCTTCGCATAAAGAGGAAGGGTCTGGTCACTCCAGCATTACAAATTTGTAGCGTGGAATGTAATTAAACAATGACATCACAACAATGGCAACAAGAATAACACGTCTGACGACCATACAAAGTAAGCAGATCTCAGTTACACCGTATAGACGACTACCAGCAGCCTCAATCATTATCTCATCTTCATGAAACTTCGCGATAATCTCTTTCACTCATTACGTAATTCCATAGTATCTATGGTAACTTCTAAACAAACGTCACAAAAAATTCAGTAATTACCTGCTAGAGTGACCAGACCCTTTCTCTTTATGCGAAGGGGCGGCCGCGCCAGACTAGCCACTGATAGGGCTGTTTGTAGCTGCTCAATAGCCTTGTAAAATATTCCTGTATTCATGGAGCAGGACTGGAAGACAGTTGTTAAGGAGCCAGTCAGCAGTTGGTCTAGCACAACAGAACGTAAGTGTTTTGTGTACCGAGACATGTATGGTCAGTGGCGATTCTAGACCTGACCTACAGGGGGGGCCCAGTAGGGAACGGCATAACTATTGTTGTTTGGCTATAGTATAAAGTAGAATTTTCACGGGGGTCTGGGGGTGCAACCCCCAGAAGCTGCAGGATTTTTGCAATTTAAAGGCTTGAAAACAGCCTAAAATTTGTTCTAAAAACATGAAAAATGCTAAAAATAACAATGCCAATCTATACAGCAACTTTTCCCCAAGATTTTTTAAAAGTTATTCTTTAACAGGGGGGCCTTGGACCCCCTGCCCCCCCCCCTTAGAATCGCCTATGTGTATGGTGAGATCACTTATGGTGTATGGTACTGATTTGAATTGGTGCACATGTTGTGTTTGTATGTTCAGTTGAGATGCTTGTCAATGAATTTCTGTCTGATACAGTAGCTAGCTAAATGTCACAAGGGGTAGTCATTCCTATACTTCCGGTAGAAACACTTGCAACCGGGATCAAAATGCAATCAAAGGGTCAAAGCCAGAATTTTGTTGCTATCAAGGGATCAAGAAGACAAATCAATGGATGTCAAGAGATCAAGACGTTATAATTGAAATGACGATCAAGGCGCAGCCTAGAGGAATTCAGTATATATAACTGGAAGCTAGGAATCATATATCTTTATTAACTAGGCAGTATTGTTTATGACTAACACTAATCACTATATAGCAGCCTTGAGAAATTCAGTATACATAACTGGAAGCTAGGAATCATATATCTTTATTAACTAGGCAGTATTGCTTATGACTAACACTAATCACTATATAGATAAGTAAGATCTAGTGCTCACACTAGCTATACGCTGCTATGCCTGTGCCCTGTACGTGGGTACTTGTCTCACGAAATCAGCTAGCTATTATAATTATTATTATTGTATAATTTACAAACCTCTATCACGAGTATAATGTACATGATTAGTTAACAAACTAAACGTTAATAAACTTAATTACATGTAACTATAATAGTAAAGATTTAAAAGTATCAACATTATCAGTTTCCACGAGGTGATCAGGTAGTTAGGTGATTCCATAGTCTAATTGCTCTAGGGAAGAATGATTGCATGTAGGAATAAATTCTTGAGGGTAAATGTAGGTATTTCCTGCTACTACTACGGGTGGTGCTTGGGACTTTATGAAGGATATGATCAAAAGGGATATCTACATTATATGATACTGATTAATGATTTTGCGAAACATAGCTAAGATTGAGTCATCTCTTTGCTTTTCTAATGATTTCCAATCAACATTGTTGTAACACTAGAACGTCGAGAACACAAACCTAGCTGCCTTCCTTTGAATCATCTCTAATTGGTGGATGTTAATCTGTAAGTGGGGTGACCAGATGACTGCGGCATATTCACAGATGGGGCGGATATATGTTTGATAGCATTTAGTTTTGATGGTTTGTGTACACTGACCAAAGTTCTTTCGAAAAAATGACAGGGCAGAATTAGCTCGGCTAATGATTCCTAATATATGTGTGGACCAAGATAGGTTAACTGAGATTGTTAGACCAAGGTACTTTGCTGATTGTACTCTCTGTATTTCATAGCTATACGTGGCTATGGAAAGGGTGATAGTTTTGCTGCACCTTAAAAAACGAATGTGTTCGTAAACTTTGGAGATTTAACTCTTCCAACATTACACAGTAGCTATACTCATGGAGTAGTGGAAACTGAATTGGTGCAGTTGTTCCCAAACACATCTCGGAAGAACCTCAAATTGAATCTGTGGTATGTAGACGTTCTAGCAGGAGAAGTAAGTAGACACAGTCAGCATGAAAATTGGCTATAGCTTGGACAGCTATAGCTGTAAACGAATAGCCATTTTGCTTGTTTGGTTGTGCCACGTATATATCTGCCGCATACAGTCATTTAATCAGTCACTGTCGGCTTTAGGTTCACGATGTACGTAGCTATCCGAGAGTAGCTATCGAAGGTCTACTCATCTCCAGTTAACAACCATTGCTTTCAAGAGCCTCAGTTTCAGTAGCGAATTTTAAAATTGATGGAAACAATTTCTATTTAGCACAGGTTTGTGCAGTGCTCCCCAAGGATCTCACAAACACTTAGTTTTTAAAAATCCATCAATGGATTAAGGAGTTATAAGCAATTTTATCCTTTAAAAATGGTAAAATTTTCTCCGCTTCTTTCCATTGAAAATGTCCCCAAAAATGGCAAAATTGAACAAATGTTTATAACTCAGGTTTGCAGAAACATTTCAACTTCTGTTTCCTGATATAATTACCTCAGTACATGGACTATAGTGCAACCATCATTATAAGACCCTCTCAGTAAAGGTCACCTCTGTAGAAGGCCACCTAACAGTTGCATGAACTTAGCATACAAATGGCATAACAACTTAACTTGGTCTGAATGCAAACACTCTGTACTAGTCACTTTTACCCAAAATACAATGCATGCAAAACAAGGACAGACAACTTGGTTATTTATGCTGCAAATTTGCTGACTTTTTGCAAACTAATAATGAAAACTACATGGACAAAAATGTTGCACTTAACATGTGTTGGGTCGTTTCTTGCAAAGACAACATTACATAGTGGTAAATATATTGAAAAACAATCTTAGAATTGGCATAAAACACCACACAAACACATTTATAGCAGGAAACTAACAGCACCATCGTGTTCCTCATCCCCAGAAACCCTAGAAACGATCTAATTGTTTGATCAAACACATGTACAGCAGCAAATCGATTGTGCCATCTTCCCAATGGAGGATTCACGGAGAAAGTTTTATGCAGAATTTACGGAATTCCAGAATCGCTACTTTCAGTTTTCAGTAACCACTATTATTAACTCTTGGTATCTATTCACTCTTGGTATCTATGATTGTACTGAATCTGCTATATAGCTGTTAATTGCTCTATTGTGAGGTGCATAGCTAAAACCTATGATATATAGTAGATACCGCATGAGCTGTTTATACTGAGCCTCGGTATATTCCCTAGCCAAGGGGTCACAAGCTTAGCATTGTAGCTATAGGTGCACATGCAGATTTCAAAATCTTTCTAGATGTTGACTTATTTCAAAGGATTTTGCATTTATACTCTACCTGGCAGATTTAGCAGATCACTTATAGGAGGAGAACTCCTAAGAAAAAAACATTATATTATGTGCTGCATGGTGCGTACATGCATGCTGAGTGGATTCATTTTATGATTCATTCTGGGCCCAAATAAATACAAAGCAGCAACAACATCTTTGTCTATTTAGCTATAACTCAGTACATGCAGGCTATATAACTACCCTTTTGAAACTAGGATGGAGGGAAACCTTCTAAAACCAGGAGAGAAACCTTCTAAAACCAGGAGGGAAACCTTAGACATAACATGAATAAAATTAAATCCCAGTAATTGCTGCTTTCTTTCATGAGTTGTCCAGTGCCCAATACCTTACACAATATTAATGTAGGTATATATAAATGGTGGGGAATCTTAGGAGGAAAACATGAATATACATATAATTATAATGATAATTGTACTGATCATGCAGCACATTCTTTCTCATGTCAATTTAAGCACCCGAATAATTACAAAGTAGCTCACTGCAATATCGTATCAATGAGCGCTGGTATCAATGTACTAATCCATTTCATCCTTTGAGGCACTTTAATCAAAGATTTTCTGAGTTTTTAGTTCTGTGTTGCCTTCAAGGTGCCTGACTAGTAGAGTCGATAGGGAAGTACCAGCCACATTCTTGTTCATGTGAGTATACTTCATCAAATTTGTGTAGGTATAAGTAGTAACAGTGATTGGTGTAAGCTAAAATATATTCATGAATTTTAACAGCATGGCCATTGCTCTTTACCTCAAGTGAAATAAATGTTTACCTATACATAGATCACTATAGAAAGTAATGGAGACCTACAAGAAACATTGACTTCCTTCATGGAAGCTGCTGAGAACAGCAAACTACCTGAGTACCGCACACTACACATTTGAACAACAATTATGGCAACATTTTCCTTATCCTGGAGATGACTACCTGAGTACCGCATACTACACATTTGAACAGCAATTATGGCAACATTTTCCTTATCCTGGAGATGTGATTCCGTTTGGGTACTGTGGTGCGAAATTTCAATGTATTCCTCCCCTGGCTGCACCAGCAGCACTTAAAATAGCTCAGAAGATATTGAATCTGGATCAACAACAAACTTTTATGAGTGCCGAGGACATTTAATTTCTCAGAAATCGGCATGTTTTATTGAAAATTTGGTTTGGCTGTTGCCTTTTGATGTCAACTCTCTACGAAATTATGAACTTTATGATTGCCTGCCTAGAACTATTTCTGTGTCTATGACAAAACATACCAGCTGGCTGGACACACTATTATTTTATCAAGGAAACCACTTTATATAATAGGATGGAATGGACAAAACTACATTTATGATGGGCTCAGAGATATACAGAAACGACTAGTTTCTTGTTTTAAAAAATGCTAAAAGACAGTCAGGATCCTATGCGTATTACCTTCTAATTTGACAAGACTATACATATTACAGGCATACACTCAATGATTAATTTTCATTTAGAATGCATAAATATGTAAGCAAGGTCATCATATTGGTGTACAGATTGAATGATTTTGCTTGGTTTTACTGATTTTGACAGATTTCAACGTCATTCTACAAGATTTACCAGAACAGAAAAAAAAAACCATTTTACAACAGATATTCAATCCTTACTGTTTTACATTATTTGGACATTACGTACTACTCCGATCCAGCTTGTTTCAGTGCTTTTTATTGCAGCACTATACACTGTCCCTACTCTAATTTAAAATTCCAAATTTTTTCTTACACTTGTTTGTGAAGTTTTTTTGCAAGCTCATGACCACTAAATAGGTTGCTTTTCACAAAACCAATCGCAATATTGTAAGAGTTAATCACAGCACTATTGTACTAGACTATGACTCATACAATAACAATTGATCAGTGGGTGTGGCTCTACAAAAGCCTGCAGACAACAATGTACATGGATTCGTGCATACCTACAGACTGATGAATGGGCGTGGCTACCACATGTCTACAGACAGTAATTTATGTAAGTGGGTGTGGCTCACGAAAGAAGTAGGACTACGCTATGACATGTAGTAGCACGTCCACATTTTAGAGCATTCATGATCAGCTGTGTCTTCCCGGGATTTTCCCAAATGTTTATAGTAGCATGCTCTAGAATGGTCAGCTGTATTTTTACGATATTTCTCCACATCTTTGTCATATGATGCTTTGGTGCTTTCAGCAGATTTCATATGTGAACTTGTCACATGTTTGCAATATTCATCAAGATGGCGCTGTGATCTGTCTTCACTGCTGTAGTTTTCCGTTTATTTAAGAGTATGTCATCTTTGTGAGCTTCATAATAGTCCTTATTTTTACTTTTCCTTCTATTCCCCCATGCCACTTCCTTTGAAGGCATTATCGCTCTGATTATTACCTCAGAAAAAAACACACAAAGCAATAATGACAATAAAACCCTTCAATTGTATTTTTTCACGCACAATTATGTAACAACAGGGTTTAGCAAGACTAATACTGTAATAGCGAAGAATGTGTTATTCGCAAAGAAATGTGTTTAGAACCCTATCCACTTAACTTTGCTAACAACCGACAAACATACTAATACTAAACAAATTGTCTTACACGTGTATTTTGTCGATGATGTACGATAGGTCACGTATAAACCAAACGTCAAAATCACAAACATATTCTAAAAGTTTGGTGCAATAACACGTGTATTCCAATATATTACTGCGTAATGTACTGGTATGATTATGGAAGCCCTACTGATGAGCGATGGCCACAAGAAAGAAGGATCAAAGGAAAATAAGTAAGACAATAGTGCGTACATTGTAGGATATTTAAAATACTAAAAGTTTCATCTCCATGAAATTCTAAGCATTTTCGTGAAAGAAGTAAGGCTGTAGCTGTAGCCAATTTTCTGCTACGTTTGACTGAACGAATCAAGCAGACAGGCAGGCAGTGAGGCAGTAGAAAATTCGCAAAAAATAATTTTTTTTAAATTTCGTAGCACCTAGTCGAAAATGCTTCAGGTAGTTTTGAAGACATGTTTGGGCTTGATTATACCTGACCAATACTGTCAAGGATTTGCGAAGATGATTTGGACCACGCCCACACCTTCATCGCCCCTACTATACAGTACTATCGTACTGTATGATACCCATGTTATGTACTTACTAATAGCAATTGCACAACAACAATAGCAAGACCAGACAGGCAGTACAAACATATTTCAAGCTATTTATATCAGTTAGAATATTCTGGCTAGTATTTAAAATACTCACTCTACTGTAAGAGATATGACCTCATGAGTCTTGATCACTATACTAGCTAGTATACACTGTACCTGCAGCTGCACTATAGGATTGAGTACACCCCTTACAACTTAGCAGTGCCAATAATAATTGAACACCATGACATGCCTATTAATGATCTAGCCATACTTATTGCGATTTATTGTGTCAGCCACGCTTCTTATAGCATGGTAACATGGTGGAAAGGGGGCAATATTGCGTAGACCAGTTGTATGAGGCCTACTCAAGCTACTCTAATAAAGTAGTCACCTAATATTCTAAAAGAACAGTCACACTTGTATAATTGTATATGATAGTATATGCTATAACAAAACTATATAAACTAAATATATGTATGTGCATGCATGCATACATCTATATCTATCTATCTATGTCTGGGGTGTGTGCATGCGTGCATGCATGTATAAGTGCAAAGAAGGTTTAAGTAGACATCACAGGTTTATTTACACCCCTCTGGGTAAACCCAAGAATTCTGCATCAAATAGCCTGGTGTATCATAAACCTAATTTTGCATCTGAATGCACGCCCCATCTATGAATTGATGAAAAGTCAAGTGGTTTACAAATGAAGGGCAGTACGAGAAGTGCCAATCACTGTTATAAGTGTGATAATCAAGTACAAAGAAGCCATAATGTGCTACTGTGAATTGACACCCTTGTGTTGTCCAGTACAAGAAATGGCCCACAACGGAGGATACAGATGTGTGCATTGTACATACTGCAGTATACCAAAAGACATGTGTCAAGCTGAAACGGCATATAACAGTGGATAAATGAAATTGGTGTATTTGCTGTTATTAAGTAGTTCTTGTCATAAGTAAATCAGTCACTGAACCAGTTGGAAATTCTGTTAAATAAAAATTAGAATTCTGTAGCTACTTTTTGGGCCACTCTGATGAAGACACTATTGGGCTTGATTCTACTTAATTAACACTTCTAGTCAATTTTTTATGAGGAGGTGTAAATGTCCATGATCTCAATACTGTACTGTACTGTATGTATGTATGTATGTATGTATGTATGTATGTATGTATGTATGTATGTATGTATGTATGTATGTATGTATGTATGTATGTATGTATGTATGTATGTATGTATGTATGTATGTATGTATGTATGTATGTATGTATGTATGTATGTATGTATGTATGTATGTATGTATGTATGTATGTATGTATGTATGTATGTATGTATGTATGTATGTATGTATGTATGTATGTATGTATGTATGTATGTATGTATGTATGTATGTATGTATGTATGTATGTATGTATGTATGTATGTATGTATGTATGTATGTATGTATGTATGTATGTATGTATGTATGTATGTATGTATGTATGTATGTATGTATGTATGTATGTATGTATGTATGTATGTATGTATGTATGTATGTATGTATGTATGTATGTATGTATGTATGTATGTATGTATGTATGTATGTATGTATGTATGTATGTATGTATGTATGTATGTATGTATGTATGTATGTATGTATGTATGTATGTATGTATGTATGTATGTATGTATGTATGTATGTATGTATGTATGTATGTATGTATGTATGTATGTATGTATGTATGTATGTATGTATGTATGTATGTATGTATGTATGTATGTATGCATGTGTCTGTTAAGATAGCATGTATAAAGTTAGTCACTTGCACTTGTGTTTGCATTATTTACTGTAGATTATTGTCCAGAGATCACGTTTGAGAGACACTATAAATGATATTGATGGATCACAACCTAGAAGTCAACCTATCTTTCAAAGGAGATACTCTGTTGCTGGTCCAAATGCCCTATGGCATTTGGACGGCAATTACAAAATGATCAAGTTCAGTCTAGTGATTCACGGCTGTATAGATGGTTATTCATGGCATATTACATTTTTGCACTGCTCTGATAACAACAGATCTGAAACTGTACTTAATAAGTTTATAAGAGCGACTCAAGAGTATGGAGTTCCTTCCAGGGTACGTACTGACCATGGTGGTGAAAATGTTTTTGTGTGGGAATTCATGGAAAGTCACCGAGGTTATGGTAGGAATTCTTATATAGCTGGACAAAGTGTCCATAATACTACTAGAATCGAAAGATTATGGAGAGACGTATACAGGTCAGTAGCATTGACGTTTATTGCACTGTTCAATGAGCTTGAGGAAATTGGGGCTTTAAATACAGAAAATGAAGCTGATATGTACTGTCTTCACTATATATTTATACCAAGAATTAATTCTGCATTGTCATCATTTCAGTCTGCTTGGAATCACCATCCTATATCTACAGAAAATAATTTATCTCCACTGCAACTTTATACTGCTTATGCACAAGGAAGCAGTTTATTTGATGAAATAGACATAGATCCCATTACCTATGGTTATGATCCTAATTCGCCTACTCCAGAAGAAGAAGAAGGTGATGCCAGTGTAACAGTTCTCCAGCCGTTCATACCACTTAACCACCAAAGCCTTCAGAGTTTGCACACTAACATCAATCCGAATGAGCAATCTAATGACTTTGGAATGCAGCTATATCTGGATGCAGTGCAACTGGTTTATACTCTTATGTTAAATGATGGGTTATTGTAAAAGTAGTTTTATGTCCTTACATTACATCATTTTAATTGTGACATCATTGCATTGTTACATACATAGTAATGTACATACTGCTCTCTAGTAATTTGCAAAAAGTAGTAATATAATTATTGGTATATATAGTGGTAGTATAGGACTGGAGGTGGGGTAATATCGCTAAAGCCACATAAATTTAATTTATTGATTTTTCATCCACCACTGAGTGCAGCCATAACACAGCACTTTCAGTTAGTTGCTAGCTAGAACAGACTAAGAAAGTGTGCATTTTAGAGTAATGTAAGCTATCTCAACAAATTAAATTTGCCCATCCACATAGCTATTTGCAATCGAGTGCGTTAAATGATAAACTATTAATAGTACTAGTGCTACTATGTGGGTAATATGAATAGTAGGAGCAGATTAAGGGAGGTGCTTAGGGTGCTGAAGCACCACTATTACTTTCATCACCTACCATAACTCTCTGCCAAATATATCTAGCATAAACTACATTACTACACTTTTTATCTAGAGATTTGACAATAGTTATGTTCACTCGTTTTTGCTACTATTACCAAATATTATAACGAATTACTGAAAGCCACTGGCAAGTGCTGCCAGAACAATTACAGCAATAATAAAGTTCTAAAGGTACTACAGATGCTGTAACACAGTGGCAGTAAGGCTTTATATTTGTATGCGTGTATTGATAACCATGCATATTTAAAAAAAAACTGCTAAGCAAACTCTAAAATAATAATATATTATACCTCAAGCATATGTAAAAAGAAACTATAATACATACAGACTGTTTTCAGGGATTCATACTCATTTCAGTTCTACACAAAGCCAAAATTCGCCTTTCACATACAATACATAAGTGTTAAGAAAATGCATGCAAAAGGAGTGACTACTATATACTTGTATCTTAGATATGCAACTGCATAGTAATATATGGTACCATTTGTGAAATCCTTGGTACATAATATGGATCACCAGCACCATTTATAAGTTTCTGATAACAAAGTATACTCCTAGTAATCACCCCTCATTATTACCATTATTCTAGGGTAGTTCACAATACTACATGTACATGTCATTGTGTTTGGTTGGAAGGTTGCTAAATCTTTGCTGTTCAGCACCTTCATATTTACAACCTCACACAATAAAAAATCAGTAGTGAAAACTGTGGCAAATAGTGAATGTCACTAGGCATTTTAGTGACCATCACTAACCCTAACCCACTATTTGCCACAGTATTCACTACTTATTTTTTACTGTGCAATGAGGCATCTGCAAAAATTTGGCATAATGATATATGCTTAAATTGTCAAGCACAAAACATTGGAAAATTGTTATATATATATATATATATAGCTATATATAAATACTTCGTTTTGTGAGGTCTTGCAGTTAAAGGCCTAGATACGTACATATAATCTTATTCATCTGCTGGAGAGAAGTTTTTTTCCATTTCATGCAGTAGACCAACAGATACACAAAATATGGGCATTTTTAATGTCACGTTGAAGTAATAGTACTGTATGTAATCAGTCTTTCTTTATATATTAGTTTTCTCTTTGTCTGTGGTTATACAAGGAAAACTTATCAGACAAAGAATTTCCTTATCCTATGTAGATCTGGCTGAATAATAATGGTAATATTGGCAAATAACTACTAACATCATCTACAGTAGGACTATCAAAACTTATAGTGATCCCTATTTTGTACCATGGGTAGTCCATGATATTGTTAAAAATAGAGTTATGGGTAATAGATATTGCAAATGACATTGAAGCTACATGCATACATACTGTACTATAGTGATAATGTCACTTGTTACACTATATAGTAGCTACATATTATACTATAATGTTGCTATAGTTACATTAGTAGCTATATACTATACTATAATGTCACTATAGTTACATTAGTAGCTATATACTATACTATAATGTCACTATAGTTATACACTATGTAGTAGCTACATACTATATTATAATTTTGCTATAGTTACACTAGTAGCTATATACTATACTATAATGTCACTATAGTTATACCAAGGGTTATACACTATGTAGTAGCTACATACTATATTATAATGTTGCTACATTGTCACACTACAGTGGCTACATACCATAATGTTGCTTTATAGAACTTAGAGTGCTTTATTGAACGAATAAGGCACTCTTGCGGTGCAATAAAGCACACGGTTGCCCACGTGCCTTGGTGCAGGCTAATGGCCTGCGGGGCTCGCGCCAGTGCGACTGAGTCACCCACTCCGGTGAAGGGCTGATAGCCTCGCCGCGCTGAGTGATCAATTACCCCAACCAGTACCAGTTTTACCACTGGATTGATTTTATAGACATACCTAAATGCTTCGATCATGGGTGGGAGAAGGTAACGTTGCTGTTACGTTTGCTAATGTAAACGGACAAGTCCTGGAAATATCACGGAATCATTTCACTGTGACTCACAATAGAATCGATTGTGGTTTGCGAGCAAAACCTGCCAAAATACGCGATGAACGTCTACCATGCCAAACTATGGTGAAATACATGTGAGTTACTTTTTAAAACTAGTTCGTGTGTGTTCAGGCTGCTAATAGTTCGTGCAACGCGTGTTAATTACGAGTCCTAATGTATGGTGAAGCTACACGAGTGCTATATGAAAAATAAAGTACGAGGCGCGCGGCCGAGATGCTAATAAAGCACTCGGCTTCCAACATATACATAGTTACATTAGTAGCTACATACTATACTATAATGCAGGGTAATGTCACTATGAATGTCACTATGGTTACACTAGTAGCTGTAGTTTAATTGTAATTTATATCTAAGTGAAGCCATACTTCAAAGAATTTACTGGGAATACTATATACTGCCTGGGCAATAACTACCAATAAGGTGCTATATGGCAGTCAAAATATAGCTAGTGTCAATGTAATGTGTTAATACAATGAAGCCATATACATCAAAGTTCCCACAGTTGTTTAAGCTAGTTATTTCACAGCAGTCATAGATATTAACAGATATCCTTGGCTATGTGTGAAGCCACATACATCAAGGTACTGACAGTGGATATAAGCTAGTTCTATCACAGCAGTCATATAGAATTTTTAAATTAACACTTGTCCTTGGCATTGTGTAGAATGTGTGTCAATAACTAATTAAGATATTCTACTTCTGCTGTGATATATACCTATATATAACATAAAGTCATGTATACTACATATGACACTGGTACATTGGTAATGTCACTGTTTATGACACTTATAATTATGGCTTATTTATCTTGGTAATGTCATGAAATGCCTCATCTGCATAAGATGCTATGGCTGTATAGGTATCTACATTATGGCTTAGCTGCCATTATGACATAGTTTTCATATAGACTCATATATGTTTAGTCAGGTACTATTCCTTCTCCACTGTGCATTACATAGGTATCAACGTTGAAACCGGGTCACTACTGCTGACCCGGATGACCAAATAACATTAGAGTCATTTATAGATCTGAGGTTCGTTTTGTCTCGTTATAGGGAGTTTTTAAAAATAGTTGTTCCAATACTGAATAAAGACGGGGTTAGAATAGGTAGTATTGAAACACTATTTTTGCTGTGACAGTAGCTATAGTAACAACAAAAATGTGACTGAATTTCCACATGGGTGCACGTGAAATAATTAGAATTTTCATGTTTAGTAGGTTGCTAATCAGAGCAGGACACAGCTTTGAAAATATTTCAAAATTTTTCTTGTAATTTAAGATAATAGAATCATCAACAAGTAGATCTGCACTGTAAAGTTTGTGATGTGATCATTATTGTCAAATGCGCCCATATGGGTGATTTTCCAAAATTTGGTCACAAAAATAATGATATTATCTGTATAGATTAGAAGATATCTGTGTACGGTGTAGACAGACAATTAAGTGGTTGACACTAAGTATTTGAAATTGTATTTAAATACTGTAGAAAGTATTTTTTGTATTTAAATACTGTCCTGACAAAAGTATTTGCAATCGTATTTGTATTTGGAAAATTTCTAGTATTTGTATTTGCAATTAAATACTATGCACTGTATTTGACCACAAGTCTGCTGTGCATATGTACTAGATGCTCCTGAAAATGCATGCAACATCGTGCTACTGAACTTACTGTAGAGTCAATTATTACTGCCTGCTATAGGCCATTTGTCAGGCAAACATCATGCACGGCCAACCACAATGGAACTTGCCTGAATACAAGGAAGTAGTCCAAGGTTGATTAGGTTTTTTAGTGTAGTAAACACAATAATGACTGTACCATTATACATACTAAGCTTAAGTAAATCTATTGATGTATTAAATTCCCTGAATGCCAAATTGTGTAAAGCAGCAGTATATCAGTCAGGTAAAGCTTTAGTTTGCCTGACATTTTCACTGGGGTTTAAAAAAATATATAATTGTCTTTGACTTACTGTACATTGTATTACAGCCATTAACTACATACACAAACTAATGCTACTGCACAGTGCATTGCTTCTGATGTGTCTTTCATATAAAAACTGTTCTAATATTTAATATAGCTACATAGCTAGCTCATATGTCATAATCAACAATCACAAAAGGCATATTGTTTTCATTGGTGTAATAAAACTGATATGCAGCTCGTAACCCAGATTCAAGTGCACCTTGTATCCATCCAGGAACAAGAGAAATACCATCTCCAGCAAAATACATGTTCAAGCATGGTTTTACCATAAGTGTTCGGACATTTTTGTACTGGTAAGGTTTAAGCAGTGCAAATGCTCCTTGTGCAGAAGGTTCATTACTCCATGCCTGTACTGCCCCAACCTCAAACTGTTCTTTCATTTCTGGATGAATTTCCTCCAATTGACGGACTGCTTCTTGGATTGCAATGTGTGGTGGAAGTGCAGCAAATGCAAGGGCTTCTCCTTTCCATGTATAACACATAAGGATACCTCGATCACTTTTGGGATGTGCAACTTGAGTTGGGTAATGAATCTGGCCAATAGGCATGTTGGTTTTAGTAAATCCACCTTTGATTCCTTCCTTCTCCCAAAATCTGGTTTTACATTGAAGCATTATCTTTGTAGATGGTTCTTGTGATATGTCTTCAATTGCCTTATAGATTTTGGTCAACTGTGCAGGAGGAGTAGTGTTTTCTTTGGCTACAAATTTAATGCTCCGAATGATGTACAATGGAACAGTAATGATAACAGCATCTCCATCCACTACAAATGGCCTTCCAGAGGTTGTGTAATAGCCTTTCACTGTAACCTTCCAAGTAGAAGGGTCACCATGATCTCTCACTTCATAAATGACTTCATTAACCGTTACATTAAAGGTGATCTCATTCTGTAGGTGAACTGATTTTGTTTCCTTCCAGTCATGCATTTTTTGCTTCTTGGCAAAAGCTTCTGGCAACATAGAAGTGCCACCATCGATTCGATGCATGTTATTTGACCACCATTGTCCCAGCTGGTCAAGAAGAAGCTGTACTAGACTTAGGCCAAGCTCTATAGTGTAAGTAAACACCGAGTAAGCCTTTGTTGCCTCATCTGGCCATGGAATGAGCTCATCTAATTTTTCCGATTCTGCAGCAGATAGTTGATGATCTTTATCAAGGAGCTGCAAGACACCAGCTTGTGTATTTTGTAAAAAGCTTTCCAAAGAAAACTTGCTCCAGTTCTTAATCCACAACTCCCATACAATTGCTTCTTTCCTGTTATTACCTCCAGCTGCTATCAGTCTTTTCTTGAGTTGGTTTGCCACGATGTTAGTTGTCAAAGAGTAGTAAGTATCTAATAATGTGAAAAACAATATGAAAATATAACAAAATTTATTAAGTATCCCTCTAGGGGTCTGCAAGGAGGCCACAGAAAGCCTGAAGCAGGAAGTCAAAAACTTTAAACTGAATACAAAAAATAAATAAATAATAAGAATTCCAAACCAGGTGGTGACTTGATCCACAGACTAGGCATGTGCCTGAAGGACTAAAAATCCTGGCATTTAACAAACATTGCGACTTCTCTTTTGTTGCATGGAATGCTTTACAATTTGAAATACCCCATACTTCTGGTAATATGTATGTTTACAGTCAAAAGGTATATGTTATATATCCCACTAGTCCACATAGTTACATGCAAGTAACAAGGCAACCAAGTTTTGTAAATATGCAAAACCAGCGTAATTTGTGCCACCAAAAGCTTGTACCTTAGGCTAGAGTATCCGAACACTGCTTTCTATTTGGTTAATACCTAAACTCAACCCCCCCACCCCCCAACTGGTATGTGTTTCACATTCATAGCTAAGTTTGGCAAGTTACTGTTGAGTTTGGCAAACTATTAATTATATTTCAGAGGGATCAGTCTCACATATCAATGGTTTAAGGCCAGTTTTCATTCTCAAACAGCTATGTTCACAGCTTTGCGCACCTCTGGTGCAAAGTAAAAGTCCACAATCAAACTCCCAAATCGGTCTTTTCATAGCTCAAACATGTGTCACAGCTCAGAAAATGGCAAATTTGTAAACCTCTTTCAGGAGATGTCTCAGAAGTTTGATAAACTAAAAAAAGGAAGTCGACGCTCTGGGGAAACAAGTTGACAAATTTCGCGTCCATTCTCGTAGCAGAACAACTCACCATCGTTTAGAATAGAAAGACTCACCGTCGTTTTCATAGCAGAACAACTCACCATCATTCTCATAGCAGAACAACTCACCATCATTCTTAGAACAGAACAACTCACCATCGTTCTCGGAGCAGAGAAATTCATTGTCGTTCTTGGAGCAGAACAACTTACCACTATTCTCGGAACAGAACATCTCGCCACCGTTCTCAGAGCAAAACAATTCCCCATCGTTCTCACAGTAGCTAGAACAACCCACCATCATTCTCAGAGTAGAACAACCCACCATCATTCTTGGAGTAAAACAACTCCCCTCATTCTCACAGTAGCTAGAACAATCCACCATCGTTCTCGGAGTAGAACAACCCAATCGGAGCAGAACAACCCACTATCACCATTCTTGGAGTAGAACAACTAGCCCCAGTTCTTGGAGTGGAAGAACTCGGCTACAGGGCTAGTTTGGGCATGGTGAAAGTTGGGTGAAGGTTGGATGTTATCTCTACCCTTGGTGGCATCTGCCTTGGGTAGTCAGCATTCCCAGAAGCATTGGGAACCATGGTTGTATCTTTCAGACAGGTAGGATTACATCTGATTGTTGTGACTGAACCTGAGCTAGAACTCTGCCTATCAGGTTCCATGGTGGGTTGGTGTATGCTTTCAGTCCCTTCCAAGACTGGAGGAATGCGTCTGTTACCATAGCAGATGGATCTGGCCGCCAGCTGAAGTAGAGTGGGCACTGAGACATCAGCCTCGTGGAAAACAAGTGTTATCTCCAGAGGCCCATACAGATGGTTTATTTGCTGGTTTATTTGCTGGTTTATTTGCTGAAAGATTACAGGATTCAGTTTCCATTCTGTCCTGTCTGTCATTTTCCAAGACTCTGCATCGGCTATTGCATTTTGTGTCCCTGGTAAATGTTGGGCTGTGATGAGGTGACGACAGAACAATGGGGATTGGGGAATGACACAGCTTGTTGCATTTATCATGCCCACCATCAAGCCAAAGAACAGGCCGTTGTAGTTCCCAACCTTGCTACTTTGCAGGCCTCCACCCGTATACACTTATCATTCATGTGGGGGGAAGTGTAGCTCTATTTCCATGGAGTCCACAGTTAGACTTAGGAATTCCAGGGTTTGAGCTGGGTTCATAACCGATTTCTTCCTGCTGATTATGAACCCCACATTTTCCAACAGATATGTCACCCCTGCCAGGTGATTGTGAATCATTTCTCTTGACTCCGCGAGCAATAGTATGTCATCCATTTAGGCTATTAGCCTTACCCCCTTCTGTCTTAGCAGCGCTATGGCTGGTTTGAGGATTTTGGTGAATACCCATGCGGCTGAACAGAGTTCGAAGGGAGACAGGTGAACTGATAAACTCTCCCTTGGAATATAGATTTCAGGTACTTTCTGTACTGATGGTGATGGGTATTGTGAAGAAGACATCCTTTAGGTCGACCTTGGCTAACCAGTGCCCTGGCTGCAAGAGGTCTTTCAACTTGTGGATCCCCTCTGATGGTTGTACCTCCCCTATAGCTTGTTTCTGTGACAGCTCTGTGATCTCCTCCGTGATCAATTGGAGCTGGTCTGCTGAGAATTGAGGGGGAAGTGGGGACTGCTTCTGTTATGATTTGGTCCAGAAGTATATTTTGTAGCCCTGTACGGTGAATTATGGCCTGCCAATTGTACAGGTGGTGTGTCAGTCTTCCAGATAGTGGTTTGGTTGGAATTTGGAGTGTCTGAATGCCCTGGTGGATAATATGATGTTTCAACATACAACTCTGTATTGTAGTTGGCCTCCTCTCTGGGGGCCTTGATTCTAGTAGCTCCCCCCCTGCTGTTGGGGGAGACATTTGGAAAGGGCATCTCAGGTGCTCCTCTGCTCTGGAAGCGGTGGCGAGTTGTTCTACTCCGAGAACGATGGTAAGTTATTCTACTCAGAGAACGGTGATGGTCATCTCGGGAAGGAATACCAAGACCAGCAACTTTCAGAAGAGGCTACAGCACTCCTCAACTCATGGAGGACAAAACCAAACAATCATATGACTCCTGTTAGGGAAATGGCAAAGCTGGTGTTCTCAACGGAGCTTTGATCCCTTTTCTGAACCTGTGGAAAATGTAGCAAACTTCCTTGCACACCGCTACGAGGAAAGCTACTGGTACAGCTCAATTAATGCCTACGGATCAGCAATTTCATCAGTGCATGAGCAAGTTGATGGTGATAACATTGGCCAACACCTGGTCATTATTTAGGCTAATCAAGGATATATTCAACGTCAGACCACCACTGCCACGATATACCAGTACCTGGAATGTCCAAACAGTTCTAAATTAGAGAATCTCTGGCAGACAACAAGATACCACTAAAGCATTAGTCTTACGCTTGCCATGCTATAGCCCTTACTCACCCTTCAGGTTGACAGACTTGTCTCAGCTAGACATATCGAGACGAGTTTACAAATCAGACAGAGTCTGTTTTTTCCCTGGTAGCCTAACCAAGCAATCCAGGCACGGCTCACAGATAGCCAACTTTTCTTCCCTCATTTCCAAGCAATCTGGCACTATGCCCTGTCTCAGCTCTTCAAGCTTATGAGAAAAGAACTGAACCTATTCATAAACAAGAAACCAGACTACTACTAGCTACTATCAAATCATACAAACCAATCTCCTCCAGATCAGTTGCCCACTGTCTCAAGCCAATGCTAGAACAATTGGGTATTGATACAAATTTTCAATGCGCACTCAGTTAGAGGTGCCTCATCATCAAAAGCTGGGCATAATGTGGGCATAATCACAAAATGACAACTTGAAGGCAGCCAACTGGTCCTCAGAATCAGTATTTCAAAGGTTTTATAATAAACCATCAGAGGACTCAGTCTACGGTAGAGCGGTGCTCTCATCTGGCTGCAGCTACAAACCTCATTACTGATATGTGAGACTGAGCCCTTTGAAATATAATTTAGAATTGTATGAAGAGGGTGAGGTCGAGCATATCAATGGTCCCACCCACCCACCCTATTTTGTAGCATGATCAAGCTACTCAAAGACCGATTTGGGGGTTCGATTGTGGCTTTTTACTTTGCACCAGAGGTGCACAAAGCTGTGAGCATAGCTGTTTGAGAATGAAAACTGGCCATACACCATTGATATTCTCGACCTCACCCTCTTCATACAATTCTAAATAGCTTGCGACCACTTCATGGTCTGAGCCATTATTAAGGATGATTAGCAAGATTTGACTGCACATTGCTACATGTACCTATGTCATGAATCTTATATTTTTCCTTTGCTCCAGTATCACGAATTCTTTTATCCCATCCTGGCCAGTAGTGATTAAAATTTGTTTCCGGATGGCTGTTCCAATCTGTAATTAAAAAATTACAAACATTTTTTAAAGCACATAAGTTTTGATACAATGTATGATTAAACAACCTTCAGATACAAGTATAAGGAAAAATTAGGAATTTTAAACTAGAGTAGGAATCAACTGGAATGTAGTACACCAATAAAAAGTATTGAAACAAGCTTGAGTTGGTATACGTATTATGACAGCAAATTACTGTAACCCCAGAAGAAGTGAATATCCATACTGTGCTGTGGGATATTCACTTCTTTTTGTGTTACAGTAATTTGCTGTCATATTATACCAACTCAAGCTTTTTAATTGGTATACTATATTCTAGTCGATCCCTACTCTAGTTTAAAATTCCTAATTTTTCCTTACACTTGTTTCTGTTCCTATTATAGAACTGGTGATCAATCTACGTAATTAGTTTGTTTCATAAAGATGATTTGATGTAGCTATGGGAAGTCAATCAAAGAAGACGCCATCAATTTTTTTTGTAGAACATAAACTGTAATTTTGCACATAGATTGGCATACTTATATTCTATAACTGATTTAATTGATTTGTACGTCTTATATGGTTTAAGACAAGTGTACAGGAAATAAATAAGTGACCTAGATGCAGGAGTACCAAGCTTTAAAGCAGCTGGAACCCTGGCAAGGCAAATGCATACACACACACATATAAGAAACAAAACACACATATACATCAATTATTATATTAAATTAATTAGATCTGACAGATCCCACAGATCTGAGGAGTGAGCACAGAAAATTCTGTCAGTATGAGCAGAATATTGCAATTCTGGCAGCTTGATCAAACAATGGCTTAATGGTAACTTGCATGCATGAGATAGGATGGTCAGCGTAGCAGGTGTATGCCCTGAGTAATCAATCTCAATTATAACAAGCTGGGCATACAGGTCAATACATCAGTGTTCATAGAATGAGTACAAAGAACTTACAGTAAAGCAGTGCAAAATGGTGCCAACTAATCAGCACATCTCTGTTCTACTTTGCTAAGAATGAGTTTTTACCTACCATGAAACAGTTAGTTGAACTCAGACACATGAGCATATGCCTGTTCTACTTTGCTAAGAAAAAGTTTTTATCCATCTGTTGTCTGGAACAGTCAGTTGAACTCAAACACACGAGAAACAAACAATTACAGGGGCATGTAGCTAGAAATTTTAAATAGGTGAAGCAGACCTTGCAATGCTTACGAATGATGCATGCACTCTAGTGTGTATGTACACTCAGCATGTGTAGCATGTTCCAGGTAGAGGGCCTGGTGGCATGTCCCCCTGGAAATTTCTAAAAATCAAGAGATCTGGAGGTCATAGGGTAATTGCGAAGAATGTATTTTATGCATTTAGCAATAGCTCAGACCTTGGCTCAGAAGTATGAGCATGGTAAAATATAGGATACGAAACATGTCAATCCAGGGGGTCTGGGGTATATGCTCCCCTAGGAAAGGTAGACTATCTGAGATAGATTGTGAAAGCAATTTAAGTGGTTTATCAAAACAGTTACAGTAAAATTTTGCTTGACTGTTGTATTAGGGTGAATGCTCTATTAGGGTCCTTGATCGTCTTGCTTGATCGGGTTTTGTAAATCTCAATAACCCACCTGGAGCTGTCTCTCTTACTGATGTATACAGTAAGTTAAAATAAACAGCATATAAACTTCCTTAATACAAGCTTTCAATGCATATGTAGTTCTCAGTTCAGTCACCAGTAAATTTGGTGAGGCAACTACCTACCTGTCTACATTGTAGCTACTCTTCTAAATTAACAGTGTTCATAAAATGAACACCTTAGTACAACTTACACGGGCAGCAAAGCAGCTCATTAATGACAAACACAAGCGATTAATCTGTGCCAACTACTCAGCACGTGTCTGTTCTACTTTGCTAGAAATGAGTCTTATCCTCCACCCGTCGTCTGTAGCAGTCAGTTGAACACAAACACATGAGAAACAAACAATTAATAGTGTTCATAAAATGAAATACCTAAGTAAAAAGAACGTACACAGCAAAGCAGTGCACTAAGAAAAGCAAGCGATTCTAAACCGTGCCAACTAATCAGCACGTGTCTGTTCTACTTTGCTAAGAGTGAGTTCTTATTCTCCACCCATCCCCTGGAACAATCAGTTCAACTTAAACACACAAGAAACAAACCATACCTGTAGATAATGGGGTGTCTATTACCTATGAACAAACTGGCATACCGGCAGGCACAGAAAGTCCAGCAGCGCATACTAAATAAATTATTAGCTCTAATGCACTATCATGAATAAATAAATAAACACTTTGCGTTGTCAGTGAAAAGAACTGGGTACAAAGGAAAGTCCACGATGCGTGCATTGTACATACTGCGGTTGGTGAAAAGGCACACTTCAGGATGAAGCGACATCGGACAGTGAAGAAAGCAAGCCCTTGGCTGAAGGCATCAGTTACCCAGAACAAAATTCTGTTAAATAGAATTTTTTTTTAATTCCATAGAAACTTTATGGAAGGGTTTTGGGTTAATCTGAAGACATTTTTGGGCTTGGCTGTGCCTAACCAATACCGCCAAATTGTTGTGAAGGGAAATTGAGGCTGGTTTTAGGGTGATATTTTGGGCTGGAAAAGCCCAGTTCTGCACGATCCCTTATGATCATGAACTTACTAGTACTAGGAAAACAAAAAATTGCAAACAGAATAGGGATCAATAGTTGTGATCATAAAAAAACTGCATAAACAAGAAGTAATAGGGATCACTGAAGTGATAATGTAAACCACATATTTTGTCTCAACAGACAAGTCAAAAAAGGGATTGTGGTTTACATTACCACCTCAGTGATCCCTGTTAGCTACTTCTTTTTTATACAGCTTTTTCACAACTAATGATTCCTATTCTTCTGTTCAAATCTACAATTTTTTTGTTGCTGAATTTTTTAATGTCCATGTGCAGTACCAAAACAGATTGTAGCATGTGCCTGCAGGTAGATTATATTCTTACATTAGGACCCTGTCAATCTGCGACATCAAAAAATGACACAGCAAAATTTCCTTTTAGTAGATATAGCTAAATCCTTGCCATAGTTTACTAGTAATAGAAGAGTTGCAAAAAGTATGTTACACAAAGTAATGTGCTTGACTTCAAGTAAAGTGCTTACACTCCACTTTGGTGACGATGAGGAAAGTGAAGTACAGTCTGTACTTTAAAATTTTAGTATTCAGAATTGGATTTCAGTGAGTAGCATTTATATAAGACTAACACGTCTCGATGAATTTTATAGTTCCATGCATTGCTACAAGTGGTGTTTTGAAGAATTGCTTCTATGGCTTTGTGAGCCATAGAAATTTTAGCCTTGATTAAGGGATCACAGGGAAAAAAAAGTGGGAGGTCGCCTACATCTGCAGATATAGAAGTGGAGTAGTGGACATTTAATCCCTTATTAAGTCATATGGGATATAGACTGAAGTAGGGATTATATGTCCACTTATATACCTGCAGGTGTAGGTAACCTTCCTATTCAGTACCTCTTTTTTTTTCCCTGTGATCCCTTAGGCCCGGGGCACATACAACTAAGTACAACCACCAATGGGGCAATCTACAAATGGGGCATGTACAACAGTGCATGAACAGCACAGTGTGTGTGGATGAAAAAGATGCACATACAGTAAACATAAGTGATATATGCAATTACAATCGTGAGGGCCTGCTACTACGTATCATGTTATTGAATACCCGACCACATAATGCATTGTCACCGCCTCTCCTGCATGATTCTCACAAGTTGAGGTGCAAGTGCATGCTATGGTATTGAATTTATGCCTGCTAGCACTGAAGCTTATACATACATAAACAGTCCTAAAGTTATAATGTTTGAGGATGAATCAGGGTACTGGATTAAGACATGCATGGCTGCTGGAAGTTTCCAAGAGCAGACATCGATGATAAAAGAAGCAGGGTATTTCACTAGAAACTGTTCACTTAGTTGTTTTTTCCGATATGAGCTGGGCCATATGTCCTAAAATGATAACGTGATATATTACAAGATGAAATTACATTTAGCTACAGTGGTATGGCAATGGCACAGTAATAAGAGATAGCCAATACAGGAGATACAATGCAGGTGATACACAATACTGTATGCAAGCCAATAAAGGGAGACAGCCAAGCCATCCATAAGCCAGGAGAAGGCAAAATGTAAAACATACCATGCTCTTTACAATACACTTATAAACACTAGAGGTAGCCAAGCCAACTAGAGCCTAGCAAGCCAGGTGTAAGTACAAAATAATGCAAACAAACATACCGCTATTTATCTTTTTTCCTGGTCTTGTGCAGCTGGCATGGTGAACTTCGTTTTGGGTGTAGCCGCCTTAATTACTTTCCTTTACATGGAGCGCATCCACTGGCAGCTGGCATGATGACTTGAGACTTGGTGTGCCAGCTGGCAACAATTCCAAAAACAAATGATCAGTAGTTTGTTCGTCTAAATCGCTGTTTGAATCCGCCTGGTCGATTAACTGCATTGTAGTGGGCGTCACGTGCTAGCTGTTTTGATCAGCATTAAATAGAATAGTTGTACGGTTTCTATCACCTTCACGAAAACACCTGCCCATTATACGATTGTCCCTTCGTTCAACATGGATTCTATTCCCGGTGAGTGCAAAGCCTTAGGCTTTGTAGTTTTCTCAAACATAGGCTTTGTAGTTTTCTCAAACATTATTTTTATATTATTTATTCGTTCATTATTATTATTTATGACGTAATTTTAACCGCATTTCATATTATTCTTAGTACTTGGTTGTATAATTATACAGTAGGAAAGTAGTTTTAAACATTTTCAAGCTTTCAAAAATAGCCCCAAATCCCCATCTTCTTGTTTCGTGTGTCTACAGCCTAAAGAAAGCAGAATTCAGCAGTAAAAAATAATTGTGTGTGTTTTAAAATATTCCTACTCAGGTCTGTGTTGTACAGTGGTCCCTCAATTATCCGGCCATTGATTATCTGAATTTTTGATTATCCGAACTATGGAGATGATGTTCTATTACAGTATTTTGTCTAAAGTGTGTGTTCTATTAGAGTATTTGTACAGGACTCTGTATATAAATGAATGGGATTCTATTATCTGAACTTTTTGATTATCTGAACATCCTGAAGGCTCAATGAGTTCGGATAATTGAGGGACCACTGTATTAAGGACTTTGTTTTCTAAAGCATTTGCAAGATGTAGAGCACGAGTTACAGTATGTTCAGTGTGCGAAATAATTTTTCAGATGTGTCCTGTCGTACTGTCAGGGCATTGTGAAATTTGAGTGGACATCAAGCAATTTGACTGGACATTTTAACTTTTATTGTTTCTCCTTTCCTGTGTTTCTACCACTTGTATGTTTGTTTCAAACATTGGGGCCTGCACCAATGTACTGTAGAGCTGATTACTTGTCAAACACCCATTGATACTGATAGTACAGCATTTTAAGGAGTAGCTACTGGCCACATGAAAGGGCTTCTATTAAATCAATTGGGCCTTTGTAGGAACAAGTCATAAGGACTTCAGTCAAGGCCTTCTGCTTGCCTTGGAATGATATAGCTACCCTGTATCAAACTTAGCTTAGGCTTTGAATATATAGTGGCTCTATCTCTAATATGAACAGATGCATTGTTCATTCTTGCTTAAAATCTGGTTGTGTTGATATCATAAATACCACAAGTAAAAGTACTAATGGCAATCAGATTATAAATAAATTTTACTACTGCAGTACATGTGACTGATACAGTAGGCTGGCACAACATAGTAAACAGATAACTTGGGCATGCCTTTGTGGTCAGTACAAACATATTTCCGGACAAATTCAATTATAGGCTGACACCTGGTGTAACTGACCGGAAAGGAAATTGTCCGGTGACCGTTATTTCGCGCACTGTATGTTTTCACCAAATTTTTCTTGTACTTATTTGCTTACCTTTTTGCAACATAATTATGACTGGTGAACCTGTGCATACTACATCAAAAGAAAGAATAGTACCAAACCAATCATTTTCATCTGCTACCTAAAAGTGAAGTAACCATTCTGTTCCGTTTTCAGCTATGTTCAACCCATTACACAGCATTACAAATGAAGAACAATTCTGCTATCACGAATCAACACCTTGAGCTGTCAACTAAAAGAAATAGGACACTTAGGAGAACAAAGGTAAGTACACAATGCATGCATTCATGAATTACGAAATACCCTAAAATTATAGTATTTACAAATCCAATTATCTAGCTGAATTAATAATACTGTTACACCTGTACATGGTTGATTAATTGCCTAATTAGTTAGAATGGGAAAGTATTAACTGCGTGGCCGCCTGGTTTTTAGAAGTAGCATAACATCAACTTGTTTACTGACTGACTGATGTCTTCAGACAAACATAACTCAATAACGGCTAAGGCTTTGGGCTTGATTTTTCACTGTTAAATGCCCACTACAGTACATACAAAGCAAAGCGTATTTCGTAATTCATGAATTATTTGAAATTCTGTAATTACGTTGCTATGTGCTGCTAACAAAGCGTAACTATAACAGCAAATTACACACAGAAGTATCTTTCCGTTTGTTTTATAGTGTGTCTATTGGGTTTTCTCACACAAATTGTGTAGAGAAAGCCTTGAGGCTGCCCTTCATTTTCGTTCGCGTAAGTACTACACCGAAAAGGAAGACTGTTCACGAAGAGTTTCCATACCCGTATTTCAGGACACCTAGAAGAAACCACCAAAGAGCAAAGTTTATGTGTGTGGAAGTTTAATACATAGCTTTCAATTCTTACATCCTGGCTGCTATTTACCAGTTAAAAATTTTGCTCACATGGGTGCGTACGGACAAACATAGATAGGTAGGTACACACACACATACACGCACACACACTTGTATGAAAACAATTACAGTAAACCAGGCGCACGCTTGGTTTAAAAATTCTACTGATTAAAAATTTTGTAGCAGTCTATTGGAAGTGTTTTAGGGTCACACTAAAGACACTTCATTATACCTTACCAATATTGTTAAGGCACCATGAAGATACAGTATTGTGAAGCTAGTCTTGGGGTGATATTTTGGCCAGAAAAGTCAAAACCTTGTGATCCCTATATAGAGTACTACAGTGTATCATACTCAGTGTTGGGACAGTTACTTTTTAAATGTAATTCGTTACAAATTTACAACTGAACTATCAAACAGTACGGTAGTACTGTTTAAGTAGGAATCCCACGAAATGACATGCGCCGCCAAAAACACCACCTTTAAAAAACCAGCTTAGAAACTTCTTATGTGACGAAAATCACCTTAATGGAATAATATTAGTCCATCTAACATCAAATATAGTGTTAAAAACAAGAAAACGCTTACTGGCGGCTGGATATAGCATTTTTCAAAAAATCGTCAAAGCTTGAAATTTCGTCTCACTCACTCACTCACTCACTCACTCACTCACTCACTCACTCACTCACTCACTCACTCACTCACTCACTCACTGACCACAGTCGCAAACCTAGAGCCCAAACGAAGCAGCGCACGGTCACCATTTTATGCCACAACAACAAATCCACAGGTGGGATGTCTTTTGGACTTTTATCTTCAATCAGGCTGCTTGTCTTCTTCTTCGTCCAACGAAACCATATCGAGGTGTTAATTTTCCTAAGTAGCATGATAGATGCCACAAAATTATTTAAGGTGCTTAGACTACGCTACTGTACAGAGGTACCAGTACTCCACGATAGGTCGCAATATCACGCCCATTCTTTAATCTACGTAATATCAATCTATCGATCTAGACCACAATGACCATGCCCCTTTTACACTAGCTGTATTTATGACCACACACCTTCAAGTTAGTAGGCTGATTCGAGATACAAGATACTCTAGTCTAATAATCAATTGAAACCACACCACTTTTTGGGCAAGCACACATTCTTTGCAGGCTGACACGATATACTCTAATACAGCATTCACCCTAATAGAACAATCAACAAACTAGTATATTAAAAATTATAAATTTAAAAATGAAGTAGGAATCCAAGCAATAAAAAGTAGTGAAACAAGAGATGAACATGGTAGCTATTGCAGCATATAGCTCAGTGGAAATCCCTACTTTGGCATGCATGGTAACTATAACAAAGTAGGGATTTCCCACTGAGCTATGCTGCAATAGCTACCATGTTCATCTCTTGTTTCCATACTTTTTATTGCTTGGATTCCTACTTAATCTTTAAATTTATAATTTTAAATATATTTAGTTACAGTTACATATTACCCAATATAATAAAGCAACTATAATAATATTACATATTATACAAGTATTAGTAGGACATCGATAAATAGTACTGAAACAAGCTGGAGTAGTGCACAATTTTAAATCACAGTAAAACAATAAGAAGTGTTATATCCCTACTGTGCTCCAAGATACCATAATGGAAATGCACAGTAGGAATATGACACTTCTTATTGTTTTACTGTGATTTAATATCGTGCATTGCTCCAGCTTGTTCCAGTACTTTTTATCGATGTGCTATGGTCCCTACTCTAGTTTTATAAATTCCAAATTTTTTGAAATACTTGTTTGTTAACATTATGATTGGTGACGCATACTGCATTTGAAATGGCGCTGCGTGCCCCAGCTATATCATCTAAAAAGTGAAGTATCCATTACGCTTCGTTGTTCAACCTGTTGCACAGCAGTACAAATCAAGAGCTGTTTGAAAAACATCTCTGCAACCCACGCATACCGAAAGAAAGGGTTGGTGCCACGTGCCCCAGTTATATAAATTATTGTCTGAAAAGTGAAGTATCCATTACACTTCGTTGTTGGCTATGTTCAACCCATTACACAGCAGTATGAATCAAAAATTACTTTAAAAATACCTCTACAATCAAAGTAGCCACTATGAAAAATACGGACGATTTTTGTTATAAAGGGAAGCCATCATGTGCTACCACCAATTCGACGCTTTTCGTTGTCAGCAAAGATGAATGAGACACAAAGGAGGACACTGGTAAGTCTATGAAGAATGCATTGTACGTACTTCGGTATGCCAAAAGGCACCTCTCGGGCTGAAGCAATGTCAAACAGTGAAAAAATCAAGCCCGTAGCCTTAGCCGTTATCAAGTTACACTTGTCTGAAGGCATCAGGCAGTCAGTCAGGCAGTCAGTCAGGCAGTCAGTCAGTCAGGCAGGCAGGCAGGCAGGCAGGCAGGCAGGCAGGCAGTCAGTCAGGCAGTCAGTAGAAAATTCCATTGAATAAAAAAAAATTAAATTCTGTTGCAACTTGTTGAAAGCATTTCGGGTCGATCTGAAAGCTTGTTTGGGCTTAGCTTTACCTAACCAATACTGCCTCATCGCCATCTGGGAAAATTGAAACTGTTTTTTGGGTGATGTTATTTCGTTGGCCACGCCTACTCCAGTGGTGGAGGAAGTAGTTGATATGAGGGGGGCTGACCATGCACTACATTACCTCTGGTTTGGTAAGATGAGACCAAAAAAAAAGGTCACAACCAGCTGACAATAGCTGCCCACCTCACTAGCTAGCTCATAAACTACATAAAAATCCTTACATAGCTTGTTACACACTGCTCTAATACTGTGACTGCTTTATTAGAGTGACTGCTCCATTAGAGTATCTCGATCTTTATCTTTTCAGCCCCACTCCAAGAAGGATAATTTCAGTGTGATATCATTCTGAGGGGGGGGGCTAAGCCCCTAGCCCCCCCTTTCCGCCTATGGCCTACTAGTACCTTTGTGGTCCCTACTAACAATACTATCGTAGTGTATGATTACTTTGCGTCCACAGCCTTAAGCTGTCATGTGTGAAACTACCACTTTATCACATGACATGATTGTGTTGTTGGACAATGTGCAAATCTTGCAAGAAGCTGGTGAATAAGCTTCATTAAGTAGGCTTCGTTACTTTGTAGTGGTTAAGCATTACTCAGTGGATTACTAACGAGATTAGTAACTTTGTTACTTAGTAATAATATTATGTAATATTAGACTCGTCACAGTAACTTCATTACTTAGGTAACGCATTACATTTGCAAGTAAAGTAACTTGAGTTAAATTACCTGTATTTACAGTATATTTTGTTATATTACATTGTTGCCACAAAAGTAATAATTATTACGTAACGCGTTACTTCCAACACTGATCATGCTGCATGATTACACTGTTCAGTCTTAGTGATACTTCAGCTTTAGAAAGTTTTTAATGTCACTAAAGCCTAGAAGGCTGCTTTTAAAGTGCGTTCTATTAGAGAGTTTTGCTAGTACATCCCTATTATGTACCACTATCATGGTTCATGATATACTATACAGCTATGCACAGTAAAAGTACTACTATAGTAAGCCTGCACAACATACAAGTACACTATGCACACTGCAGGCGTGTATAAATATCCTTTCACAAATCACGGTCGTATAATAGACTGAATTTCCAACAAATGTCAAAACCACAAGAACATTGACTCACTTGCAAATTATGCATACATCAGTAACAAATTTCTTGGACTTTATTCTAGATCTGTTTGGCTTTTGTGCAGTGTTTGTGGTTTACTAATTAAAATTGTTGGGAAGGACATCAAAGGTATTAGTGAAGTATTTGGATGATTATTTTAACATAACCAGCAGCTTCCAAAAGATTACATATTTTTTGTTGGATCAACATACTGTTGTAACTACTTAAGTACATATATAATGGCATAGATCGACATCTGTCTGGTAGGGGATGCAGTATATATGATATTGATCTTGGCCCATAGTAAGTTCACATTCATCAAAGACTTGGAAAGCTATAAAGGATCCACAAACTTTGTAGAAACCATAAATAATAAATCAAGTGTGCACAATTACTATACATAAGCCACTGAAAACCTGGAATTAAAAGCACCACGACTGAGCACTGATCATGAGGAGCCCTCATTTAGCTCGTACTAGGGATTACATGATAGGAGAAACAGCAAAAACATTTATAGTTCATTACATCTGGGGGATTTTGAATCAGTGCTGGTGGATATTTATAGTGTAGCTAATTTACCTGAAATCTTAATTTTCTTGTCACCGTAGAACTTTAACTAAGTATTGTCATCTTCATTGTTGAAAGGCAATGTCTTCAAGCTGAATTCAGTTGTGACATAGTAGTCAGTAAGATAGTGAATCTTTTCTTTACTTTCTACTGTATCAGGTAGCCGCATTGCTCCACCTATTTATAGAAGTTATTGTGATATCTGAACATTAGAACAAGTTAAAGAGCTTTATATCACAGCAGGAATAGAATATCTTAGTCATTAACACTGAGTCTGAGGATGAGTGTTGTATAACCTAATGTAAAAGATTATAGCGTTTTGATGTATATGGCTAAACTTGCCACATTAAAGATAACCCAAGTATGTCATATTTGGCCTTTAATTAATTTTGCTGCATACGCTGTTTGGAATACATGCTTTTTTGTGTACATACATACCATCAGCATAGCAATGCTTTGCAAAACCCTCTTTTTCTCTAAATGTTTTTACTCGTCCACCTAATCTAGTTTGTGTTTCCAAGATCTCAACATCATGGCCAACTTTGGATAACTCATAACCAGCTGACAGGCCTGCCATCCCAGACCCAACAATGATGACTTTTTTTTGATTTTTGGTTGATGTAAATTTGTCCGTCTTGTGATCATCATCTGGCTTAAGCATTTTCTTGTAAGCATAGTTGAGACCAAATTGAGCAATATCCATTAGCAGTGGCTTCAGCAAGTCACTTTGTTGAACTCTAACTTTATCAAGGTCTATATCATCTGGCTTGCTAATGTTTGATCCAAGCTGCAATTCAGGTAATGGGTAGCTACCCAAGCCACCAGTAATCCAGTTAATTACTTTGCTGGTTTCGTCCTCTTTTTGCTCTGTTGCCATTATCAGCTATATTTCAGTAGTTGGCTAGTTGGTACAGGGTAATTTACCTGTATACACACACAGCGAGACACACAGCAAGGGGGTAACACCTAGGCACGCGCTGAAGTTCGCCAAAATTTCACCTTGATCTGTGATTTTTAAACCGTTTTATCAGTGCTTGACGCTCGGTGCTTGACTTGTGACCAAGCTGCAAAGTTGTGACCGCTTGCTTTATTCCCTGTTATCCAATGCGCTTGTAACTTAATATAATAATTTCTTGCTGCGTGCTACTAACAACTGTGGAAGAAACATTATTACAATCACAACGAAATATCTGCTGGAACTTTGTAACAGTCTTGTGAGTTGCGTATCAAACCTAACAACAACTTATTCTAACTCTCCTATCTGGCTGGTTAACATTGATTGGGTTAATGGTTGTACAGATGGTGCTGCATACCCCCTGCTGTATGTGACACTATGATTAATTTTGTGCAGGAATATGGCTTCTCGCAAGTAGTCGATTTCCCTACCAGAAGACGCAATACTCTAGATGTGTTCATTACCAACAGACCATCCCTTATACACAGTTGCAATCCTGTTGCAGGCATTAGTGACCATGCAAGGCTGGAGGAGACGGTCCGGTTGGTCAGGCCTGAGCCGGACCAATAATCTGGAGTTGAACCAACTAGCTGACCAGCTCGAGCTACATTACTCTCATGCAATCTTTGGACGATCACATTTACATGTAGCTTTTTACAGGTTATTGAAAATGCATGACACGAGTAGTTACCTAGTTTCTCAGCCTAACTAAAGCACAGAACTACACGTATAGTACCTCCAATTACCTTACAGTACAGCATAGCATTCGTATCATTTTGTACAGAAATGATTGTGGGTTCTACGAACAATATCACGTGTGCTGACAGTTGGCATTTATCACGTGTAAGGCTGGTGCCTTCTTTGATTCTAAACCAGCACACTTATATCGCAATTCATAAAATAATTATTAGCATTTCTTGGCTTGTCTCTCTTGGCTTCTTTTACTGGGCAGTGACAAACCAGATGACTCATTCCGCGGCAAGAAGCTGTACACCCATACATTACTAGTCTGGCGGCGCCCGCCTCTATGCGAAGGGGCGGGCACCGCCATAGATAGTATATATATAATATCTATGCTAATACATTACATGGTGGCCACCTAGTCTGGATGAGATGTTGAGTACAAATCACTCGTCTTCAACTACCCACTCGTCCCGCCTGAGCAAACTCCCACATCGCGCCATTTTCGAATGCTCGTTGTTATGAACCGTACGCGTATTTTGCTCCATACGCGTATGGGACAGTTCTCCTCTCTATTTTAGCTACCTGGGCTTGATGGACTGCCATCCCCAGCTCGCATAGGCGGCGGAAAGGGGGGGCTTAGCCCCCTCAGAATGATATCACCGAAATTATCCTTCTTGGAGTGGGGCTGAAAACCGTGATAAAGATCGAGATACTCTAATAGAGCAGTCGCTCTAATAAAGCAATGAGTATGTAACGAGCTATGTAAGCCGGAATTTTATGTAGTTTATCAGCTATAAATGCGTAGCTAGCTGGTGAAGTGGAAAGCTCAGTATTGTCAGTTGGTTGACCTTTTTTTTGTTTTTGGTCTTACCTTATCAAACCAGAGATAAGTCTGGGTCAGCCCAACCCCCCCTCATATCAACTACTTCCTCCGTACCTGCCAGCTCACCCCAGCCGCATGTGATTTAAAGATGGCACGTGTATACAGTATTAGTTATACTGACCCTGTCAGGGGCAATTGTGAGGTTTCCAGAAACTGAAATATTAATTGTTGCAAAAAAAATTGAGATGCCTTAAAACTAAAATAGATGTTGCAAACTCAGTGGCTGATCTAGGATTTTTGTAAGGGGTTTCTGAAATAATAATGGAAACAAATAAAAGTTCTGAGGAAACCCAGCTAGAAAATTGTAAAAGTTTTGAGATTCTAAAAGATTTTAGGCTACCTTAACTACTGAGCACTTAACTAATCTGTGGCAATGGCTCAAATCTTACTTAAAGTTAGGTTAGGTAATCCCAAGGCTGCAGCACATGTTGCTGTCAGACATTCAGTGCTGGTCACTGTAAAGCACCAATAACAATAAATACTTTAGGTTTAAGGAAGAAAATCCATCCCTCCTGGAGGAGACTGAGTGTGGCCCCAACTAGACATTGGGTGACCTGCAGTTCGAATCCTGGGGTTGGAGGGATTTTTTTCCTTACTTTGGCCCCTTTTCTGTTACACTTTTTCAGCTATAAGTCACCAAGTCTATGTCCTTGAAATTAGGTTATAGGTAATCCCAAGGCTGAAGCACATGTTGCTGTCAGACCTTCAGTGCTGGTCACTGTAAAGCACTAATAACAATAACAATAAAGTACCAATCTCAGTGTGTCAAAATGCTGTGCAATGTTCTCTCAGGAGTACCACAAGGTAGTATCCGAGGGGCCACCATTATTATCAATGACTTTTCAGAGAGTATTTGCTCTTCAATTCCTTTTCTGTTTGCTGATGATACTAAATGACTGCAGATTATCAATTCATATAAACCAAGGACTTAACATCATCTCACTCTGGAGCTGCAACACTATTATTCTTTACAACGAAGCTGAATTTAGCTATTCATGTACAATTCTAGGCCAAGAGCTTCAACTCTCCAAACAAAACATTGCACAAAGAAGACCTCAGTATTACTTTTACTGACAATCTGCAATTAATGGTCAGAGCACTATAGCTATGAAATCATTGCAGGAAAAGCCTAACAACCCTGGGACTTCTCCATTGTACTTTTAGAGACAAACACTATCCTAGTGAAAAACAATTATATGTTTTCTTAGTCAGATCTCAGTTGCTCTATTGTTCTCAACTATATGGAGTCCACAGTTAATCAAGGACATATACCCACATTGGAATGCATTCAATGCAAGGCAATGAAATTCATATTAAATCTTTTTATCTATGATTTTAAAAACTCAACTTGAGCAGCTACAATTGCTACCACTAATGTACATATACTACTACACATTATGAACTCAATGACTAATGTTTCAGTAAAGTTCCCTAAACAGCTATCTGATCATTAACATTCATTAGCAGTAAGCTAATGAAAATAGCAGTAAGGTACAGGTATACTAGATCTGGAAACTCTTGCAAGTTACTGTAGTTCATTCCAGTTCACCTTCCATACATCAGCACTTCTATTTCAGCGGAATTGTCAGACTGTGGAACCATCTCAGGGCGGATCTAGGATTTTTTGAAAGGGGGGCTAAGCCAGACAGGGACATGACAGCCAGACATTAGATGATACCAAGCCTTCTCACAGGGATATATATAAGGGGTATTTTAATGCAGAGACCAAGTGATAAGATTCATCTAGTATCCATAGCTGTTTGAAATAAAGGCTACATCAGTGTGCAAAGCACACCAGGTCTGGGGATCAATCCTTGACTATGCAGCAATATTTTCAACATAAGTGTAGTGCCACTTGCTGGTGAAATAAGTTACCATTTGAAGTGCCCCGCAAGCATGGCAAATTTGTTGCTTGATGAAGACACACTATATGACTAATAATATAATATATGTAATATTTGTGTTGCTGTACCCCCATGCAGTAAATTTTTGAAACTTACACTCTATAAAGGTGGATCTGAAAGTGTTTTCAGTGGAAAATAATGATACTTTATATCATTTACTTTTCCATTGTATCAAGGCTGATTACAATTCAGTGAAACTGAGCTCAGTTATCCAGACCCTACTTACCCAGATTCTTGCTTAACCGAACTATAGAAATGAATGCTCTATTAGAGTAGAGTCTGTTCTATTAGGATAGTTGAAAATGCAGATATTATACAGTTTCAGATATACAGACTTTTCAGACTTATGGACCACCACTACATGGTCCCAAGGGGTTTGGATAACTGAGGTTCCACTGTATATTCACTGCGTATCACGCATAATATTATAATCTTCATTTGTAACTACCAAGCATTTATTGTAGCTATAGTTATATACCATTGTTACCTAATGAATCAGCTCTTCTTAGCCATGGAGCTAAATCTGTGATATGGAAACAAGTATGGCAGTAGTGTTGAGCATAATTACACATTTAAATATCATAATTAGTATGCGTGCTCCTTAGCTTAGTGACACTTTGTTAGCCTTAAGCACCAAATAAAGTGTAAAAGCAGAATTTAAGGCAGTCAGTTTACTAGTAGCTATTAGTCATCCTTAGCAAGGTGTATACAGCTACACTTGCATTTATGATGATGAACTTTCTGAATTAATTTGCTGTTGTGATTATGAGTCAACTAGATCTGCCAGGTTATGAAGACTGATCTAGCTACGTAGCTACAAATGCCAGCACTATGCATAATCCATAGCATGGGGTCATATCAGAAAGTAACTGAATCAGATACAAATTTAACATTCGTAGACAGAAGTGAGTGAATATGCTATAGCTATAGCTACCTTATCAGACTGTCAATTACCAAGACTACAGTTTTGCTAAATGGCTGAGTTGGGAGTTATAATTCTTATACTGACTATAACCAGTTAAACCAACTAACACTTTGAATCAAACCATACTTTATCACCTCTTATAGCCATAGTAGAAAATACATGTACTTATTAAAACAAAACCCACAATTTAAACTTCTGTAACTATAGCAATGCAACCCACAATCATAACCTTTTCCTGAAGAACTCTTGAGGAAAAAGAAGCTGCATATACTCTCCTGGAACAGACTTGAACAGTAGGTATAATTACATAGACATCATTTGTGTTGATAGTGATGTATATAGTTCCTCAAATAAGCCTGCTTTTGATACACAAGGAGGATTTAGGGTCTTATTGGCCAAGGACGTACTAACTTAAAAAGGAAAGGCTGCCCCCTCCCTAAATCCGGCCCTGTCATCTACCTGTAATCAACACATCTCTTTAGTACATCAACTTAAGCAACATTTATAAACTATCTCCAGGAAGAATTCTTAATCTTGCAACTTTTATACTGTCTATTCCTGTTATTGATGATCAGCCATTCCAGTTTTAACTAATTTCCACATTTTTAACACAATTAACTCTGATCAGTGACTCAATACAATTTACTTGTAATTCACTCATGTGTGCAAAGCTGCAATTTGTTTTCAGGCTACAGGACCATCGAGTCCTGTTGACCTCCAGCTTTTATGCTCAGCTGTCAGGTGAAGTTTTAATAACTGTCAAATAAACCAACTGCATGTAGGGCGTGAGTTGTACTAAGTTGTAGCCTGACTGCTCTATTAGAGTGACTGTTCTATTAGAGTATCTCGATCACTTAATAGCTATAAAATCAAAAGTAAAGTTAAACCCGCCACTGCATGAAACTGTCACGACTTGAAAAGCCGCTAGTTAGCTAGCCTAGGCTAGCTAGTTGGTCAATCAGAAGGTTTTAAAATGAATTTTTATCACCTCCTTGGATGAAAGATTTAGCTAATAGATCGATTTAAGCTAGTGACCCATACGCGTATGGGCGCCCTGTACGTGTATGGGTGTCCCATACGCGTACGGGATACTCCATACGCGTACGGGATACTCCATACGCATACGGGATACCCCATACGCGTACAGGAAGCCCGTATATATAGGTACTAGCATTGGTACCTGCCCTACGTGCAGGACCATCTCCACATTAAACATTTTAATGCCAGGAAGAGGGACCAAGCATTAAACACCAGCACTGCTCTTGTAGCTATGTATAGAGCACATGGTGATGTCACATTTTTTAAAGAGCATGAGATTTCCTTATGTCATTAATGATGCAAAACACTAAAGTTTATTGTTTGTGGTTTTGACAGGAATGTAGTTTAATTATTCAATTCATCTTTCCTACCAGTGACTTCAACGTGCTGTATAGAACAAACGAAACCTTTGCTGCTTTACATGACAACTATTGCAACAATATCTAATATATTGGGAACCAAGCATAAATATTAGTGTCCTATTTGCTGTGTAGCATGCATGTCGATAGTGCTTTAAAGTACATGATCCTTATGCAGTACATAATAATTTATAGTGAAATAATGAGCATGCAAGGCTAATTAGTTAAACTGCATGCATGCGAGCTAAGGCAATTGTATACAGTATACCCTACATTACATACAGGTTGTGACACATGGTACACTTTCAGTTTCTACATTATGATGTTTACCTTACCAACTGCCACAAAGAGAAATGAACTTAGGCATAATTTAAAGCCAACACAATTTGCATGCAGTTATAGTTACTGCATGGCAAGCAAAGGTTCAGAACTTGTCCTATGCTATGTACTTTCAGTTCTGATGTTGTCATATACCTCTTGCCATACAAAAACCCAGTTTTGAAACACCTGCAGTGTAATTGACCATTAAGGTAATGTATGAATCATTAGAGTGAAAGCATGTAAGTAGGATTATAATGAAACAGTTGTGCCAGGTCTGATGCAGTTCCTTGGTGTAAACTATAGATCTGCATGGTTCCAGTATTATCATTTTTCATATGCACAGTAGTATTTGTTCAATCATGCAAGCTGCCTATTTACTACAGCAGTAATGAGGTAAATCTGAACAAACAGTTTTGCATGTCAGTGCACACCTATGTGCTTAAAACAAAGATGTAGATATTCTGGATACTGGTGAAAAAAGCTTTTACCTACTCTAATACAACACACTGGACCAGCACACAGATGGACAAATATGTTGGAAATTTGCCTGCCCTATCCCAAAAGTGCTATAAGAGTCCCTATGATGTGAGGCAGTTAAGTGCCAGTGTTGAAAAACTGAGTATAAGAGTTTGTAGATGAAGACTTGCATGGAACAGATAGAACAAAAAGGTGCATCAAAAAGGTCCCTAAAGTGAAAAAAAAAGTTATGTGAACGCTGGCTGGTTATAATAACTTGGGGTTAAGGGAGGTGCACAAATCGCCACAGTTGTTTATCTGTGGTTTTGACAGGAATGTAGCTCAACTTTTCAGTGATCCTTCCCTACACCAGTGCCTTCATCGCCCTATAAAGAGCGAACAAAAGCACGTATTGATTTGCTACAACAACACTCGAGTTTCCAGATGATTGGCGTTTAATTTCGCTAAAGTCCCGCGTCGATACGTGCTTTGCATGCCAAGATATGATGAGCTAAAAGTCGTGTTTTAAAAAGGTGTTCACAAAAAGGTACGTGAGTAGAAAGAAAAAAAATCTGTCAACACGTGGATTCGAACCCACGACCTCTTACACGCTAGTCAGGCGTTCTACCACTTGAACAGTATGTGCTGTGGTTTTCAAAGGAATGTTGCTCAAGTTTTCTCTACACCTTGGCCTTCTACGCGCTGTAGAGAACGAACAGAAGCACGCGTGAACTCGTGATGACAATCTTATAGAGTAGGCGGATGATGAGCGCTTCATTATCAGCACAGACTATGTCGATTCGCGCCAAGTCTGGTGAGTAAGCAGCGTGACCGTCAGACAGACAGACAGACAGCTTTTCAGCTTTATATATATAATATATAGATACTCGTATGGGATATCCCATACGCGTATAGGACAAATACGCGTATGGGTCACAACATTGTGACTGTCCACCAGTATATTTACGTGATGATCCGTTCACTTCATACAAACCAGTATAGTAGTATCATGTACTGTATTTTTGTAGCTGTGTAAGGTAAGTGCGCCTAATTCCGGACAGTTCGTAACTCCGGACACTTCCAATGTTTTGCATCATATCTCCAAAACTATCTACAGCATCTACTTGAAATTTTAGGTGATTAATGCTCCATATACAATGATGCTGTGATCCTAAAATCAGCTTGAAAGTCCTGCTAGTTTTTCTAAACGAGGTGATTATTTATTGCAGTGTGTGGCAAAATTATCAAAAATTCTTCGATAATCGCTGCTTATCCCCAAACTCAAAGAGCTATCTGGCTGATTTTAATACAGTGCAGAGGGACAACTATGACTTACCACTGTACCAAGTTTCGTTTGCAAACAATCAGCCAAACACTTGCTATATGGACGATTTTGTAAGAGCCAGTCTCATTGAAGCTGCATAAATATTTGCGCAAATACACCTATATAGATTTGAAATACCCATAACTCGGCAACGAAAGGTACTTTGACTCTTAAAATCGAGTATGAGGTGGGCAATATTGTATTATTTTTTATTGTATTGATGCTTTACAGTGACCAGCACTGAAGGTCTGCAGCAACATGTGCTGCAGCCTTAGGATTACCTAACCTAATTTCAAGGACTTATAGACTTAGTGACTACAAAAATCAATAGATGCAAGTTTAACGTCGGTGGCGGTGTTTAAAATTCGAAATCAACTTCGGTAGTGCTGTACCAGGCATGATAAAAAGTGTCCGGAGGTAGGAGCATGCGCGAAATTTACACATGGTTGAATTTTGGAGCGCAGCTCCTCGACGGATGAAGATATTTTGATGAAACTTGCAGGACTGATGCACCATAGGATAGGCTTTATCACCATATTTTAAGGATCAAGTAATTCACTTGCATGGCGGAGATAGAGCACCGAAAGCAAAAACTGTCCGGAGTTAGGTGCACTTACCTTAGCTTTTTATTGTAGCTGTGCGAATTCATTGCCGTATAGTAATTATATCCTAGCTAAAGGGGGCCATGCTCCATGGGTTCCCTGTGAAATTTGAGGGGAAAGTTGCAAGTTGCTAGCTAGTTTTACTTTAAAATTTAACATCAATTTTAAATTTTAAGGGATTTTCAAATCTTTAAATTGCAAAAATTCTGCAGCTCTTGCATGGGGGTTGCGCCCCCAAACCCCCCTTGAACTTCTAATTGCTAGCTATAACTAAATGAACCATATACAGCAAGTTTCATGCTGTGTCTCCTGTATGTTAGGTCTACAATTATACATAGTATAGAAAGTCTGAAGAACAACAGATAGGCTTGAGCATATTAATATAGCTAGCTACCTGTAGCAGTGAAATAACACTAAAATTGCATATCTGAGTGTCAAATTATCAAAAATTTCCTTTTGGGGGCATGCCCCCAGACCCCCTAGAATGCTCGTGCTTCGCACTTCGCAGGGTGTGCTTTGCACACTGTGCAACAGCTCCTCTCTTATTGGCATGCATATAGTAGCAATTTCAACATTATAGTCAATGGCCTGACCAACTCAATTTTCCCTCCTCCGGCCCTGCTATGAGGCTTTTTTAACAGAATCTTCTGTTACAATCACTCACCAGCAGCCCACCAAAAGGAAGTCATTTCTTTGGCATAGAGCAGATACGTATGCAGTGTTGGGCAAGTTACTTTGTAAAAGTAACTAGTTACATATTACATATTACTTGCAACAGAACTATTTAGTTTTACAGTTACATATTACCCAAAAAAAATAAAGTAACTATAATAATATATTACTTTGTGTCCACAGTTTTAAGCTGTCACGTGTGAAACTACCACCTTATCACGTGCCATGATGGCGTTGTGCAAATCTTGGTTATAAGTAAGAAGCTGGTGAATAAGCTTCATTACTTCGTTGTGGCTAGGCGTTACTCAGTGGATTACTAACGAGATTAGTAACTTCGTTACTTGTTAGTTAGCACATATTTATCGAATCACGTATTGTAGTTGTTGGTGGTATTAAGTATTCGTCGAATTGCATTTAGTAAATGCTGGTAGTATCACTATTAACTATATATTTTTTGGCAGGTGGTCAGGTTGTTTAATCACGTGATCAGGTGCACGTGATCCCCTCTCAACGCTGGTCGGTGACAAGCACGTAGCTGCTATTGCGTTTTCGAGCCTTTGTTGTAATCTGTATGGCTCGATGTAGGATTTTTGGCCCCTGCAGCTAACTCGAGCCTATCTGGACGAGAGTTCCATAGCCCAAAGAAAGCCCATAATGGGGTAGCAGGGGGTTCTAAGTGGCTAGTTGAAGTAGTTTAAACCTTGTCAAAAAATTATCATCTTGTTTGAGCTTGGTTTTCCTATAGCCCAGATGAGGTCTTGTCGCCTTTGATAGGCACTGTTAAGCGTTAGCGCCATAGGGTTATCGCGTGCATGTGTCTGCCTATTCATAGCTACCTGGCCACCTCTGTAAACCGTGCCAGCAGCGCAGTTCAGGAGCTGCAAATTGCTATTGGTTGTTGATACTGGCCGGTATAGAAAGGAATATATTTCAAAACGTTAAGTGAGTGATGTTGTATCAGTGCCATGCCCTTGTCTGGCGAGCAATCCGCTGTCAGCGGGCTACCCCAACTTCATCGATACTTAGCTGCGTGACACTACAGCCTTCGTTTGATTGAAGTTATTTATGGTCATAGTTATGACTTATGCTAAGACTGCTTGCTATAGGTGTGTCACCAGCGTGGTGCAAAGTTGGCAGTATCAGTATCCGTAGCTATAGCTTGTTATTAATCTATAATGTACGTGTGTATGCAAGTGCGTTTTAGTGGCTGCATGGCCTGTTGGATTTTAGCACTGTAGTCATGTGATGACCTAGCTGATGTGCAGTTGCACTCTGTCCCCAGCTCGCAGTGCAGTCATAGTGAGTAATATTGGCTCACCTATTTGTGCACTCTTGACACAATCATAATTGTCGTGTTGCTTATCTGTCACATCCTGACTAGCTGGATATAGAATATTCTAGTCTGTTTTTTGTTTGTTTTTCTTTTTTGATTGCTAGGAGTTCTAGTCAAGGTGTTCCCAGCAAGTGAGCTGTACTAGTCGCAGCTGGTCATCTTGATTATTGGTTATTGATTTAGCTATGTGTGTACTGTACATGTGCTACTGAACATCGCTGCCACATCTAGCTACGGCAAATAATATAGTCTGGTGCTAACGCTCAAGTTGATGACTGACTACACTGTGCTGGTCACTTAGCAGGTATAGTTATATGCTCTCGGTGTAGCTGAAGTGTGTTTAAACTGTGGCCACAGCTGCTGCAAGTCCTGCCATTTAGTGGTAGTGATTAGCTGATGTGTCACTGTACCATGCTACAAATGTAGCCGTCCTGTCATTCAGTTAAGTGCAATAACTGATATGCTACTGTATAGGCAACTGAGTAGCCATTTTGTTTACTGCCATCGATGTTGTCATGTATAGCTGATACATATCTGTAGTGAACTGTGCTATACCACTGTATAACTGTCAAGTATACTGCAAATGACACTGTCAGGTGCTATCGTTATAGCTGATGCAGGACCTAGGCCTTTATGATCAGTGTGGGTGAAGAGGAGTCTTTAGAGCACATGGTTGGACATGCTAAGTATGTAAGATTTTGCAGAGACCAAAGCCCAATCTCATGCGATTGCTATGGCCACTGTACTGCATTACTGACATAGTTGTCTCACCCACTGTGACTGATACTGAGTGATAGTGATGCAGTCAGGTGAGAAAGTTCATAGCTGCCCTGTGCTGATACTATCTGTAAGATCTGTCAATGGTGCAGGTACAAATAACGCAACTAATGTGTAGCCGCAATCGTGATGTGGTCAGGATTATCTATCCTGGCATGGCTGTTACGTCTGCAACTAATGCGTCAGGTGTTTTCAGTATGCAGTTGAAATTCCTGACACTTCTGCTGTACATTATTCGTAGCAATCTATCTGATGTGTGGATGTCGGATCATGACAAAGCCAGATGTCACATCTACTACAATTGATGCAGTCAGATGTAACAATATACCTGATATATGTGACTGCACAGTGCTACTGATGTAGCTGTCATGTCCACTGAAGCTGCAATTGATGTAGTGAGCGTGTGTGGTTACACTGGTTATATTTCTGCTACTTCCATTGTAATTGATATAGTCTGATGCTAACAGTATAGACTGTACAGTGCTACTGGTGTAGCTGTCCTGATCATGATGCAGTCAGGTGATGATATAGCTGATATGTAGCTGCCCTGCTGAAGTTTCTACCACCTCCGCTGTGACATGTTCCTATGTAACAATATAGCTGATGTGTGGCTGTTGCTACAGTGCATGGTAATAATGTATAGCAGTACTATGGCTGTCCCATTTTTTATTTATTTATTTTTTTACCACTGATGTAGTCAGAAGCTAGCAATATAATGACTGTACAGTGTTGTTGACGTAGCAACTATAGCTGATGCATGCAGTATAGCTGTCGTGTAAATGTGTGATGACAAGAGGTCACGTTCACTGTGATTGATAGTCAGGTAGCTGATGTATGCATGATTGTACTGTGATACCAACATAGTTATCACATTAATTTTACTAGAATTGATGTTGCATCATTCATGTTTGAGAGCTACCAATGTAGCCCATGTTTGAGTACTATGGATGTAGCCCACGTTTACTGATGTAGCTCATGGTTGAGTGCTATCGACATAGCTCACGTTTGAGTGTTACTGGTGTAGCTCATGTGTGATTGCTACTGACATCACTCATGTTTGAGAGCTGCCAACTTACCTCATCTGAGTGCTACTGACATAGCTCATGTATGGCTGCAACTAATGTAGTTCATGTCTGGTGCAGTTCGTGTTTGAGTGCTACCAGCTTACCTCATTTGAGTGCTACAGTCTTACATAGCTCATGTCTGGGAGCTCCTGTCTGGGTACTATCAATATAGCTCATGTCTGAGTGTTACCAATGTAGTTTCTGTTTGAGCATCAGCGATGTAGCTCATGTAAGCATGTTTGAGTACTACCAACATGGCTCGTGATCATGTCCACATAATGCTAATGACATACCTCATGTTTGAGTGTTACTGACATAGCCCATGTTTGAGTGTTACATGGACGTAGATCATGTTTGAATGCTACCAACACAGCTCATGTCTGAGTGCTACTGATGTAGCTCATGTTACCAGCTTACCTCTTTTGAGTGCTATGTACCAAGTAGCTCATGTACGAGTGCTACTAATATAGCTCATGTTTGAGTGTTACCAAACATAGCTTATGTCTGAAATTGAGTGCTACTGATGTTCGTAGCTCATGTTTGCATGCTACTGATGTAACTCATGTTTGAGTACTGCTGATGTAGCTCATGTTTGTGTTTGAGTGCTACCAACATAGCTCATGTCTGAGTTTAGTAGCCCGTGTTACCGACTTGTATAATTACCTCTTTTGAGTGCTACTGACATAGCTCCTGTCTGAGTGCTATTGATATAGCTAATGTTTGAGTACTACTGACTGCTCGTGTTTATGTGCTACCAAGATAGCTCATGTCTGATACTGAGTGCTACTGATGTTTGTAGCTCATGTTTGCTTGCTACTGACATAGCTCGTGTTTGAATGCTACCAGCGTACCTCTTTTGAGTGCTACTGATGTAGCTCATAATTGAGTGCTACTCACTCTTGAGTGTTTGCAATGTAGCTCATGTTTTGAGTGCTACTGATGTAGTTCATGCTTGAGTGCTACCAATATGTTTATGGTGGAGTTCTACTGTTGTAACTCATGTTTGAGTGCTACCGACATAGCTCATGTGTGAAAGCTTTTAACTTACCACATTAATTATGGGTGCTACCGATGTAGCTCGTGTATGGGTGCTACCGATGTAGCTCATGTCTGGGCACTACCAATGTAGCTCAGAGTGCTACCGACATAGCTCATGTGTGAAAGCTTTTAACTTACCACATTAATTATGGGTGCTACCGATGTAGCTCGTGTATGGGTGCTACCAATGTAGCTCATGCCTGAGTGCTACCGACGTATAGTAGTTCATGTTTACGTGCTACCGACATAGCTCGTATTGTGAGATGTAGACTCGTGTTTGAGTACCAACTTACCTCATTTGGGTGCTAGCAACATAGTTCATTTCTGGGTGTTATAGTTGCTCATGTCTGGCTACTAGTGATGTAGCTCGTGTCTGACAGCTCATTTTTGGTTGTTACCAACATATTGAGTGCTACCGATGTAACTCAGATTTGGGTACTACCAATGTAGCTCATGATTATGTTTGAGAACTGCTGACATAGCTCGTTTGAGTGTTATACCGTCTTAACTCATGTTTCGGTGCTGCTGACATGGCTTATGTGTGAGTGCTACCAATGTAGCTCATGTTTGAGTGCTACCGGCGTAGCTTATGCTGTGTGAGTGCTACCGACATGGCTCATGTTGTGAGATGTAGCTCCTGTTTGAGTACCAACTTGAGTGCTACCAACATAGCTCATGTCTGGCTACAGCTACTGATGTAGCTCATGTCTGGGTGCTACTGACAGCTCATGTCTGGGTGTTACTGACATATTGAGTGCTACCAATGTCACTCAGGTTATTACCGACGTACCTCATGTTTGAGTGCTACCGACATAGCTCATGTGTAAATACTTTTAACTTACCACATTTGAGTGCTACCGATGTAGCTCATGTATGGGTGCTACCGACGTAGCTCCTGTCTGGGTATTACCAATGTAGCTTATGTCTGAGTGTTACTGATGTATAGTAGTTCAGTTTGAGTGCTACTGACATAGCACATGTTTAAGTGCTACTGACATAGCTCGTACTGTGAGATGTAGCTCATGTTTCAGTACCAACCTACCTCATTAGAGTGCTACCAACATAGCTCATCTCTGGGTGCTATACGTGTCTGGGTGCTATACGTGTCTGGCTACTAGTGATGTAGTTCGTGTCTAGGTGTTACTGACATATTGAGTGCTGCTGATGTAACTCAGGTTTGGGTACTACCGGTGTAGCTCATGTTTGACTGCTACTGACATAGATCATGTTTGCAACATAGCTAGTGTTTGACTGAGTGCTACCAATGTAGCTCATGTTTGAGTGCTACCGTTGTAGCTCGTGTGTGAGTGCTACCAACATGGCTCACATTGTGAGATGTAGCTGATGTTTGAGTACCAACTTACCTCATTTGAGTGCTACCGACATAGTTCATGTCTGAGTGCTACTGACAGATCGTGTCTGGGTGTTAATAACAAATTGAATGCTACTGACAGCTCAAGTCTAGGTGTTAATGACATATTGAGTGCTACTGATGTAGCTCAGGTTTGAGTACTACTGATGTAGCTCATGTTCGAGTACTATTGACATAGCTCATGCGAGAGTCCTACCGATGTAGCTCATGTGTGAGTGCTGCCAATGTAGCTGATGTTTGAGTGCTACTACCAATTAGTGTAGCTGATGTTTGAGTGCTACCAACGTAGCTGATGTGAGTGCGACTGACGTAGCTGATGTTTGAGTGCTACCGACGTAGCTGATGTTTGAGTGCTACTGAAGTAGCTGATGTTTGAGTGCTACCGACGTAGCTGGTGTTTGAGTGCTACCGACGTAGCTGGTGTTTGAGTGCTACCGACATAGCTGATGTTTGAGTGCTACTGACGTAGCTGATGTTTGAGTGCTACCGACGTAGCTGATGTTTGAGTGTTACCGATGTAGCTGATGCGAGTGCTACTGATGTAGCTGATGTTTGAGTGCTACCAACATAGCTGATGTGAGTGCTACCAACGTAGCTGATGTTTGAGTGCTACCGACGTAGCTAATGTTTGAGTGCTACTGATGTAGCTGATGTGAGTGGTACTGAAGTAGCTGATGTTTGAGTGCTACCAACGTAGCTGATGCGAGTGCTACCAACGTAGCTGATGTTTGAGTGCTACCGACATAGCTGATGTTTGAGTGCTACTGATGTAGCTGATGTGAGTGCTACTGAAGTAGCTGATGTTTGAGTGCTACCGACGTAGCTGGTGTTTGAGTGCTACCGACATAGCTGATGTTTGAGTGCTACTGAAGTAGCTGATGTTTGAGTGCTACCGACGTAGCTGATGTGAGTGCTACCGACGTAGCTGATGTGAGTGCTACCGACGTAGCTGGTGTTTGAGTGCTACCGACGTAGCTGGTGTTTGAGTGCTGCCGACATAGCTGATGTTTGAGTGCTACTGACGTAGCTGATGTTTGAGTGCTACCGATGTAGCTGATGTTTGAGTGCTACCGACATAGCTGATGTGAGTGCTACCGACGTAGCTGATGTTTGAGTGCTACCGACGTAGCTAATGTTTGAGTGCTACTGATGTAGCTGATGTGAGTGCTACTGAAGTAGCTGATGTTTGAGTGCTACCGACGTAGCTGATGTTTGAGTGCTACTGATGTAGCTGATGTGAGTGCTACTGAAGTAGCTGATGTTTGAGTGCTACCGACGTAGCTGATGTTTGAGTGCTACTGATGTAGCTGATGTGAGTGCTACCGACGTAGCTGATGTGAGTGCTACCGACGTAGCTGATGTGAGTGCTACCGACGTAGCTGATGTGAGTGCTACCGACGTAGCTGATGTGAGTGCTACCGACGTAGCTGATGTGAGTGCTACCGACGTAGCTGATGTGAGTGCTACCGACGTAGCTGATGTGAGTGCTACCGACGTAGCTGATGTGAGTGCTACTGATGTAGCTGATGTGAGTGCTACCGAAGTAGCTGATGTGACTGCTACTGACGTAGCTGATGTTTGAGTGCTACTGGTGTAGCTGCCAATCCACCTGTCCCCGACTGAACCAGGCCTAGCTATCATTCCCCTTTTCCCTCCCTCCTAGGGGCTATACTTTAAAATGTGGGATCCAACCAGCTTAATTTGCGGTCAACCAATCCACAAATTCCTTTCAAAAGAAAATTCCAGCAACCTTACCCTAAAAAGGGCCAGGTACCCTCTACGCCTACCTCCAGGATGTACTATATTTCACTCCCTTCCTGTGTGAAGGGAGGAGAATGAGTATAAAATCGATGACTGGTTAGTGGGGACTTCCGGTGGTAGGTGATAACTCACTCGGCGAGACGATACTGGAGCATCTACCGATACAATCAGTTGTGATCTGTGTGTGCCACCGCGGCTAGAGCACTATTGATCAAACTAGTGCCGGAAACTTTCTTGAGAATCTTCCTGGTCACATTCTGACGGTTATCACTGTGGTTCGCGGGGTAAAAGTAGAAGTTGATACCCTATTATTCATCACGATATCATTCCGTTTCAGGTAGAGATGAAATATCATTGCTCTCCGTCTCGCACTTTTACGCACGACGAGTTGAAGTTCGATCACACGAGCCAACAAATGGCGCCTTCTGCATCACGTGCGTAACTGGCTGGAAGCATGCGTGATTCTTTTTGTGCTAACCACAGTTAAGCTATTAACCCAATGGCGGATCCAGGATGGGGCATTTGGGGCAAATGCCCCCCCCCCCCCCCCCCCCCCCCCAGTGACCTTCTGGTCCTGGAGGAGCCATAGCTACTTCTCATACTATTACAACTTTACGTCAGGCCAAGATCAGCTTATATAACTCATGAAAATATGCACATTTATTACAAATTCACCTGAAACCAAAGCGAACCAAACTGAAACTAGCTATGAAATTGTCACCCTGCACCTTCGTGCGTACTAAGCGCCTCTAAAAATAATTATTGTGTTGCTGTTGTTGTTTAAGACATTCAGAGCTATTTAAACAGTTTTTAAGACTTCGCAAAGGCCAAAATGGTAAAAATCAACAGTGAGATACTACTAAGAGGTGTATTATTTGCTGCAGCAAAATGCAGCAACTAACAACAGAATCTGACTCTCCCTAACCACCTACAACTTGGCCTGTTTGTGCCCCTCCCCTTGCCAGGTCCTGGATCCGCCCCTGTAACCTCCATTTGTAGTAATAATATTACGTAATATTAGACTGGTTACAGTAACTTTGGTAACGCGTTACATTTGTTAGTAAACTAACTTGAGTTATAATACCTGTTTTTATAGCGTATTTCGTTATATTACTTAGTTACCACAAAAGTAATAACATTACATAACGCGTTACATAAGTAGCGCATTACTCCCAACACTGCCAATTATATAGTATGCAGCTGTTGTCTGGGCACCTCATACTAAGAGGAATATTGATATGATTGAGAGAACACAATGACAAGCAGCTAGATTTGTGACCAGCAACTACTCCCATTACGCTAGTGTCACACAAATGCTTACAGACCTTAATCGGCCTACACTTGCGCGATGCAGAGATGAACTGAAAGCCATAATGATGTTTAAAATAATTAACCACTTTGTTTATATCCCAGCAAATCCATTTCTGACACCCATATCCACTGTACATAGTACCAGAGGTCATAATATGAGATTTATGCAACCAATGACATGGATTGATTCTTATATGTACTCAGTCCTTTTCCCTTCGGCAATCAAAATCTGGAATGATCTACCCCAAAATGTGATTGACTCCAATGATATTGATCAGTTCAAACAAAAACTAGCAACTATAATTTGTATACTTGTATGTATGTTGTGACCTGTGCACTACACTCTGCAGTCTGCACAGTATTACCAATAATAATAATTCCGTAAAATTAGTTTAACATATGTATAGTTTTCAATCAGTTGTGGGTTTTGAATCCCTTGGCCTTGACCTGTAGGGGATACCAGCTGATTCACTCGTAAACAACCAGCTGGAACAACAGGGTAATGATGTAATACTTGTACCGGTAGTTGTATTATACATCTTCATCCTTCATCTGGCTTGCTAGCAGCTGGAATTATTTTCCACTCGGCTTAACTACTACTCTACTGTGAGTCTGTAATAGCTAAACAAGAAGCCGATGCAGTGCTGCATATACAACAATGTGTAACTATCTCCTGTATGTTGTGCATGGCTGTATGCATAATATTATATATAGACTGTGATCACTGTGCCAATGCCACACCGCTGATATATTGGCACATCACCAGTGGCCTCTAGTTACAACAGAGTCTGTTGTGCCATATTGGCTTGATTGGGATCAATTGCTAATTGTACATGTACCTTCACCATATCCCTTGTTCTGCATAGCCTCACTCCACTGCTGAGTCATCTTCAGAGACACGTCACACCTACAATAGTTACTTTCAATATAGCTAACTTAACTTGTTTTTTGTGTAGGTTGTGTTTTAGTATTGTGGTTTTCTGATGCCAGTTAAACTCCCTTGCCTGTGTACGTATGCATATGTATTATTTCCACCAGTACACACACACTGCTCTGACTGCTGCTTATGGCACTGTTTATACTGTACTTGCCCAATGGGTAGGTTGCAACGTTGGTGTATGTACTTGGTTGTATGTTACGCGGTCCTAGTAATAATAATAATAATAATAACAATGCCATAATTGAAACCACAACACCTTAGGTATTGTTGCATCGTTGTGGCACCTCCACTTTAGTTGTTTACTACCTATATAAGTTGTTAACTTGATGTTTTTACTTATGTGAGATAGCCACTTGCCTATGGGTATACACCATTGTATTGACAAGTTTGTAGTAGGTGAAACATATTTGCTCACCACAAAGCATGCAAAGATCGCCGAGATCCAAAAAGATCTGAAGTTACCCTCATTAACTTAGCTACTTGTACAAACTCGCAGCTATAAGCAACTGCAGTTTCAAGATAGCCCAGATTGCTAGATGGCTTCCTGATTCAATTGTGCCATTTTCCCCTTTAAAATGTATGGGGAGTCCCGGAAAAACTATCTTTTTTCAGTTTTAAGCACTGCGCATGCCAAAGTACATGTAGCTAATTCCAACCCAACAAACTATATATTTCAGAGATTGGCAATCAATACTCTATCTATTGAGCATATTAAAAACCCAAAATTTACGAATACAGTACCATCATAAAGCCAACGGCCAGTCACGGAAAAATCGGTCTGGCCGGACCGATTTTGGGTACCAAAACTGGTCCGGCCGGACAGATTTTGGTTGACCAAGTTTAGTTTGGCTGGACCATTTTTGGCATCCAAAATTGGTCTGGCCCACACTTGGTTGGCCACATGCACCCCTGACCACTCGGACCAATTTTGGTCAGTCCGTGAGTGTACCATCAGCAGGGGCGTACGCAGGAAATTTGAAAAGGGGTTTCCACTACAGCTAAGTGAATGCTATATTAGAGTAGATTATATCCCAAGTATCTTTTTATATGCTCAATAAACTTCACAAGAATGCATGCTCTGCAGTGTTTGGTTGAATCTTTCATCCAGCCTGTTAGTGTTTACAAACAACTATAGCGACATGATGGAAATCACCAGCCTAAGCTGGATCACTTTTACTTGAGGATGGTAGATATATACAAAAGCTATCATTAAAACATGTCTTATCTTCAACTTCTCAGAATTTAATTTGTTGTTAAATTCTGACCCTTGGTCAGCTTTTATTAATCTGGGAATACCCATTGTCATAAACAGCTACACATAATATTATCATCTCCTATACATATCACATAGAACAGAGAGGAATGTATATGTGCACATGCAGGGAAAATTAGTATAATTTTAAAGTTGGTTAAGTAGTGAAAAGCATACAGGAAATATTATAAAAGGTTTAACTTTTAAGGAAATGTTTAATCCTAGATTTATTTCAGGAACAATTAGATATTTATCTTACACTGTAATACTGCTTTAGCTATTGTAATTGTTGATTTTTTTGTAATTGTTTGGACCAGACCTTGTCCCCTGGGCACAACCAGCTGGAGCTGTCTGCCCAGTATAATAAAAAAATTTTTAAAAATCCTGTGGGGACATGTAATCAGCGTAGGAGATGATAGTTCACCTTTAGTTATTCAATGGAGCAAACTTAAGCTATCATCTACTACATATCACATATATACAAAAGAGAGGAATGTGCAGTATGTGCACATGCAGGTGTAATAGGTGTATTGTTTTACCCATTGGCGTTAACTCAGGATCAGACATTATATGTGCACAAGAGCACATGCAGTGTACTGTGCGCTTCACTGTACAAGCCAAACAATAACAATGTCAGCTCTTATAATTCCCTTCATGATGTAAATATTAAGACATTCAGGACTCTCTACTTAAAATCTGGGCTAGCCACCCACCTTCATTTATTTCTGGATCAGTGTCTGCTGATGAATGTTATAGGTGACTGCTCTATTAGAGTATCCCGTTCTTAAGCACCTCCAATGCAGCTAGCTGCATGGTCCCATGCATGCAGTGATCCATGCCCTTGTTGGATAACGTTTAGCACAAATCCATGCAGTGATAATGCCTGCAATGCTCAGTATTCGAGATTGATAAATGAGAATAGCTATAGCTAACTCAGCTGCATTAATGTTATGCTGACTTTGAAGTGGCTTATACTTTTGAGCTGATGACACAGCTATAAGAAAATTGCTCTGGAGCTGAAAATCGCTAACCCAAGCGAGGTAACTACGGACTTTAAAGTAAGCACCAGTGACTACCTTCAACCCGACAGTATACGTACGTTTTTAAAGTGTTCTCAGACATAGGCTTGAAAGAATTACAAAAAACACAAAACAACACAAAACTTACTTATATATAATGCGCACGATAACTAACCGAAATTTTCATGATGATCAGTGTGTGGACAAACCCCACAGCGACCAATCCCAAGTTAAACACGAGTTGTTATTTTGTGCCAGGGTTCTGTTGGGGAATATATGGAGAATATTTTATTACTGAAAAATCTCGGATACTGGAATGCCTAGTACTAGTCATAGATGTGCACCCATAGATCTACCTACAGAAAAAGCCTGTATGACACTCCTTGCGATCACCAAGATCAGTGACATGTGTACAAAAAATTAAAGTGCAATTGGGAGTGGGAGAAAATAGCTCGTTATGGCCCTTTACTTTCAGACCTGGCTTATTTGTTGGACTGGTTACAATTGAAGTTGGGTGTCTTGGTCACTTGAAAGTAGAAGGGTCACCTTTATCCCTTGCTTCATAAATGACTTCATTAACCGTCACATTAAAGGTGATCTTATTCTGTATGTGAACTGATTTTGTTTCCTTCCAGTCATTCATTTTTTCCTTTTTGGCAAAAATTTCTGGTAGCATAGAAATGCCACCATCGATTCGATGCATGTTATTTGACCACCATTGTCCCAGCTGATCACGAAGAAGCTGCACAAGACTTACCTAGGCCAAGCTCTGGAGTGTAAGTAAACACCGAGTAAGCCTTTGTTGCTTCATCTGGCCATGGAATAAGCTCATCTAAGTTTTCCGATTCTTCAACAGATAGTTGGTGATCTTTATCAAGTAGCTGTTAGACACCATCCCATGTATTTTGTAAGAAGGTTTCCAAAGAAAATTTGCTCCAGTTCTTAATCCACAGCTCCCATACAATTGCTTCTTTCCTGTTATTACCTCCAGCTGCTATCAGTCTTTTCTTGAGCTGGTTTGCCACAATGTTAGTTGTCAAAGAATAGTAAGTATCTAATAATGTGAAAAAAACACAACAACATTTTAGTAAGTATCCCTCTAGGGGGTCAGCTACAGAAAGCCTGAAACAGGAAGTTGAAACTGAAACTATGCTGAATGTGAAAAATCCCAAACCAGGTGGTGACTTGATCACAGACAGCTTGCGGTATAGGTATGTGCGGCAGAGCTATGCAGCCTGAAATCCAGGATTTCCCCGGCACTTCTCTTTAGTAGTATGGACACACTTTATGATTTGATTATAATTATAACTGTAATTCTCTATGTTTGCAGTCAAAAGGTACATACACCTATATGTTATATCCCACCTTATGCGCAACTATATAAAGTCAGTATAATTCGAGACAGTGAAAAGTTTCTAGGTCTATAGAGTCTCCATGCATGCACCACCTAGTAACATGTTGCACAGCTACACGCATAAAAAGAGACTATCTGAAATGCAGAATTCTACAGGGGCTGTTCTTATTAACAACTAGAGATTCTGAAACTCTCGAGCATAGCTCCCATCATTTACATGTAAACAATGTAACTAGGGTTATTCCATGTCAAATCACCGAAGAATTGTAGGGTCACCTCTCGGATTTTGACGAAACTTGGTGTGTTTGTAGTACCTATGGTGCTCATTACCCATACCAATTTTTAGCCTCATACACCACATAGTGTCTGATTTATGACCACAAATATTTTGAATATTTCATGAAAAATAGGTTAATCTTGAGTTACAAAGTCAATTGTAGCTCATCACTGTGTTAATATTTTAAAATAAAATTTTCAATGATTAAGGACTATTAATTTATCTTTCAAGCAATCCATAAACAATGGGATATCAATTTAATTAAGGTTCAAAAAGGCTCCATTAAATACTTTTATCTTTAATATTTCAAAAGGTGCTGCTTCAAGTTCTTTGAATTTTTTAGTAAATAATAATTGGAACATGGTCTATTGTTGGTAAATTTTTGTGGTGGGGCCACAATTGGTTCAAGAGATATAATTAAATATGTTATGGCATATAGTGGAATTTTGTAGTCTATTATTGCTATATGGGAGTGTATACCTCTAATAACCACTCCTGATAAGGCTGTGCCAACTTTGTCTTACACAACGAAGTTGTTTCAGTACAGTGCAACCTGCATTAGTGACCACCTGTACTGAAAGACCACCTTTGTGCTGCAGTTAATTTAGTTGGATTTACTGTATGGGTAATTCCATATCAGTTCACCAAAGTTTAGCACATGGCCCCTCAGAATTGGACAAAATTTGGTGTGTGGGTAGCCCAAGTGGTCACATGTGTCCCTTCACCCATTATCTGTATGGCTTCCCAAAAATGGCTTATTAAGTATTCTATATTTTACTGTACTTGTGACCATTCAAAGCATCATAACCTGGTTTTTTTTAAAATGAATTGCACAACTTTAAAGCTCAAAGAATAAACTTTAGCTTGGTATATTTAATTTGATGAGGTTGATAATTAGCAATGTCTCCTAATCTTTGACCTTTGTTCTACCAAAAAGTGCTGATTAGAATTATTTTTGTGGATACTTGTCAGACATTCACCTATTAGTTGCAAAAGTTTCATCTAGGGGTCTCTATGGGATTATGAGATAGGTAGCTAGCGGTGTTTACGGTATTATAGCAGATATCCTATGTAGTATTGCACACCTTGAAGTTTGCAGGCACACAACACTCTTTGATTCAACTGCAAGTTAAATGTATGCATATATAAACAAGTTGTGACAAAGGCATGTAATACAAGTTTGTTACTGTGGTGATACTGTTTGGTAGCAAAAGTCATTTCTTTTTTGTCAGAGTACACACGACCACTTCTTGTCCTTGGGTCTACGAGAGTTTGAATGTCATCCATTGGTATAGTGTGGATATGCTGGGTCTCTGGGTACTTGAACAAGTTTGATGGACCGTGTGGATGCAGAAGTGTCAGTTTCACTTCCTTAGTGTCACTGCAAACTTCAAGTACACAAGCTAGCCACCGATTCTCTTCATGTCAGCAAGTGATGAATCCAACAATCGATTCTGATGAAACTTCATTCTTTGCTAGAGCAACTGTCTTTCCATAAAATATTTGATTATGAGTAAAATTTTTATTTCCACTGTGCTATCTGAGATTGGCACAAAAGAGTGCAGTTTTCTCATACCAGGGATTGTACGTAAGAGTTGAAAACAACGTCCCTGTTCTCTCAAATAATCTTCATTGTTACAATTACTCAAAGTGAGCAGTAGGTGTGTTGCTACATGCTCAATTGAGCAACTGACGTGGTGTCATTAGCTGGTCATTGTACTGCCTTTGCAAGCTATATAAGCTGGCTGCATTTAAAAACTATACAACTAAATAAATTGCAGCACAAAGGTGGTCTTTCAGTACAGGTGGTCACTAATATAGGCTGCACTGTACTTGGACACCTTCGTTGGGTAAGACCAAGTTGGCATGTATATGGCCTTACCAGTAGTGTTTACTAGAGGTGTAGTACACTCCTATATAGCAACAATAGACTACAAAATTCCACTACATACCATAAAATATTTAATTATATCCCTTGAACCCATTGTGGCCCCACCACAAAAATTTTACCAACAATAGATCATAAGCCAATTATTATTTAATAAAACATTCAAAGAATTTGAAGCAGCACTGTTTGAAATATTTAGGATTAAAGTTTTAAATGGAGCCTCTTTGAACCTTAATTAAATTGATATCCGTAGTTTATGGATTACTTGAAAGATCAATAAACAGTCTTTAATTGCTGAAAATTTTATTTTAAAATAGTGACACAGTGGTGAGCTACTGTTGATTTTGTAACTCAAGACGAACCAATTTTTCATAAAATATTCAAAATATTTGTGGTCATAAATCAGAAAATATGTAGTGTATGAGGCTAAAAATTGGTATGAGCTATGAGCACCATAGGTACTACAAACACATCAAGTTTCATCAGAATCTGAGAGGTGACCCTACAATTCCTCAGTGATTTGACATGGAATGACCCTATAGCTTCTAAGTTTGGCAAATTATTTTTGAGTATTAATTGATAAGGATATGATGATTATCAAGATTGAACTGCACATAACAACTTCACATCACATTATAATAATAATAATGTACCTATGTCATGAATCTTGTATTTTTCCTTTGCTCCGGTATTATGAATTTTTTATCCCATCCTGGCCAGTAGTGATTAAAATTTGTTTCTGGATGGCTGTTCCAATCTGCAATTATTAGAAAGTGCAAACACAAATTAAATTCACATAAGGTTTGATACAACGTGCATAATACTTAATAACTTTCCGCTATTACTATATATGTAGTACTACAATAATTTTACTTGGCAGTGCACGGTACAATACTACTATAGCAAACCTATACAGTATACAAGTGTTACGCACACTGCAGGCAGGTACATTCCCTGTTCAAGATAACTAGACTGGATTTCTAACACTACGAGAACACTGACTCGCTTCCAAACTCTGTGCACATCAGTAACTAAATTTCTTGGAATTAATTCTAACAGTAGGTAGCTACAATACGTGGATGCAATGTAACAAGGAATACGTAATCAGGGCCAGAGGAAGCAGTTCTAAAGTGGTCAGGCCAAGGGGTAGGGACTATGAAATGCTGAGCACTTGTTAAGTGAATGCTAGGGGATCTGAGGGTATGCTCCCCCAGAAAAATTTTCAAAATTGCATGAGCATGAACCTAACATTTTAATTTTAATGTGAAGTCACAACTCAGTGAATAGCTAGCTAGGAACTAAACTTGTTATATTATCCTATCATGTTATGCTGCAGTGCGCAGAATAATATTCATCCAATTATGTACGCTAATAAGTAAGTACCTGATTGTTCTATTAGGGTGACTGTTCTATTAGAGTGTTTTGTTTTTACATGACTGGTTGTCACGGGGAAGGATTTAACAGCATTGATGTAAATATTCTACTGGCATTATATTACAATTCTTGCATGATGCTTTAGGGATCTATATTGCTCCCAAAAACAAGCCCACATATTTGGCCAGTGTCTTGGATATATATTTATAAAATTAATGCTGAAAAAGTGGTCAGGCTATGGCCTGACTGGTCGGACTGCTTCCTCCAGCCCTGGTAATCATTTGGGAGCTGGTTATGTTAAAATAATCATCCTACCAATACCAATGATGTCATTTAGTATATTCACAGCATATAGCTACATGTATATGTACAAAATTAGTTAGCCAGTGAACCACAATGTAAAGATTGATGTATCTGGGAGGGATGTCATCATATCATGCACTTATAATATTCATATTCATGGAAGCCATTTAAGAATTCACACAAAAAAATGTAGGAACTATAAATTAGCTATTGCATAAAAGTACCAGGGCTGATTGGTGAGGGGTGTCAATCCCTCTCTAATCCTCCCATTTAGCCTGTACTAGAGATTAGCTACATGATAGGAAACAGCAAATTAAAACAGAATTGTACGTCTGTATAATTACACCTGCATTCTTAGAAAGAATGGTGGTGGCTATTTATAGTATAGCTAATTTACCTGAAATCTTGATTTTCTTGTCACCATAGAATTTTAACCAGGCATTGTCATCTTCATTGTTGAAGGGCAGTATCTTCAAGCCTAATTCAGTTGTGACATAGCGGTCAGTAAGAAAGTGCATCTTTTCTTTACTTTCTATTGTATCAAGTAGCCGCATTGCTCCATCTATTTATCCAAGTTACTGTGATATTAGAACAAACATGTAATATTACACATACGTACCATCAGCATAGCAATGCTTTGCAAAACCCTCCTTTTCTCCAAATGTTTTTACTCGTCCACCCAATCTAGTTTGTGTTTCCAAGATCTCAACATCATGGCCAACTTAGGATAACTCATAACCAGTTGACAGGCCTGCCATCCCAGCCCCAACAATAAGGGACATTAGAAACAGTGGAAAAAAACTGAAACTGAAACCGAAAAACTAAAATTGGTCAAACCTTCATATTAACAGGTACCTCTTAACAAAGACCACCTCTGTAATAAGACCACCTGTATAATAAGACCGCCTCTATTAAGACCACCTCATTATAGTAGTTATGTCAAGTAAGGTCCAACAAAAAGACTATAAGGTGTACTCATATAATGTAATAAAGTATCGATCAATCAGACAGTACTTAAAAATTTAAAAATGACAGCTGCAGGGTTGTACATAAGGATACACTGTCTTACCATGCCAAGACAAGTCCATGGTCATGTCACAATGAAAAAGGGGTAATTGCATGCATAATTTACTCTGCTGACACTGGATTTGATAATGGATTTCTCATGAATTGACCATGATTTAAGAGTTGCATAGTTAAATTAATGATCTTGGACTTTGTGTCTTGGTAATAGTTAGACACTCGTGATAGGCGTCTTCGTCTACGAGTGCCTAACAATTATCAAGACACAAAGTCCAAGATCATTAATGTTGATTTTAACTCCTAAATCATGCACAATTCATGGGAAATCCATTATCAAATCCAGTATCAGTGGAGTAAATTATGCATGCAATTGCTCCATTTTCATTTGTGACGTGACCATGGACTTTAGGTCTTGGCACGGTATGATAGTATATCCAACCCTGCAGCTGTCATTTTAACTTTTAAGTACAGTCTGATTGATCGATATTTTATTACATTATGAGTACACCTTAGCCGAACCTACTTGACATAACTACTATAATGAGGTGGTCTTATTTTTAGAGACGGTCTTATTATACGGGTGGTCTTATTACAGAGGTGGTCAATATGAAGTTTTGAACAATTTTAGTTTTTCAGTTTCAGTTTTCAATTTCCACTGTTTCCAATTTCCACTGTTTCCAATGTCCCCAACAATAATGACTTTTTTTGGATTTTTAGTTGATGTGAATTTGTACCCCTTGTGATCATCATCTGGGTTGAGTATTTTCTTGTAAGTATAGTTGAGACCAAATTGAGCAATATCCATTAGCAGTGGCTTCAGCAAGTCACTTTGTTGAACTATAATTTTATCAAGGTCTGTATCAGCTGGCTTTAAGTGAGTGGCAGTGGTAATGCTTGGTCCAAGCTCCAGTTCAGGTAATGGGTAGCTACCCAAGCCACCTACAGTTAATTACTTTGCTGGTTTCGTCCTCTTTTTGCTCTGTTGCCATTATCAGCTATATTGCAGTATTGCTAGTAAATGGTTGGTACAGGGTATTTATACACACATATGTAGCTACCAAAACATTACAAAAAGGAACTGAACACAACAATATGGAAATGATAAAATTTGTATGCTTAATTAAACTTTATGTTAAGTCACAAGGTGAGATCAATGTTTTTGGATGACAGTGACGCCTTTTGGTTATATGGCTTCTGGTTACGCAAACAGCACATGCAATTTTCAAAACGGAAGATCATGCTGGGTCCAGTAAAGCGAGGGGGAGGGAGTGGCTGAGATTGGAGATGATGATATCAAAATATCGATGCGCATTTAGCATTCCATAAAGCCGAGGGGTCATAATGCAACTGTGGCAGGAGGTAATGCGACTTGCTTGAGACGCATGCGCGGATACATGCATATGGTCGAGTGAGACTTGGACACGATCGGGTCTTTTTTCCGGCGATCTGCAAGGTGGAATGCTTGCATTTGTTTGTCTGGTGGAGAAATCGGAAAAGCCGGCCTCTAGATCTGCCCTCTGGGCCGGTGTAATTTCTTCGGAATTAGGCGCTTAAGAGAGAGATTGGATCAACATTATCAGAGATGCCAACATCTGAACAATTTTAGGAGTGAGACCTCAAACACTACCAGCAATGTGGACGGATTTTTGGTAGTGAAGACCAAAAAAAAAAGGTCGCTGCATGTTCTAAGTACAAAACATCACAGGTCTGCCAATTTTAAGGACAGTGCTAATTACGAAGCAGATCAGGCGTGAAAACTAAATGAAAGAGTGCAAAACAGAGGGTTAGGCGTAAGATTACTAGCCAAAGAGTGAGACTCATGCCTAGTGCGTGAGAGCAAGAGTTCATAATATAAAGAGAGGAGTGTCCTACATTATAGCCTGTATAAACCAGGGGAGGAGGAAGCTGTCCACAGTTGGGGGGCACTTGAAACAATCAGCACACTGGGCTCTAAGACAGTTGCATATCAAAACATATGTATGGGATTTGTCAAATCAAGCATTTTCAGGTGGTCAACATTAAAAGTTTTCAAACACTGGGTTAAACCTTTAAAAATTAAGAATAATGCATTAAATAAATCTAATATCTGTTTAATATCCCTTTTGAAACCTCAACTTGGTAAAACAGGCTGATCACAAAATCTCATCATTCCTTGTCATTTTTTGTCCAATACAAAATACATGTATTTTACACTACACGCAAAAACACTAATTTACAACCTTTAAGGGTGAGCTATTTGAAGCCATACAACATGCAATTTTTGTATTGTTGCTTATACTCACATAATGTATAAAATGAATCCATATGCTACTTACGTTGGAAGTGCTTCTCTTTCTCTTCAACACAAACCAAACAGAATTCTTCTAGCCTATACCATTTTATAATTTAAAGTGTTATTTAAGACAACAACTGTGAACGCACTTTTCGCTTGTAGGCAACATGCGTTCGTGCCTTGTTTTCTCGAGTGATAGGGTATGCTGGTAGTTAGTATTGTAATTGTAAGCTGCTTATGTAGGGGACAATGTTACCAGCTGGAATCACAAGGCGTTACAAGCTGCTGATGATGGAGTGCCTAGCGTAACCTAACCAAGAGCGACTTGGAGACTCCAGGCGGAGCAAGAAGCTGTTCCTGTGTGTGAAGAAGAGAAAACAGAGCTTTTTGTGTTTAGAACAGCGTTTATGACATGTTATTTTGAAAAGTTGGTGATTGCGGTCAATAGGAATTTGTGTGGTTATTGTATCAATAATGTTGGGCGCACGCAATATTTGCACATGTTTACTAAAAATAAAACTAGTTTTTGAATTTTGAGTGATAGCCATGAAGGCTTCAAATTTTGTAGGGAGATTCGCTGATAAATTCTCCAGAGATCTATGTTTAGATTTTGTTCGTAGCGTTATGGCTTCATGAGTTACGGCACCGAGAACATGAGGTTTTGAATGGTGTAGCACACTTTTAGTACTAACTTAAGTTCTATGTACGCTGTGTACTAATACTAAACATAGAGTTGTGAGTTATAAGCTGAAGTTTGTTCAATGTGGTTTCCAGTGCGCTACTGTGAAAAATGGAGGACTAGTTTCGATTTAAGCGCTTCATAAAGAACTACGCATATTATACTGTAAAAATGATTCCTGCTGCAAGCTGGAGGGGCCCTTGCCTGTTCTATCTATCCATGGCCACAGACTAGGGGGGCCCTGGCCCCTGTGGCCCCCCCTGTTCCTACGCCCATGAATTATTATCAATGACTGGAACAATTCACCGTACACTGTTATTAATGCTCCAACAATTAGTAGTTTTAAGTCTCTCTTAGATGAACATCGGATTTATATTTGTAGTTAATTTTTGATTTATAATTTGTAGCTAATTGATTTTTTTTCACTGTAATTTTCTGTATGTTATCAGGTTTCACAGGCTGTGCCTTTAACCTCCCCTTAATAGATGAATTTCATAATAAGGAATTTTAAACCATTGCCCCTAGAAACCTGAATATTACGTTATTTTATAGGTGTGAATGTCAAAAGTAACGCCTCTAATTTTTAAAAAGGATAGAAGACCACATAATTATAATAGTTGCATGTGTATACATATACATAATTGCATACATATACATAATTGCATGCATCTTACTGTTGGCAAAACAACGTAACATGTATACACTCTGTACTACCTTCTGAATGTACAGCTCCATGATATTAGCCCCCAAAGTGGTGCACCAAGCAGATTATAACAGTTACTACTTGTATTGCAAATTTGCTGAATTATTATACTAACTGCATGGACTGAAATGTTGACCCTGGGTCAAAAGAGAACATAAAATTAATATATTAAATGCATGGCATAAAACACCACACAAACATACTTATATAGCAGGAAATTTATACCAGTACCATCATATTCCTTTACCCCAGAAACAATCCATTGTTTGACCAAACACTCACATACAGCAACAAATCGATTGTCACAGTGCCAAAATTCATGGAATCACTATAATTAGATCAGAAGTCAGACATATGCAAGTGTCTATAAGGATTTGGATGGTGGGTTTCCTGCAACAGCAGCATATACCTACCAACTTTGGCTAGGGTGTGTTCACCATACATCCTTTCCTGATCAGGCCTTGAATTCCACTGAAACTTAGTCAGAAGTTACTCATGTAAAATATTTGTTACTAAATACCATCTTGAAATAAGTATGGATACAAGGAAAATAACATTTAAAGAAATGGTTCTGTTTGGGTATACAGCACTTGGTTGTAAGCTCACCAACATTATTGCTAGCTTCTATAATTACATTGAGTAAAAATTCTTGTTGGTCATTCGAGTGTTTCATAACTGATGCTCCATTAACACATGCATGGTGCACAGATTTCTTCCAAGATGCATGTACTTCAGGATTCAGAAGAGGTGTATTTAGCTTCTGAGAATGATCTGCATGTGGTAGCAAAGCTGTAGAATAACATGCAGTGTCTCAAAAAAGCTACAATTAACATGAAAACGGTTCCTTTTAAACCATTAAGTACCCTTACCCCCACCCCACCCACCCTTTCCCAGTAAGTAAAGTTGTTATATCAAATATTTTAGATGATTTAATCATCCATCACTTTTACTTCCTGAAAATGAGTTAGGATTTTTATATTGATTATGTATTTTACATATGTAAAATATAACGTAGAAAGGTGTGCATTAAAATCATCCGTTACAATATCATTATGTACTCTGGCTAGAGGCTGTTAACAATATCGTCCTTGTCATGAATTTTTTCTTCCATTGCTTTTATTTTATCAGGGTAGAGGGCGATAACTTGTGTATAGTGTTCAGTCTTATCCTTGTACTTCTTTAGTGAATGTTGAAGTGACGTTGAGTGTTCAACCAAACTATCCAACTCTGCCTGCAGATTATGAAGAGTGTCAATTGTGTTCAGTCGCTTCATATGAATCTCTTCATATTCTTCTATAACATCTGAGGGAAAAAAAACATGTTAAACAGTGAAGTTTTGATCTTTCCTTGAATCTGAACCTTTGCTAGATTCTTCTACTTTATGAAGTTCATCTTCACAATGAGCTAACACTTCTTGGAGCTTTGCCAGCACCTCATCAGAAGAGAGATCTAAAGTTCTTACTCCAAAATCAACCAAAAGTGTTTGCTCTAACACTAAAATAATATTTTAAACAAAAGCCAGTGTGAGATGATGTAATAGTTCATAAAAGAAATATTAATATAACTTGTGAACACTTACAGTCTGATTGTGGAGGCTCCAGTGGTAGTGAACTAGTGTCATTAGCTGGTTTGGTCTTGAAGGTACATCCACAACGACCACACTTGAAACTTCCATTCAACTTAACATCATAACACCTCACACAAGCATTAACCGGCACACGAGATTCTGTGAACCAAATAACAATATGAAACGTTCATGTATCAAGAATGAAAGCAGGGGTAGTTATTTCTATACTATTACTGTAGGTGAAACACTTACGACCAGGATCAAAATGTAACCAAGCAATCAAGAGTTATTATACAGTGAATTAAGTGATCAAGACATCCACAAAAAAAAGCAATCAAGCACCTGTAAAAGCTACTTTTAAAAATTTACAAAGTTTTTTTTAATCATGGCTCTTAAAAGGTGAAATCAAATGATCAAGGCAAAATTATGACTATCGGAATTCTAGATCCTGGTCACAAAATGTATCAAATGGTGGTGCAGAAGTGACTTCCCCTTTATTGGAATAGTGTACTGTAGAGTTTGGTTGTTAAGTCCATATTCATTTCTTGTACTTAATCATGGTTGATAAACGCATTCAAATGAACACAAAGCTCTAACACAAGGTGCATCTATATGCTACAGGTTTGTCAACTTTTGGGGTTCAAAATTTCATAGCCAATGATACTGTAGATTAGCAAGCATGGAATTTATGACAGAAACTGGATTCCAAATATTGGCACATGTGGTGACTGCTAATCACACCACACCCCAAGAGAGTGAATCCATAAAACACTCACAAGAAAACTTTTTACTAGGCACATATAATTGTAGTATGGTGTGTGGGCAGATGAAAGGCTGCCGTCATGCTACAAATCAGTTGTAAACCAGTTTACAAATAATTGTAACATGGCTAAGTACCTCCTTTTGGCCACATGGTCTGGCCACTAATTAAGACATCAAACGAAAACTAAACACTAGAATAACACAATACAAAGCAATGAATTTGGCTAATACATCCAAGGACTAACAAAATAAACACATAGCACTGTATGGGAAGCAGTACAACTACTGGGCTGTACTTGTATATCACACACTAGTTCACTGCAGATAAATTAAGCTAACCAAAGACTATTATATTAAAGCGCTGCACAGTGGCCACTCAAGAACACACTTCAGTTATACCCATCTTAAATGATGTGAAGCAGTACAATGGCTGGAGTGATTAGCACCAATCTACACCTTGTGCTCTTGCATAGGAAATGCATTACTAATGAATAAGCTAGCTAACAATAAATTAACTAATTATCGCGGTAGTAAAATCATTCCTTGTACACAGCGTTCCACAGTAGCCAATATTAGCCTTACTTTCTTGTTCCTTCTGTGTTACAAATGGGCACCTTTGATCTGCGAACGTCCCATACCACAAATCAGTTATATCACGCCCATTTGGTTTGTATCTGATTTGTAAACAACTCCACAATCAGTCCTGTGGCCTTTGGTTGTCGTGTTTACAATTCAGATATAAACCTCATGGGTGTGTTATAACTAGAGTTGGGAAACAGTAAAAATATATCGAGTATCGTGATATTAACTTTCAAATTGTATCGTGATGGATGTAACACTTCTAAATGGCTACTAAGTAGTTCTATTCATGAACCATTTTTTGCCTTTTCACAAGAAAGGAGAAACGATTAGGTGTAAACAATGTATAAATTAGTAAGTTTGTCCACAAAATTCTCAATTGTACAAGCAGCTAACTACTGATCTGTCATTTAAATACTATTGTGATACATATCATTATCGTGATATATTCATTACTATCAATTGTCTTGTGAAAATTTTGTTATCTCCCACCTCTAGTTATAACTATAACTAGTTAAGCAGATTCATTTAATGACCAGACTCTATGGTACAGTATAGACTACAGTGAAAAATTGTTTATCTGAACTACTATGGGGAAGGAGGTTCGTATAGCAAAAGTATATAAAATCAAAAAAATACACAAAACTAATTGTTTAATTTCTCTAATAGAACATACACCTATTGACAAAAATACTCTAATAGAACAGTCATTGTAGGTTAAAAATGACTCTCCACTGTAATTGCATTTCACATGTTTGAAATACTTTGGATATAAACATACCTTCCTGCTCCACTACCACATAGTTGTTATAGAATGTAGGAATATGTCTTACACCTTTGAACAACAATAGTCAAGATTTAACACAACCCTACATACCAGTACAGATTCTTACCTGAATGTCTCTTTCCAGTCTTTCCAAGATAAGTAGGCAGGCTGGCTCCACACTTGTAACACGAAGGTACCCAGCTGTGGTTGGGTCTGCCACATTGTGGACAAGCTTTGCCTTGTAATGGCTTGTGACATTTCTGACACTTCTTTGCTGTTCTTGGATTTGGTTGGGAACACTCTGGACAAGCCCTCAGCTGTGTATTACTTAATTTCTTACTAGAATCAACATCTATAGGAGATTGTTTGTCTCCCCCAATGTCAGTGGGGAACAGTGTCTTCAGTGCAGCAGCTCTATAACACAAAATGAATCCAGTTGAAATTCTGAACATGTGTACAGTATGTGCTTGTACAGTATACATATTGTAGCATATAATACTCTTCATACTGTAGTAAAGTAATTACCTTATGGGAGGTGCTGTGAATTGTAGTTTAGGAGACTGTGGTGAAGTGTTACCATCAATTGTCATTGGTATGGGAGCAGCAGCTAGTACAGATGGAGCTTGAGTGATAATTGGAGGTTGTAACACTAATCCACTACTACTTGGCTGACTTGATGAATAGTACATGTTTGTGGCTTGAGATGATGATGACGCCATCTGTGGAGCAAGGATGACAAAGGAAAAAATAAATTCATCATAGCTAGGCAACACCAAAATAGGTAGCAAATTGTATTTATGTAGTATGTTCCACCAGTGGCTACATATACAGTATCAAATGAATAACTAACCTGTATGGTGCCTAGTTTGACATTTACTCCTGACTTGTCAGGATAAAGACTGGTGTGGCATTTACTACAGAAGATACTTCTGTTGTGATTCAGTTCATTACAGGAAGGACAAGCCCGGCCAACCAGAAAACTCTGACACTGTAAACATCGCTTCTTCAAAGATGGTGTCAAATGGCCACAACTTGGACAACGTCTCTGTGAAAACAAACCCTGCTGTCTTTGCTGAGCAATCTTGTGATTTTTCCGAGATATTTTACGAGCCATATTCTGTAGTGCCAGTCCAGAAGGCTTGACTGAAGCAGATGAAGAATCAATAACAAGTTTGCCAGGTGATGATGGTATTGTCAGCTCTGTGGTTGGAGTTCTCTTAGGAATTGACACAATGAGAGAATCAGCTGCAGTGCTGGACTGGAATATAACAAATTTATATACATGTACAGCAACTGGTCTATACTGGTACATTAAATTTACATGCACAAAAAAAAATGTGTGTATATTATCAAGAGTTAATGATATTATACAGTACATACTGTATTTACATACACAAGTGCTAAGTAATTAACGTACTGTGGAGTCTGGTTTCCTTAGGAATGTTTCATACACCAGTTGAGGTACTGGCAGGTGAAAAGATCTCACTAAATGTTCTGCCTCACTTAAAAGTATTAGAGCACAAACAGGAGAATGGCTTGGTAATGACTGTAACTCAATCAGTTTTAGTCTCACTAATGGTGCTGCTCTAATACTGCGTATTCCCAGTTTCCGCATCCTAGTCTTCAAACTAAACCTCTCAACTGTGCTCTGTAGAATCTGAGTGAGTGCAATAGCTATCATTTCATATCACAAACTGCAAACACATTGTATGCAATAAGACACATAAGAATGGATGTACTGACATGCATTGTACTAACAGTGATTCATCTTTTAAGTTACCTTTCAAGGATGAAAGTATGATGGGTCACTTTGTACTATAAGGAAAACACTAGTCTTCTGTGAAATGAAGATGGGTTATTGTTTGACATAAGTTAAATGGTAATTTTTTATCAACTGAGATTGAAGTTTGTTAACAATTAAGGACATCACAAGTTAGGACTTAAATTTTTATTTAACATCACATGAACAGAGAAGGAGGAAATGGAGCAGGAGAGGGGTATGCTTTGAGAGCGTATTGTTCCACAAAATTACTGAGTTGTGTGCAACAACAAGGAGTCTTTTGGTGGGGCTAAAGTAATGAACTTATCCACCAGCACCAACCAAGTCAATGAATTCAGTGAGAGATACATGTAACTGAATTAAGCCATATTTCAGGGTCAGGTTGGAGTAAAAAGAGCTGTGTACAAAGACAGATGAGTCAAAGTAATCAAAAAGCAGCAGATAAGAAGGTATAATAACTTTTATATCATTCACGCAGTAGCATTAGACAAGTGAAATAAATTGCGAGAACAGTAGCATAGCAGTGTACAGTATAATTAGCCACAGTACTGCCTAAACGCAATGTCACGAGCACTAATTGCATGCAATTACTGTAAAAAACCCATTCATAAAGGGACCTGGTAGCCATTTCATTCTTCAGGGGCATGGCAGCCATTTCCTTATTTGTGAACAAAACAGCTGCCACGCCCCTCATGCACAACAAAATTCTTAAAAGTGCACACCATCTAGAATTAAATTAAAATTCTCTACATAAGTACTTACATCACTGCACACTGTTCTTAACTTATACATTTTATTTTTGTCGCACGCAAGGAACTAGCAGACATACATACAAATATTTACCTTACTATACAGTTCATGTAGACCACAGTAATGGATTCCACTGGTGGAAGTGTATATTACAATCTCTTTTGTACCCTCCCTATCCCATTTGATGTGTTGAAATGATCCCACCCCTATAAGAATAAGAAAACAACATATAACCACTAAACGACCACAAACAGGCCATCACATTATCAACCAGCGACTTGACAATAGGTCAGATATAACAGTGTTTGTGCCAGGGTTGAAGCTTTGTTCAATGGCAGTTACAAATCACTGGAATATTTCATTGGTTGGAATGGTGGAATGACTATTTTGGGCACAGAAATAAATATATTCATCACTTGTTATGCTACTTCGGTGTAGTTGTATTCAACTGGTGTAGTTGCATTCAACTATTCTTTGCCCAAGGTGTCAGACATGCCAGGTAGAAAAAGAATACATAGTTCCTTCATGCCAATGAAAGAACTGATAACATTTGTGACTTGCAGTGCAAAAATCTGTCATTGAAATACATTGGGTAAAAATGCATGCTACAAAATTAATCTTTAATACACACATGCTTCAGTAAAGAAAGAAGACTCTAATACACTACTGGATTCATCTCTTCATGGAGAGTAAGAACATCTTGTTTCTGTTTCACGAAGCAAACGTGAGTTATGTATTGTTTTTTTATTTTACACTGTACATTGCGGTAAAACGTTATTTTATCGTCATCGTTTCTAAGCCTTCTTGCTCGATAGCATGGTTGGATATAACTGCACTTCACCGAATGCCCCAGTTAATGGTGAACACGGTGATGCAAATCCCAACTCAATATCTCAAGGAAACTGTAGGATGTCAAGGCATTGATTGGAGGTTCATTCAAATGAGCTCCCTGGCACAGGGGGTTTTGGGGGCATTTAATAGGATTGACAAAATAACCAATTAGGAAGATGCTTGGCAGAACATTCATTTCCTTCCAGCAATTACAGACAATTGTAGTAGAAATCGAGAGTACAGTATGTTAAATGACAACTTTGTGAATTCTGACTTACAAGGCCCTCACTTACATCTGTTCTATGGCAGAAGGGTACAGCAATTTCCCCAAAGTTACGTTGATGGCATGGATATCAGGGAAAGAACTGACAAACTTACCCAGTTAATTGGAGAGTTCTCCTCACAATGGAAGAGAGAATACTTAGGAGAGTATTACAAGAAGCAAGCAACTGATAAGTACCAGAGATTGTGCACAAGGAGGTCAAAACTACAGTAGCTGTAGTTGTAAACCTCATCAAAGGCAATGATGGTCAAATCTGGGCTGCACACATCATGACAACTCAACCAGTTGCCAAGCTATATCCATTAGGTACAGAGTGACAGCTGATCACACACGCACGCACACACACAAAGGAGACATACAGTACAGAAAACAGCTGACACTAACATGACTCATGTACATACAATGAGAAAAACTGCTTCTAAAGCACTCCTTCTGGAGTGATATGCTTGCCCCGATGTCTAGAACTGCAAAGAATGATACACGTATGTACAGTATGTGTGTTTGTATTCTAGTGTATTTCATGTACGTTAATTGTATCAGTTGAGAACATGGTGATCCTGGTGCTTTACCTGGGCTATCGTACTTGTATGTTAATAGCATTCAGCAGGTACCATGCATTATGGCTGAGTAACATGCATACAAAGAGAAATACATTGGAAAACATAGTTACAAGGTTAAAAATAAAGTATCTCATAGAAGCCATAAGCCTCATGGAAGCCATAAACTTAATTATGTAGATACCTTGGTTGCTTAGTGAGAACAAACTATCTGTTTCTATAGCACATTTTAGTGTCCCATTATCAGTAGTATGTCTGGTGGTTGTGTTTGTTGGTGGTTGGTACTTACAGTCCTTAGTGATGGAGTACAGTTTGGACCAGAGTGAACAAGTTGAGATGCTCAAACAACAAATCATCCAACAACACAAACAGATCAGTGATCAACAGTTACAACTGGAACAACTTAATATCATTATAGATGTCTTGTTGAACAAGGATGGGAAGGTAAAGAATGCATTACATTTAAATAGCTAGCTAGATTACAAGTTTTTGCTATTGAATTCGTTACCTTTGAAATTGACTTCATCCGATTGCAATAATTTGTCACTTTTGCAGTAGAATTCATCATCGCCTTTGGCAATTGGAATTAGGTGAACATTATTGCATTAGAATTAGTAGTGTTTGTAGGAAATTTCACCATGACTGATTGTCTGTTCTACAGGTCAAGATAGAAGCAAATTTCTTTCATTAAGTTGTTGTTGGCATACATCCATGTCTGTATGAAGCCATTTCTAAATGAATTACTGGACATCTAGTGTTTTCAGAGGTGAAAATTCACTAGTTCTCAAGCAGTTAAATCATTTGCATGGGCAAAATCATTCGAGATTTTTGATTTGTGATTTGGTAGCTGAAGGGTGTACGTGATTTGTAGAGGTGTCATACCCCCCTGCACACCTGACAGCATACATGTATGTATAACGTTCATCAATAGTGAACTACAGTGGTAGGAATCCTTATCAAGCATGCTGTAGACCATTTAAGTACTGAATACAACTAAGTACCGTATTTACTCGATTTGTGCCCCTGGGGTACTAGTTTTTTTTTGCTCAAAAACAAGGATAAAACCCTCAAATAGTGCCGCACTGCAGTATTATTCGAGGGTGCACTACTAATGTTCTAAACTTGCCACTACTATAGCTATTCTACATTACACCTTTATAAAACAATCACAACACGTTGCTACTTACTTCTAAACAAGACCTTTCTTTCACTCAAGTCCTTGTAGCACAACCATGTCACGCCTCGTGCTATGTGGTCAATTTACTAACTAATATCCGGAAATTTGATTATGTGACACCCGTTTAAGGACAATACCTTCCTTAAATCAACATGGAGATTAATACTAAAGGTATGAAAGAGTAATTATGAAAGTATAGTGCGGTACCATTCGAGGGTGTGGTACAATTAAATTATTTTCAGAAACAAGGATAAAGACCTTCAAATAGTACCGTATTGTGGTACTATTTGAGGGTATGGCACAAATCAAGTAAATACAGTATGCACCACAAGTTCCAACAACCATTTCAGCTGCTATGTGTAGTGTTCTTGGTTAGCCTGGTGTTCACCGATTAGTTGTAATTTCCTGTAAATGTGAGAGTTCTAATGCAATAGTGCCTGTTCTACTGCAAGCTTGTCGAATTCAATTGCCAAGGTAATGAATTCAATAGCAAAAGTGATTGCAAAAGTGACAAATTCAATTGCAAATCAACAAAGTCAACTGCAAAGATTAGCAAAAGTACAATGAAAAAAATTGAGATGCTAAGCTCACTTAGGGATCACAGGAAAAAGTTAAAAAGGTCACCTACACTTGTAGATATGCAAGCGGACATTAATTTTAATCCCTCCTTCAGTCTATACCCTGCATGACTGAATTAGGGATTAAATGTCCATGGCAACCTTCCTTATTTCATTTTAATTTTTCCTTGTAGTTGTTTAGAATTCTGTAACATAATTAAGACTGGTACATACTGCATCAAAAGAAAGAACAGTGCCACTAACTGATTTCATCTGAACGTATGCCCCAACTATAGAAAAGTGAGGTGGACATTATGCTTTCCATGTTCAGCCTGCTACACAGCAATACAAATGAAGAACAATATATACAAGCACCTCTGCAATCAATCCAGTCACTGCGGACAATATGGATGATTCCCATAATAAACATAGGGATGCCACCACGAGTGCTATCGCAAATTGACATTTTGAGCTAATAGCTAAAAGAAACAGGACACAAAGGAAGACAAAGGTACTGCAAGTCCATGGTGCATGCATTGTACATACTGTGTGCAGTATGCCAAAAGGCACCTGTTGACATTTAACAGTGAAAAATCAAGCCTGTAGTCTTAACCGTTATCACATTGTACTTGTCTGAGGACATCAGTCAGTCAATTAGTCAGTTAACAGAAATTCCACTAAATTCCCTAATATACAGTACTATTGAATGTGTCCTAACAAAGTTTTAGCATATGCACGTAGGCCATTGTCTGAATTACTAAGACATGCACTGTAAGATATTTCAGTGGCCCTTCAGGGATTATGACATAACCACCTTGGCTAGGTGATTATGAATCACTGTTTTGGGTCGTACATCTAACAGTTAATCATAAAGTTACAATTCAAGTATACAGGTACCTAAAACTTGTATAATATTATGTATTTAAAAGTTTATGCAAACTCCACAACAGTAAATACTGTAAAACTGGGCACTTAGTCTTTTAGACACAGCACAGTTATATTTTTATTGACAGTATAAAGATCAATACAAAACAACTGACAATACTGGTCATCATGAAATAGTGAAGAGACAAGCACAATCATCACAAACTATATCAGACAAAACTACTATAAAACTGTTACAAGGTAGAGATGGTCGAGATGGAGCACCAGGATCAAAGGAGGATCGAGGATCAAAAGGAGATCAAGGACCCCCAGGACCAAAGGGAGAGGGCAGGGATGGCAGAGATGCTCATGATGGAGTACAGGGTATCAAGGGAGATATTGGTCCTCATGGAGATAAAGGAGATCAAGGATTAACAGGATCAAAGGGATATCAAGGATCTACAGGATCAAAGGGAGAACCTGCAGGAGGACTAGTCTATGTTCGATGGGGTCATGATTGTTGTCCTAGTACTGGAGCAAAGCTGGTGTATTCAGGGAGAGCAGGAGGACCAGCACAATACCAGAAAGGAGGTGGTAGTAACCCACAGTGTTTACCTTTAGAACCTAACTACCTCAAATATCAAACTGGATCACAGAGTGCCTACTCTTATATGTATGGGGCAGAGTACCAATGGACTAATCCTCTTGTACCAAACACTGACGATGTTGATGTACCCTGTGCTGTATGCTATGTACCCACCAGAACAGCACTCTACATGATACCAGCACAATACACTTGTCCCAATGGCTGGACCACTGAGTATTATGGATACCTGATAGGCGAATACCAAAATCACTACAGGTCTCAATACTCATGTGTAGATGTGGCAATGAAAAAAGTTGCTGAATCCATTGCTAACCTACTGTAGACAGTCTCAGGTTCTTTCCAGTAGAAGGAAGATGTGGAGGTGGAAGTACTCTTCCATGCCCTCCTTATGAAGAAACTAAGGAGCTGACCTGTGCAGTGTGTACTAAGTGACTCACATAATACGAAACTATGTAGTGTATATTAGTTGACTACTGTAGTTATTCATTTCAGTAGCCACTGTACAATCATTGTAAGTATTATTTGCAATCTTGACTGTATTTACATTTACGCTAAAACAGTTTGTATATTATACATGTATTGGATAGTATTACGGAAATTCAGCTAGTGGTCCTTGAGAATTTGGCCGTCATTGGGTTAATGTACCAATGCTACTCTGCACATGTAGCATCAAACCTCTTGTTGCATTTTATACCAAAAGCATTTGAGACTTTGATCAATCGTTTACCAAGTAATGATTCCAGAGGTAGCATGACCTCAATCAAATCCTCAAAATTGCAAACAAACAGTTAACTGCATGTATTATATCTATAGTACATTCACGTTAAACATTTATTAATTAGTTGATGATGTAATTACACAAGATCTCACACGTACTGTACTTGACCAGCTAAAAATATTTTAAATTTTTCATTCAAATGTTCGACATTTAATTCATAAGCCATCAAGTTTTCACCATACATTATCTATTGGTAAGCCATAAATGTATACGGGTTTTCTTATACCTGGTGCCTAATTGTACGTGCCTGCTCTAGTCTTGATAGGTCCAGTAAAATAAAACAGTGAGCAAGGGAAATCAAAATGGCTGTTTTAAAAAAAACTAAGCTAAGGAATCATGACACATGATCAAGAACAACATACATACAGTACGTACACACACACTGTTTCATGTATACATACTGTAGTTAAGTGCCCCTTACACAGAATGGGATGACGAGATGACTTTTATAAAGATACAAAACTATTCCAGCCGTATACTGAAATATACACAACCAAAGCCTCCTCGTTATTTCTTCTTTTGTACAGCACAATGGTATAAATTTCAGTACCAACTTTATAGTGTGAATTCACTTACAGTAACATTCACATGTACAGGAGATGTGACAAATCATTCACAAGGACAGATTTTCTGTCACATTAACAGGGTCACCCGAACCAATAAGCTTAAAACTGTTCCATAGATACAGTAGAATAACTATTGTAGAAGTTCAACCAAACATGCGTAACAAGTGCATGATCAAGATGCAACTATTTACTGTCATGCCTGCTAGTAAAGTGCATACGGAAATGAGCTGAAAATTAGTATTTATACAGGTCAATTAATCATTGTGAAAGTGTGCTTTGATATTTAACCAGAAATCAAGCTTGTGTAACAACAGGAGCATATAAATGCCGAAGATACAAAGGAGCGTGAAACTTCCATGAGGTTATGTACTGAAATTCAAAATTACCTTATATGGAACACCACTAATAGTGTTGAAACCTCACCAACCACACAGGCCCCACCCTACACACCTGCTTAGTGGGCTTCTGTTATTACACTTATTAAACAAATTCACTAGTAGCTGTGCAGCGTGAGATGAGCAGTACTAGTAAGAGAAAGATGAAGCCCGAAGTGCTAGTGATTGACAAATGCTTGCATGAAGTCGACATTTCAATAATGAGAGAATTTGGTAGAGGATACTGAACATCATGTTTTTTTTGTTATCCTTCATGCCTAGCACTTAGGGATTCTTTTACATGTGAAATTCTATGTTTTCGGTTGCCAGCAGCTTAAAATGTCTTATTTGCAATGCCACACAAGGATCAACAGTTTTAGCCCATTTGCTAGTAGGTTGGTTAATAACAATTGTTCTCTTGTTGCCAGCACTTGTTGTCTCACACACTGGTAACAACCATGTTCTAGATTCTCTAATAGAACATTCAACAAAAAACAATTGCAAATGGGAACTGATATTTACACTGTATACCCAAACATCAAAACAGCCAAGCTGAAAAAGGGTGCGGCCTTCATTTAAAATAGTCATGGTGAAAAAGTTGTGAAATCAAGGTGGTGAAATGGTTATTATGATGTTGATATCAATAGTAACATGCAAGGGCATAGCTAGACCTACTTGCACACTCTGAGCGCTTTATACACCCCCTGTAGGCATACTTCATTTGAATAAACAATGATCCTCCTTAGTCCCGGGTACCATAACCAGCTCCTCCCGTCTCTATACATGACTGGCTTAAGGTAAGAATTCGTCTTTCATCAGTCTACCATTAGACATCTAATAATAAACCCCATTACTAGGTTCACTATTTGGGTAGGCCCTAGAGTATATAGACAGAAGAGTGTAAAAGGAAGTTGATACTGGGGCTGTGGTTGTTATGCCTGAAGTACGCTAAAGCGTTATGTGCAAGTAGAGTACATAGACAGAAGAGTGAAAAAGAAGTCCAATATTAGGGCTGGAGGTTAAGTCAGTCCATCATTGTTTAGCTTTAGCTTCTACATCACTCATGCAGTAATAGTTTAGTCTAATAAGCTGCACGATCAGCAGTGTATAGTAGTTGTAGCTAGCTATAGGTACAGTACATGTATACACTTTTAAACAGTTTTTGAAAGTAAAGATGTAATAAAGAGTCCACAGCGATGGGCTCATGTTAAGTAGTTTGCATGGGGACAGTTACACCTTGTGCCCGGGCAATCCTGAAAACTACATGTAGCTATGCATGAACCTAACCAGGAGCCCATAAGCGTTTTGCGGCACACATGGGCTCCTTGTATGATGATGGCATCATTATTAAAATGACAATGCCTTTAAGATCGTAACAGCCATTTCTTGGCTGCCACCTTTGCAATTGGAATGAGATTGCTCAGCTTGGTATAGTCCTATTCACTATATACTTACAACCTCTAATGTGCATACTGTACAATAAGGACACAATATGGAATTTATAAACCCAATAGCCCAAGACTTTCTGAGTGCAGCTAGGGCCTGAGGGTATATAAATTCCAGACTCCACTAAAAAATCTACATTCAGATTAGGTACCTCTTCCAGTGGCATGCGACAGAGTGGCAGAATTTCTCGTATTAATACAAGCATCACACCAACCAACCATGCATACTTACATGCACCTTTACTGCATCATTGCTCATAAGGAATACAGCTGTATGTACTCATTGGTTAAGCTTTCTCAAACATCATGTTTTGTGCACTTGCTATATTGTGCCTGAAGGCGTGGGATATTTATTACCCACCACAAATAATCTAAATAGAGTCTAAATATATGGTATCAATTTACTACTAAGACGTTGGACTGGAGTATATTTTAAAAAAACAAGGTGAGATTTACAGTAACACAACCTAAAATAGAGTCTAAGTATATGCTGTCAATTTACTACTATGTTAAATCATAGATAATAGAGTAAAGGGATAGGAAACGCAAGCGATTTCCGGTTTGATTTCCGTTACGCGTGACTTGAAAGGACAAGACAGTTTTGTGAGAATTAGTGTTCTAAGCAGCGTAAATAGTAATCCAACAGACTACAGTAAGTATTTAGGTCTATGTGAGAGATTTTGGTGAGAGAATTCAGACCGTAGATTTTGTAACAAAGCGTATCGCATTAACCGTGATTGTTACACGCTGTCACACTTTCACTCATCGTACCTTCATGCCTCATCCATACCGCTTCTTTTATAGCCGGTTCCACTTTCGAATCTTGTGGTAAGCTAGGCGTGTCACCAACACAGTCTTTTACCGTTGCGTTGTACTGCAAGATGGTTAAAACTTTTGGTTAAAAATGGAAGATACTTAGTCGTTTCTTCAAGCAACAGTTCCTGTTTTGCTCCGATATTTCCTCTGGTTCCCTCTGTTAAATGGTAAGGAATAGGTTTATCACAGTTAAAAGGATAGAATATATTTACGAAGAAAGTAAAGTGGTTTAAAGTAATTTTTGGGCCGTTTTTTTCACTTTCAATCTCCTTTAATTTTGCGTATAACTTCCTTGAGGGTTGATACCATCCTATTTCCCTCGATTACTTACTTGAGTTCACTGTAGCGAAGTTTCACAGTCGTTGGTTACAAAATTCTGTCGTTACAACAATTTGTTTCTCTTTGATACAAGCGCAGCAAGCGTAACGAGTATGTTCGTGACGTACTACACGGAATTCCAATAGAAATGTACGTATTTTGTGACGTCACGTTATTGCGTTTCCTATCCCTTTACTCTATTATCTATGGTTAAATTAATACACCATTTATTCTGTTAGATATGACAGAGCACAATACATCAGCAGAATGGAAACTTTAAAAAGTATGTTATGCTCAGCAATGCAACAGATACATGCATACACGCAAATTTCCCAATGTACAGTACAAAACTGTAACAGTTAATGCATATAGCACACAGGTAGACATTTCATCATTATACTGAACTATTTGACATAACAGAGTTTGCACGTACCAGATTGTGATGTCTCACTATCCATCCCTTCACTCATGTTGTCAGCTAGCAAGCCATCTTCCTCCTGTGAGCTGATATCATTGATTGAAGCTGTCAAGTCTCCATCCGATTCTTGCTTCACTACTGGAACCTGTAGTGGTACATGTGTGTACTTTATACATACGGTATACCAAATACATGCACATTCCACATCACGCTGCTGGGAAGCACACACATACATGCATGTGCATCGCACATGTACACAAAATGCAGCAAACCCTCAGATGCCATATACACTACATATACATAGTCATACCTAATCAGTGAACACTGGGCCACCTGGGCACTACTCAGGTGCTACAAGTCAATCCTCCTGTGGGCAGGACTATAGTACCCTGCAGGACGCAGTACCATGGGGACTCCAGTAAAAGTGGATATGGAATAGATGAATACAGTAGGACCTCGATTATCTGAATCTCGATTATTCGAACAGTATGAGTGACCGCTCTATTATTAGAGTATTTCGCCATTAGGTGAATGTTCTATTAGAGTAAGTGTATGTTCTATTAGAGTAGTTGAACAGAGCTCTGAATATAAATGGAATGGGCAGGGCCGGAGGAAGCAATTCTAAAGTGAAGGGTAGGCACTATGAAATGCTGAGCACTTTGTTATGTGAATGCTAGGGAGTCTGGAGGCATGCTCCATCAGGAAATTTTTCAAAATTGCATGCTCAGATTAAATCTGAGACTATTTTCAGCTGTAAATTACTGAAAAATAAACTCACAGCATGTCGCTACATCATGTGTTCACAATTTCTTACATTATACAGTTGTAGCACATGTAAATACAGTATTGTTCCCTTTTGTTATAGCTACTGTACTATATGCATCAGCGTTGAAACCGGGTCACTACTGCTGACCTGGATGACCCGGATAGCAATCCAGGTCAGACCTGGATTTGATCCGGATTACTTAAAGCAGAGGCGTGCGATAAGAGCTATGTTTCAGGTAGTCTTGAGCGAGTGAGACTACGTTTTGAGCGTCCGATTCGTCTTGAATAAATGAGTAGTTATGTGATAATTAAGCCGGTAAGTTTATAATTTAAAAGTTTGGTTCCACGTAGCTACTGTATGTTTACAGACAGCAATTGGGTGTAGCTTCGTGCATACCTAGTATTACAATTTCCCAATATATTAAAGTGGGTGTGGCTCACAAAAGTATTTATCCTGCTGCAAGACTAGACTATATACAAGTACAACTCGTACATCAATCCATTAGTGGGCATGGCTCCACGCAAGCTTGCATACAACAACGGACACAGTTTCGTGTTACAGACTGCACTTACTAACAAATGGGCGTGGCTGAGCATATGTTTGTAACTCGATAAGTGGGCGTGGCTCACGAAAGAGCTACACGATAGTTTCCACATTGTCAAACTAACAATTTCGTTTCTCACGTGATCCAATCCGGGTCAAACCCGGATAAATTTGTAAACCGGGTCGGACCCAGATGACCCGGAGAAAATGTGACCTGGTTGACCCAACCCGGTTTTAACACTGATATGCATACAGCACTAACATTTGAAAAGCTATATAACTAAATGAAGTCACAACTCAGTGAATAGCTAGCTAAGCACTAAGCTATATGCTTATTAAATCTTTCCCTATCATGCTATGCTGCAGTGCTCAAATATTCATCCAATTATGTACGCTCCTTGCAAAGCTATTTATATTTCGTATTTGCTAACTTCATAAAGCGGTTGACTAATAATCAGTAAATACCTGAGCGCTCTATTAGGGTGACTGTTCTATTAGAGTGTTTCAATCTTTTCCATCTTTTCCATGACTGATTGTCACAGGGAAGGATTTAACAATATGATGTAAGTATTCTAATGGACAATGCTTACATGATGCTTTAGGCATCTATCATTCCCAAAAAACACACCAGCATAATTGGCCAGTGCCTATCAGCGTTCGACTCGGATATATATATTTTCATTAATCCTGAAAAAGCGGTCTGACTGGCCAGACCACCTCCTCCGGCCCTGTTGGGTTTCATTTATTCGAACAGATTCACTTATCTGAGCACTTTTATGATTGAACTGGCACACAGGTGTTCAGATAATGAAGGTCCCACTGTAATGGAATAAGCGAAAAATATATTCAAAACATTTTACTGATATACAGGGGTTATATAGTGGTTACAAAGTACCTTGTAGGAACTCCACACTATTGCCAAGAGTTCATAATAAAAGAAATAGTGAGAACTATCTTGTATTATGAACTATTGTTATTGCAAACTAGAATTGGACAATCAGACAGCAACAAAACCATCAACTCTAAGTCAGCTATAGTATCACTTCATTACACAACTGCTACAAAACTACGAGGTCTTATGCTTGGATATACCGACTTTCATTCACAAGTAAGCGTCCAAATGTATAGTTGCACTGTACAAAGTAACTGGAGCTGAAAGTAGTGCTTAACCTTTAAATTTAACATGGAAAATGTTTGGTGATGGACAACTAGTTTGGGAAATACAGATCTCTGTGGTAGGGCGTATGTTGTTTTTAAAGCTCATCCCACTGTGTAGAAAGAAATTGCAGTTTTGTAGCAGATGTGTAGTGAAACTGGAGATATGGCAGACTGAATGAATGTAATGAAAATTTTTTGCTTCAGGAAACAAACACACACAAAAGTGAGCATTAAAATGTAGGCATTGACTACAGTGAAACCTTGGTGACTTTTGCTAAACTTCATAAAACTTTAATTGCATTTGGCGAAATAAACTTTGGCAAATTCAAGCTCAATCTTTAACTATAATCTCAGGCACTGCAACTAATTGGCAGATGAATGTGTAGCATACTATCAAACACACTATACATATGACAGCTTAAAGTTTCACTTTACCTCTTCATAATTCTGACACTCTGCCTTTACATTATCAGGTACTCCCAGTCCAAATGACTTACACAACTTTACAGCATCAGTGATCTTGACCAGCTTACAGTAGGCTCCCTTGAGGGCCCCACTAGACCTCAGTAACTGCATCTGATGTACTGTAGCATGTATGCTGTGCATCTGCATCCTCTGACGTCTCTGCTGACACCTCTTAGCATCAATATGAAGTAGCTGTACAGAACAATCAAGAAACAATTCTATTGATCTGTACCATCATGTTAAATTATATACCGAAGGAGGTTGAACATGCTACTTAATAAATTACATAAAAAATTGTTTTATTGGGGAGGACAATATGTTAGTATAATGCAGTGAAGCGTCATTGCTCCGAATGCGTATGTGACAAGTCTGGTGAAATTGCATGAACCAAACTATGGCATATTAATTTCACCCACAAACCAAGTGCTTTGTAAAACGAAGTACAGCCTTGAAGCATACGTGAAGCACAATCTGAATATCTACATGTAACAAATCCCAGCAAGTTTTTCAGTTTTGTATCATGACTATTGAGGGTCACATGAAATATCAAATAAAACAATTTAATGGAAATATGTGACTGTCTCTGGGAAAACAGGTCTTATCGCCCATTTAAAAGTATTGAGAAATGCCGGTTTTAAATATTCAGAGTGTCGTAGCTTGGCCAATGCTGGTATAGCTAGGTGGACCAAATTTTCACATGTTTTACAACAACTTAGACTACAACAAGTTTGATGGTGAAATTTGATTGGCTGAAAACGTGGTCTCTAAATCTCGTAGAGCCATGCTCATGTCCAATAGAGACCACACTCTGAGGCGATATGAAACACAATAATTACGCGCCTGTAACATTGGCAACACATAGGCGTTTAAATGGCTAGTAACAGCCGTGCTGAATTAGAGGGAGGTGTAATGGGCTTGTTTGTACTAATCAACACTACATTACTTGCTTACAAGCAGCTGTCGAGGCACAACAACAGCAACAAAGAGTGTAGTCCAGTCGCTGAGTCCAGTACTTGATACATAGCATGCTCCTGTAATATTAGCAACGCATGGGCGTTTAAATGGGTAGCAACAGCCAGCCACGCTGAGGTCCGAGGTCCCGCCATGTAGGGAGGTGTAGAGGGCTTGTTTCTAGTAATTAGCCATACATTTCTCATTTACAAGCAGCTGTCAACTCAAGGTAGAATAACGAGTTATAGTCTAAATAAGTTAGACGTCAAGAACCACTGGGTTCTACGGGATTTAGAAAACCCTCAGGGCCTTCGAGCTTTCTAAATCCCGTAGAACCCTGGTTCTTGACGTCTAACTATTATTTATTACCTTCCAAATCATCCACTGAAGAAGTAGTCAACAGCTAAGTTTCCCGCCATTTTAGACAGTTTTTAAACCAAGGTTGGCTGCATCAGGTGAGCTCCAAAAGGGGTGAGAGGTGGGGGGGGGGGGGGGGGGGGGGCGCAAGATGCTATTTAAAAGTTGAAGAGGAACATTTTGGGATGAATTAGGCCAAGTTATGGGCCATTCAGGGCTCAAAACTAGCAAAAATGAAAGGAAATCTATGGCACAGGTCACTGTCCAATACCACGGAGCTGTACAGTCACGCACAACCATCTCCTGGTTGGCCAGGGCTCCATCAAGACCCCAGACCAGTTGTACAGCTTGCCACTGTGCTTGAAAAAAAGTAGCTACACTGTAGCAAAAGCAGACTACTTTACTCTGGTTGACTGTGACAGTGAAATTTGATAGTGCATCCATAAAGCTTTGTGTTTGTGTGAAAAAATCAAACTTCCTGTCTTGGGCGATAAGACCGGTTTTCGTAGATCCAGTACATATATATTTTAGGTGGCACTTAGAGCGTGTCCAACCTCCTCTGACTATATATAGTTCTGAAAAACATACTGTCAAACTTGCTGTTTTAGGAACACATCTACAAGTAGCTTATAATTAAAGAAATTCTTATTCATACACTGTTATACACTGTTTTGCTTGTCAGTTATCAGTCATACAAAAATTCTGAATGGGACTCATGTGAAAACCAACCAATGATAGGCGGCCAGACTTTTTCAAATTCTTGCAATGTATCTGATTGGCTGTTTTTCGCATGATACTACAGCAAAAGGACTTGTAACTGACAACTGTCTTACAATCTACTGTACACTATATGAGCCAACAACCACACCATAACCACCAGGCTCCATTTTTGATCTGACATTGTGTGGGTCTGACAAATGTGGAATTTACAAATGTATCCCCATGTAACTGTCTTGGTCCATAACATGGGTTCTAAGCACCCCATTGTCCTAGCAGTTTCTACTTCTTTGCTCTAGTGTGGTACATGGAAACTGCCTTCTAATGTTGATCACCGTGTACACATATCCCCCCCACACACACACACAATACCTTGTTACTGATCTCTGTTATTGATATGTATGGCTCTCCCTCAGGTGGCTGAAGGAGGTGTAGCTCCACTGATCCCCATGGCAATGAGCACAATCTAACATCTACGTACAGTACAACATATTTGTAATTCAGTGTAAACTATATAGTAGCTATATATATATATATAGTCTGTATAATTACATGTATATGCTGATCAGAAATAATAATGATCAATTCACTCATTTTCTGACATACAGGCTACCCACTAGTAGTGATATGAAGTTTAAACATGTAAAGTGTTTATCAACAACACACGTTGATATGGGCTAGAACATGTGTTTTATGAAGGCTTTAATCATTAATTTGAATTTAGGCTAGAAACATATAGTACAGTACATGTTCATTTTCACATTAGCAGCCGGAGCTCAGTGAAGGCAAAAATGAAGTAGGGATTCAAGCAATAAAAAGTAGTCAAACAATGATGGTATTACAACATACATACATATAATCTCTGTGGGAAAATCCCAATATTGATTTGTTCAACCATCATTCATTTCTTGTTTAACTACTTTTTATCGTTTGGATCCCTACTGTACTTCACTTTTAAAATCATAATTCTTAATGTCACTAGTACAGCTATGATATGCACATGTGACTGTTTTACTAGAATATCGAACATGGCTGTTGTATTAGTGTGACTGCTTTATTAGAGTACCTGTATTTCGAGTGGGCCTCAGGCAACTTGACTATACAGAATATTTAAGGGGCATGGTCATGATACGCCTTGTTTTTCTGTACAGGGCATGTTGCTTGATCGCTATCGATATCAGTCCAGTTAGTTCGTAAAAGGTCCTATCATGCAGGTACAGTGTCTACCAACTGTTTACCTCTACCAGTAATGTAGCACTTTAAACAAATTTGTAGCATCTAAGTGTCGATACAGAAAATTAATACCTCAGTACAGCTTCCTAGCATGAAGAAGACAACAAGCAGAATGACGATAAAAGGAAACGCAAGGTGCAGAGGGCAAGCACTTGTTGGAACCACAAAAGGTACATGCCACTAGTGAGTTTGTTACTGTAACAAAAATGGTGGTCATACAATGCGTCGTTTGGTGCAACTGTGATCAGGCAGGCAGACCAAAAATCAGGTTTGGGCAATTTTTAAAATGTGTAGGTTTAATGCTATATTTGACTTTAAATAAACTAATATTTGACTTTAAATAAACTCTTCCACAAAGGTACTTTTTGCCTTTTAAGATGTTTTAAGGGTGGTTTTTAGAGGCAGAATTATGCTCAATATTGGGGTGATCCCTCTTTAAACAGTACTACCGTATCCTTTGATAATGCTCAAGAAATGTTTCTACCATAAATGGGTACTCTGTATGCTGCTACTGACAAATCATCGCCACAAAAGTTGGCCGAACCTTCCCTTGATTGCAGCAACCATCCAAAGTTGCTACCTGCAATTCATTAGCAAAAAAAGTGTAAAACACCTACATACCACCATATCTACTGTGAATTCTGTTACAAACACATGAATGAAGACATAAAAGAGAGTCGTAAAATAATTTACAGCCCTCACCATTTCCCAGACTGTTATCCTCTGGTAGAAACTTTTCACTACCACTTCTCTTGTGCTCAGGAGATGCTTCAGCCTTATCTCCTGTAAAAGTGACACAAACACTATGACATTATGATGTAGCCATATATTCAGTGTCCAATTGTAGGGAGGCAAATTGTCAATTATACTCAGTTGATGTTTCCTCAATTCTTAACTAACAACATTTTCCCCTGTTTATCGAACTTCTGTTTATTGAACTTTAAGAACTCACGTAATCAATATGCATATTATTCAGGGGAGGTTGTATGTATACATAGGGTATGAAATTTAATCTGCACTCCTTGAGTAATATGAGAAGTTACATGTTGAGTTCTCTTGGTTGTAATTGCAATAACAAGGTTAACCAGACTACATAAATGTGCTTCAAAGTTGTACCAAGTGTACCTTTGTTTCCTACTTTATTCACTGCATATGCATACAGTATATGTACGCATGTGTGTATGGCAAGCATACAACTACATAATACGTACACAGATCGCCAAGTACAGTACATATCCACTACATGGTCCATGACATACTGTACAAACAATGAACTATTGTATACTGTAGTAGGAAATTTTCAAAAGGTTAAATTATCAACAAAAAATGAGAAAGTCGTTATCCTAACCTGAGTAAAAACAGCTGAAAGGCTAAGAAAACCAACTAGTCATGGCTCAATCCACAGGCCATTAGGATTAGCAGTAAGATCAAACAAGCTATGAAAGAGGAAGAGTAACTAGACGTGATTCTAGATGGGTGTTTATAATGATTAACCGAGCTGCATATTCTACTATATGTGATCAACACAACCATTGTTAGAAAATGGTATGCATAATAATATGCTTTGGTCATTGGAGGATAATAAGGTCTTTAAAATCCACTAAGAGACCTGCTAGCAGGTTCTTAAAATGGTTAGAAACCTGCTAGCAGAAAATACCTCAAGCATCACAAATCTCAACTTTTGATCATTGATTTGCAATGCTCCCTCCAAGCATGTTCAGGCTGATAGCCTGCAGTGGGTGATCAATTACCCAGGCCAACATGTACACTGTACAGTAGTTAACCACTCTATTCATTTTATAGGCATGCCTAAAAGAATTCGATTATGGGAGAACATCGTACCCTATGATGAACAGAGAAGTCCAGAAATACCACAGAAAATTATACCACGGAAAATTCTGTTTAGTGCCCACCTGTTTCTAGTATGGATGGAGTTTACTAAAGACCTACTGTAAATTGGTAAGCTTCCTTGTAGAAACGTTATTTTGTGTTACATGTAAAGTGGGTGTGGCCCACATCATGTCTGTTCTTTGTACTACTGTGGTGCCACTGAAGGCCAACTTGTGACAACTCAATCCCATCATAGAAATCTACACTAGCTACACACGTGTTCTTTACCCTATTGTGACACCATAGGCATTGGCTACCGCTAACTTGGGTTGACATTATTATTGATTACTGCCATTTCCCAGCTGTGTCCAATCCAAGTCTAATTACCTGTGAAAGGAAGGAGTGCGAGCTTCGATCTTTTTAGCACGTCGACAAAAGCACCACAATCATTTTAACAGTGTGACGATTTCAGAACGTCATATAACCCAATCCCACAATGACTCCACCTATATGCCCATATAAAACACATAAGTCGGTTAGAGACCACACCCTCGGATCTTCATGGAATTTAAAAACCTCGCTTCACTTTGTTTTTAAAATCCACAAAGATCCTTGTACTAGGTCTCTAACCTACACTTATACATTGTCTCCAATTAACTAGTGCGCAGAGTTCACGGATCCTTCTAGTTAATTACCTAAAGTGTGGAGCAGTAAAGAGGATCAGTTTCAAAAATATCTTTTCTAACTTACAATCAAGCACTCTTTCATTGAAAATTTAACCTTTCGAAAATTTCCCACTATACAGACAATACAGTACTATTCGTCATAGACATGTTGCTTACCACTTCGTTGTTGGGACAGCCTAATATGCTCCATGACAGCCTTGAGATTATCAAGTGTAACTGTCTTCTCGGGATACTAAATAAAAATATAGAAAGACAATGCTATAATATAGTATGATAGTGCAACAGTTGCATCATGTTCAGCTAACTATAGTTACTCTCTATACATTAGGATATGCAAATCAGAATTAAACATGCCAAGAGTCATTGTAAATATAATAATACTGACAAACCTTTCCACTGGCAAGATCAGCCAAGAAGCTGGGAGGTTGTATTGAACTGGAATAGCACATGTCAACGATGGTTTTGGCAGAGTAAAGAGCTGCCCTGCACGCCTTCTTTGCTACAAGTCCTCTTTGTTTTAATAGCTCAATCTCAAGTCTGTTGGCATTCAAGTACCTCATACCTCTCTTCTTCTCCAGGAAGGAGCGACTGAAGTGAGGTAGAATGGCGACAATGTCATTAGCACACAAGTAGCAGCCATCATCTCGTACTAGTGGTGTAATCTGTTGTCCTGATGGAGTGACTAGACTACGAGCATCGTATTTCATCTCATTGCTAGAATCTGTGAGTGGCATATGTATGTAACACCACACACACGTGCGTGCGTGCGCGCACACACACACAAGTGCATGCACGACACACAAGTGCATGCACGCACGCACACGCACACACACACATGCAAGTACATGCACGCACACAGAGTAACAAAACAACTTGTTGCTGCTTCAACAGACATGCTTGCTAAGCTTTTAGCTATGTTGGACTTGAATTAGAGAAAAACTATACACCAGATTGCAGGTTACTGTGAGTATCACCAAGAGTACATAATAATAGAGTAGGGAATTATTATGTACTCTTGGTATCACAAGCACCATGTTTATACAGACTGTTGCATGGCTACTGCAAACTGTACAAATTTAAACAGGATATCAAAATAAATGAACCAAATATGTGAAGTATTATCTTTTAACAAAGAAGTGAAATCATAGCTGGTTGATGGACCAGTTTTCACTACACACACAAACAGGCTACACTCTACCATTGGTACTACAGTATGTTACAATGTTTAAAGTGACAAACCAGTTACACTGTACCAATAGGCTTGATTAATAACACATGGCTCTAGGAATACAATAAATCATTGAGGGTAGTTATCTCAGCCATATTGTATAGTACTTCACAAGCCATACAGTACCTGAATACTGTACGTACAACATTGCTACTTGGTGTGTGCAAAATTTAGAAGAACCGAACTTGGTACTAATCATGTGATGTACAATGAATTAGTAGTGAATAGCTACATGTGAAGTCCTATATATGTTGCTTATGTATAGACAATCTTGCACATGATTCTACTATACATAGGCCAATGAAAACATAGAGGTCTACATACAGTACTGTATCACAAACACATACAGTACAGTAATTTTATGTACCTGAACTTTGTAATGCCGCCAGCGATGACGGTTTCATTGGTGAAGAGTGACTCCTAGAAATCCTGCCATCAAAACTAGCCTGGGGCATTTGTGGTACATTCAATGGCTGCACAGTGGTAGGTACTATACCAACTAATGGAGACATCTCATGGCCTGCCACAGGTAATGAAGCCGTTGTAACTGTTAACTGTTGATAGTTATTAGCATATGAAGAGGTCTCTGGTGAGTAAAACTGGCCCTGACTACGAAACACTGCTGGCTGGTAGCTTGGAATATAAGTACCAGGGTTGAAGTTTGCAGTAGACATGTTGATTCCTTGATCAAGTGCTACAAACATTGACTGCTCAACACGTGCAGCTTGTTGATTTTGGTATGTCTCTGATGTCAACGAAGCAACTTTTCCACATTGTATATCATTTAAAGTGTGCAGTGAATGCAATGAATAAAGATCTTCAAGGCTTTCTGGTATCTTGATCTCATATAGTTTACATACACGAACAAAATCAACAAGATACATGAACTTCCCCGAGCTCTTTTTGAACGTGGCATCATGTTGCTGCAACATCTGGACATGGTCCTCCGGCAGATACACAGACTGACAACCAAGTTTGTTGACTTTAGTAGTCAATGCTCGTGATGATATATCAGCCAGCACCTTGGTAGTTAGGTCCTTATAGGGAATCAGAGGAGGGTAATTGTTGGAAGCCAGTATAGTCAGTGAGATATGTTGCCACTTGCACACCCATCGATATCCATACACAACATACAAAACACCTATAACATAACATGGAAACAAAGTATAATGATATTTAGAAACTGGTAACTTACAGTACTTCATTCAGTATGGCTAAATAATTCAAGACTAAATATACTGTATATCATTAATTTGCAAAATTTTCAAGGATGAACAAAGAATTCAACCAAATCTGCTATATATTTCATGGACAGAAATTTCCACAGTAAAAATTGTACCTACAGCATGGAATTTTACATCACCATACTGTACCAACATGTTATGTATAAGAAACACAATACGCTAACATGGAAACACAAAGTAAATAAATAAAAACTGTGAACCATACAGACAAAACACAATGTGAACCATATCACATTAGTATTGTACATGTACATGTACTGGGTATAGCACCATATACTACAGTATATATACAATGAAGAGCACATGTGTACAATCATGTGTGGTAAACAATCATGTGTGGTAAACAATCATGTGTGTACTATGTAAGACTGCACCATTTGCTTCCAATGATGAGTGTTTAGTAAGAACTTCTTGACCAAGATGCACTGTTTGTGAGGTGTCAATAACAGGCTGTTCTACTGATGGCTTCTCAGCACCTGAACTGCATGCTGCAGTAGAAACTGCAAGTGAAGTTTACATTACGTTCTGTATGTGGTATAAACAACCATGCATGCAAACACACATGTTGAATGGTAAAACTGAGCTCATATAGACATGCATGTACGTTACCTGCCATAAACAATACATGTACTTCTAAATATTGTAGCAAGCACATTGTACTATACAAAGTAAACAATTTGATGACACACGTCAACAACACTTACTGTACTGTATAGGGGAAAATGATAAACTCTGGGCAACATTAAAGTAATGAATTCTGAATTATTAAAGTGTACAGTAGGACAAAAACGTGTTTACCTTTCCTCCAGCAAACTCCATGCCATGCAAGCATGCACTCTCAACATCTATACACAACTACACAAAAAACATACCATTTTCTGTCGAAATTACGAGGGGAAGTGAAGAATCATCCATCATATTGCTGCCAATAATTCTCGACTGTTTGCTCATGAATTCTAAAATGTCTCCACTTTGTTCATGAGTCCCGCCTGCTTGTATTGGTGCCATAGCCACTGCAAATTGTTGAGCACCTGGTGGTGGTGATTGCTGACCAAAAGCCATGTTCATCATGTTCATTGTTGAAGCCTCAAGGATTGAAGAAGGTTGGTCTCCAATGAAGTTCATTTCATCTGCTGAGTCAGAATCGATGTCTAGCAAGTCCTGAGGCTTAGGTAGATATTCCTCTGAGCCACTGCTTGAAATTACTGAGCGTTCGTCTTCACTATGATCACCATTACTTGACATGACCTGTTAGGATACACACAGCAGCAAGTTAGAAAACAAACCGATTATCACTGTTCTAAGTTTCCACAAGGTAATCTATATAGGCACTTTTGTAATTATATATTGCTCACAAAATGGTTTTATATAACAACAAAACACTCACAGAGATGGCGTCCAAGCATAACCTACTGAATATCACAAAGCCTAAAAGGTGAAAACTACCTTGTGGTCTTTTGTACTGTCAGGGTGAACCTGTTCTCCTCACATCCTAAACTAGTCTAACTGGATCACTGCCAACAGAAAACGTCTTTCTGACCAACAAAAACCTGAACCAACTCGGCAAAATGCTCTAACTGCTAAGTAGAGGCATGTGATTTTTGAAAAATACGGGATGTGCTCTAAATAGAAACGGACCCATAAACCATCTTCATCACATCTCTCCCTACATAGACGGTAAAACACACAATAATCAACGTTTACCAGTACAAGATATGATCACAGACCACCCTAACAGGCACCTCATCCTTCCAGACATGTGCTCAAAAGGAATTAAGGATTGAGAATGAGATATGAAGTTGTGGGATGACCTTTTTATGTGCTTGCCACTATGTCAGTGATGTACACACGTATCGCGACGCTTGTAAAAGAGGTAGAAACGCGTTCAAACGAACCATATGAGACAGCAAATACATTTAATGGATGATTGATGAACTGCATGCGCACTTAGCCATGTTCTAAGGTTAGATGCTTGTTAAAAGATTGATTACTAATTATTGAGCGCTTCGTTTCGCGACTAGCAGGATCTGTACTAGAAGTACCTTACATACGTTCATACATGTACTAGGATCTCGTACAGAGCATGTAAATGCGCGTAGCCACTGCACGTTTGCATTGATGCATGGTGAATGAAACCAATGAAGCACTTCTTGACCAATCAAATAATATTAACACATTAAATAATGATGTTTTGATTGAACAATAAAAGTATTAACACTACTTTAAATAAAATAATGCTCAGAGTGCTCCAGCAGCTTGCAACAATGGGACTAATTGGTTTGAGTCTTGTAGTTCTTTCACCTCAGAGCCACCGCCAACAAACTTTCCACCGATGAACACACGTGGCACAGTACGACCACCAGTTTTTGCCAGCAGAGCATCTTGGATGGCAGCTTCATCACCTCGGTTTTCTATCTCCATTAGACCAAACTGGAATAATAAACACAAAACAAAGTACAGTAGTAAGGGAACTTTGCAGTATTTCAAGACCAAACATACAGGGTCTCCTAAAAAACACAACACTGTTCATTGTTCAGGGGATAAAATTTTGAATTTGTTTTTTTATGAAATAATTTTCAAGGATGTAAAGACAGCTACGTCACAGACATTCCATGGATTGTACCCTCCAAAACACATTGAAGATTCATTTCCAGCACGTACACTAGCCAAGCACAGTAATCACTGAGCAACTCAGTACCTCTTTAAGGCCAGCTGCTTTTAGTGCGTCCTTAGCCATGGTACAGAATGGGCAATAACTCTTTGAGAACACCATGACCTTATTATTCTTTATCTGTTCTTCAACTAATGCCTTTGCCATGACTCTTGTCTACAAACAGAAAAAAAATAGGGTGTCTACAAGTAACAGTGCATTCACATAATAACACAAATTTGTTTTAGAAAATATCTACCTGTGACCAGTTGCATTTTGTCAACCTAGTACTATGTCTCTTGAGTGTTACATGTGGGTATCTGGATTATCACCTGTACTGTACTACAGATCTTTGTATATGTACGTTAATCACATACAGTAGTTTTCAAGATATGAAACAAGCTGTGCATCTATGTAGTCCATGCACTTGGCAGGTATTCATGGCACTCCAGCCGGTAATACTTAGCATTAGATGTAGGAATGCACAAAGTGTTGGTGCAAATTTATACCAGCATAATGGATGCAGAGCTAACACTTGCCATTGATACCCTTCCACAAGATATTTAGGTAACTGAAAATCTATTGCAATTTCTTTTTACTGATCAGTACTTTAAAAGTGCTAAAATATCCGGAGACACACGCACGCACAGGTCAAAAGGTCGGTGAGGCTGTCCACGTCATTTATCACATGACAGCTTTTTTCTCCCTTACATACAAAAACTGCTTACCTGAGAAAGGAGAAAGCACAAATCACAATTCTGATGGACTGCGATAATGATACGGTACAAGTGCTGGTACAAGTCGAACCGAAAGTCGAACTATGTTCGAACCTTATCAAACTCTTAGATACGCGCAGGGGAAGCTCGAGGCGCGCAGGGAAAAAATTACGTAATGGATACGGATAGATTACGACAGATTGGCGGAGTTTACAAAATACAAATACGAGCACGGTTGGACTCATTGCTGCAGTTAAGATCAAATGATATAGGTATTAAACGTTTTGGGTGGACAAAAATTGGACGAGTGAGTTACATAGAATGTACATTATGATGCCTGCGTTGCAGCTAGCTCGAGAGCTAGCCGACTGAGCTAGAGAGCTAGCTAGTTATACAAGTTAGATCTCGAGTCTCGAATCTTGCCACGCTGGTAATGTTGCTCGTAATTTTGTCAGTAGTTTGGCTGTATAGCTAGCTCATGCAGTATAGCTATAACTGTGTGTTAGACTGTAACCGGCAGACTGACATGCATGCATTATTGCGACTTCAGTCAGTCTTGATTGCCGTGCGATATTTCAAAACTGTTTGAAGATTGCCCGTGAGATTGCTTGCGGCATGTCATGTACTAGACTAGCTATGTTTTTTTTTGTTTGTTTTGATTTTGTTAGCTTTATAGCATGCAGTCAAAAGATATTTTCTTAATGATACAACATTACTGTCTCATGCAGCTACCAGCTAAGCTCGAGTCAGGCATGGTGCCAGGCCATAGCTAATCAATCTCAAAATTTGTGTGCCCGGCATAGGAAATTTAATATGCCAGCAACGGTACATAGCAACTTCACACAGCAGAACTGTTTTGTGTGTGGCATCATTGACTAATTAGCTACAGCAAACTATTCAACTAACATATCCATCTGTTTTCATCAAATCAATTAACTCCTACATGCCTATCTACATGTATATCATGAATAATTGTAGTAGTTGTATGGTCTCTCGCGCATAGTGTTAATTTTGTTAACAGGAAACATGCAGGTTGAAGCAGTGAGAAATAACCTTCAACAGTTTTACATCAACAAAGGAAAATTCTTCACTGCCATCACAGGATCATTATCACCAAACTACTTTACAAACACTGCACTGATTCATCATAGCTCCAGCGATTCTGATGATATGAGTGAAGCGGTTCTTTTTACAAGAGCTGGAGAGCTCTTTACACCAGACAATCTGTCATCTGATTGCCCTTCCAGAGTCTTGCTAGAAGGTTACTCTGGTACTGGCAAAGCCACATTTGTTAAACAGCTTTGTTTGGAATGGTCTGAAGGTAGCCTATTTAAATCTACTGAGTTGATGTTCTACTTGCCTCTATGTGATTACAGGGTACACGCTATTGATTCCGTTGAAGGTATGGTAGAATACTTTTCGTCTGATTCTGGGGCAGCAAAAGATATTTCCATGCACTTGCAACAAACAGGTGGTAAAAGTGTTATTGTGATAATAGATGGCTTTGACGAGTTTACATTTGCTGTACGAAACAATTCTTTCTTCATGCGGCTGATTAAAGGTGGCTTGCTTCCTGAAGCTAATGTGATTGTGACCTCCCAGCCATGTTTCCTTGCTTCTTTTTATGATGATATGGATGCCAGGATAGATTTGCTTGGGGTTGATAACTCATCAAAATCAGCGTTTGTCTCTGAGAATCTTTCTTCCATCAAAAATTATTTCCTGTCACACTTGGAAAAATTTCCCATTGCAAATCATTTCACTGCAATACCACAAAATCTTGAAATGATGCTACACCTCTGTCAGAATGGTGCTGAAATTCCCAAAACTGTTACAAGTTTGTATGAAGCATTCATTGTAAGTATCATCACCGGTCACTTACAGAAGTCTGGCAAGTTGTCATTTGCTAGTAGGAAAATATTGGATTTCCCCAAAGAAATCTTGGATGCTTTAACAGATATCCAGAAAATGGCTTATGATAACTTAAAGTATGGAAAGCTTAGTTTTCAACCAGATGAGATTCCTGAAATAGTCAGAAGTCACAATTGCTTTGGTCTTCTGAAAACTACAGGCTTTTATATGAGAGATGGCACTGAATCTAAGGTTCTAAGCTTTCTTCACACTGGAATACAAGAATATTTGGCTGCTTGTCATATTGCAGATTTAGATGAATCTCAAATAACTACATTACTGCAGAAATCCTTCATGTCAAAGTACAAGCATGGAGAAGTTCATGGCATGAGCTTGATGTTTACCAATGTGTGGCCCTTGTTTTGTGGAATCAAATGTACCTCGGATAGTTTCCATACTACAGTAACCACTGCTGTCAAGCAAATCACCCAACAAGCATCTTCAAATCAAGAAGTAACCACTATTTTCGAGGATCTGCTAAAATGTCTTTGCATGTTGCAGTGTTGCCTGGAGGTGAGCAATGACCAATTCTATAAGGATATTTGCTTTAATGGGAATTGCACATCTATTAATCTCAGCCTGCAAAGGATACTTCCAAACCAGATATTGGCTCTTGGTACATTTCTTTCTAAATCACAGACCAAGTGGGAGAAGGTAGATCTGTGGGATTGCTATATTCAAGATGATGGTATCAAGACAATTCATTCATGTCTCTGCGGTGTTGGTGTGAATCTTTCAATCAAAGAACTCAACCTTGGAAAGAACTGTCTCAAAGAGTGTTCCCATCTCATAGCTGATATTGTGAATTCTGTTGATCCTCAAAATCTCCAGCTGAGTGATAATCTGTTAGGAGATGCAGGAGTTCAAGATATTGTTCCAGTGTCACTGAAAACTAAATCCTTTCGGTTATTAGATTTTAGCAAAAACCTTATCACAGAAATGGGTGCTGTTGTCATATCTGACGCAGTTGGCATATTAACAGACTTAGACATACGCAACAACAATATTGGTGACAAAGGAATAGAAGCAATTGCCAAAGGCATACAAGCAAGCTCAACTATCAAATGGCTTGACATCAGTAATAACCAAATAGGGCCTATAGGAGCTGTGGAAATAGGAAAGTCCCTTTCACATAACAAATCACTGGACACGCTACTCATGAACGACAACTCCATTGGTTATGATGGGGCAGCCAGCATTGCTACAGCGCTAACCAAGAATGACCACTTGACTGGCCTGTTTTTGGAGGGTGACGAGAGCATCAAAACAGATGCTGCTGTAAAGTTGGTGAAAAGTTTACACAAAAACCTGAAAATGAAGAAGCTATGGCTTCCTGAAACTATACCCAGAAATGATCAAGTGTTGATACAGAAAGAAGAAGATGCCATCAACAAGAAGAGAAGAAAACTATCTAGCAACTCAGAAGCACCAATATTTTTCTTGACTGTTTGTTACTAGCGACTTTTGGCTATGTACCTCAATCCAGACTCTTTCATGTTACTAGATGGGATGGCATACCTAGCTATATTTCTTGAATTGTATATTATCTTTAAATTATGATTAGTTGTATACTCCCTTTATCTTTCTAAGCAATCATCAAATTTTTTGTATTGTATTGTATTGTATTAATGCTTTACAGTGACCAGCACTGAAGGTCGCTTTACAGTGACCAGCACTGAAGGTCACTGAAGGTCTGCAGCAACATGTGCTGCAGCCTTAGGATTACCTAACCTAATTTCAAGGACTTAGACTTAGTGACTTTTAGCTGAAAAGGTGTAACAGAAAAGGGGCCAAAGTAAGGAAAAAATCCCTCCAGCCCCAGGAATCGAACTGCAGGTCACCCAATGTCTAGTCAGGGCCACACTCAGTCTCCTCCAGGAGGGATGGATTTTCTTCCTTAATCCTAAAGTATTTATTGTATTAATGCTTTACAGTGACCAGCACTGAAGGTCTGCAGCAACATGCACTGCAGCCTTAGGATTACCTAACCTAATTTCAAGGACTTAGACTTAGTGACTTATAGCTGAAAAGGTGTAACAGAAAAGGGGCCAAAGTAAGGAAAAAAATCCCTCCAACCCCAGGAATCGAACTGCAGGTCACCCAATGTCTAGTCGGGGCCACACTCAGTCTCCTCCAGGAGGGATGGATTTTAGGAGGGATGGATTTTCTTCCTTAATCCTAAAGTATTTATTGTATTAATGCTTTACAGTGACCAGCACTGAAGGTCTGCAGCAACATGTGCTGCAGCCTTAGGATTACCTAACCTAATTTCAAGGACTTAGACTTAGTGACTTATAGCTGAAAAGGTGTAACAGAAAAGGGGCCAAAGTAAAAAAAAAAATTTGTGTAGCAGTGTGTAAAACAGTATGTATCCAAATTTTTAAGTATATATGTTTTGATGAATAAGTGTATGGTGGTTATCTGGTGATGTGTAAAGAACATTTTATTGTCAGTCTTAATAGCTGCTGGTTATCAGCAAGGAAACTATGTATATTATACATGCATAGGCGAATCTGAAGGAAGGCTAATTCTCTTGTATCCCTGGACTTATAATACAATGTTGACTAGCACCCCACTATATAAAGCCAGTGGACAAAAAAGAAGACAACAGTTACGTATATATTATACAGTTTTAAAGTGTGTACTATATGTGAAGAAACTGAGGGAAATAAGTTTGAAGTTTGTGTCAAGGCTGAGATACTCTAACAGAGCAGTCACTATGCACTACTCTAATAGAACATGCAATTGATAATATTTTTATTGTGAATTATAAAATCACAAGAAGCACTGAGTAAACTTAACCATCAAACAGGCTCTATCTTAGAAAACTATGGTTAACACATGCTTTTCAAGGCATACACTTAAATGTTGAACAATTACAAATGGTGGTATATTCATAATAAGAGAGGAGTGGTTGGAGTTAAATCCTACTTCACCAGATGATTACATAGTAATCTTAAGTTCTACAGTAGTTTTCCCCTAACATTATCAATGTTTCAGTTGAGGTTTGGCCTGTCATGTACTCTACCCACTAGCAATTATGTTTTGTGTTTTTTAATTGGAGCAAGATCTTTTGTCTTTGAAAAGTTGTACATACAATGAAATAAATACAAGGCAATGATGGTCAAACTCAATAATGTCACCAAATATATAGCCATTTGAACAATGACATTACTTTTGTAACTTGTTTTGATACTTCATATTGCAAGTCTTGGTCATTTGGAGCAAACTAGTCATGATGTGTCCAAACTTGAAGGAGCTAGATTTGTATGACAATATACTGCTAATTGTTGTGGTAATCAGCATAATTTCAAAAATGCTGCTATAATATTATTATGTTTTCTAAGGATAAAATTGCAAATGTTTTACAGTGAAATTTTTTTTTGTTTTATAGTAAATAGTTGGTAGACTTACCCAAACTTGCAAGAAAATTTAAAACATAATTTTCTAATAAAGGGTGCTCTAAAATTAGAACATTTGCATTAAATTAACACAATTATAATATGAAAATAATGTGTACAAAATACCTGTTCCAAATTTAGTGGCTTTATGTTTCTTTGAACTAAAGTCATGAAAGATAGCTCTAAGTGTGTCATTTTTTGAAAGTTTATGATGTCTCGTACTATACAACTTCATCTGGCATCTAGATTACATAATACATCACCTCTCTGTGGAGCTCATGTTCATGGAATCCTTTCCAGTAGCAATTTTTCTGCAGTAACTGTATAGGTTTATAGCTAAACGTATTTTGTGCATGCATACCAGAGCTGAGCGATAGTACAACTATCACTATCACAATTTGATAGTAACTTTTATATCACGATAACGATAGTATCATGATAGTACTATCAGTTAATAAAGACATTCAATTTCACGTATACAACACATGTCATGAATACTCCAATTACGTACACACCACACATCTGCTTTTCTATAGTTCACCATAGCTATATAGCTATGCCCTACTCTCAGACATATAGCTATAGTGATCTAAAAGATTATTGTTGATCAGTGATCAGAAATGCATGTGCTCTGGTGTGTGTGTGTGTTTGTGTGTAAGTCATCAATATACAGTTTCTTTATGTGCCTGAAGTGATATCCATATTCTATCAAATGAAGAATAATGCAAAAGAATATGCCAATCTGAGTGAGAAATTGACAATCAAGTTTCAGTCTTAGTGATTGACCTGTGTGGAGGAAATGTTGTGGAGTACAAAAATAAAATATGCAAGCATATGTGCATATGTGCATGTACGTAATTACAAAGATGATCAGTCTGGGGAGGGAAACCACTCCCAAACTACATTCTTTGGGACATTTTATGGTATACTGTATAGAAAAGTTTGGTGAAAGGAAACAAATTTGCTGCAATAGGATTTTGGCCAGAATAAATGTTAGCTAAACCAGATATGCATTGAACAAACGGTTTGGCAGATTTAGTTCAGCAAAACACTGCTCACGGACACTCACCAAGCTTTTCTGCTATTTGGTAAAAAGGTTTTATTTAGGAAATGTGTAGGAGAACTTGGCAGTTGCATGATGCAACCTCTTTATCCTTAAACAGAGAGCAGGTTGAGCTGTGTATATTGTCCAGTTTCCCATGTATGCAAAAATGAAATTAAATGTACATGGAACAGATGGAGTACAGATACAACTCATAGCTACATAGATGTGTGATATGCATGTAAGCTAGTTACAACAGAAGTAACCTGATTGCATGGCTTTGTTTCATTGTGTATAGTGGTGTATTGTGTATATTTCAGTCTCATCAGTCAGTGTTATGCCAACAAAGATTTGACCTTTCACCCTGTGTGCTAGTATACTACCATACTTTTAGGAGGGAGGGCAACTTAGTAAATAGTTGCACCTTATAACTGGCAAAAAGGTATACCTTAAAAGCAATCACACATCTACATATCACTGCACTACGGAAATAAAACTGAGTTTCTTTGTGCATTTTCTGAATAAAAAACTTAAATGAATTTGTACTATAAAATTTGCCTATAATGCTGGAATATAATTATGCACATTGATGACATCATTTTGACTTTGTAAGGAAATATTAGGTTCCTTTCACAAAAATATTATTGGCAGTTAATTGGATGTTCTTTATGCACATTATCTATAGTATTAGACCCCACCACATCACTGATTTTTTTCCCTTCTACTATATCAGTCATTTTTTATACCATTGGTCGGGTGGCTGAATGTATAATATTATAGCCTTTAGTAAGTTTGTTAAGTCAGTAACTAGCTAAAGCATGCAGTCTGAGAATATTACATTTTGGGTTGTATAAACTACCTACATACATTAATAATACTGCCCACCTTTTCAATATTATATAGTTTATGTGGCTGTAACATACAAATTAAAGAGTTTTGTGTACAGCGGTATGACTACAAACACACCTGTATAGAGTCTATATACTAATTTCAGATCACATCAAAAACATTTACACATAGCTACATGCATGGCATGTGTAACTAAAGCAAATACATAACTAAAAGTTTGCAATGTAACAATTGAAGCCTTCATTCACCAACAGGTTAACGGTCATGTTGAACTTTGTCCTTTCCTTCTCCAGCAGAGCTACAGCAGAAAAAATTAGTAGTATATACAATTAACAAGCTCCTTATAATAATACAGACTTTAGTACTCATGATCTTGAGATTTATCATCAGTTTCATCAGGCTGCAAATAATCACCAGTGTAATTGACATAATTCAGTAATTAGATATTAACCTCAAAATGTTCATAGCCTACAAAGTCGGGTTGCTTCATTGCTATGAATTAAAACACAAAATGAATACTTAAATAGATGACATCCATCCAACTGCTGCATGGATACTCAGTACATTACTATACGTATATTCACTATCAATTACAAATATTGGAGCTGACAGATCCAGGATGGGGCATTTGGGGCATCTACTCCTCCTCTTCCCACTTCCTTCTACTGTTTCCTTTTTTTAGAATGTCCAGATCATGTTTTGATATGCAAGATCAGTTTATCACTCAAGAAATACTTATATGGGTTCACAAAGCAGGGCATTACTCGCAAAATTACCTGAAAGAGGGGGTAAAACTGTTACACAGTACCCTTATTTGTGCTAAGTTCCTCTAATTATAGAGTTAGTGTGTAACAACAACTTGTAACAGTTCACAACCTTTCGAATCAACAGTGAAACACTACTGAGAGGTGATTATTTGCTGTTATATGCATACAACATAAGCCTGTAGCTATATACAAAAAAAATGCATTGCTCTTTTTAATAATGTGGATATGAACTAATTTGTGCCCCTCCCCTTGCCAGCTCATGGATGCTTCTGGCAATAGTGGCAATGAGAAAATTTGACAAGGTGTTTTGTACAAAGTCTATCATAGCAATACAAAGTGTGCATGCATATGGTACACTTATATATCATTGAGTGCAATTCGCGTCTCCATCAGTACAGATGTATCACCCCTACAACCAAAACAACTGTCTACAAACAGAGCTTCTTTCCTCGTTCCATCAAACAGTGGAATAGCCTCCAAATTATTGAAGCAGAAACTCTAGAACAATTTAATAATTACATTCTTAACTTAGATTTCCCTTTATTTTACTTTCTGAGGGTTTAACCCTCCTGGATATACGTAATCAGCTGTATTGCTGTCTTCCAGTACATAATCATAACCATATACATAACCCCCAAATGCACCACTGTGAAGCCAAAACTTTTCATCCAGCGTCATCCAAAACTTTCCAGCGTAAAAGTTCATCCATTAAAAAAAAACATTGTGGAAATATCATACCGTTATATGCAATGAAAATCACTTTTTAATACGGAATAGTCTCAGTGCACCTTATTTTAATAAACTCTACTATGCATGCATGACTAACTCCAAATGCAAGTCAAACATGGAAACTGCTTTAATGCTAAGTGGCCTAAAGAGTAGTAATATCTCAGTTTTTGGCCTAAAAATTTTTTCATGGTAACTCAAAAGTCATCTGTGTGTAATAATTATAGTTTTGTGACAAATTATATAGGACATTAATTTTTATAGTATATCATAATAGCTAGCAGGAAAGTTTGGTGAGAGGAAACAAATTTGTTGCAATAGAAAGTTGTTATAGTATAGCATCAGATTTGTCTGAACAAATGGTTTGGCGAACACTGTACTACTCACTCACCAAGCTTTTTTTTGTTATATGGTAAAAGTTTTATTTAGGAAATGCATAAGAGAACTTACCTGTATTTTGTTCTTCAGTGTATGATACAACCTCTTAACCTTTAACAGCGAGCAGGCTGAGGTGCATATGTATTTGCCAGTTTCCCATGCATGGAAAATAATGAAATTAAATGTACATGGAACAAATGGAAAACAGCTCATAGCTACATAGAAGTTTGATTACTTTATGTATGCATATACCGGTATATGTTATAACAGAAGTAGCCAACAAAAAGGACTCCTAAAAATAGATCTTCCTGCAGAACCCCACAGTGAAGTAAGACAGGTGTTACGCTCTATATTGCAATAGATCTTCTAGGGCTCTATTGGTGAAGATTAGGCTTTCTTCTACTAGTTTCAATTTGTAACTGCCACAGTAAAACTGCTTTCTTCTGGCAAACTTTTTTACTTCAAATAAATCTAAACTAAATGTAGTGCCAATGAAAGAGATGTACTCTGTGTACACATGGAAAATTATTGTCATTATTGTTAACTTGGGAGAATTTACTATCAGAGTAGCAACACCTTCACCAGTTGCTGATGCCACACACAGTACCAGTCCACCGTGAGCTGACACTGAGTGCATAAATGCATCAGTTCCAGATGATTTAATGTACACTTCCTCCAAATTGCAATTATATGTAAGTGCACAAGATGGACTATTATGATGAGTATATTTGAGACTCTTACAGCTTGTTATTATTTCTGCCAAAGCAGTGTATTGATAGCGGTTCATTACACAATGAATGCATGAGTGATGGGAAGAACGGTATTAACAGTTCTCCTGAATTACCTTTGATATTGTCCCTGCATTCAATACAAGGCCACCTTATGTTATTGTTTTCAGACTTGAACATTTCTGATATAGAACAATAACTGTCTGTACAGTTTGAAAGTCTTCATTTTGACTTTTTGAGGTATCAAAACACAAGACTCAATGGCCAGATAGGTCATTCTCATATCTGCCAATATTTCCCATAATAGAACTAGACTCTACATATTTGCTACAGATATACCCAACAGATTTAGCCCTTGTAGATTATTACAACAACTAGCTAATATATGTAACTGTATACGACTGACTGTAGCTATATGGTATCTTTGTTGAGCTTGACTATTGTTGCTTTTTGTAGTGATTCGCTGCCATATGTACAACTTGTCAATGATTAAAGATTTTTGTTCAATCCTAGCAAACCGTAATCACTAGATTTTAGGGTACTTGACAGGCCAAACTCCAACCGAAACATTGGCAATATTGGGGAAAGATCTGTTGTAACTTTGTAACTGCTATAAAACTTGATACTACTATAGTGTGACCAACTGGTACAGTGGGATTTAAACTCAATGTACTCATCTGTACAGATATCCATGCTTGGTACAATGTCTAGCGTCTGTGGTAGAAACCCTTGCTTTGTCCAGTTTTCCATCCATAAGAGTGGTGATGAATAAAGCCAGGTGTGTATATCATCTCCCTTTGATTGTATTCTTATGGTCAGTTTGTTCGGGCTTGAACCAATCAAAACTAGTGACTCAATCTCACACGTCACAAAATATCTAAATGCTGCAAATTCCTCAAACAATGTGTGATGGCTCTTAGTTTTTCTGGTTGTAGTTCAGTGGTTGTTGATAAGTTAAGCCGCATAACACGTCTGCAATGGTAAATCAATACACATAACCCAAAAAAGGTCATGTGATCAACAAAAGTAAAGTGCTTAACGTATTTTCACATTGCTTCAACATGTTCTTCACTTCAGTTTCCTTGCTACCAAGATGTGGCAATATAAAGTGCCTCCACAGTGAAGGTGTTTCACTAATTCTTTAAATGTGACTGGATTTTGGGAAAACGATCCAAATCGCACATTAGAAGTTTCGAGATAAACGGTTTCAAAGAATTCAAGCCAGCATAACTCTCCAAGGATAGCAAGCACGCGTATGAAATTTACACTAAAGATGCATCAATCTGTTACCTTTCAGACCACTTCCAGTACTTGTAGCTGCTCATAGAGTTTCCCACCAAATAAGATGCGGGGTGGAGGCCGGGTGGGGGGTGGCGGTGTGGGCAAGGACTAGACCTCAAAATGGAGGCAGACCACGAATGGAGTCCAGAGACGAGATTACAGGGCTATGCTGGCTCCTTGGTGGCTGATATATATAGTATGAGCTGAATCCTCAAAAACATATAATAATTTATGGATGCAACTACACACGATCTTGAAATTTGGCTCATTTGTAGTACTGCTTGACCTGCTAAAAACATTTCAAAATCTTTTTGTTCAAATGTTTGACATAATATTTACGGCCAATCAAAATTTTCACAATACATTTCCTATGGGGAAGCCATATAAGTACATTGTCCATTACAGCCCATTCCTGAACTTGTATGGAGCCAAACTGTATGTGTCTGTTGTTGACACCTTTGCTGTTACCAATAATCATCTGGTTGGCTGAAATGTTAACTCTGTTGAGAAAAAATGCACTTTTAATTTTTAGCTGTTTTTCAGGATTCAGCTCAATGTGAACATATACTATAGTAAAATCTACAGAAAAACGTCTGGTCAACATTATCAGGCTGTCCACCAGTAAACCACTGATTCTTGCCAAGCCAGATCCTTCACAAGTCCTAAAACCGCCATTCGAGCTCTACACACCACCCAGAAAAGATGCCTGTTGAAACCAGCCTCGAGTAGTTTGAGTAGTACTGAGTGTCAAAACTACTAGTACAATAGTGTAGCTACCCACTGGAGGTGTAAGTTTGATTTTGACTGATGTGTGATTTGGATCGGTTTTGTAAAATCTGGTCACAAATCTCTAAAGCACTAGGTAAAAAGGAGAATTATAAACTAGAAGTTCAGGAGGTAATACCGTCAATAAATTGTTCTTAACGGTGCCTTTCATGCTAGTTTCACTAAATCTGATATCAGTTGTTAATTTAGTTTTTTCAAGGGTGTAAACACCCCTCCACCCCCACAGCACTAGATTATGACTATATGGTAAAGTGCTGGACAAAATAAAACTGTAATCATAGACCAATGCAATGGAAGCACTTGACCACATGATCAGGTATTGCTGGCAGGGTCAAGTGTATCAACTCTGAATTGTTTGGTACTGGGGGAGCTTAAATTCCTGGCCAGTGTTATGGTTAAAATAGCTGCAGGATACAGTGTAAGTATAAAACAGTTGAGGATTTTGATGAAGTTTTATCTGAATTCGAGTTCAGGCTTAACATTAATTTTATAGCTATATTTTTCACCTTGTATAGCCTACTGCATACAGCTCACAATCACATAAAAGTGCTACACAGTGCTAGATTTTTTAAGTGCATTACTATAAGCACCTATATTATACTGAACAATTTTGATTTTGGTCATGTCTTTAGCTAGCTGAGCTGGACTGGCCACTCATTCTTCATAACCACGGGACCACTGTTTCACTGAAGAAGCTATTGATCAATTTTTCAGTCACGTATGGACCTGATACTGACTTAAAGTATATTTTGGTATAGCTAATGAGATTTGTTGTGACCGCTTGTTGGCATGCAGTGGTAAACTCCATGCCAACTCTTTTACAAAATTACGGAATGTGGGATCGTTAGTCACTTAAAGTCCTCACGATCATGTATGCATGCAGTAGAGCTAGCTAGTCAAGTTGTTATGCTTTGACTAAAATTCGTACATCTTCATGCACTCTACTGGTAGTCTCGTAAATGTAATATGGTGGCAGTCACTCACTCATCTCGTGAGACACATACATAGTACTTTGTAATTTTGTAAGTTACTGCTGTTTCCAAACCTGTTGGAATGTGTTTAACTGATACATCTAACAGTGAAGTACATCATACATCCTCAATTTAATAATTATGGAATATTTGCTTGATACTGCATAGCTTACAATGTACACGTACGTACAGTACCATGAGGCCCCTCTCCCAGGTACAAGAATGAGGTGATATGACATAATTATTGTATATAATGTACTACATACGTGTACACCTGTAACCTGTAATGTGTATAAATATTGTTGAAATCTACATACAATAAGTGGTAGGAGCAAAATAGTACAATGATGTTGTTTATCAACACTCACAAGATAATAGGACTTACAGTTAAACTATGCAGTTAACACAATTTAGACAGCAGTTTCCATAACTTCTCCTTGACCAAAACTAGGTAGCAAACCATAGTACCCCACTATAGCATCAAAATGTTCCTGCACATTGGGATATAGTTCTACTAGCTGATCAAACTCTGACTTGCGCACAACAATGATATCAACATGATTTATTGCAATTGCTGTGACTTCTTTCTGGTGTTTGTTGTAGAAGCTGTTTAGTCCAAAAAAACTGCCACTAGTCAGAACACTTTGCTGAGTAGTAATGTCAGTAGATATCCTCACCTAAATACAGGCATTCCAATAGAACTGACTGATACTAGTACACTATACTTACACTTCCATCTTGAATAATGTAAAGATCATAATTTATATCTCTTGTAACAACAATATACTGATTAGGTAGATAAAAAAATTTCTTTAATGTCAGTGAAAGCCTTCGTAAGAATGCTTCATCTATATCAACAAACAATGGGATCTAAAGAGATTTAGCACATACATACGTAAATAGCTAAATACATGTGACTAGCTAATTTGCTTCTTACTTTTCGTAACAATCTTTCTGTCCCAGCCATTGCTATTTCAGCCTGCATGCTAAATGACAAGTCATTCAATAAGGAATGGTAATGTATGTTTCTGTAAGAAGAACAAACATTGACCTCTACAAAGTCAGGAAGAAATATACAGACCGTTTTCTTGCCCAGATATAATCCAAATACTCAAGCACATGTCTTTGAAGACTTGATGTGATCTTCTTTTGTTTCATGTATTTCTGTACATATAACCAATGGTAATTTGGATACACAGGACAAACCCAAATATCTAGTATCTTTGAATTATAGATGCAATCATAAGCATGAGTCCATATACAGTACATCCAAATGTTTAAATCTGTGAACAACCCGTGTGTGTGTGTGCATGCTCAATCTGTGCCATCTAGGGGGAGTCACTAGAGCTCTTCTGTGGGAAAAGCTGTTTTGTTTCTGGATGTGAGAAGACTTAAATCCATTGTTCTGAGGACTTAATCTGGCACAGTAAGTACTGTGTTGGTCACCTCCTCCAACAAAACAGACTACACACTGTAGTGTGTGAACAAAATTTCCATCACAATAGTGTTCTCATTCAGCACTGTATGCATTAATAAGTCCCTGTATAATGGGAAATTCACTAACAAACAGAAAACAGTGAAAACTGAATGTTTTCTTTTGTGGGTGATATGATATCACCACTGCACAGTAACACTAACCTTTATTGCTATAATCTTTCCCTTAAACTCTACCAGGTTCTTATTCCAGTTAAATATTTCAGACGCAACATTTCCCAAGATGAAACCAAACATCAGTTTACCAATGATCATGACACAACTGGAGATTATCATTTCAAGCACATTAGTAGCTGAGATTTCACCATATCCAGTAGTGGTCAGTGTAGTCACTGACCAGTATAGGCTAACCAGGTAGTGATATTGGTCAGTGTCAACTAAACCTGTAATAATAATAATACTGTATACCCATTGTTAAATGCAGTGTTATGATGGTGTATATATGTGCATGTGTGTGTACATGTGTGTGTACATGTGTGTGTACATGTGTGTGTACATGTGTGTGTACATGTGTGTGCGCGTGCATGTGTGCATGTGTGAGAGGCAGCATAGCCAAGTGGATAGAGCATCAGCCTGGTGATCGAATCAATGCCCAGTTATGCCAAGTTAGTGTTGTTGTTTCCTTGAGCAAGAAACTATACTGACAATCTCACATTGCTCCAGCTGTTTAAATGGGGACCTGGTGGCCTGGTGTCAATGAAGCAGCCCACCCAGCAGTAACATCAATGGGTACCTGTTGTAAACTTGGGAAGCAAATCCTCAACTGTCCATGTCTCGCATAGTAGGTGAAGGGACTTCAAGTGCCCATGCCTTCACCTGTGAGACATGGCAAAGCCTCCTGTAGGTTACTAGTCCTACCCCAGATGAATTTGCTATGCTGACTTATAGCATCTGAGTAACTCACAGGTGTCCCAGTGTTGTTCCAGTGGGTAGGTGTGACTGTGCTCACATGCATGATATGGTGTGTGTGCGTGTGTGCATGTGCATGTGTGTATCTGGGGTGCAGATACCTGGGTTCCCATTCAGGTAGCTATGAAAAAGCTAGAGACATTTCATCATTGCTGTATTAGATGCATAATGGGTATTGGATGGGTTGTACGAGTTTATGGAAACAATTAAGTAATGAAGGAGTGGAGAGAAATCCTTTAGAAGAAGCCTGTAACTACCCGCCCTCACCACTGATCTGATTTAGATTTTTCAGCAAGAGCATCATCCACTGGATGACTCCCTTCTAAAGCCTAATGTCCGTGCATGATTGTGTATTTGTGTAACCTTTCTGTGTGTCATCTTCACAGTACCTGCTAATCTGGCCCAAGATTCAGTACGACAGTTTGTTGCTGGACAACCTATTGCATACCACAAACATGCACTCCAGTGTGTAGACAGTGTCAGTAGTAAAACACATTGTAGTCCAATAGCAACCATGTGTAGTGACATCCTGTAACATAACAATTAGCTACAATTCATTGGGGTACAATAGATCACACAGAAAATCAGTATACTGCATAAATAATTACTCACAGTGCTCTAAATTGTTGGCTTTCTCCTCTCATAAAGGGAAGTAGCCTGACAATTCTCAACACTCTGTGTAGTCGTAGACAAAGAAACGTCACTGTCCTGGCATCATCGTCACTGATTGGTATTGCAAATATCTCAATAGGCAAGAGTAGAACAAGGTCAAATATCAATCCAGTTGGGGACCGCAAATAATGGAATGCAATTGCTTTATTGCTAGTAATTCTGTTACCATCTTTGTCTTGGTAGATTGTGAAAAACTTGAGGATTAGCTGTATAAATAATGAACTTATCCTGTACTTTTAAATACAATGACCAACCTCTATCACAAAGTAGAGTTCTGCAAGATAGCTCACCACATACCACCCAACAGATGTGTCCACAAAACTAGCCTAGTCATGTAATACATAATAATAAGCAGTGAATTCAGTCTTGTTACCTGGTAGGGTAGGACCAATGAAGTAAATAGTGCTAGAAAATGTCCAATAGCAGAAACTATTTGACCAGTATAACTCTCTGAGTCAATCATCAACCAACGACTTGGGCAGAATTGCTTTAGATTTTGTGCATCTTGATCAAACAATTCATCAGGTTGAGAAAAGTCTCCCACAGTGACATCCGGGAGAGCTACAGATTGTTCCTGAAGTTTTAATGAATGGTATCTCTTCTTTGCTACAGTCTTAATGTGCTCTGCAATGTCTGGATAATGTCTTAAGCAGTATTTGAGATCTGCTTTGCTCAGGATAAAAAGATCACAGTTTGTTTTTGCTCTAAAACAATATCATACAGTACAATTACTGTATAGTAGGGACCAAAAGGTTTGGGTGTGGCCCATGAAAAACATCACCCTAAAACCAGTCTCACTTTTCCTTGAGACGATGATGAAGCAGTATTGGTTAGGTAAAACTAAGCCCAAACAAGCCTTCACATCCACCCAAAACACTTTCAACAAGTTGCTATTAAATTTTTTTCTACATTGGAATTTTCTACTGACTAACTGACCGAGTAACTGATGCCTTCAGACAAGCGTAACTCAATAATGGCTAAGGCTTACAGGCTTGTCTTTTTCATTGTTTGACATCGCTTCAGCCAGACAAGTGCCTTTTGGCATACCGCAGTATGTATAATGCATTCTTCATGGACTTACCAGTGTCCTCCTTTGTGTCCCATTCATCTTTGCTGACAGCAAAAGGTGTCGATTTGGCAGTAGCACATGATGGCTTCCCTTTGTAAAGGAAATCATAAGTATTTTTCATAGTGGCTACTTTGATTGCAGAGGTGCTTTTCAAACAGTTCTTGATTCATACTGCTGTGTAGTAGTTGTACTTTGTAATTAGCTTATTATGTGCATGTCTTGTTTAGTTTTTGTAGTTGTAATTGTATACTTACTGTATTCCTTTGTTGGTTTTTGTAATGTGTATGTACATGTGTTCACTCCGGTAAGGAAGAACAGCTGTGCCGATTACCTGAGGTTAAATCAATAATTAATCAATCAAGAACATCGCTGACAATGCAGTGTAATGGATATTTCACTTTTCAATTGATAGCTGGGGTGCGTGGCACCACTTCTTTCTTTTGATGTGGAATGCATGGGTTCACCAGTCATAATAATTTTATTTTACAAAAAAAAGTTAACAAACAAGTACACAAAATTTTTTGGAATTTTCAACTATAGTAGGGACCATAGCACATTGATAAAAAGTACTGAAACAAGATGGATTAGTGCACAATATTAAATCACAATAAAACAAAAATGTTATATCCCTACTGTGCATTTCTGTTGTGGTATCTTGAGCATGCACAGTAGGGATATAACACTTCTTATTGTTTTACTGTGATTTAAGTCATTTAACATCGTGCACTACTCCAGCTTGTTTCAGTATTTTTTCAACATGCTATGGTCCCAACTTGTTGAAAATTCCATATTTTTTTGTGTACAGTACTTGTTCATTATTACAACCAATCTACCGTATAGGTGGTTTAATTGGCAAGGAATTTAATTCAACAGATAGTTGAAATTTGGTGTGTCCACCAAAATAAAATCCTGCCAATATCATTGTGAAATGCCAGCACGGCAGTGAATGAGCAGCTCATTCACCACCAATAGTCTGCCAATATTTGTAGTTCAATTTCTAATAAGTATTATAATTCCCACCAATTTAACCATTATTATAGCTTACTTAACAGTGGCAGTAATACGGCACCCAAGTAGACAGCTAATTTCACCAAAGAAATTTCCAGCACATATTTGAGTAATACGAATGCTTTCGTCTTTTCCAGCAAATATTTCAACTATTCCAGTGCTAATAAAATATATCTACAAGATGGAATATTAATATTGTAAATCATTACAGAATAGTATACAGACTTACCGCATTTCCCAAGTCTCCCTTCTTAAGAATTAATTCACCACTTAAGAAGAACACTGGTTTACAAGAGAGAGCCAACAATTTTAAAAATGATGTGTCTGCATTTTGAAAAATTGGAACCTATGTGATATACGATGACAACAATTACATTGTGGTTGCTCATTACCTGTTCAATCAATTTCTTGTGAAGATTCAGTGCAATATCAGCTTTAAGTGATACTGGCAGGCCTTCAAATATGTTCTGTAAGTCAATACCTCTTTCTTTTTGCCATAAATGTGCATAGTGACTGGACAAAAGTTATTCAGTATGATGTTAGAAACATGTGTTATTCCCTTACCACACAACTCTTTGAGTTATAGAAGAGTCAACTTTATTATCCTGAGTTAGGTTAAAATAAAATTCTAAAATTTAAAAATTATTATTCCCACCTTTAAGAAAACTTTTATTGCTGATATTTTTTCTTTGAAGGCACTATACAGAGAGGCAGTATTAGTCAAACCAGCAGCAATGCTTCCTAGCATGTATCCATAAGCTATCACTGATATGATCATGATTGTTAGTGCATATGTTCTCTGTTAAATGGAATAACAATCTTACTAATGTGAAATACAATGATGATATACCAACCTCAAAGTCTGTGTATGCTACAATATCGCCATAGCCTACAGACGTGGAACTTGCTGATGCCCAGTAAAATGTGGTCACATATCTCCGGAATCTGGAATCGTTTGTTGCTGAGCAAAAACAGGACAACAAGTAGTAAAGTTATAGTTGACAGTAGCTAACACACATAACACACACAGACCAATAATGTTTATAAAGATACAGTACTATCAGAACTTTGAAATGCTACTAAAAAAGCAATCGTTCATCTGATCAAATGTAGTGTGCCTTGTTAATGTATATATACAAATTACCTACCAAAAGGTGTTAGTGCAGTCTCTTGAAACACCCAACCACTAGTGGTACATGTAGAATCACCAGTGACTTGCAGTAAAGTATCGGCCCACACAGAACATGCTACTGTGTACCAGCAGCAGGAAATCCAGTGTGTCCCAAGTCCCAGAAAAATGAAAAACTTGATTGATCTATACAAATGCAAATTATGCATCTTGTGTTTGTATCAGTTTAGTATGCTCACTGACTTTAACAAGTTAGCAGGCATGTACATAGATTCTTCAACATAATCGAAGATGAGAATCTATTTGACGACGAACATGAAAATACTATACGTATGTAGTAATCCTGGATGCTCTTACCAGTTTGTAAGCTCTTATGAGTCGATTTAGCCTCACCAGTGATAACATAGTGAGTAACTCATCTAAGTAGAAAAAACTGATTTCATACATGATATAAAAAACATTCACACCTCCATTCCAAATAGCTAGAGACAGCAGTTCAGTGGGACAGTTACCCAAAAAGTCTAATAACAGGTTTGTTTTAAGGTAGTGTATGGCGCACATCACTGGAGCTGTCACTAGGATCCCTTCAGCATTGAAATAAGCAGTATGGACCTTCAGAACTCTAATACAACTAGGCTATAAGCACATTAATACACTATATACAAACACTTACATGTCAATGTAAAAGAAAGCATCAATGAAATAATTGATGGTCCAGAGTGGTGGACTTTTAATATAATATGAAGCTTGTAAGCTGATGGTTATGCAGCTAGTAAAACTTAGCACACAAATCAAAATTTCCCATACAACACTGGCCTTTGATTTAGGCATGAAAACATACCTTTAATGAAACCCAAAAATTGTAACAATGATTTTGATGGTTTGCAACTTACGGTAACAAAATGCACGCAAAGATTTTTTTAAGGTTCTCTTGGATTTTTTCCTTAGTTGAAAAGTGATGAAGCCCTATTTCACCACTTTGACTTGAGTTGGTGGATGTAGTACTCCTTTGGTGACGTTCAGCCAAACCTTGTCATTTAAATATAACAGCTATACATAGTGCAAAACTGGTCACATACTTTCTAATTGTGATTCACTCAGTCTATTGGACATTATTCTCATCAGCTTAACTTGTTCTCCTCTGCTTAGAGCAATTCCCATTTCGTCAAGTGTCAACACCTTATCATCATCAGGGTTGTACTTCAGGAATGTGACATTGGGATAAGTGGATACACTCAGGGGACAAGCCAGCTTAATTCTGTCAATATTGTCTGTTAAATTAGCAACTATTTTTGTCAACACTGATTGCCTAAAAACCAAGTGTCAAAATCTATTTCCTGTATAAGAGACATTATCTACACACCTTGTAACAATGTTTATTGGTACTGTCATTGATACTGCCAGAGCAGAGAATGTGTCATGTTTTATAAAGCTTCTTGGTGGTATAGTCCTCTTGCGACTGGTAATGTTAGCAAGTTTATCAATGATGTGTGTCTTCCTAAATGCTCTACTGATCTTCTGAAGTTGACTATAACATAAATTTAAATTCTATTCATTCTTTGATATACACACCTTTTAATCGCAGGAAACTCTTTCAAAATACTTTCCAACTCCAGCCTATCTATTCCCAATAGTTCACAATGTGTTGCAGCTCTGGCAGTTATTATAGAACGAGATTTACACAACAGGCACAACTGTATGATTTAAATAGCTATACAGTTTAAAATTATAACAATATTTTACTTCTCCAAAATATCCACCAGGTCCAATCTTAGCAATAACATGACTGAGGTTCTCAGCTAACACTTCCACTATTCCTTTCCTCACACAGAACATCTCATGGTAGATATCTCCATGATACATTATAAAGTCACCCGGGGAGTACAGATATACTGTCATGCTGGAGGCCAGCTTCTTCATGAAGGAAAGATCTGTGTTAGCAAACCATGGTATGTTCTCAATGGTTCCTCGTAGATCAGTAAATAATACTTCCTCCCTTAAACTCTCTGGCAAGTCACTCAACAAGTTTGAAACGCAGTTAGCCTCTCCCCTGATAGTATATATAATGTATTTACAATACAATGTCACTAAATGTGCACCTTGACTGTTTCCACAGTAGGTTATAATGATGATGAATTCTGCCAGGTAATTGTCTGTCTGTTGTGTGCTGTCTAACAAATTCCTTTACCACATGCAGTCTTCCTCGAAAGGCCACCCTAAAAAATTGCACATCAACAAATGTATGGATAGAATATGTGCTGCTGACTTTGATGCAAGGGCACTGGTCAGTGTTGCTGCAACAGCTCCAAGAATGTACCCATAGAGAATTATTCCAGTGATCATTGCAGATATGGCCAATATCTTATCTCTGTCATTGTATGGTGTAATGTCACCATATCCTACTGTTGTCATTGTAGTAGTAGCCCAATATAGTGAGGTAACATAGTCATGTAAAGCAGTTGTGTTGAGACTTAATCTTTGTTGGTGAGCCCAACTGTCCTTTAAACACCTACAAAATACAAAGTATATATCTGTGTACATGTTCTTTATGACTACAGACTTTCCATCATGGAAACAAGCTATCATAAACCATATACAAGCTCCAATGTGAGTTATGGTAGGAATGTAGACAAACATTCTAAGAAAATGTACTTTGCTTGAGCTGACTCGGACAGAGTGTGATAAATCATCTTCAAGTATCACCCACAACTGTGCATTGAACACACAATAGTAAATGCTGCATGTTAATATACGGCACTTTCCCTCACCCTCCACCATTTAAATACCCGGTTCAATTTGTAGAGGGCCACATAGTTCCAAGGATCATTCCACACAACAGAGAATATTTCAATTGGGAGAATAGCTATAAAATCTAATAAAAACTTCCAACTTTTGACATAATGAACGAGCACTGCCCACGGCTGATCAACTACTATAGCTAAAAACAAGACTTTCATAAGATCTAGATACACAGATTATAATACATCTTACCATTAGCTCCTTCATAAGCAATCTTCATGCTAACAATCATATCAGCAATAAACAGTACATCAATGACATAAGTAAAGGCAAACACAACACGTCCTGAACTACCACTGTTATATCCAGTATTAGGTTTGAAGCGGGTGAATGCAGCCATATAACAGTAGATCCATACAGTGAATAGAATTGTAATGAACATTAATGCATTCCAGATGATGTAAAACTTTGAACCAGGTACAACTATGTAGTCAATAAATTTCCTACAAACAAAATGCTTTATTATGAAACATGTATGCTAGCTATACGTACAGCTGTACCTGTACGTCCTTTGAATTGTGCCAACCTATATTATACGATGGAAGATGTTGTAAGGTATACGTGTACAACTGTATACCTTCTGAGGGAGATCTTTGATTTGCCTTTGCTTTGATTGTCTAATACTTCCAAACCTGATTATATGTTAAACAGTTTATAGTATAGTATATTACATACAATATTACACATATACCTTTCTGCCTCTCCTTCTGACAAGATACCTTCAATGACTGCACCATCATCAATTAGTATTATTGAGTTGGGTTCTTCTTGTGCATTTGCACAACTTTCTGCAAACTGTGTCCTCAAATTAGTCCTCAACTGCAGACCAACTAGAATCCCATCAGTCCGTGATATACAAGCTTATACTGCACATTTAGCTTACTGATTGGGTAGTGCTTTTCAAGGATGTGAAAGTCACTTGCTGATAAAATTGCTAGTTCACATAATGTACCAGCTCTTATTGTAACTGTAGACATCATCTTACACATCAAATTGATCTATGGTGTATAGTAATATATTAACACAATAGTAAGTTACTGGGTAGCAGTGACAATTCTAGACTCAACATACAAGGGGGCACAGCATCAATGTTGTAGAATAGATGTATAAGTAGAGATTTCAAGGGGATGCAACCCCAGAAAATAGCTACGATTTAAATGTTGGGTTGAAATTGGTACTAAAACTTAAAATTGCTAAAGTGAATCTACAATGCAACTTTTCCCCAAAATGGGTGGGGAAGGAACTGTCTGTGTTTTAGTGAAACTTTCATTGCAAAATTTGCATTACAATTCATGAAATTTATGTACATGAAAATTTCTCATTGCATACGAAAGTCTTATAGCAGTTTCCAACGACAATTCTTTATTATATGTACATACTTTTCCGAAGGAGTCACCAACATTTAGTGTATACTTGACTTGTCCTGACCCATCTATCACCTGTAATAGTAAAATTTCAAGGTAATAGACTGTTGGAGTAGTACAATTTAAATGCTTTAAGTTAATAAAACTTAATTATACTACATGACTGAAGTACACCTCTATCTTACTTCAATATTCCCTCTCTGAAGAAAGTATAGACCATCTCCAATTTCTCCTTTCCTAATGATCACTTCTCCTGGCAGATACAGTGCTGGTTTAATCATTTGTGACAGTTGCCGGAGATAGTGGGGACTGTTTCTCTGCATGAACTGTAAGGCAATCTGAAAGACAAATAATATAATCATTGTAGAAATATAGATGATGTTAACTACTATAGTGTTACTCTAAAACAAACTTACTGCATCTAACATGGTCTGGTGAGTCTCAGTGAACAAGGCTGTCCTAAGATTTTGCGGTAGCACGTTCAGTACATTTTCAATTTCCTCTCCTTTGTTTTCCTTCCACTACAATTAAAGGCTTTACTAAAAATCAATAGTAACAACTGTTACCATGTATTCATATCGGTCTACTACTCTTTTACGCAGAGTTTCTGGCAAAGTCATTTTCAGCTAAAAAAGACAAAAGAATGTAGTTATAAACCACATACAGTACCACTTACCATGTGCTCTCGAACAATCTTCAAATGATATTTGAATGTGCTAACTTTAGTTTCACGGTTTGTGAGTAGTGCAGCAAGTATACCAAGTATGATGCTCAGTTTGGTACATTCCACTATCATACAGATCAGGGCAGTTAACTTCTCCTTCCAATTTTGAGGGCGAATCTCTCCATAACTGTGCACACACAAAAACCCACATGTACATAATTGTACATGCATTTTAATATGCTAACAATTTGAAGAGTATCATAGTCTTATACAGCTAATCACAGCAAGGTTTATATTTATATCTCCACCAAAATAAAACAGTAAGCAATTTTTAGTATACAGTGTTTTCATCTTAAGCATGGAATCTGGTTATATGTCACTGACTTACCCCACTGTGGTAATTGTGGTAATACTCCAGTAGTAGGATGCTAAATATCTCTGATAGGATCCTGCTTCATTCATATTAATACCTGTAATGTGTGTAACATGTAGTATGATGTGCAAATGTCTGAGCACAGACTATTGCAGGAGGAGATCCAGGGTTTGGCAAGGGAGGGTACACCAGGGTAGTAGGTATATGGAGCAGGGGGTCTGGGGGAGGGGGCATAGCCCCCCCCAGAAGCTACAGCTATTTCATATGATTCAGGACTACAAATTTTGATGTGGAGTGGTTTTACGCACAAATATCTAAATTATACTGCTTTCTAAGTGATCAAGAGTTGTATAGGGATAAGTGACAGTCATGAGTAGTCAGCTATATAATATGAGCTTAAAGAGTGGCATACACAAGACCACGTGAATTTCATTTACAGAATATTCTTAGTAGGCTAAGTGTGCCCATGCATGGGATAGTGCTATAGATGCTAGTTTTTTCATACTCAGCAACTATGGATGTCTCAATAGAGTTACAAGTGGTGACTGTTCTATTAGAGTATTTGACTGACTGCTCTATTGGATCTAGTATAAAATTTTTTTTGGAGGGGATGGGGGGCATGTGTCCCTGTGCTCCCCCTTGGATCCGCCACTGTACAATATTGCATAACTTTAGGACCACCTGGTATTAAAGCTCTGGCAACTAAAAATGGTGCATTTTACTTCTGTTGTAAAGCTTTCAGTATTTCTTTAAAGTACTCTAATAAAAGATGTACTGACACATACTGTATACAAATTACACAGTGGTCACCATACCATAGTCCAGTTCAGTGGTGTTAGCCCAACTTCCATTCTTACACCTACCACCATCACTGATGTTGTCACAGGCTATCATGTACCATATACAAGACCAGAAGTGCATACTCAGCAGTGATGCTGAAATTGCCTTCAATGAAACCCAGAAGAATGAACTGGTCATTATATTGCTTTCCATATTACCTGCAATTGAAAACAAGAAAGAGTAAAACATACTCGTTATATGAAGATAACAGCTACTATAGCAACATATTCAGTGAGCAATTTGTTCTATTCCCTCCAATTCATATAGGGTATACAGCACAAAAATCATTGGCTTGTGATTAGGTAGGTACTATTGTGATAAATAAGGGTTGCCTGCTTAACAATAAAACTAAGATCAACTGTTACAAGAATAAATGACTTTGGTCTTGAGCCTATCTGTAAGCCAAGGGAGTAATTGCTCACTTGGGTCTAATAGAACATGGTGGGAAAAATAGCTATAAAGAGGAAAGTAATCTCACAGTTTCAACAAAACATAAATTTATAGAGCAGCTGATATTTTGTCACTTTAGCTAAACAGGGTTCAATGCATTTACTTACTAAAGAATTTGAAGACTCTGAAGAACCTCACACATCTGTTCAGTCGTAGATAAGCTGCTATAAGGACTTGGTCATCTGAGGCAAACGAGAATATTTCCAGTGGCAATAAGCTGAACACGTCTATTACAATTGTCTTTGCAACTTCTCTTCCAATTTTCCGATATTCTTTTATAACTCTTCCCTTGTGTTTGTACGACGTAACAAACTGAGACAGGACGTATAGTAAGTACATGAAGTCCATTAAGTAAATCATTGCCAAGTGCCATGAAATGTCAGCGTTGATAGCTGCTTGAAACCAAACGAAAACATAGCTTACATGTATAGCAATACATTGTAAGAAGTTCCAGATAAACACTCCATTCGAGTTAGGGTCTAACGGTAGCTTTAAACACCTGAGCATATCGCTAAAGTAGTGACTAGCTAGATGAAAAACGTTACTAAGTAAAACCGTGTCATTTGTAAATGGTACGTATTGATTGGCTATTTTTCGCGCACGCGCAGTTGTGTCCGAAAATCGCTCAACGTGAACGCTTTTCTATGATTCAACAAACATTGTATAAATCAGTAGACCTATGCTGTTGATTTGATGTCTCTACTTAGCGTTTCAATGTAATGGCAATGCTCTGCAGCTCTAGATGATAGTGGTTCGGTTTTTGCCGTGTCGTTAACGTCTTTCTTGCCGTGCTGTTTTTTTTTTTTTTTTTGCTAATCACTATAGTCCCATCAAGTGTATCCGGGTATAGCATCTTAATGATAGTTTACTCTCACACTACTACACTCCATGCATCATCTGGTCCATGACTGACCACTGCACTTTCAGTAGCTAGCTACTGTTAGTGCTATCCAAGATCAGTTGTATGATCAGTATCTATTAAAGCCTCTTCACCCACAAGGAACAAAAGCCACTGCCAAGGAAAAAACAGCTACACTATAAAATACTCTCCCATAAGCAAAACTAGGTGTTGTTGTTCTTGTCAAAATAAACTTTAACCCATCTGCAAACGGTTGAAACACTTCCCACAAACCTACTATATTTGGTCCCCGTTGTCACTGTAATACACCTAATACTGTAGCTCTCTTTCTGCCAATGTAATAAAAGCAACCCCAATAACAAAGGGAGTTAAGGAACTATTTTAAAATCAAACTCCTTATTACATACATTTTCTTCTATAATTCTGAATCCAAAAATAGAGGTCATGCCATTATCCAGGGTACACTGTGACATACTTAAAAGACGTGCAGAATGTTGAAGCATTCTTCTGTATTACTTTCCTCCATGGTAGCTAGTGAGTAGAATCCTGAAATTTGAACAGCTGCCTGTAAGTTGTACATGTACATACACACACACATAAAAGCATTTGATTTATTGTTTTAACTCCACACAATCGGCTATAGAGTTGTTTTTCCTTGCAGGAGCAAAGCCTTTGGCTACCATGCTAGCATGGTCACGCCTATCCAGTGAACCAGCACTGGGACATCTGTGTGCTACTGAGGTGATCAGAGTTTTGCAAGGCAAATTCTCCAGGGGAATGACTAGTAACTCACAGGACTCACAGGTGAAGGTGTGGATCTTCACCCATTATGTGAATCATGGACAGTTGGAATTTGTTTCCCTGAGGTAACTATTACTAACTATTGATGTTAATTATAAAAGTGGGTGGGCTACTTCCTCAGGTTACCAGGTCTCCATTAAACAGACTTAATTGAGCAATGTGGGTAAAGTTTCTTGCTCAAGGAAACAACAGTAACCGGGCATCAAACCTTACCAGGCCCAGAGCTACTTGGCTCTCTCATACACACACCTGCATGCGCACATGCGCACATGCACACACACACACACACACACACACACACACACACACACACACACACACACACACACAAACACGCATGCATGCATACACACACACAATCACATCTATTGTAGTTACTATATGCAAACAGAAACATGCTGGTTAGCATGCAAAAGTAAAACTATTAGCTGCCATTTAGATGGTCACACCAATCCAGACGTCTGAGTACTAAAGGCAAATCCTACTACAAGAAGAAGTTCCCTGTAAGATGGCTATACTGTGACTCATGCACATGAGTGAGTACTAAATGACTAGCTGCATGTTTTATAAGACACATGGATAGATAAATGGCATTTGCTTTTCTGTTTACATAAGGATAGGCTGTAGCAAATGAGAGCAAAGTTTCTTGTCAAATCATGCCCATCTGCAAAAATTTTAATTTCCTACCAGATAATAGTAATTCATATCATAGTACAATGATCATACAGAGCATTGAAATTTTTTAAAATTGTGTCCTTCATGTCAATGTGGCCAATGAAATAAAGTTAAAGTATAGTATGTTTGTTATAGCATCTCTTACAACTTTTAGAGAAGTTTTCTGAATGGATGTTCCTTCTACAAATGTTCTGTTAGCTGACGGCTATATTAGAGTATTTCAATTGACAGATGTACCCTACTTCACAGTTCACACTCCAAGTATACTGCACTCTTTTTACCATCTCTAGGTATCAAACAACATAGTGTCCCTGCTGCAGCATAAGTAGGAGTTTCTGGAGCCTCAGGAACCTCCTCCTTATAATGTGATGTGATTATTATACACAAACATAAGACGTGGAAATGTTGCAATAGATGCATTATAATGTGCACTCCCAAGTATTACTTGGTTTCAGCTCCTGAATTGTAATGGAGAACAGAACATAGAGTGTGTCTGCAAATGATCTGGATGGTAGATGGTATGAAATTACCAAGTATACAATGTAGTTACTATTTACTCAGTAACATATGTAGCACTGATAAACTACATAATTTTTTCTACATAGTTGTTTGTCAGTTTCAAATCCTTTGAATACTTTGACTGCTCTATTATGTTAGAGCATCTGATTTCAGGGCACTAAGTTCTTTGGTAGAGCCCAGTCCCTACTTGTACTGTTCATGAGAGAATTTGTATGACATGTCAGCTTATAAGTTGGTCTCAGCAATGTAGCAAACAGCAAAGTAATTTTGAATACAGTTCAAGAAAATTATCATGCAATATATTAGGGATCATGAAGGTTAGGGCTTTTCTGGACAAAACAATCACTCTAAAACTACCCTCACAATGCCTTCATGGCACCTTGGCAGTATTGGTTATGAATAACCAAGCCTAAAGGTTCCTTCAGTACAACCTGACAGGCTGACACACTTCTAAAAGTTGCTACAAAAAATTTTAGTGGAATTTTTCTAATGACTGACTGCCTGACTGATGCCTGCAGACAAGTGCAACTCAATACTACATGCTTGATTTTTTCACTGTTTGATGCTACTTCAGTTGGACAGGTGCCTTTTGGCATACTGCAGTATATACAATGCATGCTTCATGGACTTACCTGTGTCCTCCTTTGTGCCCAAATTCACTTTTGCTGACAGTGCAAGCTGTTGATTCATAGTAGTACCTCATGATGGCTTCCCTATGTTTGATGGAAATTGTCCGAGTTTTACGTTGTGATTGGATTGATTGCAGAGGTCCTTCTCCTAGCATTCTTCATTGTAATACTGTGAAACAGGCTGAACATAGCTGAAAACAAACCATACTGGCCACTTCACTAGTCAGTAATTGATATTTGGGACGTGCGTTCAGATGAAAACAATAAGCCTATCCATTCTAAAGTGGTATGCATGGGTTCACCAGCCATAACAATGATACAAAAAAAGTTAACAAACAAGTAAGGAAAATTAAGAAGTTTGATTATGGATCATAGAAATAAAAAGTAGTGAAACAAAGAAGAAACCTACACCTGAAGATATACTAGTATATCTTCAGGTGTAGGTGACCTCCCTTGTTTCACTACTTTTTATTTCTATAATTTCTTATACATGTACTTGTTATTCTTATATTCATTCATGATTAATTAACAATGTATGTAAGAACGTATTCACATGAACACTACGCCACATACATGCCCACAAATACACTTGCACTATATTGCTACCATGTAGACTGACAGATACATGTACATGCGTGTACACGTACACACACACACACACACACACACACACACACACACACACACACACACACAGCTTATCACCTGTCAAACGACAATAGCAGAGTCCTGGATCAAACTGGACCTGGCACAAACACACACACACACACATGCCACATACACGCACACATATTGGTAAGCATAATTCTAAAAACGAGAACATAAAATCAACAACTAATGAAGACAAAACCACCGTAATTTATTTTGTTTCTTTGCATCACTACTGGACTCTTCCACTAAAATACTCTAATAGAGCAGTCACCTTCAATCAAGACTGCAGTGGGCCAGCCATCACTACTACTTGAAGTTGATTAATGGACATGGATTGGTTTTATATTGAATTAATTGTGGAGAGACTGCTGCAGCTGCTTCTTGATGACAGTCATCAGGGGTGGATCCAGAGTTTGGAAAGAGGGGGGGCACTTTGCTGAAAAACAGTTGAAGACCAAAAAAAAAAAAAGGTCACAACAATAATAGCTAGTTATTTACCCCAAATAGCTATATCACGTCTGTTATGTAAAATAAAATCCTATTTATAGCTTCATAGGTAAGCTATACACTGCCTCATGAACATTGTGACTGCTTTATTAGAGTAATCGACTGCTCTATTAGAGTATCTCGATCTTGTATATGCAATTTCTTGAAGGGAGGGGGGACATTTGCCCCAAATGCCCCATCCTGGATCCGCCATTGGTCATACTACGGTGATTACATTTCACACTACTTCTTTAGCTTGTAGGCTTATATATTTAATAGTAATGTTAGGTTAACAGTTAATTAACAAAAAGAACACATGAGATGAGGTGGTATTACAGTCACTGACAACAATGTGGTACCGTGATGTAGCTTTTACTGAACTAAATGTGAGGGCAAAACTATTTTTAAAATGGTGCTATGGTTAGTATTGGGGATCAGACAAAAACACATTGCTATCTATGGACAGTCCATCAAATTCTTGACTGCTCTATTAATCCTGTGTGATGTTTAATTTAGATTTAACAACAGCAAATGGTATAAAACACTCAGTTGGTTATTTCCATACTCCATTTTGTTCCTAACCCAATTCCATTTCCCTAGAATTGTACTTATCGCACACCACTATACACTATATTAATGCTGCATTGTTTATGTTGCATTACTTATACTGGTACCAATGTCAATAGCAGTGGTACTCTCTATTCCATAAATATAGTAACTTCCTGTATTCACGCATTAATAAGATCAATCAAACAAGTACCACTTTTTACACCAGCAATTTGACCTATTAGATTATAGACTGATTGAATTATTGACTTCTAGAGAATAGGCTGGGCCATGGAGGAGAGTGCTGCCCTATTGTGAGAACCCCAGGGAGCACAGTTTATACTCTTATACAATATGGTTCTTTTCACAAAGAGGTCACCACTAATAGTACAATGTGTATATGGACCCATACAGTCAAGAGGTAGTCACTACTACTAATAGTCTTGTAGAACCAGGATCTAAATCCAATCAAGCAACCAAGAGACTGAATCAAGAAGCCCTTGATCAAGCACTCTGAGAGCTAATTTAACTTTAATGAGTATTTACGAAGCTTTTATGCTGTTGCCAAGTGACCACACTTTGAGGACAGTAGCAAGATCATGGAACAAAATAATTATAAGTGTCCAATTGCAAGGTTTCCACATTTCAGGGTGTCCTGTTTGAAGGATTCAACACTGCACGTTTGTAATTTAATGCTCTATTAGAGGTTAAACTCACGTGATTCATTTACCAGCGTTCCGGAAGAAAGGTGTGACGGTGCAGGGTAGATTTAATGCTAGCAGTTCAGTAAAAACATTCTAGTAGAAGTCTTCATATACCAGTATTATGAGTGAAAATGCTGATCTAACTCTGATTAACGCGCAGCATTCATCCACCCCTATTACGGAGGCAGCAACAGATGGCTGGGACAATCTCAAGGATTATTTCCAGATTAAGGGACGAAAACTTCTCGACCAATTCAACAACCTTGGCAGAAAATTATCAGATACTTTCACTGGAGTATCCATCTATGTCAACGGCTTTACGGAACCCAACGCGGACGAGCTGAAGACGCTTATCCACGACCACGGCGGAGCTTACTGTTATTACTACACGCCGTCCAAAGTGACGCACATCATCACAAATAATTTGCCTGATACTAAAGTGAAGAATTTAAGTGCTGGAGTAGTTGTATGCACTCCAGCATGGATAGTTGACAGTATTGCTGCTGAAAAGATTCTCCCAGTTTCAAACTACAGGTTGTACCATAAAGAAACAGAACAAGGGTCACTGAAATTTAGTACAGTTGGTAAGGGGAAAGGCTCTGCATCAGGGCCAACATTAAAGAAGGCTAAATTAGATGTAAAAGTTAGCAACACTACTGCTGGCAGTGGTAGCTTAGTAAAGTCCACTAGTACAACCTTACCATCTGCTGCTAATCTTATATCGGAGTTTTATTCTCACTCTCGATTACATCATTTGTCAACGTGGAGCACAGAGCTTAAAGAATTTACGTCAAGAATGAGGTCACAGATCACACCTAAGCTTGTTAAACTTCCTACAACACAGTCAGTAAGAAAAGATGGTTCTCAAATATTTGTACATATTGATTTGGATTGTTTCTTTGTGTCTGTCGGGCTAAGAGAGAGATCCCATTTAGTGGGTAAACCAGTGGCTGTTTCTCATTTCAAAAACAATTCTGTTAGAGATTGTGAGTCTGGAAAGAAACTACCCACTGAATCAATGTCTGATTTAGCATCTTGTAACTACCAGGCCCGTGATAAAGGGGTACGTAATGGTATGCTTGTGGGTAAGGCATTAAAACAATGTCCTGACCTGATTATAATACCGTATGAATTTGAAAAGTATCGCAGTGTTTCACAAACATTTTATGAGACGCTGTTGTCTGTGTTACCAGAAGTTGAGGCTGTGAGTTGTGATGAAGCCTATATGGAACTAACTGATTATGTCACTTCAGTCTCAGAGGCTTGTGAGGTTGTGGAGAAACTAAGAAATGAAATATTTAACAAAACACAGTGCCACGCTTCTGCAGGTATTGCCCATAACATGCTGTTAGCAAGATTGAGCACTCGGAAAGCAAAGCCATGTGGACAATATTATCTGCCAAGTTCCAGTGTTAAAGAGTTTTTGAGTAGCCACCTTGTATCTGATCTACCTGGAGTTGGTTATTCAATGTCATCAAAATTGAGTGGCCTAGGAGTTACTACTTGCCAGCAGTTGGCCCAACTCCCTATTTCAAAACTACACATAGAATTTGGGAAGAAAATTGGAACCAATTTATATAATTTTGCCCGAGGGATAGATGATAGGTGTCTGACCTTTGAAGTGGAAAGAAAATCATTATCAGCAGATGTCAATTTTGGTATCCGTTTTCAAAAATTTTCTGATGCCGATGAGTTTGTATCCAACTTGTCCAAGGAAGTAGAAAAAAGAGCTAACGAAAGTAATCTTGTTGGGAAACTGGTGACATTAAAACTCAAAGTACGTAAACCTGATGCACCTATTGAGACTGCCAAGTATCTTGGACATGGTGCTTGTTATAACTTATCAAAATCATTACATTTACCCACAGCCACATGTAAAGCTTCTGTTCTTGAAACAACATGTAACCAAATCCTACGACAGCTAAATATTTCTGTCACTGACATTAGAGGTATAGGGATACAATTAAATAAACTGGATAATACTTCTGTTAAGAAAATGGAATATGCTGACCTTCGTAAAACATTTGCAAATTCTAAACCAATCTCCAAAAGAGCAACGGACCCTGCAACTAGTACCCCTGAAATACCCAGTAAGGCTTCATATACACCAGTTGGTAGTAGTCTATTGGATGAGACATTTGAGATCCCTCCAGCATCTCAACTTGATGTGAGTGTGTTTGAGGCCCTGCCTGAACATTATAAGACAAAAATATCTGCTCTCTATGCTAGAGAAAATAGTAAAGCTACATCATCCATTCTGGATCCTTCTAATGCTATAAGTCCACCATCATCTAAACCCAAACCTGTAGACACCACTCAGTTTAGTGATACTAATATGGTGGCAGTGTTTGCATACTTAAGGGACTGGTTGAATCATTCAGAAGATGGACCTATTGAGAGTGACTTGGAGTTATTCAGTGAGTATCTAGTTAACCTATTGGCTACTCACATGGACGCTGTCTATTGTATGTTACGATATTTGTGGAGGAGAATAGCTAGCCAACAGTTGACTGGCTGGGAGTCCGGCTTTGTACAGTTGTTGTCAGCAGTGCAGGCTGAAATGGCAAAAAAATATAATGCAGAATTGAACACAGACTTTATTCAAAGTATGAGTGGTGTTGGTTGATACTGTATTGAATTGGAAGCATGTATGTGGACCATGTATTTAGTTTGTCATGACAAATTCTTTGGAATTGTTGCTTTGTAAAAAAATGCCATGATGTATAGAGAACTATGAAGCCAAGATGCAGGCACTTTTATATTGCAGACAAACACAGACCTATGTGTGTAAAAGTATTCACCTGCTTTACAATGTTCCAATTTTATGTACTGTAAATCAGGAAAATTTCAACATTTGAAATAATCATCATTTAAAATTTCGGCACAAAATAGAATTCTGTGAGATAGCCAACATTTGTACCTGCTATCATGATTGCTATTAACTCAGTAGTTCTGCTGGATTGAATTAGAGTAAATCTGAGCACCAGCAAGGTAGCCTAGCAAGCCTGGACCACTGCCAAGCTTTCAATGAGGTTTTCAATATGAAGCTCCGAACTATACTTCCTCATGGGTGCATGGCATAGTGAAAAATTAGCAAAGTGTTATAGCTAAGTACTGAATAGTTTGTCATTTTAATATTTGTTGATGGAGCCGACAAAAAATTTTTGATAGTGAATTTTTCCTGGTTTACAGTAGTATACACTGTAGTTGTCATTTCTGTTCGGACAGGCTGGCCTAAGGCCTACTTTGGAGTATACAAATACAAAAAGTGATATCTAATCTAAAACCGCCAAGCTGTAAATAAAAGGGTGTGGCCCCTAAAATCCATGGTGAAAAAAAAGTGAAATCCAAGTTGGCAGCCAAGAAATGGCTGTGATGGTAGGTAATAGCAAAGTTTTAACGACAATTCAGGTGACTTAGTGTTGCTTCCTCCAAGTTTCACTAGGACTCAACAACAAATTCATCTGAATTGTCGTTATTAATTTTTTTTCCATTTACTTATCATCACAGCCATTTCTTAGCAGCAAACTTGTATTTCACATATATTTTTCACCTTAAGGCTGCACCCTTTTTTGACAGCTTGGCTTTTTTGGTAATGCACTCATCTTCTTAGTAATAAACAATTAAAAGGTGCTCAGTAAATACTGGAGAATTTTTTCACAAAAATGTAAAAATACCTGAATAATAATGCACAAGATATTTACATTCAACAATTTATTAATCAATAATTATTACATCAGTACGGGGCTTTTTTGTTCCATGATCTTTACCATCTTCATTTTTTCTTTTACGGCTCACTTTTCCTGGTTCTACAGTGATGGACAAATATGTATGAACATGTTATAAGCACATGGTGAATGCATCATGGACCTTTCATGGCATAGCGTAATAGTGTAGAACATTTTAAATCATGTATAGCAAATGATCAAACAGTATGGTAGTACCGTTTAAGTAGGGATTGCCTTGAAAATGTAGTGCGCCACCCAAAATTCTGCCTTCAAAAATCATCCTAGAGACATTTTACATGATGAAAATCACCTTTACGGGATAGTACTAGTCCATATAATATATAAAACAGCATTAATTAAATATAACAAAACACTTACAGGTGGCCGGATATAGAATTTTTTAAAAATCGCCAAAACTTGAATTTTAGTCTCACTGCCTCACTCACTGACCAGTCGCAAGGCTAGAGGCCAAACAAAGCAGCGCATGGCCACATTTTATGCCACAATAACAAACTCACCAGTGGGATGTGCCTTTTGGGGTTCCGACAGGTGTAGGCCCTCTGCGCCTTGTCTTTTCCTTTATCTTCAATCAGGCTGCTTGTCTTCTTCTTCATCCAACGGAACAATATTGAGACATTAATTTTCTGTATCAACACTTTCTTTCAGTAACATATATAGACACCACAGAATTATTTCAGAGCTGGATTTCAGAAGCGCTTCGTCCTGACACTACTATAAGACTCAAGTTTACGATTCGGATCCTGTTTGCGACCACTCCCATCGATTAAAGGTCTAGGTGGACTAATAGCGATAGAGTATGGAGACCACACCTCTTAACAATCTAGCTGTTTACTTAACAGTAAACAAAATGACCTCACCCCTTATTGGTCTAGCTAGCTGCACACCTCTTGGCTGACTCGAGATATACTCTAATACAATAGTCACTCTAATACAACAGTTGTGTATGATATTCTACACAAGTTACATTGTAGCTAGCTATGCTACAACAAAAAACTAAACAAACTAGTATTGTAAATTTAAAAATGAAGTAGGGATCTATGCAACAAAAAGTAGTGAAACAAGAGATGAATGATGGTATTACAGCATAGCTCAGTGGGAAGGTCCCTACTTTGGCATTGTTTTTAAATTTAGATTATTTTTTTAAAATACTAGTAGTGTACTAGTATACTCAATACCTTGAATAATATATAATAACTATGTATGATAAACAAGTGTGGCTGTGACTGCTTAATTAGAGTATCTTGATTTCCCTGATGTCTCAAGTGAGTTATACAATATATTAAGGAATGTGGTTTGCCATGTCTAGTTTTCTACAGCAAAACTATAGCTTATTGTAGCTAGATCATTAAAGGCTATGGTCATGTTGTGCTTTGATTGTTAAATGTAAGGCAGCATGTTTCAATTGTCTAGGGCCCAGCAGCGATTTATAAGTGTAGCTACATGTATCTACTCCACCTACAGTGGCTTAAGTGCTTCAAATAGTTTTGTGGAATCTAAATATGCTCCTTTAAGGAATGTCAATGCAGAAAATTAATGCCTCAGTATGATTTCCTGGCATTAATAAGGCGAATACATTATTGAAGATTATAGGAAAGGCAGGCAGGCAGGCAGGCAGGCAGGCAGGCAGTCAGGCAGGCAGGCAGGCAGGCAGGCAGGCAGGCAGGCAGGCAGGCAGGCAGGCAGGCAGGCAGGCAGGCAGGCAGGCAGGCAGGCAGGCAGGCAGGCAGGCAGGCAGGCAGGCAGGCAGGCAGGCAGGCAGGCAGGCAGGCAGGCAGGCAGGCAGGCAGGCAGAAAATTCCATTGAATAATAATAAAAAAAATTGTAGCTACCTATTGGAAGCGTTTAGGGTCATGCTGAAGGCACTTTTGGCTTGATTACATCTAACCAATACTGCCAAGGCACCAGGATGGTATTGTGAAGTTGGTTTTTGGGTGATATTTTTGGCCAGAAAAATTCAAATCTCCTAATATACAGTACTTACCATGCTATGTGATGAATGACTTTCACAATGGGCTATATGGGCATAAAACAACCGAAAATGGCATATCTAGCTTAGTAGTGAATTCTTTTGAGGTAAAAGGGAGCGTGTCCTGTACTTATGGAAAGGAAAATGAACAATCTCTCTGCAAAATTTGCATAAGAAAATGCAAAGAAGTTTAATCAGACATTTTTTGTACATATTTTGGGCTGAAAAAGAAAAGTGAATTATTGCTCGAGGTAAATGACACAGTCAACTGGTAGATGATTAGTGATGACAGTAAAGGTGTCAAGAACAAAGTTATTGAATGTTTTTGAGGGCTCAGTTCAATGTGTGCAAATAACACCCTCCCTTTCCAATGAATTTTCTTCTGTCAGGGCTTAAAAGGCTAGATATGACTTTGGTCTAGAGTACAGGTACACACGTGTGTATCACTGAAAATGCTATGCAAATTTAATCTCAAACCATTCAAATTTTTTACTCCCAAATAACATTTGTAAGACCCAATCGAATAACAAATCTTCCACAACAGGTTAATCAATGTATAAATGCCAGACTCAACAATGTACAGTCATTGCAAGGTTTTATATGGTACATGATGTAATGTTATGTAGTTATGTGATGATGTCATATAGTTACAATGATTGTGTCACACATGCATAAGTGTTACAAGTTAATTACATTAGTTAATTAGTTAGTTCTACATACTACATTCGCCCCTCCCAGTGTTAGCAAGTGTTTCTGTCATTAGGGATGGTAGCGGTCTGATGGTCGTCTGGCTCGAGTAGGGTACCGTGGTCCTGACAAATCATTTTCAACAACATGATGTTCTATTGATGGGGGTGTCCAAACTTCTTGTTGTGGTGGTGCAGTTAAAGTTGAGGTGTTAGAAGCTTGAAGTCTTGGCCTCAGTTTATTGATGTGTACAGTCCTTGATCTATTTCCATCACTGATGGTATAAGTTGTAGGACTCACTACTGATTTTACACTCCACTGTCCTTCCCATCTAGCGTCCAGTTTTCCTGCCGTTGGAATCGACAACCACACAGGATCACCCTGTTTAAAGTTTCTGAGTGAAGTATGTTCATCAAAATATTGTTTTTGTTTGTTGCTTGCTTGAACATTGTGTACTTCAACAAAATCATACATCTGTGAAAGTTTATCCAATAATTGATGTTTGTATGAGGTTACATCATAACCAGTTTTTGTTGTAAGAGAGGGTTTGTGTGCACATCTGCCAAACATTAGTTCGAAGGGTGAAACACCTGTGGAAGAATGTACTGCTGTGCGATATGCATAGAGTACTAATGGCAGGTACTGTTCCCAATCACCTTGATTGACAAAAGCCCGAAGCATTTGAAGAAGAGAGCAGTTAAACCGTTCCACTAAGCCATCACCCGCAGGATGATAAGCTGTGGTACGCGTCTTTGTTACACCAAAAGCATCAAGAGTCTGTCGCAAAATTGTACTTTCGAAATTCCTGCCTTGATCGGAATGAAGAATATCTGGGATGCCATACCTACTGAACACTTTAATTAGCTCCTTAGTAATACGTTCTGCAGTCTGGTTAGGTAAGGGAATTACTTCGGCCCACTTGGTCATGTAGTCTTGGATTACTAGCAAGTAACGATTGGTATATCGTGAGATTGGGACTTCAAGGATATCCACTGCCACCATTTCCCAAGGCTTGCCAATGGGCACGTTAGTGAGAGGAGCATTCGTTGGCAGTGCGGGCTTTGTACGCTGACAAACTGTGCATTCCCTGCAGTATTTATCTATGTCATTTAGCATCCCTACCCAATACCCAACTTGGCGGATTCTAGCTGTAGTTTTTTCAATGCCTAAGTGGGCTGCGGATACAGAGTCGTGATGTTCAGACAACATAGTGGCACGGCATGATTCTGGAATCAAAGGAACCAACACAGGAGTTAAAGAAGGTGATGGGGTGTACTTTCGACATACGATGCCATCATGTAAGCACAATTGAGACCACAACTGTCTATAACGGGAAAGTGGATATTGGCGCCATCTGGAAGCTTGAGGTTGACTGGAATGACCATCACAAAGTGCTTTTTTGATGTGGCACATAACAGGGTCATCACGTTGCTGTTGAATTAGTTGGTCAGTGAGCAGAGAAATTTGAGTAGTGGCAGCAGTGGTGTGATCTAGATCCTGGTAGTCCTTTCGTGACAGTGCATCAGCATTGCCATTCTCTAGCCCCTTTCTGTATGCAATAGTATAGTCATATTCTTGTATCGCTAAAGCCCATCGCGCAAGTAGGCCTTCCATTTTTTGGGATGACAGCCACTGTAAAGGGGTATGATCGGTGACAACTGAAAACTTTCTACCTAATAAATAATGCCTGAATTGTTTCAAAGCATGCACCACAGCTAAACATTCTTTCTGTATAACACTATAGTTCTTTTCAGATCCCGACAAAGATCTACTGGTGTAAGCAACTACATGGCCACTTTGTTCTAGTATGGCACCAATACCTACAGCGCTAGCATCAGTGTACAGCTGGAAAGTTTTAGCAGTTGCGGAAAAGTCAGGATACTTAAGAATAGGGGCACACATAAGTACGTTCTTCAATCTGGCAAATGCCAGTTCACATGACTGGTCCCATGCAAAAGGTGTACCCTTGTTTGTTAGTTGGTACAATGGTGCTGCAATGTCTGCAAATTGGTGAATATAACGTCGATAATAGGATGCCAATCCCAGGAAACTTCTAAGTGGACTAACATCTGCTGGTGTGGCCCAGGTACGAATGGCTGACACCTTCTCTGGGTCTGGGGACATACCTGTCGATGAAAAGACATGGCCTAAGTAAGTTACAGAGGACAACCCAATATGACACTTACTACCTCGAAATGTTAAACCTGCATTAGACATGCGTTGAAACAGAAGTGTGAGGTGTTTTGCATGTTCCTCTGTGGTTTTGGAATGAACAAGGAGATCGTCTAAATAAGTAGTGACAAATGGTAGATCACTACAAATAGTGTTCATGAGTCGTTGGAATGACGAGGGGGCTCCTGAAAGTTCGAAGAGCATTCTGCAAAACTGAAAAAGACCAAACCCTGGCCCTAGACAAAATGCTGTTTTTGGTTGATCATTACCATGAACCGGCAGTTGCCAGTAACCACTGCGAAGGTCTAAGGTAGAAAAGACTGTAGACCCCATAAGCCTATCCTGAACTTCATCTGGCCTCGGGAGTGGGTATGCGTCTTTGATAGTTCTTTTGTTAAGCTCCCGGTAATCGACAAATAATCTTATTTCTCCATTCTTTTTCCTTACAAATACAGCCGGAGCCATCCATGGGCTGGAGCTGGGTTCGATTATTCCCTGTTCTAGCATAGTGTTTATTTGGCGTTGTACCTCATCTCGATAATTAACAGGTATTCGGCGGGGAGGTACCTTAACAGGGTTGCCATTGGTTGGTATAAAATGCTCTGTCACCATGGTTTTACCTGGAATAGTCCTAAATAAGTCTCTGTGTACATTCATTAGTGATGATAAGTGAGGATCATTACAAGCTGGCATCTCATAGGTTGGAGATGCTGTAAAGATAGGCACTGCACAATCCTCTATGGCCTCTTCTGATGACTGGGACACAGCTGCTATGGCAGAAATTTTCATTTTAACCTTCTGTGCCATGTCAAGTACCAGGCTGACATCGGACACTGCTTAATTGGTTGCTGACTGTGACAGGTGTAGTGGTAAAGTCTAATACCAAGCCGTGTTTTGCATAAAATCTATCCCTAGAATTACAGGGGCAATTAGGGACTGTACAACAATAAACGGGTGGGCAGCTTTTACGTCTCCTAGTTGGATGGACATAGTTATCTGTCCTAGAATCGAAATGGGATCACCAGCTGCTGAAACTATTCGTAACCCCGGTGGGGCTGTGCTTAGTTTGCGACCAGATGTTAGGTTTCTTGTAACTAATGAGATTGATGACCCAGAATCAATCATTAACTTAACTACTGTGTTCTCTAACACCCCATCAACTATAGAACCATCTGTTCTAATTGCTGCTACAACTATATTATGAATATTATTACGAACATCACAATTATTACACAAAGGGCTCACTGAATTCAGGGACGTCCCCAGCCCGTGTGGGACGCCCCTTGGCCGTTTCCCGAGCGGCACTCCTTAGCAAGGTGTCCCATTTTTCCACAGGTGTAGCATCGTCTGGATCTTAGAGGACAGTTACGCTGTACGTGACCCGGTTGATTACAGTGAAAGCACAGGAGTCTGGCTGGCTGGCGAGAGTACCGCAAATTAATAGCTGCCACCTGTTCAGTCAGGGAGGCGACCTGCTCCGTTAGGGCTTCCATTTGGCCGAGTGGTTGTTGAACAGCTGCTGACTTTTCCTCTGGCTTCCCACTTGCTTGAGCATCGATCATCATCAATAACTTTGCACGCTGAATGAGTTTTTCCAAATCATCAATTTCTCCCACCGCTCGTAGTTGCTTGCTCACTACGCTAGGAAGGCCTGTCAGAAACTGGTGGATTAATAGCTGCTGGCGTGTTGGAGCGTCGGTCTTAGGCATGGCCTGCTCTACCAACTTTTTCAATTCGTGCACAAATACTGACAGTGATTCACCAGGTAGCAAGTGCCTACGATGAAAGTCATCCGTCGAGACGAACTGGACGGGAGCTAATCTCTCTACCATTTTTGCTTTCGCATCTGCATAGCTTGCTTGCTGTTCAGCTGTTAATTCTAGCCAAGTAGCTAACGCCTCTCCTTCTAGTAATGTTGGCAACTTTTTTGCCTTGAGCTTGTCGCTCCAATCGTTTGCAGTACAACAAATTTCATAGCGTTTAAACCATTCTGTCGGGTCTCCTTCTGAAAAGAGTCTTGGTAAACTGACATGTTTTGCACCGTTTGTCGTCGTCATAGCTGCTTGCAACTGTCTTCTGCTACCAATGTAAGACCCGATTGAATAACAAATCTTCCACAACAGGTTAATCAATGTATAAATGCCAGACTTAACAATGTACAGTCATTGCAAGGTTTTATATGGTACATGATGTAATGTTATGTAGTTATGTGATGATGTCATATAGTTACAATGATTGTGTCACACATGCATACAGGGGGGGGGGGGGGGGGGGGGCTGTGCCCTGGGTTAGCTATTGCCTCCCCTAGGTTTATACCTAAAGCCTTGAGAAATGGAAAGGTTTAATTGTAAGTGTTATAAGTTAATTACATTAGTTAATTAGTTAGTTAGTTAGTTCTACATACTACACATTCACCACATAGACTTTGCCCCCTCACTTTGGAGTACTGTTCTCTATCCCTGCATAATACACAAATTTCACTTATACTTAAATATCTTAATACACCAGTATGCATGTATCCTGACAATCTCTGAAAACCATACAAGGAGTATGCAATGTGCCTATATGTGGATGTCATACAGAACAGTTAAGTAGTTATTTAGAACGACCTTTCTTCCTTGGACTTTGGGAATCATCCTTGGCAGGCCTTTGTTTTCCTTTAATGTAATTAAACACAAGTATATAAGGGTGAATGCCTTATTGTGCCTAAATATAAAATATACTTACAGTACATAATTATTCATTTACACGGTTTGTGTAATAATATCTATAATACAAATGTCCTATTGTATGCATCACTAGTTGCACATAAATAGCTGCCAAAAATGAAGTGCATGTGCATAGCCAGACTTTTGGTGATGTCACTACATAACATTACAGCTAGGTAATACTAGAGGGAAGGCATACCTTGGTGTGTGAAGCACACTAGCATGTGAAACATACCAAGATTGGAGTCTGGGAGCATGCTCCTCCAGAAAATTAGACCCTCTGAGCATAGGCGGATCTGAGAGGGGACCAGGGGGCTTTCCCCTCCGGCCCCTCTGTCGCCTCTCTTGGACTTACAGGACTATATTGGCACCAGAAACAGGAATCAGCATTCGCACTGTATTCAGAAGTACAGAAAGCCAACAGGCAAATAGAAGATAACAGTTATAAATGCACTTTACAATTATAAACCGTATACACTGTGAAGAAAATGAGACAAATAAGTTTGAATTTTTGTGCTAAAGATCGAGATATTCTAATAGAGCAGTCACTACTCTAATAGAACAGTCACAATTCTAAAGCCATTAACCTACAATTTTTTTTTGTGTAAATTATTACAAAACTACCTTATGTTTACTATTTTATATGCTTTGCAAAGCATGCAAACCTAAGAGGCCTAATTTTAAAAAAATTCTCAGAAGATATTCAACTAGAGTCTTATGGAAAGTGTATGTCCTTATTCATCCAGCTACACCAGACAAAGTTATGTAAATAAATATAACTTGTGTACTACAGTGGAACCTCAGTTATCCGAACCCCTTGGGACCAGGGGTGATCCATAAGTCTGAAAAGTCCATATCTCTGAAGCTGTGTATAAGTGTATAAAGATTTTTTTTTAAATTATCAGTATTATCAACTACCCTACTAGAACAGTCGCTCTAATAGAGCAACTGTTCTAATAGAACTCTAATAGAGCAGTTATTTCCGTAGTTCGGTTAACTGAGAATCCAGATACACTGTAAGTGAGGTCCGGATAACTGAGGTTCCACTGTATAGAGTTCCATTCTTCTCCTATTAGTGGATTTTATCCTATAGCTTCTTGCCCCCTCAGCCCTCCTAGCAGTGTCTCCTAGATATGCTTATACCTCTGAGATTGAATTTAGAATGATTTCAGCAGTTTGTTACAACCACACAAAAACAGCCAAGCTGTGAAAAAATGGTGAAACCTGGGTGGGAAAAGTTGTGAAATCAAAGGTGGTGGCCAAGAAATGGCTGCAATGATGTTAATGCTAATAAATTTTAACAATGTACACAGCCATTATTAAAATTTTTTTAGCATTAACATCATTGTAGCCATTTCTTGGCCACCACCTTTGATTTCACAACTTTTTCACCTAGGCTTTTTAAGGCTGCACCATTTTTTCACAGCTTGATTGTATTTGTGTGGATTTCACATATTTCTGTACTTTATAAAACCCCGAAACCAGCCTATGGTTGACTTTGAGGTTTGTTTTTACTCACATTTCTTCTTTTCTATGCAGATATAATGATGATTATTGAAGACAGACTTATAAATGTATTTCATTGCATGATTTAATTCAATATTTGATAATATTAATGTAATACTCTAATAGAGTGCACATTTTTTTGAGGACTTCTAATAGAACATACGTAGAATATTCTAGAACAATCTAGTACTTCTATTGGTAGATCCATGAAGTTACAAATGTTTGATTAGTATAGGTAATCACACACATTTGAGTGCAATTAGGGAATAATTGTATGAGTAACAGTCAAAATTGCACAAGGCGAAGCCAAGTGCAATTTTGGCTGTTACGAGTACAATTATGGAATAATTGCACGAAAATGTGTGTGATTGCCTACTAATCACATAGTGACCACCCTTCATGGTCTGTGTAGTACATATCTATCCAGTTCTATGTGGCCATTAACTTCTACCAGGTGATTGCATCATCCTTCTTTGTATCACATCATTTGTTGTTGCACTTAAAAGGCTTCACGTGTCAGTAATTCTGATTGGCTACTTAAAATGTCTACATATGTTGCACTAAAAGGCTTCTATTGTCAGCTTATTTGATTGGCTATTTATTATCACTTTCTTGTTGCACTTAAAAGGCTTCTGTTATTCTGCTATTTCATTGGCTACTTTACAGTGCAATTACAGAAACAAGGCCATGTGATTTGGGATGAAGGTTACGGAATAGTTTAAAATGCGTGGGCGGAACAAATTACAAAACCTGCTTTAAACCAAGCAGGGATAAATAATTTCAAAAACTGTGTTGTGTTAGCAATACAACTAATTGTGCTTGTTTGTTTTTACTACAGAACAACGACTGTTCTTGGGTGTGTGGTCCACAATAGAGTGATGTTTAATAAAAACGCGCCACCGAAAACCAGACTAACAGATTACTGAATCCTTATAATTTCAACACAAGTTACTAAACAACTAAAATATCTAGGTCCTGTGGAAGCGATTTTTTAAGTTACTGGTTGTATAGATGTTTTATTGAACTTTTAGTACTTTTTCGAGTGAAACAAGCTCTTTGAAGGCTTGTATCTGAGTCACTGGGAAGAAACATGCCAAAAACGCTTCCACAGGACCTAATAAATTTAATATACAGTATCACTATACCCCAGAAATGCCAATAGAGCCTACAGCTTTTGCTGTATTTGGCGGCGGAAAAACATGGTAGTGACAGCTGGAGCTGAGCAATGTACGGGCTAGTCTCGTGCCCAGCCGGGCTCGCGCTAATGCGCAAACACCGTCTGGTGACAATGCTCAAGTTTCTTGGGCCCGGAAGTGCGATCCAGCCAAAATATTGGCTGGCCAATCAGAATCGACGAGTTGCATAATCGCATGAATGTATTGGAAGTAGACGAAAAAGCAGACTATTTAAAGCCATTTTATCAGAAGTTACTCACCTATAAAAAAAATAGGTTGTCCAAGATGTTTGTTGTCAAGTTGTTTTTCCGATCTCACTGTATGAATTGTGACTCGACGTTTAACCAGAAATGAAACGTGTCCTCTACTAATACAATGAATGAAGAGATCGCAACTAGTAAATTCCCTATTCTGAGTTTTACTTTATTCCTACCCATTTTCGAATGGTTTTTTCACTGTTTTAAAATGATTATGCAACTCCTTGATTCTGATTGGCCAGCCAATATTTTGGCTGGATCGCACTTCCGGGCCCAAGAAACTCGAGCATTGTCACCAGACGGTGTTTGCGCATTAGCGTGAGCCCGGCTGGGCACGAGACTATGTACGGGCTGGCTTATTTGTGTTACTACAACAAATTGTAGTGTTCCACCTGCCTCAAACTACACTGTAGCTACATAAAAACATTAAATATGAAGGGCTTCACCTTCATTTAAAACTTTTCACGCTGCTAGCCTGGTTTTATGGGCTTCTCAAAAAGTAACGATAGGCATTCAAAATTTTGAATGATTGTCTGTGACTGTACCGTAGCCTTAATTGCACTCCTACTATTGGGACTAATGTATGGCAAATTAAATCACTATGTGATTATAAGCAGAGAAATTTCATTTATAAAGCAGAAATTAAGTGAAGTGATCAGCCAAGGTAGTAGTGGTTCAGTGGTTAAGGATGCAGGTGTTAGGTATGGAGGTCCCTGGTTCAAACTGCGGTAAGGGTTTTTCCAACATTTTTTGCACACCTTTTTTACCCCGCGGTGACTGCTCTATTAGAGTATCTTGATTCCGCGATTTTACACTTGCTTGGTTTTTGCTTTATAACTTTGTCACTGTAACTCTATCACTATTCAAACTATCAAAAGGCACTGCTACAATGATCAGCCTATCTACACACCAATTTTCAAGTTATTTCTATACTCAGTTTACCCTGCAGCTGTGACAGAAGTTTGATCTGTTTTTACGTGAATAAATGTTCATAACTCCTTGAATATTCCTCAGATTTACAGAAAACTTGGTACGTGAATCCACCATTACATGCTCTTCATTTGTGCCAAAGATCGAGGCAATCGAGTTATACGTTTGTATTTTATAGCAATTTTTGCAAACTGTGCAAAAAGAAATCGAAGCCCCTGTATGGCATAAGAAGAAAAAAACAAAGAAATTAAAACAAAACTTTGAACACCCCTATCTCGCAAATTCCTGTTGCGAATTTAATCAAATTTACTATGTGGCGTACCCTACCTGAGGGACAGCTATAATGCAAAAATGGTGTGCTTTGGAGAAGGGGCCATGGAGCTATGCACGTGTGAAAAAGCTGTTTTCTTTCTTCCTGTCAATATAGTCGCCGGCTTTCTTGGCCGCACGACACACTACTGTGTGTCTTGATACATTGATTTGACTGTTGTATTAGGGTGAATTCTCTATAAGGGTATCTCAATATGGTAAGCTTTCTAACCAAAGTCTAAATACATGCCACCTAGGGGCATGGACCTGGGTAGCTCAGGTTCTGGCTATGCCTCTGGTGCAAGGGACTGAAAATTGTATATCACCTTAAGTTGTGTAATTTCCACATCAATGCATAAATTTATGGATGCTGTTTAATGGGCGATATTTGTGCAAAACCTGTCATTTCATGATAAGATTAACATAGGACTAGAATACTGTAGTTGTGCATTTTAGGTGCTTTATTGTGCCATGAACTACACAAGTGCCATTATCATTCTATGACTTACGGATGATTGTTATACTCGCTATGGCCAATCAGTGAACACTCAGCTGGATAACACAACAGCTTGAGCTAAATTTCTACAAACCAGAAATCACTCCATATTTTGGTGCATGACTTGCCATGTCACTACTTTTCAATTGCTTTATGATAACAAGCATAATAGTAACTTTAGTACCAATTGTAGCACTGGAGATAATGACCACATGTACAAAGTGTGAATTACATGTATGTTACCGGTCATACAATGATGTAATGACGCCAATAGGATGTGACTTATGGTGCCTTATGCTGTGTACATGACTTTTCGAATTCTTTTGAGAAAATTATTGTGTCCAAGTAAAAGCTTTTAAAAGAAGAATGTTTATGAAGCTGTAATACATTAGGTTTTTGGTTATCCAACCATTTGTTCGACTGAATTGATTATTGTGACTGCTCAATTAGACTATTTCAATAAATGATGTTTGTTCAATTAGAGTATACAAATAAGTTCTAACATACATGTACAGTACATGTATATGTGGGAATTGGATTATATTTCAACAATTCACTTATCCAAATGCTCAACATTAGACTGTAAGTTCCTCTGTAAAACATACATTTAAACACCCATTGTAAGTGATGGCATGATATGCAAGACAGTTTCTTTCATTTCCAGCTCACTTATAACATGACCACATCAATCATTTCTTCCGTACTTACTTAACAATGGTTTAACACGCATATACAATACACGCACGTATGCACGCACACACCAACACCTACATACAGTAGTGGTAAAAAAAGTGTTTTTAAAAATGCAAATGTTCTGCTTAGAGAATGCAAATGCAACGCAAACGGAGCACAACCGCATCAATAGCAAAAAGGAGTATACAGTGGTACAAACCTCCATCAAACTACAACAGTACAATGTAGGCTTAGTCATTGATAATAACAGCCTTATCTACTTAGCTGTAATCTGCCTAATAGGAAGCGAATGGTGTTTACAAACAAAATATGCCTAGCTTGTACACTATCTGATGGCTACTGTACATATAGTTTTTATATACAGGTAGCTGCTTCTAACCCATGTGTATTTATTTCTTTTTACCCAGCTAGACATCCACAGCTTACTTTGCCAGCAGCGGCGAAGGGAAGAGGAATTACAGCTAACTGCCTAACCTGCTGGCCAAAGACGAAACTCTTCATTTTCATGTAGCTAGAAATATTTATTTAATGTACTGTATACACTAACATCAGTATGAGAAAACTCCTATTAGGTAGCCGAGTAGCGGCTCTGCCACAACACTTCACAAAACAAACACTCACCATTTAAACCCCCCACAGCCATGCTTACTGATTCAGCAGTTTGGGCTCTAACTTAATGCTTTTGCTTAATCATTTTGTAACTCAAGGCAACCCTTATGGATATATCCTGAGTATTATAGTTAATGACTAACTCAGCTGCCTCGTACACTTTTGAGCACAGTCATAGCCTGTCAGTGAACGAATCGCTTAATAAACTTTTGATAAATAGCTATGCTGTGCAAATTGTTTTATAATGTTTGTGTGTGTGTGCGCGTGCATGCGTGTGTGTGTATGTGTGTGTGTGTGTGTGTGTGTGTGTGTGTGTGTGTGTGTGTGTGTGTGTGTGTGCGTGTGATATTTTTCAGTCCAACATTGGTCACTCAGTAGACTTTCCTGGCTGGTCACTATAGGCACTTTCAACAAATCTAAATCATAGGAATGCACAGATACAAAAACAATAGCTATATGATTGTTAACCTGATACATAGACCATCATGCTGTTGAATTATGTGTTTAATTGATTTATTAGTTAGTGCCCAGCCTTCCTTCAATGCTCCGTAACTGGTAAGCCTAAAACCCCATGGAAGCTGGAAAGCAGACGCAACTTAAATGAAACTCAGATGTAATGCAAACAGAACACAGATGCAATGCAAACGTACCATTAGAGAACACAATGCAAATGCAATGCAACAGGAACTTTTTTGACCACTACAGTACATATTACACATATTAGGGACCTGCAGAATAAGCCAAAATAATTTTGGGAATAATAAGTGGTAAAATAAATCAGAAATAATTCTGGAATAATAGGATGATTTTGTAATTGATTGAAATTCATAAATTTCACTTGCAGTATAATATTAAATTATCTTGGAGACCAGAGGGGATTATAACGGTCGGTCAATGGACATTTACCAAGCATACAAGGCATTTGTCCTAGCACACAAATTTAAGTCGGACAATGATTGTCCGATCACGTGACAACTTACCTCACACTCCGATATATACAACTGTAGAAGTTATAAACCAATCTATCTACAGAAGTTATAAACCAATCTATCTACAGAAGTTATAAACCAATCTATCTACAGAAGTTATAAATCAATCTATCTACAGCAGTAGCAATAATATATACCTAGCGAGCCATTGTATACGTAGTTAACTATAGTCTACACAATACACGGCCAAATTCTTGGGACTAAAGCGGGTATGGATGGGAATGGAAATGACCAATAGAAAATGGCTAATAAAAGCTCCGAGTCATTGTCTAACTAAATGTCACCAAAACATGCTTCTTTGCACTCTTTGAATTGTAGTGTTGCTGGATTATTCCACAAAACAATTGAATAATCTAATAGAGCAGTCGAACAATTCCATAATTAGCAAACAATGAAATGCTACAATTTACTTAACTAATTAACTAACTACCTTGATAAAGGTAAAAGGTTTTTAAAGCATATTTATAAGACAGTGACTCAGCTGCAGGGCTTTGGAATGCTGCATCCACAGCCTCAGGATGACTGAGGCTGAGTTACTAGATGTTGCTGTTATTGGATGGGCTGGCAAAATCACATTGCCAGGGATAACTAAGCTAGGCTGTATGCCTATATCCGGATTGCTTCCAGTAATCATTTGCTTTGTTTTCCTAGTTGGTTACATGGTTGTCATATATGCTGTATGTTGTATGTAAGCAAGTATCAGAAGTCTGTTAGTCTGTATGTTCGATTTTGTGTGCAACTATTATTAAGGTTACGGAATAGTTTAAAATGCGTGGGTGGAACAAATTACAAAACTTGCTTTAAACCAAGCAGGGATAAATAATTTCAACAACTGTGTTGTGCTAGCAATACAATTGTGCTTGTTTGTTTTTACTACAGAACAGCGACTGCTCTTGGGTGCGTGGTCTACAATAGAGCAATGTTTTATAAAAACGGGCCGCCAAAAACCAGACTAACAGATTACTGAATCCTTATAATTTCAACACAAGTGGCTAAATAACTAAAATATCTAGGTCCTGTGGAAGCGATTTTTAAAGTTACTGGTTGTATAGATGTTTTATTGAACTTTTAGTAGTTTTTTCGAGTGAAACAAGCTCTTTGAGGCTTGTATCTGAGTCACTGGGAAGAAACACGCCAAAAACGCTTCCACAGGACCTAATAAATTTAATAAGGTAAATGCGGGTATTTCCGGACACTCTTTGATAAAACCGCTCTAACATTGCACTCTAAGACAAACTCTAGGAACCGTTGTAAAGCCTATCTTATGGTGCATCTGTAGTACAAATTTAGTTTCGATACAATCAACTGCTGAGGAGTTATAAACCGAAACTTAACAGCGTGTAAAAATGCAACATGCGGCTAATTCCAGACACTTCGAATAACAAGCAAGTAGAGCCTTCCACAGGTTACCAATCCTCTTTCACAAGTATAGAGACTAAAGTACCACTCATCTGCAGCTTATAAATCAAGTAGAAAGTTCATACCATTTGGGAGAAAGCAGCAGTGTGTATTTTTAAAAGTTTATGTAATTCGCAAATGTTTTCTTTGTATTTCAACCGAACAGCTGCTGAAAAATCAACTGCCACTCCGCCTGTGTTGCATGGATTCTTATGATTTTTGTTATGCAATTAGCCAAGGGTATGATCTTTCTATAACTCTTTGAAAATTGAAAATATGAACTAGGACTGACCGGTTAGATTAACATTTTCAAAGTTTTTGAACAAAATTACCCATGATTGCGCTACAAATTTGTGTCAAACTTTGCGGTGGAATAACGGATTCACTTCAATTTTGGTTTGTAGATAGGCCATAGGACACTGCATTAGCATACCAAATTATAGGTCCGGGGATTCTACCATTGTTGAGAACGACCTAAGTGTCCGGAATTAGCAGCTGTCCGGAATTATCCGCACTTACCTTATACATTATCACTATGCCCCAGAAAAGCCAATAGAGCCTACAGCTTTTGCTGTATTTGGCGGCGGAAAAACATGGTAGTGACAGCTGGAGCTGAGCGATGTACAGGCTGGCTTACTTGTGTTACTACAACAAATTGTAGTGTTCCACCTGCCTCAAACTACACTGTAGCTACATAAAAACGTTAAATATGAAGGGCTTCACCTTCATTTAAAACTTTTCACGCTGCTAGACTGGTTTTATGGGCTTCTCAAAAAGTATCGATAGGCATTCAAAATTTTGAATGATTGCCCGTGATTATACCGTAACCTTAAGAAGGGACAATAATTATGGTGCATGCATGAGCTCTATAGCAGCGTCTTCAGTCCTCTGCTCATATACTACTTCAGCTTGTACACCTATTTGAAGAAATAAAAACACCAATGCATTTAAATGTACAGTAGTTTAGATATTAATTGTATTTGCCTATCTAAGCATCTAACCAAGATTTCCCTGGGAGGGGGTCCATGCCTTTATAACAATAACTTCCATCCTGCAGTTCTTGTAATGTCTGACCATCTTAGGTTCATGTCCGGCCAACTAACAGTCTGTTAGGACAAATGTCCTTGCAGTCTTTAAGAGTTATAATCCCCTCTGTTGGAGACACCCCTCAAACTTAAAACCGGAATACAGATTGAGATACTCTAATAGAGCTACCCTGATAAAGCAGACATCCAAGTGTAAATGTGACTACTCTATTAGAGTATCTTGAACTTTACAATTGCAAGTAAATGCCTTACAGTTACAGAGGAAAACCAACGTAATTTGCTGTATTTCAGAAATCACTCCAGAAATAATTACGTAGGTTAAGCAAAGAAGAGAGTTGCTAGAAAGAATAATAGGGAGCTTTACAGCATAATTATTCTGCAGGTCCCCTACACATTCACATAATATGTATGCACAAGACATGCAGTGATACATACCGGAAAGTTTGCTCTCAATAATCTTGAGGAGATCTTTATGACCTGCATGGTCTTTTTCATCCTTTAGTGCCTGAGTAAACTTCTTTACAACATTTCTTTTACTGGCTTTTGTCAAAATTTCATTGACAACTGCTGAAAAACACATAGTGGGAGAATATCCGGTTCTTCTAGTGATGTCATTGTACTCAAATTGAGTCAATATCCCTTGTCTCATCAAGTGTGGTGAAAGAGAGTCAAAATCAACTAATTCTCTGGACTTCTGTTCACATAGAATGCAGATAAATTTGACAGTAGGATTAGAAGGATCTATAAAACGACAAATATTATGAAAAAATTATTCAGTAGTTTGGATCAATATTTCACCACAGCATTGCATGTGATCCACTTGGGAGAAAACTCTTTGGTACATCACAATGACATACAATGGGTAAAATTCACATACTATATATATATATAAAAAAAAATTTTATTGCTTAATTATGTGGTGAAATACGTAAGACTTGAAATAAGAAAACTCATCTAACTCACATACCATTGTATTTGCATATTGAGAGTAAAAATCTTTTGTTTTGTTTCTGCACATTAAGGACTTTGATAATCCAAACACTGAAATACACTGTCCAGTAAACTAGATTTTATGTACGCCTTTTAAACTCCCATAGTACAAGAACTGTTAAAGCTATTTAAAAACTACAAACACCCTTTTACTCACTGTTAAATTTTGGTTTAAATGGTCCCATCCTTTGTCGCACCCAGAACTTCATGCTGTGATACAAAATAAATATCTCTTCATCTTCCCTCTTCACACAACAGGCCATAACTTGGCTGTACTTTGCACTATGGACTTTCTCTTGACATCATGTTGCTCATCACATGATGGAAATTCAGTTGGTATATAAATATCATGTGATTAATTAAATGGCTGATAATGAATGAAATGATTCAACACTTTGTAGCAGATGAGCTCCTCGTTGTATGTTAAAACTTTATCTACAGTTGGATAGTGTAGCGACTGGCTAGAAGCAATCAGCTAATACATCGTGATGAAGCCATGCATGCTAATGAAGTGACAATAGATTATTGATTGCACACACCTTTTTATGCCATAAGTAAACAACATCTGTCCATTGTTTTTGCTTTTGTATAAATGTTTTACAAGTTCACATTGTCATCAGTGGTTGTCCAAGTCATCATAAGAACACGCAACCTGTAGCTGATCCTTCAAGGCCACGATACCTCTTACTTACAACAGCTTGCTCCTTGCCAAATAATTAATAAAATCTGTATTTCTTAAAATTCCTAATTTCCTTGTACCTGTGTTAATACAAAATGTCATTGATATACTGGTATACCCGTAAACCTGCATAATCCAGAAAACTGGATTTGATAAAAGAAATGAACTTAACATGCACAATACTTTATGGGCACGGTTTCTAACAGCCATATCTCATAAAGTGTCCATCCAGTCTCTCTTAGTTTGATCATAGAGATGAAAAGTAATGAAACTAGTGTTGCACCGATAACCAGCCAATTATTCTGCTAACAGACATTAAGCAACAGAAATAGCCGATACCGATAACTGATCCGATATCAAACAGTACGGTAGCATGGATCCCCCCAAAAATGACATGTGCCGCCTAAAATGCCGCCTTTAAAAATCACCCTAGAAACATCTTACATTATGAAAATCACCTTTATAGAATAATATTAGTCCATCTAACATCAAATACAGCATTAAAAACAAGAAAACACTTACAGCAGGCCGGATATAGAATCACTAAATTGCAAATTTTTGTCTGCCTGCCTGCCTGCCTGTCTGCCTGACCACAGTAGTGAGACTGGAGGCCAAACAAAGCAGCACATGGCCACCTCTTTACGTCACAATAATAAACTCACCAGTGGGATGTGCCTTTTGAGTATGTGGCCTCTGTGCCTTGTCTTTCCTTTCATTGTCAATCAGGCTGTTGTTCATCTTTTTCTTCATGCAATGAAACCATATTGAGGCATTAATTCTTCCATATCAACGCTTTCCTTGAACAGCATATTTACGTAGATGCCACAAACTTACAGTGTATTTAAGTGCTTACGCTCAGTAGATAACTGTAACTTCACGATATACTAATACCACGCCTATATTAAGGTTGGTTAATAAAGATTGAGCACCAAGATCACACCTCTTGACAATGTATTTACTCAGTCACAATGATACAACCCTGTTACTACTGTATTCATAATGCTAGCACAATGAAAATATGAAATAGTGATACACCCTCTGGTAGGTGAAAGGCCAACTCAAGATACTCTAATACAGCAGTCATTCTAATAGAACAGTCACACATGTATAGCCGCACACTATAACAAAAACCAAACAAACCAGTAAATTAAAAATTTAGGGATCCAAGCGATAAAAAGTAGTGAAACAAGAGACAAATGATGGCATTACAACAGCATAGCTTGGTGGGAAAATCCCTACGTACTTTGGCATTGAACAAAAATCATTGTTACAACATACCAATGTAGGGATTTTCCCACCAAGCTATGTTGTGATGAGGATGAGTGCTAGTGTTAATAGTGTACTAGTATATTAAAATTATTAATTTAAAAATGAAGTAGGGATCCAAGCAATAAAAATTAGCTAAACAAGAGATGAAATGACTCATATTTGTGATATGTGACTGAATTTGACAAAACCAGGCTTTGACGCACAAAGCTTCGTTAGGAGATATGGCGATTTTAAGTAATCATTGTGTAATAACTTCCCAGTGCCTACAGCTGTGGAAACAAAATTTGCACCAATTATTCATCTATTTACTAGCTATCACTGAGTGGGTGTATACATTTCTGATACCCAAAATTTGCCCTGTTTTGGGCAGCTTTTTTCAAGCGGGTAATAATATCACAGGCGGTAGTAATAGGGGTGGAGTGGTGGGTGGGCTTAATATAGGGGTATAAAATGAAGTAAGAAGACGAATGGAATCCAGAGGCCAAGTTTGGGCTCTCCATGGCCCTCCATGGCCCTCAAATCACTCCAAATTGACTGAGAACACTATTGGTGAGCTCTCTGTGAAGTCCCAGCTCACTACACACCATTATCACAAAGCCATGGCCATTTAATGGCGCCAATCTCCCACTCGTGACTTTGACAGGGTCGGAAGAAAGCTGCTACAGAAACCAGATTTGCCAGGCCTGAAGGAAGTACAGTGTGGAATATGATAGTGTATTAGACCAGCAATCCATTTCTGGTAAAAACGTAAGTTTGATTTTGTGTGTGTGTGGAAGCCTGGTTATATGAAATCCGGTCACATATAGGCATTGATGCACAGTTCATTCTAGGCTTAAATGTAAAGTTAGCCAAATAGCTTACATCTAACCTCCTTCTCATCATTATACTACTCAGCACAGAAACTGATGAATTGGCTAGTGGCCAATATTGGCCCAATACCAATTATTAAACCGAGTATCTTATATTTGTAGCTATATTAAATGTCCAATGGTATATTAACAGGTGCAGGCAACCTCCCTTGTTTCATTTAATGTTGCACCGAGGAAAAATTAGGAATTAAGTTTGATTGGGATAAAAAGTAAGGAAACAAGGGAGGTCACCTACACCTGCAAATATACTATTGGACATTTAATCCCTAATTCAATCTATACCCATGGATTAAATGTCCACTAGTATGTATATCACCACCAGGTGTAGGCAACCTCCTAGTTTTTTCTATGATCCCTAATCAAACTTAAAATTCTTTATACTTGTTTGTTTATTTTTATTGTTTTGTGCCCGCACATACTGCATCAAAAGAAACAAGAGTTAATGTTTTCATCTGAATGCGTTCCCCAGCTATAAATTACTGACTTGAAAGTGAAATGGCCATTATGCTTCAATTTTGGCTATGCTCAGCCTGTTCCACAGCGCTACAAATGAAGAACAATAGGAGAAGTGCCTCTGCAATCAATCCAGTCACCATGAAAAATACGGACAATTCATGTGCCCCAACTATCAATTACTGACTTGGAAGTGGCTATTACGCTTCACTTGAGCTATGTTCAGCCCATTTCATAGCTCTCTGCAGTCACCATGGAAAATACCAGTTTACACATGTAGGGAAGCCATTGCACAAGCTACCACAAATCAACACCTTTGGCTGTCAGCAAAAAGAAATGGGACACAAAGGAGGACAAAGATAAGTCTATGATGCATGCATTGTACGTACTGTGGTATGCCAAAATGTATGTCTTGGGACGAAGTGACATCGAACAGTGAAAAAATCAAGCCCGTAGCATTCACCATTATCGAGTTACACTTTTCTGAAGGCATTACCCAGTCAGTCAGTCAGTCAGTCAGTCAGTCAGTCAGTCAGTCAGTCAGTCAGTCAGTCAGTCAGTCAGTCAGTCAGTCAGTCAGTCAGTCAGTCAGTCAGTCAGTCAGTCAGTCAGTCAGTCAGTCAGTCAGTCAGTCAGTCAGTAGAAAATTCCACTAAATAATTTCTTTTTAAAATTTCATAGCAATTTTTTGGAAGCATTTCAGAAGCATTTCAGCAGGCAGGTCAGGCAGGCAGGCAGGCAGGCAGGCAGGCAGGCAGGCAGGCAGGCAGGCAGGCAGGCAGGCAGGCAGGCAGGCAGGCAGGCAGGCAGGCAGGCAGGCAGGCAGGCAGGCAGGCAGGCCTGCACTCGAGCTCTTGATAGTGGTAATGGTGGAGGATTTGATGCCTTATAAGGCGCTCCTGAATGTTTTCTGCAGATGATGCACTGTCTAATAACCTTCTTAATGGATTGTTTTGCTGCAGATATCTAAAGTGTAGAAGTCTAATTATTTAAAGGCCCAGCTATGGGGAGATGCCACCAGAGCTGTTGCCGGCTTTCCACTAACGGACAAACATTCCACTGACATTCTTCAAGAGTGATTTGGACAGACACACAAGATTGTAAATGCCCGCATGCAGGCACTTAAAGATTTACCCGCTCCAACAAATACCTTGGTTGATCTAAGGTCATTTTATGACTCAGTTAAAAGCCACATCAGAGGCTTGTCATCTCTTGGGAAAACTCAAGATACATATGGAGACCTATTAATACCTATCATTCTAGGGAAGATGCCAGTGGAAATTAGACAAAATTTAGCAAGAGAACAGATGCATTCAGAATAGAAAATTGACGAGCTTAGAGATGCCATGTTAAAAAAGATACTTGTTCTTGAACAGGGTCTGTTCACACCAGTCCCCTCTTTCCCAGATACTCCACCGCCACCAATGACAGCTACTTCTTTCTTCTTCACTAGTGCTCAGGATGGATATCATAAAGGTGGATGTTTCAAAGGTGGTTATACTAAAGGAAACAAAGGTACTCCAGTTAAGAAATCTGTGTATACAGCTAAGAAATTAATGTGTACATACTGTAAGGGTGCTAACACAGCTAATAATTGTGAGGCTGTCAAGGATTATGATAAGTTAAAGAGAAAGGCTTTGTTTCAATTGCCTGGCACATCATAGAGTGTCTGAGTGTGAATCCAAACAAAGCTGCAAGTTATGTGGACAGAGACACCACACCAGCCTCTGTTGTACTAACTTAAGCAATAAGGATAATACAAGTACCCAAGTGGACACAAGAAAGACACTGGTACCATTGCAAACAATTATTTTGTGTTCAATGCCAAAGTAGGGATTTCCCAACGAGCTGTGCTGTAATAGCTACCATCATCGATCTCTTGTTTCACTACTTTTAACTGCTTGGATCCCTACTTCACTTTTAAATTAATTTTTAATATACTAGTAGGATACACTTACTTGTATGTAGAGTATAAGGATTCAAAAATTTTTCTGCAACAACAAATCTTTTCTCTTTGCATTGTTGGCCACGCTTTTGTGGACAAATAACAAACAAACGTGCCTTTCCCCTGCCACCCATTCTCCTGTAAACATACAGTTTTACAACTAGATGATTGATATGGAATTACTGTATGTTACTTACAATGCCATCGGCTTTTCACACTTGCAAATATCAAATATTTTAGTGGGCTCCTTTCCTGACCACCTACATTATACAAAACATTCATCGTTCAACACAAACAATAACTGTATAATTAAACATGTGACCCACTGAGTGAAAACCCAAGTAGTTTGTATAATTCTGTTTTGTAATGAACTGGGTAAAATCACGTACTACAAACACACGTTTCAGTAAACAGAGAAACAAGACTCAAATTAAAATAAATCCAGATTCACCTCTTCATGGAGAGTAGGAGTATCATAATGCTTGTTTCATTTCTGTACTATGAAAGTTGTGTGTTTGTTTGTAATGTAGTCATTTTTATTGTCACTGTTTCTTAGCCTTGATCTTACTGATACATAGCATGGGTGGATCCAAGCCAAAAATTGTACCATCATGAATCTCCCAGTTCATCGTGAACACAATGAGACAAGTTTTAACTCCATACATAGCCTGTTGCACTTGTGACTTTGATGCTTTAATTTATGTATAATGTTGAGGGTGACCCCCATGATGGTTAATTTTTGGGCCTTAGCTTAAAATCAGCACATGGGAAAAACTAAACACATTATTTGTGTGCTTTTGTACATGTGCAACTATATAATTATTACATACCCTTTTTCTAAGTCTTCAATCGCTTTGGTCAGGTCAGAATAATCACATATGGCTTTTTTTAAATTTCTCCAGTTAGCTTTTTTGCTTTCTTTTCTCTTAGCACCTCTCTCACGCCAAGTAGCCAATACAAGAAGGAATGCTCTTTTATCTTTATCTTCAAACCCATCTACATTGCCAGATATTGTATCCAGAGTAGTTTCAGGTAAACTCAAGCAATTCCCAATATTCTTCCAATCAGTGTAGCTATCACATTTTAACAACATAGAAAAGTCCTCCAAGGTGGGCAATGCAGTATCAAACCCTGTAATGATTGAAACAATAACTAATACACACCTACCATAATACTACAATTAAGGCAGGGTAGTATGTAATTCATATTTAATAGACAAATTCCATAATAAGGCTTTATAGCATATAGAAATAACTGTTATTCCTAGCAACCTGAAATTCCCATTGTTTTTAGGTGATAATGTCGAAAGTAACTTCTCCAAATTTTGAAAGGATAGTACGTATATATATGTCATAAAGGATTTTTTGAAGGGGGGTTCCAGCACCAGCATTGAGTTACTAGAAGCAGGGGTCTGGGGGCGCAGCCCCCAGCCGCTGAGAGACTTTCAATATTTTAATAAATTAAAACTCAGCAAATTGCTATATTTTATGCAAAAAGTACATTAATTATGATGCATTAAGTGCCCCTGGGATGAAGGTAGTACTAGATAAAGTCACCTAGTGGAAACAGACAGCATAACACATAGAGACACATATAGTAATCTGTAAGTGATGGTTATATCTCACTGTGGTATAGGGGCCATGAATCCACTGATACAAATGACAATCAAAACAATATAACTATACAAATATGCATAGCATGAATTCATTTCGCATAACACAAGTGATAAATTACTGGAGCTCTATATCTTTAAACACTGCACACCAAAGCTATAGCAGTATAAGGTCATGCTAAGTTTTGCATTTAATGTTGGAATGTTTGAAAAACTTCATATGGACATGGATATTTACATGCATGTTCTATTAGAGTATACCTGACTGCTCTATTAGAGTATATACCTGACTGCTCTATTAGAGTATATTGATCTTTTTAACAAGTTTTGAAGAGGGCTCATGTTACCTCTGTAAATCCTTCCCTGAGAGATGAATGTAAGTTTTATCAATTGTTGTGCTGTGCCATTACACTATATTGCTCACTTATTTTGTCCTGCCACACTAAATGGTGTGTTAGGATCCTGCTTGCAGAAGTCTAAATTTTATAGGGGGGGTTCCTGAACCCCCCCCCGGAACCCCCCTCCCTACGCCCCTGTAAGATATGACATTTTTGAAATTTGTGGTTTTCCCATACATATCTATGTGAGAGGGCTACAGTTGCCCCTTCTGGGCAATCACAAAAATGAGGGATTTCAACGTATAGAGAACTTGCATACGAAGCACAGGCTTAACAACAGTTGCTAGGTCAGCCATGTTTGAGGGCAAAATACATACTACAGCTGTTCTCAATGGTTTAGTGAAGTACAGGACATGTTCATTAGGTTAGTCACTTGTATAAAACTAGGATATTTGTAGTCAAAATCCCACAAAGCGCTATAATTCATGAGAAATCTACCGAAAATTAATGTTGCGCTTGTTTATAGTTTTGATATTTGTTTATAACCTTATCCTAGCGTCTGGCAGTGATACTCGTTGTGCGTAGCTTACAGTGGAAAACCAAGAGTATTCATCACAATTAGTCCCATTGAAATTTGCCTTCAATTATGGCTGAGTAGCAACAGTTGTCAAGCAATATTTGTACACGCATTTTGTGTGCAAGCTCTCTATGCAAAAACTAAAAATTCGAAAGTACATATATCTCAATATTACATAATTTGTAGGTGTGAATGTCAACAATAATCTCTCCAAGTTTTAAATGGATAGTGTATATAGGTCATAAGATATGACCATAGATACTACACCTTGAATCCCATGATTTGTGTGATTATTGAGAAGGGGCAACTGTTGCCCCTCTCATTGACAATGTATGGGAAAATTGCAACTTCAAAATGTCATATCTCATGACTTATTTATGCTATCCTTTTAAAACTTGGAGAAGTGACTTAAGACATTGACACCTACAAATAAAGTAAAATTTAGGTTGCTAGGAGCAACAGTTGAATGTTTCATTATTATGAAATTTGTCTATTACAACTATTTGACTATGTACAGGTATGGTAATCTCTTCACATGAGACAACTGTTGATGATGCACCCTCTTAGCCTAGTTACCAATTCACAATTTTCTCATGCTCGATCATATTTGTTCATTATTTAGCGTGCAACTCAGCAGGCACCAAACATGTCACATTGACCTAATTATTACAGTTCTCTTGCTGGCCATAGCTGGTATATAGAAGCATTGTAGATTAGCACACAATGAAGAGTACTAAGAGAGTATGTGCATGATTTGTTTCTAAATGTCATGCAACTATAGTATGCTCACGTTGAGCTGAATCCTCAAAAACATTTAACAACTCATGGATGCAATTACACACGATCTTGAAATTTGGCTAATTTGTAGTACTGCTTGACCCGCTAAAAATATTTCAAAATCTTTTTGTTCGACATAATATTTACGGCTAATCTAAATTTTCACAATACATTTCCTATGAGGAAGCCGTATAAGTACAGTGTCCATTACAGCCTTTCCTGAACTTGTAATGGAGTCAAACCATACATGTCTGTTGTTGACACCTTTGCTGTTACCAATAATCATCTGGTTGGCTGAAATGTTACTCTGTTGAGAAAAAATCCACTTTTAATTTTTAGCTGTTTTTCAGGATTCAGCTCAATATGTTAATAACTATACATATAGTAATAGGAGCTTAAATACTTCACAAGCATGTTAAATACTGGTTAACAAATTCATAAAAAGTAAAGGCTGGAGGGATTTTTTTCCTTCCTTTGGCCCCTTTTCTGTTACACCTTTTCAGTCAGCCAGTACTAAGTCAAGTCATTAGGTCTAAGTCCCTGAAATTAGGTTAGGTAATCCTAAGGCTGCAGCACATGTTGCTGTCAGACCTTCAGTGCTGGTCACTGTAAAGTGCTAATAATAATAATAATAATAATAATAATAATAAAGATCAAAGGCACACACAATACAGTTTTGCATTTGGTGGTTTGATCCAGATACTGATAATCTAATCAAAAACAGCCAAGCTGTAAAAAAAGGTGCGGCCCCAAAAAGGCCATGGTGAAAAAAGATGTGAAATCCAAGGTGGCGGCCAAGAAATGGCTGTGATGGTAGGTTAATGGTTACATTTTAATAACGACAATTCAGGTGAATTTTGTGCCACTTGCTCTTGGCACCAAATTCACCTGAATTGTCGTTATTAAAATTTAACCATTAACCTACCATCACAGCCATTTCTTGGCCGCCACCTTGGATTTCACATCTTTTTTCACCATGGCCTTTTTGGGGGCCGCACCTTTTTTTACAGCTTGGCTGTTTTTGATTAGATATCACTTCTTTTTGTATTTGTATACTGCAAAGCCGGCCTATGGCTGGCTTTGGGGCTTTTTTAACCCATGTGTTTTTTTCTTTACCACAGGAAGAAGAAAAGAACTTAAAGAAGATTTGTAATACTTCAATTATTTTTGATTTTATTAGTAATTATACACATTATATACATATATTTATTACATGCCCATTATTCCCCACAGGATATTTTTTTGCAGCTGATGTCTCTACTGGGTGACTTGAAATGTAGCTGAACTATATACAGGATGGTTTCTTTGTAGCTGAACTCTCTACAAGGTGACCTCTTCTAGCTGGTCTATCTGCAGGGTGATTTGTTTGCAGCTAAACTCTCTACATGGTGCTTTCTTTGTAGCTGAACTCTCTACATGATGGTTTCTTTGTAGCTGAACTCTCTATAAGGTGACTTCGTCTAGCTGAACTCTCTACAGTGTGATTTTTTTGTAGCTGAACTCTCTACAGGGTGATTTGTTTGTAGCTGAACTCTCTACTGGATGGTTTCTTTGTAGCTGAACTCTCTACAAGGTGACCTCTTGTAGCTGGTCTATCTACAGGGTGATTTGTTTGCTGCTAAACTCTCTACATGGTGCTTTCTTTGTAGGTGAACTCTCTACATGATGGTTTCTTTGTAGCTGAACTCTCTATAAAGTGACTTCGTCTAGCTGAACTCTCTACAGGGTGATTTTTTGTAGCTGAACTCTCTACAGGGTGATTTGTTTGCAGCTGAACTCTCTACATGATGGTTTCTTTGTAGCTGAACCCTCTACAAGGTGACTTCGTCCAGCTGATCTCTCTACAGGGTGATTTGTTTCTAGCTGAACTCTCTACAGGTGATTTTTTGCAGCTAAACTCTCTACATGGTGGTTTCTTTGTAGCTGAACTCTCTACAGAGTGATTTGTTAGCAGCTGAACTCCCTACGTGATGGTTTCTTTGTAACTGAACACTCTACAAGGTGAATTCTTCTAGCCGATCTTTCTACAGGGTGAATTGTTTGTAGCTGAACTATCTACACGGTAACTTCTTCTAGCTGATCTCTCTACAGGGTGATTTGTTTGTAACTGAACTCTCTACATGATAGCTGAACTCTCTACAAGGTGACTTCTTCTAGCTGATCCCTCTACAGGGGGATTTATTTGTAGCTGAATTCTCTACAAGTGATTTATTTGCAGCTGAACTCTTTATGTGGTGGTTTCTTTGTAGCTGAGCTCTCTACAAGGTGACCTCTTCTAGCTGATCTCTCTACAGGATGATTTGTTTGTAGCTGATCTCTCTACAAGTTGATTTGTTTGTAGCTGATCTCTGTGCAGGTTGATTAATTTGTAGCTGATCTCTCTACAGTGTAATTTGTTTGTAGCTGATCTCTCTACAAGCTGATTTGTTTGTAGCTGATCACTCTGCAGGTTGATTTGTTTCTAGATGATCTCTCTACAGGTTGATTTCTTGTTGCTGATCGCTCTAAAGGTTGATTTGTTTGTAGTTGATCTCTCTACAAGATGATTTTTTGTAGCTGACCTCTTCAGGGTGATTTGTTTCTAGCTGATATCTCTACAGGGTGATTTTTTGTAGCTGACCTCTCTTCAGGGTGATTTGTTTCTAGCTGATCGTTCTACAGGTTGGTTTTGTTTGTAGCTGAACTCCTTACATTGTGTCTAGTTTCTAGCTGATCTCTCTACAGGGTGATTTGTTTGTAGCTGATCTCTCTACAAGTTGATTTGTGTGTAGCTGATCTCTCTGCAGGTTGATTTGTTTTAGCTGAACTCTCTACAGGGTGATTTGCTTGTAGCTGAACTCCTTACATTGTGTCTAGTTTCTAGCTGATCTCTCTACAGGGTAATTTGTTTGTAGCTGAACTCTCTATAAGGTGATTTGTTTGTAGCTGATCTCTCTGCAGGTTGATTTGTTTTAGCTGAACTCTCTACAGGGTGATTGCTTGTAGCTTAACTCCTTACATTGTGTCTAGTTTCTAGCTGATGTCTCTACAGGGTGATTTTGCTATAGCTGATCTCTCTACAAGTTGATTTGTTTGTAGCTGATCTCTCTACAAGTTGATTTGTGTGTAGCTGATCTCTCTACAAAGTAATTTGTTTGTAGCTGAACCCTCTATAAGGTGATTTGTTTGTAGCTGATCTCTCTGCAGGTTGATTTGTTTTAGCTGAACTCTCTACAGGGTGATTTGCAATTGCTTGTAGCTGAACTCCTTACATTGTGTCTAGTTTCTAGCTGATCTCTCTACAGGGTAATTTTTTTGTAGCTGAACTCTCTATAAGGTGATTTGTTTGTAGCTGATCTCTCTGCAGTTTGATTTGTTTTAGCTGAACTCTCTACAGGGTGATTGTTTGTAGCTGAACTCCTTACAGTGTGTCTAGTTTATAGCTGATGTCTCTACAGGATGATTTTTTTATAGCTGATCTCTCTACAAGTTGATTTGTGTGTAGCTGATCTCTCTGCAGGTTGATTTGTTTGTAGCCGATCTCTCTACAAGGTAATTTGTTTGTAGCTGAACTCTCTATAAGGTGATTTGTTTGTAGCTGATCTCTCTGCAGGTTGATTTGTTTTAGCTGAACTCTCTACAGGGTGATTGCTTGTAGCTGAACTCCTTACATTGTGTCTAGTTTCTAATTGATGTCTCCACAGGGTGATTTTTTTGTAGCTGAACTCTCTACAGGGTGATTTGTTTCTAGCTTATCTCTCTACAGGTAGATTTGTGTTGATTTGTTCATTGCTGATTGCTCTAAAGGTTGATTTGTTGTAGCTGAACACTCTGCAAAGTGTTTTATTTGTAGCTGATCTCTTTACAGGGTAATTTGTTTGTAGCTGAACTCTCTCCACAGTGACTTGTGTGTAGCTGAATTCTCTAGAGAGTGACTTAATTGTAGTTGAATTCTCTACAGGGTGCATGACTTGTTTATAGCTGAACTTTCTTCAGTGTGACTTGTAATGTTCTGAATCTCTATAGTGATATATTTGCTTAAGTCTCCACATGGTGACTTGCTTCTTGCTGCACTGTCTATAAGATTAACTGTTTGCAGCTGAACTCCCTACAGAATAACTTGTGATGTTATAAAATTCTATAATGGAGTAAATAAATTAGCCGAATGCTCTATTAGGGTGACTGTTCTATTAGAGTATCTCGATCTCGCATTTGCTACACGTAGTTGGCTTTAGAATCATAACTCAGTGGTTTGTAATCCGATTCTTCTGTACTACTGCAAGGCCTTTCTATGAATATTATTCCAGCTATACACCGATTTTCAGCTCATTGCTCTAAGCGGTTTGCCTAGTAGGCGTGAAAACTAATACTTTTTTATTCATAAAAATCGATCGCGTAATTGTGACACAGGTTGGGGTTTGTGTCATATCTCCATGGTCTTTATCTCGATTCCTTTCAAATCACCAAAAGGCACTCCTACGATGGTTACTCCATCTACATAGCAATTTTCAACTCATTCCATGAAGCGGTTTACCCTGTAGGCGTGACAACAAATCGATCTTGTTTTACGCGAATAATCGGTCATAACTCCTGAACCATTCATCGGATTTGTACCAAATTTGATGCTAGGATTCGCTGTTGGACTCCCTTTCTGTGTGCCAAATTTCATGGCGATCGGAGTACGCGTTTGGTTGTTATAGCAATTTTTGCAAGTGTGCGAAAAGACGAAGAAGAAAAAAAAACGAAGAAAAAAAAAACGAAACTTTGGCAGCTCGTATCTCGGAAATGGCTGGAGCAATTTCCTTCAAATTTGGAATGTAGACTCCCCTGGCTGGCGGGCAACTGTGTAGCAAATTTGGTTCCAATCGGATAAGTGATCACTGAGATACAAAGGTGTGAAAATGACGTTTTCGTTCTTCCTGTCAATATACTCACGGGTGTGGCGCGCCGGCTACTTGGGCCGCACGACACACTACCGTGTGTCTTGATCTAATCCAAAACAGCCAAGCTGTAAAAAAAGGGTGTGGCCCTCAAAAAGGCTATGGTGAAAAAAGATGTGAAATCCAAAGTGGCAACCAAGAAATGGCTGTGATGGTAGGTTAATGGTAAAAATTTTAATAACAACAATTCAGGTGAATTTTGTGCCAAGACCAAGCGGCACCAAATTCACCTGAATTGTTATTAAAATCTTTACCATTAACCCACCATCACAGCCATTTCTTGGCCGCCACCTTGGATTTCACATCTTTTTTCACCATAGCCTATTTGAGGGCCACACACTTTTTTTTACAGCTTGGCTGTTTTGGATTAGATTTCACACTCCAAAGCCAGCCTAAGGCTGGCTTTGGGGCTTTATTAATCTATCTTTCTTTTCTTCTTTACCACAGGAAGAAGAAAAAGATGAAGTAGATTTTAAATACTTTAACTAATTCTGATTTTATCAGTAAATATACAAATTATATATATATACATATATAGCGTGGCCAAGTAGACTACAGACTAAGTGCGTATTTTACAGGAACCAGGAAAACGCCATTTTCACGCATCTGTAGCTTGATAGTGCCTGACCGGAAATTAACCATTTTTGCTGTGGTAATTCCCTCGGGGTGTGGCACCTCCAGTTTCAAATTTGAGCTGAATCTACCAAGTCATCACTGGGATGTGCATCTTCAAAGTTCGTCTTAGTTTCTTCATATTATCCTAACGCACGGAGTTACTGCCAATCCAGTATCCCATCACTGCATCAGCGCCACGAACTACAGAAGAAGCGAGAATATGGAGACCGCATTAGGGAGGTAGAGCAGGCTTCTTTTACCCCCCTTGTTTTTACTACTACTGGGGGTATGGGAAAAGAGGCGTATAGGCGTCTGGCTGACCTACTGTCCCGCCGAAGTCCAACTACGTATAGCCGTACTCTGGACTGGATGAGGTGCACACTGTCTTTTTCACTGTTGCGCTCTGCGACAGTGTGCATTCGTGGTAGCAGGTCCATCTCACTTCGATCAGCTGATGTCTCTCCAGAGATGAGCCGCTTTGATGGGCACAAGGACTACTGAGTCCAACCTGTTTTATCCTCTAACAGTTGTCCAGCACATGCCAACTGGTGCTGGGGGTGGTGGCAAGGGCAGACCATCTAGCCCGGGAAAAATAAAAAATTATTCTTCTTTTCATAACACTTAGAAAAATCGCTATAACTGGCACATGCTTTAGTCAATTTTCCTCAAATTTGGAGGGCAGTAAGAATGTAATGAAGCACGTGTACAGTCCAATTTTTGTACATATCGGATAAAAAACAAGGGAGTTATACGCGATTTTCAAAAAATTCGATAGCGATTTTTTGTCATGGCCACTAGTGCTGAGCAATAGTAATAATTTTACTATCACGATAGTTACTCATTAAATATCGCGATAGTGAATACTATCCCGATAGTTTATGAAACACTTTGCTCTTGACAAAGTCTTAGTTGTATAGCTATGATTTGCAGTCATATAGAATATTATTTTGCATGCACAGGACATTTGTAATTAACTGTGTGGGTGGCCGATGAATACGGACTTTTGGTATCAAGACACACGGTAGTGTGTCGTGCGGCCCAAGAAGCCGGCGCGCCACACCGTGAGTATATTTACAGGAAGAAAGAAAACACGATTTTCACACCTTTGTAGCTCCATGATCACTTATCCGATTGAAACTATAGTTTCACTACAGAGGTGCCCGCCAGGTAGGCTACGCCACATACCAAATTTGAAGGAAATGTCCCTAGCCATTTCTGAGATATGGGTGGCCAAAGTCTCATTTTAATTTCTTCGTTTTTTTTCTTCGCCGTAGGGGCTACGGGGGCTTCGATTTATTTTCGCACACTTTGCAAAAATTGCTATAAAACACAAACTTGTATCCCCATTGTATTGATATTTGGTACAAGTAAAGAGAATATAAAGGTACATTCGCGTACCAAGTTTGCTATGAATCTGATAAATATCCAAGGAGTTATGGGCATTTATTCACGTAAAATAAGATGAAACTTTTGTCACGGCTACAGGGTAAACTGAGTATAGGAATAACTTGAAAATTTGTGTGTACATAGGCCGATCATCGTAGGAGTGCCTTTTGGTGGTTAGAATAGCAACAGACTTACAGCTACAGAGTTATAAAGCAAAAACCGAGCAAGTGTAAAATCCCGGGATCAAGATACTCTAATAGAGCAGTCACTGGGGGGCAAAAAAGGTGCATAAAAATGTTGAAAAAAAATGAACTGATCATACCAGAGTTTGAACCAAGGACCTCCATACCTAACGCCTGCATCCTTAACCACTGAACTACTGCTATCTCGGCTAATCACTTCACTTAATTTCTACCTTATAAATGAAAATTCTAGCTTAATAAGTAAAACTGATATACCAATAGAAAATCTAGATTGTTCTATTAGACGATTTCAGCGAAAGCAAAAACGTGCGCTCTATTAGAGCATTAGTACCATACTATTGTTGCAACACTTTGAGGCTCAATCTAGTAGCTACTTCATCAAATCAGAGCCATTTTCATATCGATCAGTGGTATATTTGTAGTATTAACTTAGTTCGCCCCCAGGCGGTCTGTGAGCAGACTAGTATGACTGACTTGCGCCAATCATCATCATCATAATCATCATAATAAGTGCTATATACTAGCAAAACTTGTGATACAACAGCCTGGAAATCATATCCCAGTAAAAAGGTGCAGGATTTGGTTTATAAAAATACAAAAAAAGTGAAATCCACTCAAAAACAGCTAAGCTGTAAAAAAAGAGTGCGGCCCTCAAAAGCCTGAGTGAAAAAAGTTGTGAAATCAAAGGTGGCGGCCAAGAAATGGTTGCAATGATGTTAATGCTAAAAATTTTTAATAATGGCTGTGTGCATTGTTAAATTTTATTAGCATTAACATCATTGCAGCCATTTCTTGGCTGCCACCTTTGATTTCGCAACTTTTTTCACCTAGGCTTTTGAGGGCCGAACTCTTTTTTTACAGCTTGGCTGTTTTTGAGTGGATAGTTTTTACAGGCCACTCCTTTGTAAGAAAGCTAGTAATACTAACTGTAAAACAGTATAGAAAGGTTGTTAATACCATTTTAATGCAGATCTGAGCTTATCATAACTATCACGATAGTGATATCCCTACTATCACGATAACGATAGTGATTTACTATTGCAATATATCGCACTATCGATACTATTGCTCAGCCCTAGTGGCCACAGGGTCAAACCGTTTGAAGGAATGACTTGAAAATCGGTCTGTACATGGAGTAACCTTTGCAGTGCAAACCTTTTGTGGTTTGAATGAAATCGCACTAACAGTCATGGAGTTACGACAAAAATGCCAACCATATGTAAAATGCGCAAGATCGAGTTTTGTTAATAAAAAGTAATACTTGCCACACCTACCAGGTAAACTAGTAAACGGAATCAGCTGAAATCAGGTAGAGAGGTAGACAAAACGATCTTTTAGTGGTTTACAAGGAATCAGATTAAAATCCACTGAGCTACACTATGAAAGTGAACTAGGTGTAAGAATCGCGCGATTGAGATACTCTAATAGAGCAGTCACCCTAATAGAACATTCAGCTGCGCAATAAGTCACTCTATTAGAACGTTCATCTACAATAAAGTCACTATGTAGACTTCAGCTAACAACAAGTCACCCACAAGGGAGTTCAACTACAATCAAGCCACCCTTCAACTAGTATCAAAAACAAATAACTCTGTAGAGAGTTCAGTTACAAACAAGTCACCCTGTAGAGAGTTCAACTACATCCTGAAGACAGTTTATCAGTAAACAAATCCCTCTGTAGAGCGTTCAGCTATGTTTCAAGTCACCCTGTAAAGAGCTCAGTAGAGATCAGCTAGAAACAATTCACCCTGTAGCGATCAGCTAGAAACATATCACTCTGTAGAGTGATCAGGTAGACTCAGGTCACCCTGTAGTGAGTTCAGCTGGAAACAAACTACCCGTAGAGAGATCAGCTAGAAACAAGTCACCCTATAGAGAATCCAGCTACATTTTGTAGAGTGTTTCAGCTAGAAATAAGCAGCCCTGTGGAGAGTTCAGCTACAACAAACTCTATCAGTAGAAAGATCAGCTGGAAGCAAGTTATCCTGCAGAGTTCAAATACATTTGAAGTCACCCAGTAAAGAGATCAAGTAACCTTGTAAAGAGATAAGCTACATTTCAAATCACCCTGTCGAGAGATCTGGTAGAAAAGTCACCCTATAGAGAAATCAGCTAGAAACAATTCACTCTGTAGAGATCAGCTAGAAACAAATCACCCTGTAGGGAGATCGGCTCAATACAAATCATCCTGTAGAGAGATCTGGTAGAAACAAGTCACCTTGTAGAGAAATCAGCTAGAAACAATTCACCCTGTAGAGATCAGCTAGAAACAAATCACCCTGTAGGAAGATCAGCTCAATACAAATCACCCTGTAGAGAGATCTGGTAGAGACAAGTCACCCTGTAGAGATCAGCTAGAAACAAATCACCCTGTAGGGAGATCAGCTCAATACAAATCACCCTGTAGAGAGATCTGGTAGAAACAAGTCACCCTGTAGAGAAATCAGCTAGAAACGATTCACCCTGTAGAGATCAGCTAGAAACAAATTATCCTGTAGAGATATCAGCTAGAAATAAGTCACCAGTAGACAGTTTAGTTGGAAACAAGTCACCTGTAGAGAGATCAGCTAGAAACAAACTACCTAGAGAGAGTTCAGCTACATTCTGTAGAGTGATTCAGCTAGAAATAAACAACCCTGCAGAGAGTTCAGCTATAAACTCTCAGTAGAGAGATCAGCTAGAAACAAGTTATCCTGCAAAGGGTTCAACTACATTTGAAGTCACTCTGTAGAGAGAACAGCTAGAAATAATTAACCTTGTAAAGAGATAAACTAAATTTCAAATCACCCTGTAGAAAGATCAGCTTGAAACAAACCACCCTGTAGAGAGATCTGGTAGAAGCAAGTCACCCTGTGGAGAGTTCAGCCAGCAAGAAGTCACACTGTAGAGAAATTAGCTAGAAAAAAAAATCACCCCTGTAGAAAAATCAGCTAGAAACAAGTCACCCTGTAGCGAGATTAGCTACATTTCAATCACCCTGTAGAAAGATCAGCTTGAAACAAATAATCCTGTAGAAATATCAATTTGAAACAAATCACTCTGTTGAAAGATTAGTTAGAAACAAGTCACCCTGTAGAGAGATCAGATAGAATGAAGTCACCGTGTAGCACTACCAGAGAACAGTGCCATCAAACACCTATGGATTATCCATGAATAGTAAAATAATCCCCATAAAGTGCAATGAAATGCATTTCATTGATATTTCATGGTAATATCCATGCCATGAAATACTCATGAAAAGTGGAGATTTCAAGGTAATTTCATATTACCGACAAATTATTTCGCGGCACAAGAAAATTTCATGGTTGCAGTGGCCATGAATTGTCAAATTTTCATAGGCAGTGTCCATGAATTGTCAAATTTTCATAGGCAGTGTCCATGAATTGTCAAATTTTCATAGGTAGTGTCCATGAATTGTCAATTATTTATAGGCAGTGTCCATGAAAGCTACATGAAATTTCATGGTTTACCATCGCATTTTCATAGGCTCTTCCCTGTGAGTTTAGCTAGAAATAAATCAGATCAGCTACAAACAAATCACGCTGTAGAGAGATCAGCTAGAAAATCACTCTATAAAGAGATCAGCTGGAAACAAGGTACCCTGTAGAGAGATCAGCATGATCAAGTCACCCTGTAAAAGCCCAACTACTTTTCAAGTCACCCCATGGAGAGCCCAGCTATGAACAAATCACTCAGAAAGCACAGCTAGAAATAAACCACCCTGTACAGTATTCAGTTAGAAACTGTACAGAGATCAGTTAGGCAAGTTACCCTGTTACAGTGCTCGAAATAATTTTTTAGAATTGTCCGGATGAGTTTCCTGACAATTGTAGCTTTGTTAGGAAACTTAGAATTTTGTACGGAAGATGGTTGTAGTGGTTTAGTACTTATATAGGGTTAAGAACAATACACAGTTAATTTGGCACTATACAATGCATTGAAGTTTGCAAGTTACATCAAATTTTATTATTCCTACAATTTCTATGCAGGTACCCAGTGAATTGATGCTGTTTTATAGCTACTGTATCAAGAGTCCAGGCTCATACTTCAATTCACAGTGCAGGATCATCACCATGGAGTAACAGAATATACAATGCTGCTTATGCAGTGTTATACTTGTTATATATTTGTTCCAGCAGCTACCTCCACATTATCATATTTTTCTTTAATGATGATTCAAATTTATGTATACAGGGTACATAAAAACAGTTTACTATAAAACCACCATGCAGCTACACGTCACCATTGTACAACAAGTAACAAAATACAAAAGAGTCTACAATCAATGTAATCATGTATAAATGTTATAAACAAACCACATCAGACTCAGAGTCTTGTAAATCAGCTTCTGCCTCTGATACATTTTCCTCAACAACATCTCCTGAAACCCACTGTAGCCATTCAACTAGGGAGAAGACTTCTGCTTCTGATTCTTCACCAGACATTGTGGTGCTGGCTGATGAGTGGGGGTCTGTCCTACATCTTGGTCTCCTCCTTTCTTTTTGGGTGACCCTTCTGACCTTGTCATTGGACCATAATCTAATGGCTGTCTCTGGATTCCACTGAGAGAAAACTGGAGCTTCAACGTTGATGCGAAGGAGTCTATCCAATGTTTCTCCTTTTAAACAATTCCGGCGATTGCTTTTGATGAATTTAAGTGAAGAAAATATTCTCTCTAACCGTCCATTTGCCATGGGAAGGCAGAAAAGCAATTCAACCAAAGCTAGCACATTGTTCCACTTCTTAGCATCAGCACAATTGAACAATTTCCACCACACTGCTTTGTAGTCATCTTGGACCAAGTTCAAATAACTTGTGGCATATTCAACCATATCATCCCACTCTTCTTCTATCAATGACAAATCAATCTGCGCATTTTCAAGGGGTGCTCTGAAGTGCTCACACAAATTATCAATAGCTGGACAGCCAAACCTTGCATCTTCCTGGCGCTGCCATCCATTGGTGGCTAATATTGTAATAGCATTTGACAGTAGATCTATGTGCTCAGTTTGGAGACGATCCTTCAGGCAAGCTTCAATTCTGCCTGCCCAGCCAACCCAATTGGACTTCACATACTTTGCCAGCTTCATATTGTAAAACCTTAACTCCTTGGTACTTCCTGTCTTCAGTAATTCTGGCTAGAACCTTTCTTACAGTAGGCAGACTTTCAAACTCCATCCCTTTCAACTTGTCAATGTTCTTCTTGGTTTTCATTATTTGTTCAATAGCCCGAACAATGCATAATTCATCTTCCTGAAGTACTTTGCACAAAATGCTTGCTGGTTTAAGAAGATCAGCAAAACAGGCACATCCAAGTAGGACCTTAAAATTCTTCCACTTCTTTACATAGTCACACAACTTTGCTTTGTCAGTACTTTTAACTTTTGGATTTTCAATAAGTGACAAAAGGTGGCTAATGTATGCTCCAAAACGATCAATAATCCGATTCAGTGCAGCTACTTTGTGTGTTATAAATCTTGTGCCACTTGCACGAAGGGGACGTGTACCACCCTCTTTGGGCATTTCTGTAGAATCTAAGCACCCTTTCAATTCAGAAACTATTTCCTCTAATTCTCTACATTTCTTTGGTGATCTTTCGTAGACGTAATAAACTTGCAACAAAAATTCATCGATAAAGCCAAAGAAAGTGCCACTAAGCGCATCTTTTATTGAAAGCTCCAAACGGTGAGCAAGGCACCAAAAACATATTACCCATGGAATTTCCCTCTTTAAAAGTGCTGCCAAGCCATTCTTTTTACCTAAATTAACACTTGTGCCATCACAACCTACACCTATTGTTTTAGCTTTCCAGCTGTCTTCAATACCCATGTACTTCATAGCCTTTTCAAAGCACTGATACAAACCTTCTGCAGTGCTAAGAGTTGGTTGCTGCACACAAAAAAACTTATTAACAACTTGCACCTTACCATCAGCTGTAGCAGCGCTGGACTCCAGATACATTACTAAAAACAGCTCTTCCTCTACATTAGCGACATCTGTGCTCGAGTCAACTTGAAAACTGTAAAATCGGCTTCTGGAAAGTGCTTGCACAAGCTTTTCTTTTTCTTCAAGGGCAATAAATTCTACAAAACTACTACACGCATGATCATTTCTGTATGTAGTCCCAACATCCACACCGTGCCGCTCTTGTAGGTCACACAGTGCTTTCATTTTTGTGAATGCTAAGCCCTCCTTAGCAATAAAATACGCAATGTCAAATTTTTTCTTTGTTCGTTCGAGTGTTACTTTGTCCATTGAACAACTTGCAAAGGATTGAACGATAGGAGTACTGCTAATGGCCACTGTTCCCAATGACTTCTTATGGAGCCGCATGGTATGCTTGTGCATTTCACTCTCTGCATGTTCTTTAAAGCTAGAAGTTTTTACATTGACTGAGCCTTCGATATATGCCAAGTGAAAGTTTCCCAATCTTTCTTTATAATTACAGCACACCTTACACTTGAGCAGTGAAACAGACTCACCATCGGCATTTGTTTCGAAGTCCAACCTGTAATAGTTTCGAGTGATTTATCATTATCCCGTATCCACTTTTGGACTGTTTTCTTTGAAGCAGTAGACTTCTTAGTCGCGGGAGCTAGTGACGAAGAAGGACGCTTACGACTGCCTTGGCTACCCGAGGAGCTGCCCGCCATAGCATATCACGTGCACTATTAATTTAGAACCAGTATAACTGGTTAGTATATTTAGCGCCCTAAGAATTATTTACCTCGACTGCAGCTGAGAATGCAGGAGAAGGACGGGGGGAAGACGCACGATCACGTTGATAGCTGATAAAGGTAAATGTCATAAGTATAAATGTGAATATTCATGCAAAAAGATTGTCCGGATACTTTTTTCCGGATACTTAGTGCTTTACCCGGAAACGTCACAAATTACCCGGAAATCCGCTGATTGCCGAACGTTATTTCGAGCACTGCTGTTACCTGCAAGAGTTCAAGTATTTTTCAAGTTACCCTGTAGAGAGCTCAGTAGAAACAAGCAGCCCTGTAGAGAGATCAGCTAAAAAGAAATCATCCTGTAGAGAGATCAGCCAGAAATAAATCACCCTGTAGAGAGATCAGCTTGATCAAGTCACCCAGTAGGGAATTCAACTACATTCACTCTGTAGAGAGTGTAGCTAGAAACAAGTCACCCTGTAGAGAGTTCAGATGGAAACAAGTCACCCTGTAGAAAGATCAGCTAGAAACAATTCACCCTGTAGAGATTGGCTAGAAACAAATCACCCTGTAGAGAGATCAGCTGGAAACAAGAGAGAATTCAGCTACATTTCGTAGAGTGTTTCAGCTAGAAATAAGTCATCATGTGGTGAGTTCAACTACTAATCATTCACTATGTAGTCAAAGAGTACAGTTACATTGTGAGGCTCCCTGTAGAACTACATACACATTTTCCTGTAGAGTGTTCAGCTGCGAACAGTTCAACCTGTGTGACTTATTTTTATGATCAATCAACACAATAATGTTTGTAAACTATTGCCTAAATGTACATATTGCTAAACAAATCATCAGATCTTCTTCATACGTAATAATCTTCTCTCTGTAGTAAAGAAAAAGACAAGTTTAAAAAATACCTAAAGCTGGCCATAGGCTAGCTTTAGGCATGAAATTACAAAAAGAAGTGATATCTAATCAAAAACAGCCAAGCTGTAAAAAAAAGGGTGTGGCCTCCAAAAAAGCCAGGGTGAAAAAAGATGTGAAATCAAAGGTGGCGGCCAAGAATGGTTGTGATGGTAGGTTAATGGCAAAAATTTTAATAATGACAATTCAGGCGAATTTGGTGCCGAATTCTAGTGAAACTTGGAAGAGGCAACACAAATTCACCTGAATTGTCGTTATTAAAATTTTTGCCATTAACCTACCATCACAACCATTTCTTGGCTGCCACCTTTGATTTCACATCTTTTTTCAACCTGACTTTTTTGGAGGCCATACCCCCTTTTTTTACAGCTAGGCTGTTTTTGATTAGATATATAATACATATATTTTTATTATTCCCTATGGATAACTTGTTTGCAGTTGATCTCTCTACTGGGTGACTTGAAATGTAGCTGAACTCTCTACAGGGTGATTTGCTTGTAGATGAACTCTCTACAGGTGATTTGTTTCTAGCTGATCTCTCTACAGGGTAACTTGTTTCTAGCTGATCTTTCCTTTTTTCCTATCTAATCTCTATACAGGGTAACTTTTTTACACAGTAGCTGAACTCTCTACAGGGTGACTTGTTTGTAGCTGAACTCTCTACATGTTGGTTTCTTTGTAGCTGAATTTCTTCAGGGTGATTTGTTTGCAGCTGAACTCTCTACATGGTGGTTTCTTTGTAGCTGAACTCTCTACAAGGTGACTTCTTTTAGCTGAACTCTCTAAAGGGTGGTTTGTTTACAGCTGAACTCTCTGCATGATGGTTTTTTGTAACTGAACTCTCTACAAGGTAACTTCTTCTAGCTGATCTCTCTACAGGGTAATTTGTTTGTAGCTGAACTCTTTACATGATGGTTTCTTTGTAGCTGAACTGTCTACAGAGTGACTTGCTTGTAGCTGAACTGTCTACAATATTAACTGGTTGCTGCTGAACTCCCTACAGAATAACTTGCAATGTAATAGAAATCTGTAATGGAGTAAGTCATGAACAAGCTGAATGCTCTATTAGGGTGACTGTTCTATTAGAGTATCTCGATCTCGCATTTTCTACATGGAGTTGGCTTTCGAATCATAACTCAGTGGTTTGCAATCCGATTGTTCTGTACTACTGCAAGGACTTTCTACGATGACTATTCCAGTTACTTACCCATTTTCAGCTCACTGCTCTAAGCGGTTTGCCTGGTAGGCGTGAAAATTATTGGTGATTATAGACGTCTTATTGACAATATATAGTATACAAACAGGGGGTCTAGACTCAGGGTTGCCGTACACTGATAGCTAAAGAGTGATCAGTGCAGGAGCCCTGGCAAGGCTTACATTACTTAACTTACAGTACAAAATTAACTACACAGTAACAAAGTTCAGGTCACAAATCTCGATCGCACAATTGTTACACACTTTCGGTTTTGTGTCATATCTCCATGATCTTTATTTCGATTGCTTTCAAACCACCAAAAGGCACTCCTACAATGGTTGATCTATCCACAAAACAATTTTCAACTCATTCCATGAAGCAGTTTACCCTGTAGGCGTGACAACAAATCGATCTTGTTTTACGTGAATAATTGTTCATAAATCCTTAACTGTCCATCGGATTTGCACTAAATTTGATACTAGGATTCGCCTTTGGAGTGCCTTTCTGTGTGCCAAATTTCAAGGCAATCGGAGTACACGTTTGTGTTTTATAGCAATTTTTACAAGTGTGTGAAAAGACGAATAAGAAAAGAAAAAAACCAAAACTTTGGCTGCTCGTAACTCAGAAATGGCTTGAGTGATTTCCTTCAAGTTTGGAATGTGGACTCCCCTAGCTGGCGGACAACTCTGCAGCAAATTTGGTTCCAAACGGATAAGGTATCACCGAAATACAAAGGTGACGTTTTGTTTCTTCCTGTCAATTGTGGCGCGCCGGCTTCTTGGGCCACACGACACACTATTGTGTGTCTTGATAAGCAGGATGCACTTCCGACTTATTCCGAGGACTCTTCAATGCCCACTGATACAAGTGGTTGTACACGTCACCATCATATCGGCCTGCCACTGAACAAAGTAGTTCATCCTTGTAGTCAAATGCATCTACTAGTGGTACGGCTTCTTGTCTGATTTACACCAGCAACTTGTATATTTGATCTAGTACCATATCAATCTGATTGAACCATCCAGTTGAAATTCTCCACCATTCTCAGCTATTCCATGAAGCGCAAGTGAGGTACAAAGTGCCGTCAAGATTTTCTGATTGTTGGCAGAGGCTGTGACTGAGTTTGTGGCAGTCAAAAACATCTGTAGCACTGATAAATGGCAATGTACTCTGGAAGCTCTTTAGCTAATGCAGTTTCAGTCATGTGGTTAGCTCGAGACACAAAACACATAACGCGTTGACGATAGAACCATATGGCTACTTGTGTGTCTACTTTATATGTAATAAAGCTTATGAAGGATACAGGTCTTTTGAGGAGAATAATCTGATGCCAGATACTTCACATCTTTTGACAGCTGAAACTGTGGTATTCACTGTGAATACAACTTCCGTACTTTACAGTTCTGCCTGTCTCAGAAGAAATGACAGTCATGTACATGTGTGGGATACCATTGGCTAAGGAATAGCCCATTACCTTACATGCAAGCCTACAAATCTCCATGCCATGACAAGCCATTTCTGATGAGAATGCCTTCAAACCTGCACTAGTACTGGAAGTGATGTGAAAACTCCTTTGCTTACAAGAAACATGCAAGAACCTTGCAAGCAACATGCACTGAAATGAGCGTCCCTTAGTTTCTTGATCTTGAATAGTAATCGTACTTGCAAGAATCATTCAAGAAACTTACACAATTTTTTATCTTGCAAAACAAGAAATTTGTGCTGAAAATGTCCATTTCTTGCAAGAATCTTGGAAATCTTGCAAGATATTTTACCCTGTAGTAATGGGACTTTGAAAACAATAGAGTAACTGGCCATTCTACAGACACCATCACATGGACATTGTTATACTAGCTGCAAATGAAACTGCACTACAGGGGTTAATCTAGGGGGGGGGGGCGGGGGGGGGCACAGGCCCCCTCTGGGTTAGCTATTGCCCCCCCTAGGTTTATACCTAAAGCCTTGAGAAATGGAAAGGTTTAATTGATCCCAAAGTTGTATAATCCAATGGTCAATATTCAATGGCATCACAGTAAAATTTCACCAAAATTGAGTATATTTACACCTAAATTTTCAAAATTTTCCTGGGGGAGCATGCCCCCAGACCCCCCTAGAATCCGAAGCAACTTACTTCGCCCCCTCTAGGTTAATGTTCTGGGTTGAGCCCTGCACTACTTGAAGTACTTACATTGCTTGTTCTTGCAATAGTAGCATAACGCAGCCACTATGGATTTGAGAGCCTCACTTGTTGAGTTCTTCTGGACCATCAAATAATGGAGCAGTGATGCATATACTACAGGAAAGAAATTACTTTGACATTGCAAAGAAATTTAGCTAACTGCGAGTCAGTCCATGCTTGTTGTGCTACATAGTCAGCTTCTGTAGTTGGAAAATAGTACTCAACCTCCTTTCCCTCCCTTTTTTTACAGTCGCCAAGGCACCAATTATTTAACCCTTAATTTACGAACTATACCTAGGCCACCGATAAGCACAAATTCCAGTGCATAGCTTTTGGAAAAATTTTAAGTCAGTTTTAACAATAACACATTTTTACAAGAAGGATCTCACACAGCATACATAGTTAACTGCTGCTGCAAAAAAAATTGTTGCAGTGAGAATTTGGCTAGTTAAAGTGGTTGTTGGTCAGTGCCAGAGTGACGTACTAGCTATAGCTACATGGCACCAACTTAAGGTCAAGCAAAGTTGATTAATAGTTACCCACATCACCCTCCACTCTCAGGGGCGGATCCAGAGTCTGGAAAGAGGGGGGGGCACCTTGCTAAAAAAAAGTTGAAGAGCAAAAATAAATAAATAAATAAATTTAAAAAAAAGAAAAAAAAAGGTCACAACAATAATAGCTAGTTATCCTTTACCAAATATATTATATCACGTATGTTATGTAAAATAAAATCCTATTTATAGCTTCCTAAGTAAGCTACACTTCCCCATGAACACTGTGACTGCTTTATTAGAGTGATTGGTGATTGACTGCTCTATTAGAGTATCTCGATCTTATATACATTTTTTTTAAGGGAGGGGGGGGGGGGGGGGGGGCACGTGCCCCCCCCCCCCCTGTATCCGCCACTGACTCTGCCACCCTAAATTCATTATTGCTGTAATTGATCATGTGCGCCAACATTTTGATGTTTAGACAAACTAGCCATCATTTTCAGCTATGGAAAACATATTTCTTTCTGCTTCATAAATGTAAAGTGTAAGTAGGGATGTAAAAACCCCACGAAAATTGGAATTTTTTTCTCCCGTAAATTGCATAATAAGAGTGGCACAAAGGTTGCGCGTCCTGTAGACGGGTTAGGCAGTAGGTTCATTGGTTAATAGTGTTGACTTAGTAAAAATATTGCTCTTCTGGTAAGTTTCTTCATGATCAGAGCAGAAAGGCGTTTCCAATGTAAGTTCTCTCCATAGAAAACCTATGGGAGAAGAGTATTGTTGTTCGCTACGTGAAGAAGTGTACGGGTTGAATGATTTTTGCTCATTACAAGATACAACTTAAATGTCTATGATCATTTATTGGCCATTCTACGCACTTCATAATACAAAGTGACGTAATTCTGCATACGTCATTTATTTTTGTTATGTGGCATGGATACCAATGGTGCTCAATAGAGGTGTCTGGAGAACTGCCTACTTGTTTATTTAACAGTTACTAGCTATTACAAATTCAAGGGAGTGTATAAACAGTGGAATGGACTACTGGAATGGTGGAATACTGGAATTTTAAAAAGTTTATTACATCCAACTCCTCAGCAAATAAATAGGATTCCCCATTGAAGTCAGCTCTTTTAGCCTCACCACAATACTTGTATGACTTATAACTCAATACTTTATTACTTGTCTGAAACTAACTGTCTTAATGAAGGCTCGGTTCAGTGTGTTATGTGGCACTGCCACAATGAACTTTGGCTTAAATTTTCTCATTGTAAATGCTTACAAGATACGTAGTCCTGTTTCACTTTGCCCAAAGATTTTTGCTTAGGCTCCTAGGTTAGTGGTAAACACCTCATACGGGCTCTGCCTGCCCTCCAGTGCCTAACTGGTAAAGTTGATAATAAATAAATGAATACTTCATTATACAGTGAATGTACTTTACAATGCATACATGTAATCAGCTAGCTAGCTAACTTTTTATCATTTGGGAACAAGGGTTAAGTCAGGAGTCTTCTTGGTATATATTCCCAATAAACTACTGTTGTGCATGTTCATAACTGACTTTACATTGGTAAACTTTGTCTATGGTGAGGTGAATTATGCTAAAAGAACTGACTTCAAGGGGAATCCTATTTATTTGCTTACTTAAGGGGTGGAGTTGTGCTTATTTAAATGTAAAAACTGATATTGAACTTAAAAAAATTCCATTCCACTATTCCAGTACTCCATTCCACTGTTTATACACTCCCCAAATTTAAAGCCAATGTGGCAAACCTATAGTGCCTTTCCATCTCCTTGATGACCAAAATTGGTGCCGTAATTTTTCATTTATTACACCGTATTTCGGCCATATTTATGAACATCAGTATTGAGTGTTCTATGGGGATATTTCCAACCGCTTTACAGGTTAGTGTGCATTTTTTAGATGTTAATTCTTACCCAATACCAAGCCCATCCACCACAGCTTGGACTGTTAGTTGTTAGTGGTTTATGCAGATTGGCTAATTTCAACTTGTCCATAGGCCGCTGAATACAAAAGTTCAACACTATGGCCAACGAAAACGGTTGTCAAGGAGATGAAAAAGCTCTATATATCAATCTGCAGCATTTTTTATGCTTTACAAGGTGCAGTAGCTAAAAGTCAAGTTTCTTCTACTTTTAAAAATCATGTGACCTCGTTAGTGTAAGCATAAGAATACTTTTGGTAACCCTTGTTGTGACAGATAGCCTGCTGCTGCTGCGTGGCCTAAGTAGATCTGACACAAAATACACAATGAATCCATTCTTTACACAATGAGTTATGCTTGCCGACGTCATACATGCTGCACCGTAAATGAATGGGCGTCACCCCTGTGACCACACCACCCCTGTGAATAAAATGAACACAGATATGGTGCATGGGTAGCAGCATAGCCATAGGTAATAGGATATATTATCTATGGTAGCGGTGTTTGTTATGTGGTACGTGTCCGGAATTTGAAAAATACTATTTATTTAACGCTATGTACATAGTCTTTATTTAACGTTATATGTACATAGAAATCATACCTGCTGAAACTGATGCCATATTTGTGGCAGCGAGGAAACCGGGCAGGACGAATGACAACTGGGAATCAAAGCACCGCGCTAAAATTATCACGTGATTCTGTCGAAATTTATTAGAATACGGTTTTTCTCCCAATTTTCGCGCCAATCACAACGTAGGGTTTTACTCTTTTCACCACCTTTCATAACCCTTACGTAATATTAAGCTCAAAAGCATCCAGACTTCCTACTGTAGTTGTTACTCTCTCTCTTCGACTTTAGGGCACGCATCTAGTAGTTGCCGCGAGTAGTCGACTTTAGGGGATGCGTCCAGTAGTTGCCGCGAGTAGTAGACTTTAGGGGAAGCGTCCAGTAGTTGCCACGAGTAGTAGACTTTAGGGGAAGCGTCTAGTAGTGTTAGCGTTAGGGTTCAGCTTTGGTTTCTTCTTCACCTTTAGGGTTAGGTTCTTCTTACTATATACAGCTTATTTCGTTAGTCACATTTATAAGATACAAAAGAAGGGAATCAAGGGAGCTAGCAGCGGTAGCATAATCGGTAGGACACTGGACCATCATACTGGGATCCTGGGCTCGATCCCCCTTTAAGACTGCAATTTTTTTTCGCCTTTTTGGTTCACCGTTTTTTGTTTAAGTTCTGTAGGGTTATGAAATAGGGTGAAAAGAGTGATACCCTCACAACGTAGTTTCGTGCCCAGCCGGGCTCGCGCCATATCCGGACGGACACGAGGATCACAACATAGACAAGTATCCAGGATTAAAGTCATCCTGTTTTCGTTCCGGATTATTATGGGAAGGCACTAGGCCTGATCCTATGAAAAGTATAAACAAAACTTATAGATCAAATTTAATATTCTCATCGAGTAGAAAGTGTCAAACCTTCAGTGTCTTGTAAATTTGGTGCTGTCATAACTTCTTCACGCAGATGGTTCCAACTGTTAGCTAATTACTCTTTGACTGAAGGAGTTTGCCCTGACATCTTTAAATATTTGCTCTTTAAGTAGTTTGAATGGGTGATCACCCCTAGTCCTTGATAAATTGTTTTATCATAAAAAAGAGTTTGATCCGCCAAATTGAAAATGCTGTGCAAGAGCCTATAAACATTAATCATGTCTCCACATAGTCGTCTATATATCAGAGGTGGTAAATCCAGTGTATGGCCTTTGTTCATACACAGTAAAAACAAACTATAGTGAAGGTCACATAAACTATGTTAAAATATTCACTGAACACAAAATAATGCCGGACACAGTTAACTATTTTCAAGTCAACTGGTTATATCCTTACACAGCTGGCCAAGTAAACAGTGGCGTAGCCAAGGGTGGGCATGAGCGGGAATTTGCCCAACCATCACAGTTTCTTGCCCAACCATCACAAACTTTTGCCCAACCATCACAAGTAGCTTAAGATTCACGCGAGGATTCACAGCAGCACACAAAACAACCCTACTTTAATACTGTAAAGCTAAACGTGTACTCATTTGTTGAACCGTGACTTCGAAGAAGGGATCAAGATAGATGTGTATCACATGATCCGGTACGCGGAAAATCCCTTGGGAAGTCCCTATAATTACACTTCATGTAGACGCATGTGCCACGCTCCTTGGCACGGTTTAAATTCGAAATTTAAAATGGAGTTGAAGTGTGGTACGCTATAGTCCAGGGGCGGATCCAGGACCTGGTAGGGGGAGGGGCACAGACAGGCAAGTTGTAGGTGGTTAGGGAGAGCCAGATCCTCTCGCTAGTTGCTGCATTTTTGAAGCAGCAAATAATACACCTCTTAGTAGTATCTCACTGCTGATTTTTGTCATTTTGCTTTGCAGATGGCTGTGAAGTCTTTAAAGCAGTTTTAGTCTCGAGGCGGCGCCGCGAGACTAAAGAATGTCTTAAACAACAACACAATAATTAGTTTTAGAGGCGCTTAGTCGTACGAAGGTGCTGGGTGACAGTTTCATAACTAGGTTGACTTCAGTTTGCTTTAGTTTCAGGTGAATTCGTAATAAATGCTAGTAAAATGTGCATATTTTCGTGAGTTTTATAAGCTGATCTTGCCCTGGCATAAAGTTTAGTATTTTAATCAGAAGTATGGCTCCTCCACTATGTGACAAGGTGGGGGGGGGGGGGGCATTTGCCCCAAATGCCCCATCCTGGATCCGCCATTGATAGTCGTGGTACACTATAGTTGTCAATGGCGGATCCAAGATGGGGCATTTGGGGCAAATGCCCCCCCCCCCCCCTCCTCAAGAAATTGCATACAAGATCGAGATACTCTAATAGAGCAGTCAATTACTCTAATAAAGCAGTCACAATGTTCATGAGGCAGTGCAGCTTATTTATGAAGCTATAAATAGGATTTTATTTTACATAACATACGTGATATAATATATTTGGTAAAGGATAACTAGCTATTATTGTTGTGACCTTTTTTTTTTTTTTGCTCTTTAATTTTTTTTCAGCAAGGTGCCCCCCCTCTTTCCAGACTCTGGATCCGCCCCTGGTTGTGGTACTGTAGCTATCTCTAAGTCACAGTGAGTGATAATCGTCAGTAGCGGATCAGTTCAGTGCGGATGGTGCTGGCAGGAAAAGATTTCGTTTCAGTGGACTTGTCAATCGTATTTTCCGTATGGCCTAACTTACTGCTGATGAAAGAAAACGGGAAAACGTACTCTTCTAGATAACAATAATGGCATATGCAAATGGAGCTGGAAATGGAGAAAAGGTCAAGTCATTATAAAATGTCACCGTGGCGTGCACAACTTGTACTGATTAACCTAGTTGTGGTTTACACCAGATACATGCAAAATTTACAGTGGCTGCTATAAGTCTGGGACGAAGCTTTCTTGGCATGCTGATATTTGTAATTATCTATGGACTCCTTATAGTTCATAAATTAGTGCCACCCCCCTCCCCTCCCGGCCTTCATTTGGGGCCATGTGGCGTTTACTTGAAAAGCATTGCATATCGCTGTAGCGGTTGGTCTATACTGCGTAGTAAATATGTGATGAACTATTTACATTGTTGGTTCTTGTAGGTTCAGCAGTTTAATGTCACGTGATGCTCAGCTACGACAATTGTTGGCGGATGCATGCCCTACAAGTTTAATAGAATAGCACAGCTATAGCTAGTAAAATGTTTGCATGCATGCAAGCAATATTTGTTTACACTATAGCATAGGTAGCTGTAGGCTTTGTGTGCATAGGCGGCGGAAAGGGGGGGGGCTAGGGGGCTAAATCCCCCTTTCAGAATGATATCACACCGAAATTATCTTTCTTGGAGTGGGGCTGAAAACCGTGATAAAGATCGAGATACTCTAATAGAGCAGTCACTCTAATAAAGTAGTCAGTGTGTAGCGAGCTATGTAAGGATTTTTATGTTGTTTATCAGCTAGAAATGGTAGCTGGTGAGGTGGAAAGCTCTTGTCAGCTGGTTGTGACCTTTTTTTTTTTTTTGGTCTCACCTTACCAAACTATAGAAATAAGTCTCGGTCAGCTCAGCGGAGCCCCCCCCCCCCCCCCCCCCCCCTCATATCAACTACTTCCTCCGCCGCTGTTTGTGTGCATACACTTTTCATATTTTTCTTTGATAATGTCTTGCATGAAACTGAGCGTGTTTCTTGTGTGTGTGTGGGTGGGTGTGTGGTTAAGTTGATGTTATGCCCAACCATCAAATATTGGCTGGCTACGCCTCTGCAAGTAAGGCCGGTACTCTTCATACCCTGTTTTTACAGGCCCAGTCACATAATGAATACAATACTTTGGCATGTAGAATCCACTTCACCCATAAAGATTATTATTGACATGCAATTGATTTACTAATGGCATCTACTATCATGAAATGTAGCTAGGATGTCACAGAAATTGTTAGATCAGTACATAAAATTTACTCACAATAGACAGTAAAAATTTATAATGTCTGCCACAATACTCACTACTTTTGTGTAGTGACGTTCACTACTAATTTTGTAGTGACTGTCACTATACCATGTAATGACGTTCACTACAAAAAGAGTAGTGAATGTCACTACACAAAAATAGTGAGTATTGTGGCAGAAATTGGTAGTAAAATTCACTACTAATTTTTTTACAGTATATGATAGATGGTACTAGTCTTGTGGCTGTTCTTGGACATTTTCTACTTTAGTTTGATCTACAGTGTAGCTAAAAGGGCCCCAAATTGTATTTCCATAATCTAATTGTGGGTGTACTAATGTTTTGTAAAGATTTAGAAATGTAGCACTTTTATACCTTTAACACCTATATATATAATAAGGTCCAGTATCTATATTATTATTCTATATATTAATTCTCTTCGCCCACGCACGTGTTTTTCGAGCACTGATCCGTCATTCTTGGTCGGATTTCAATCGTATCGGTACCATTCAATTCTAGAATTTGAGACAAATCTTATGATCCAGGATTGGTGGCGATTCGTTGAACTACGGAAAATACCCTTTAAACCACCGTAACTACCCTAGGAAGACACAAATTCGTCCATAACTTTCTTGAGAACCTTATCGTGTTATCAGCCTTGTAATTGTAATTGTAATATTTAAACAGGGATTCCACTCAGTGAAAAAACACTGATTTTCAGTGGAGCCCTGCGAAACAAGCATACATACATACATACACAAATACATATATACATACATACATAAACATACAACACAAAAGGGTATACAAAGAACAGTACACAAAACTACACAGATACAATCAGCCTTCCCCATCCCCCAGCCTACACTAGACTTTTCTCTCCCCTGTGGCCGACAGAACGAGAAACGTTAAAATCGAGGCCATTAAATTTTCAAACACAAACTCCTCCCAGGTTTTTCCCCCGATTAGCTTCAAACTCGCCAAATCAACTACCCGTCCAAATCAATGTGTCATAAGGTGGTTTTCGTGTCTATCATTACTTGCTAACTTTGGTTGCGAGATACTTATCACTGTCAATGGCCATTATAAGTTTACGATACGCGTATACGGCATCCCGGTATACACGCGTTGCCAATAGAAATCAGATGACGTCATGGTTAAAATTTAATATCTAAAAGCTTATACAGTGAGATAGGATCAATCACTTTTTCATGATTTAACCAATCACATCAGCGAATTTGATCATGTGATCTGGTGTGTACGCTATCATCCGGCAAACACACTCGCCAGTATAAAAGGAGAGTTTTGTAGTGGGTGTGGCCAGTCTACGACTACTTGACAGAGACTACACATGAAAAATTCATCGGGGAATACACACTCTGCACCCTACTGCACTCATTAAACATGGGTAGACGTCTTGAGGCCTACACCGCTGTGCGCTATACGAAGTATAACTACAGCGACATGAAGACAGGCAGGAGTCAGGGAAGCCTAAAATTAAGGATTACCAGTATACCACTGCAATGGAGAAGGAAACAGTCAATAAAGGAGAGTTTCGTAGTGGGTGTGGCAAGTCTACGAGCGACGATTATTTCTATCGGGCTACTGGACAGAGACTACACAAGGAAGACTCGCAGGAAATACACACTCTGCACCCTGCTGTGCTGTCCACTACAAGATAGACGTCCTGAGGCCTATCCCGCTGTGTGCTTTTTTTTACATATTATGCTTTCTGAGATTGAATTTAAGGACAATTTTGAGGGTTAAGCATGCTACTTTTTAATATAATTATACTGGGTAAACTTGGGCTCTCAGATATTGAATAGTCGTCACTACATGCATGAATTTTTGTTAGCTGTATACTAGGAAGATTTTAAAACTTAATTGATCTGATGCTGAATCTGAGAGCACTTTAAGGTTGCATTCACAATTTTAACCTGGGAAAATTTTACACATTAACTATGCTGAGATTGAATCTGAGAGCATTTTTGATAAGTTTTGTGTGTCATTTTAAAAGCCAGCTTAACCTAATAAGTATAAGTATAGTTTGGTAGTCACTCACAATTTTAGGGGGTGAGTCTGAGATTTTAGGGGGGGGGGGAAAGTTCCCCCCCTAACAGCTCTAGAATAAACACTGACTTATACTCAATTCACAGGAAATAGTATTCAAAAACCATTGTGGGAAATTGGTGCACATTCCCATTGTTGGTAGTGAAGCTATAGGAAACTATGACATGGAGTTGTTGTAGAAATTATTTATGCAGTTGTTGCTTATACATAACAGGTTCCAGATTTCACATCAACGATAATAGTATGGTGTTAACATCTGATAAATTGGAGTCTTGTCATAATATTACTGTGTATTAACAGCAACTGAATACAGCCATGTATTAATCTATTTATATTTGTCCACATTTAGTCTTCACACATATCCACTTTTTCAAATATAATGGAAAGAAAACCCGTAAAAATATATGTGTCACGTAAAATACCAATGTGCATGACAAAGTAATGAATTAGTCTCACATCAGTAAATGATCAGAGAGTTTTACCCTTTTTGAATCATAAGGTTCTGGATTACTCTTCCTCTTGCGGTTCACTTGAATCATAAAAATAAACACACATAAAAGACTAAGCATTTCTGCGTGTATGTACAGCTGCATACATGGTATGTATGAAGATAATTAAGTACATATGTAGCTATGCATGGTGCCAAACCTGAGCAATATAATGGTATTAGGCCATGGGGGTTCAGCCCTACACATACATAGTGCAGTATGCCAAAAGGCACCTGTAGGTCTGAAGGTAACAATTATTGATGAGGCTAACGTTTTTTGTGAAGCCTTAGAACTATCTCTTCTAAACTAGATTATAATCTACAGTATGTCCACAGGAATGGACTCACACACACACGCGCGCATGCACACAGAGTTTTTTTGAAAAACAATTTCAGATGTACACCCACAGCCACATGCAGGTCAGCTACGTATATGGGTATGCACCTTACAACAACTTTTCCTTTTAGAGAAAAATCAGTGGTCAAACATTTGCATAGAATTGATACTGCAACAATGAAACATCTCTGAACAAACTATCAGAATTGTGGACACAAAAATAATAGGAATAACCTAGGACAAAGATTTTTTTGTTTCATATACATTTTTACAATTTAGAGGAAAACCTCTATGTATATTAAAGCAAACATGGGTCTAAAAGTCTGGGTCCTAAAGTGTCCACTATAAAGAGGTTCTACTACACAATATAAACGTTACTAGACTACCTTGTTATAGTGGCCAAGTCAGTCCAAACTCCAAATAATATTATACTAATAGCTAAGGTGACCTCATTAATAAAGTATAGTTCAATTCAAGGTGGCTCTATAGATGAGGTTCATATTACTATACATACCAGTGAAACCTCTATATGTGACCGGATCTGCAAAAACCCGACATAATGGTGCATTTTTCAAATTCTTTATTATTGAATATTTATAATGTATACTTAGCCAAGTGTATGCTCTGGCCAAGTTTCAGCCTCATATGGCAACAACTTTTGGAGTTGCAGCCCTACAAAGTAGCAACAACAGAAAGATCGATTTGTACAGCAAGTATTGGGAAAATAAATTACATGTGCTTACAAAAATGGTTGTAACTTACAAATACAATGCAGTACAGAGTTGCAACTTGCACCATTGTGTTCGCCATGAATAGGGGAGTCCATTACTGGGTAAGTTTTGTCTTCTATTACCATTCGTCACTGCATACAGAGACGAAATCAGTGAAGAAAAATCGATCGCTTACGATCATTTTGATGTGATGTAAATAAACACCCATAACTTACGTATCCTTTGTGTACTGCAACGAAACAAAGATTTTTGAACTCCTCTTGAGTAGACGAATAAGATGATTTCCAGGTTTTTTTATCATAGGACCCTTCCTTAACAAAGAACAAAGCGTTTAAATATTTTACGATTTTTTTTAAAATTACACAAATATTTTACCCATTGCAAATCAATGGCTTATACTGAAAATTTAGGCTTGCACCATTGTCAGGTTTTCGCAGATCCAGTCACATATAACAGACATCATGGGACCAACTGATTTTGATAAAATTTTCACTGCTATATAGGAAGTTATCCTTTTTCTGAGGAATTGTATTGGTAGGTCTATTAGGACTTCAGAAACTGTCCTTTATAGAAAGGTTAAATATACCTGTAGTGTCAATTATATGGAAGGTTCTTTAAGAGAGGTTCTATATGTACATGCATGACTCACATTTGTTGTTGAGAATTGTGCTAGATACAGAAGGTTCATCATTCACTCCAGGCCTGGAGGTACCTATGTGATACAAGGTTCCTTATGTCACACAACTACATGTAGTTCCAAACACAGGTATCATACAGTAAAGTAGTACTTTATAGCAAGGACGAGGAAGTTTTGGGTGTGGACTATGATAAAATATCATCCCAGTCTCAATTTCCCGTCATAATGACCTGACATGTTCAGTCAAGCATAGCAGAAAACTGGTTGCAGTTATAGCCTTACTTCTCACAGAAACGCTTAAGAAGAAACCTTTGGCATATTGATCAACACACAATGCGTGTGCTATTGTATTACCTTTCATAGCTATCAGTCAAGCATGATAGCTAGAGCTTCCATCTACAAGCATACATGTTACACAATATTATTGCACTAACTTATTGGAATAAGTGTTTTTGAAACTGACACAGTGAATATAGCGCTGTGAACTGTTCTCTGTTATATGAGATATTATCTGCCAACTGCATATCTTGCTGGATATGAACTACTTGTAGAATGGTATGCACAAAGTACTGATATGGCAACCTACGTAGCTCGTAACAAAAGCATGTGTAAGTGAATATAATTTAATGATTTGTATGTTCTGTTAAATATTTACTGCATTTCTAGATGCATTTTTAATGCCGTGACCAACACTAACCATTTATTAGTTACATGACTGTGGTATGTGGTGCTCATGAATTTACTAAAATAGTTCACAAACAAGGAATTCACAAACTAGAGTAGGGACAATATAGTCTCTTGATAAAAGTAAGCTGGATTGTAGTAAGTGGTAAGTAATGTCTATTTATTGTAAAACAGCATAAGAAGTGAATATCCCTACTGTGCATTCAATTAAAATCTCCACAGCACAGTAGGATATTTGCTGTTTGTTGTTTTACAGGAAGTGGACATTACATACACAATCCAGCTTGTTTCAGTACCATTTATTATGGGTACTATTGTCCCTATTTTTCTTATACTTTTGCAGTATAGCCATGTGCAGTGTGCTTGAAAGTTAAGCCATACCAGGTATAAGGATAAGTATCTGTAGTGCATGAACAATAGCACAACAAAGTACATGTATACTACATTGTACTATTCACTCCATAGCAACTTGTGTTTGTCATACTGTATAGCAGGAAAGGGAGGAAAGTTTGGTGAATTTGGCGAGTGTGCAGTACATGTTTTGCCAAACTAAAAATCCACCATAATCGTCCAATACAAATCTGTATTAGTAACTAATTCGCCAAACCTCAAAATCCTATTGCGGTAAATTTGCCAAAGATTCATCCTGCCAAACTTTCCGGCTATATGGTGTTCAGCTTGTCAACACTTTGATCAGAAACATTAAGATCACTTGACTACATTAATGATGCTCGCTTATTAGAATAGTGTCATACTGGCTTCCTGTAATGGCTATAGAAAGGATTGCAAATCAATAATAAAACACTGGGGTTAAAGCAGAATGTCTGCCATGTACTGTGTGATAAACAACTTAGTAGTTGCATCTTTCAAGCAAACACAGCTAGGGTTTGTAAGTACACACCATTAACAAAGCATTCAGAAAATGCAAAATAGGGATCCCTATGTATATGTATCCAGTAATTTTAGAATATATAGACCTTGATGCAAAACAAACAATACCTTACTTGTCACATTTAACACTAGTAGCCATATATAACTTTTAGCAAAAAATCTGATGCATGTGGCTACTATCCAGGGGTGGCTACTATGAGCTTGTGTGGAAGTATCATGTGGCATTTGAATTTACAAATGACTTACCGTATGCAAGGAAATTTTGACATAAGAAAATTTGACGTATCGGTTTAATTCATCAAAGTTAAATTCATCAAATGCTCTTAAGCACCTTTAAAAGTACAAGCTTTATCTACAATTTCTTGATCTTCGTCAACTTTTAATTCGTCAAATCTGATAAAGTATGAATTTGTCAAATTTTTCTAATGTCAAAATTTCCTTGTGTACGGTACTGTTTATTAACCATTTGTTGGCTCCTCTAAAATGTTATTTCAGGGCTTAAAAGAACAACTTCTTTGCAGAGGAGGTATGACATGGTTCACGTGAGCCATACGATTTATACAGAGAACCTATTTCAGAAAGGTACTGCTAAAAACTATTTACCAATTGAAAGCTGTTCTTATGCTAAATTCAATGGTGTAATCAATCCCATTCAACCCAGATGGTTTGACTTCAACATACACGATCTATTAGAGACTTCGACACATGATAACTTGACATATGAAATGGAGGACAAGCAGCCACACCAGTGAAGAAAGCACTGCTGATAATGAAGTAATGAGTGTCCAGGAAGCCTTAACATCCTTCAAAGCCTATTAAGACATTGCTTTTCACAATTAAAAACTTCTAAGTATGCAATTAATATGAATTCTTTCCAATGGAGTTTATTTCGTGTCGTACCTTCTCTGATTTCTTTACTTAGATTTTCCTTCAAACATGTGTTTATCAACATTTGCATCACCAAACAGTCCATTTTTTGGTTTTTCCCTCTATAAACAAAGGTGTCATAAAAGAAAATGCAAACTACAGAGCTGTAGACAGCGAATCACATATAAAACTGCCGTTACCATCTTACTGGTTAATAGTTGCCCCTGGATAGTAGCCACAGTGAAACCTTGAAAATTATTGTCATAAGAGCTGCCTTCGAATAAGAGACGCAACTAATTGTGTTTGAATAAAAGTTTCAGCTTTGTATGGTGAATACTCTTGGAGCTATAGCAAGAGAGAGCATGAAAGCACAGTACTGTATAGCGAGTTTTTACTGTGTCTATAATTTATCACGAATCTTAAAAGCGCGACACAGATTTCTGCGAATGCAGCTATCCGCAAAAATAAAATCTGCTGATTTTTATTTCGATTACTAGAAATGCATTTAAAGAGGAGATGGAAGCATTGTTAAGCAGTTATATACATGGCTACCACGTTTATAAAGACATTTTGGACTCCTGTCATTGACGAGGAACTTACTTGCATCATAGATAGTATATTCAATATACTATCTATATGCTTGCATTATATAAAAGTGGGGATGTGTACTGCTGCGTGACGGCCCAACAACTTACTGCGTGCCCTCTCAAGGATATGCAGTTTGTTTTTGTTT